>NC_092021.1:23165854-24365854 GCF_042242105.1 Pempheris klunzingeri
CCGCTCCTAAACTTGCCAAACTTACCTTTCTGACGCTGATTCATCCTCCCTCGGTGTTCACCAAAGCTCGAGTTCAACCCTGAAAGCTGTCAGACAGACAATCCAAACATTTCCACGCATTTCCTCCTTCTCGTCCCCCTCCAGCTCTCACAGTCAAGTCGCCGGACAGCCTAGCCGCCTCCTGATTGGCTCACCAGCCGAGTCGAACGCTTGTGATTGGCTGACGTGACGCGTCACTCGAAGCGAAGAGTCCCGCCCCCGTCCGGACGGCTTGTCTTCTGCAGACGTCAGCGCGGTAAACATCTGCACGAGGAGACGCTGCAGACGCACGAGACGGGACACGAGACAGCAGGCGTGAATCCTGATTAAATCCTGATTGAGTCCTGATTAAATCCAGATTGAGTCCCGCAGCTTCGAACAGCCTCTCGGGCTGTTTATCCTGCAGATATTTGGGTGTAAAATTCCTATAAATGCCCCTGCTTGTGCCCCTGGTGTGTTTAATTGCCCGCACAGTCACTGGGGAGCTGTGGAGGTATTTTCTGATTGAACACCTTTGCAGGATTTGAACAGCAGGAGGCGCCATTTACTCATTTAGTGACACAGGCAGTCAAACAGTGGATGAATGAGAAGCTTTAAAGGGAGTTTATTGTCATTTATTGTCATTTATTGTCTTTATCTCTGTGAAATCTATTTATTTCTTCTTCTTTGTTTTTATCTTTCTGACATTATTCGTTTAGTTTTTCTTTTTCCTCAATGTTTCATCTGTATTCGTGGTTCTGATGCTTTATGTATTATGACCATTTTAAATAAAGGTTTCTGAAATAATAATAATAATTTGAAACGTTTTATTTTATTAAATTATTTTAAAAGGTATGCATAAATATATGTTGTTGTAATTATTGTCTTTCTGTCTTTAATATGCTTGATGTTTATGTCTCTTTTTAAATATGAAGCACATTGAGTTTCTCTGTATTCATGGTTCTGATGCTCTCCTATTCTTTGTATTATGACAATTACAAATAAAGTTTTTCTTTGAATAAAAACACCTGGACTTGTAGAAAATCTTAAAAAAAAAAAAATTCTAAAAATGTTTTATTTTCCACTTTTTTAAATGAATGTAAAAATATAAATAAAATAATATTACAAAATAATATTAATATTAGATATTGTATGTATAAATTTGTGTTGTTTTCTGTATCGTCTGTCTCTCTTTAATATTCTCGATGTTATTATGTGTCTTTAGATGTAAAGCACATTGAGTTTCCCTGTAATAAAGTTAGTCGTAGTATAAATGGAGATACTAAACCAAAGAAATATTCAAAGTCAGGTTAAAAGTGCAGATGCAATATGTTTTGTTAATAAAATCTTCATCTAAGTGTAACTGAGTTATACTTACAGTAACTCCACCAGTCAGGTTAATGTCAACAAGTAAAAGGTTGTAGATTTACTAAAAGAATTACTAATTAAAATATTCAGCGTATAAACTGGTGATGTAGCTGAAGTGTTGCATTGTCTGTGAATTAATTTATAATTAATCATAAGACAGAAACTAATTGTCACACAGTGAACCTGAAACCTTCAGACCTCTCGATGGTTCAGAGGCCTCGGTTTCCTTTATGGTCCAGTTGGTAATCGAGCTGCCAAATAAGTTTAAATGTGTCTGTGAGACGCTTCAGTGAGCCTCCGTGCACGATAACATCTCCTCACTGCAGGTATTTAAACATGTCGGAGCAGGAGAAGCTCATCCAAGCGGAAACCACAACTGAAAAGCTTCATAGTTTCCATTAAACTGACTTTACATCAACCATTTATCTGTGACGAGCAAATACTGATTGTCTTACTTTTTTAACACCCAGTTTGTTTTTGCTTTTGCTTTTAACCAACCACGATACCGGCTGGTACATGTGTTGCTATGAAGACACTCTTGGTGACAGTTAAAATCACCGTTGTCTCTTAAAGGTCCCCTATTGTGCTCTTTTTAATGTCTTTTCAACATAAATGTGTCCCTGGTGTGTCAACAGACCCCCAGACTGACAAAAGAGTCCTCTCATCTTTTCATCCTGCTCTGTTTTTCAGTAAATGTGTGTGAAAATGAAGCATTTAAGTCTGGCTCTCTTTGTGATGTCATAAGGGGATCTGTTGATCATGTGACCTCCTCCCGCAGGCCGACCTGTTTTCTCCTCACTAACTAAAGCTGTTCTCCTAAAACAACATGGGATCTTTAACTTTAACTGGAAGAAGCATCCAGATCTTTCACTTAAGTAAAAGCAGCAAGATCAAAGTATAAAAACAAGAGAAAGTCACAGATTAAAAACAACAACAAAGGTTTACAGATTCATAATAAAGAATGAAGACAGTTTGACTGTTTCAGAGTCACATGATAATGCCTATAATCATGTATCATGATTTATTAGTTGATTATATTTTGTATTGATAATCTGCATATTAGCTAACGCCGTCATGTAGTAGTGTAAAAAGTACAATATTTGCCTCTGAGAGGAGAAGAAGTGTAAAGCTCCTCTGTATCTTTACGTAGCAAATAGCTGTTGAATTATACGTTAATGGTTTGAATGTCACGCGCAGAGTCGGTAAAGAAAAAACATGTTTTAGTTGATTTTAACAGTCAGAAAAAGGCTCCATCTCGGCGTCATGTGGACTGTGTGGACACGGTTTGATAAGATTTGATTGAAAGTGGCCCAACGACCCACCAGCTGTGTTGCTGCGCTCCTACACTCCTGGCGAAGGCCTTTTCCTGCAGCCACACCTGTGCTCTACCTGCCGCGACGAGTCAGAAATGTCTGCCCCTAAGGTCTATTCCTGAAATGAAGACATAACAAGAGAAAGCAACCACATTTCCCTATTGCAACCAATTTTATTACTCCACTTCAGGTAAAAAAACAAACAAAATATGTATAACAGTAGTTAGAACATTAGTGCAAGGGGGGATTCAAACTTGCATGTATTTCCAGACTGACTCACCGTAAGGACTAATATTGGCCACATTCAGGGGGACAATATAAAAACCAACATGACTTGTAAATGAAGTAGAATATCCAGTCCCACCGTCAAATTGTGTAGCACCTTTTCACAGTCGTAACAACATCAGTTCATTTTAGAAGCAGGAGACTCCTCTGAGAAACCTGGTGCATCCGAAGAGAGAAGTCAGGACAGGAACTGTGACATGAAGGTCACGGCCTGGTGGACGTCCTCCATCAGCTCCTCCGGTAGCGACAACACCACTGACGTCAAGCTTTGAGTTATTTCTAATATCCTACAATGGAGGACAGCGTCCGGTTGTTAGGAGCCGTCGCTGCATCGCTCATCATTTCCTCAAAGTTAGTTAAGATTTGAACTCACCAGTTGATGTAGTGAGCGGCCAGCTGAGGTTCATGCCTGGAGCCTTCCTCCACCACCAGACACTGCTTCATCTGCTTAAAGTTGCCCTCAATGTCTCTCTTTATTTCAGAGAAGGCCTGAATTCCCCTGAAAGAGCTGACGACTTGCTGCCAAATAAAAAACAAAAAAAACCACATTAAAACACACCTTAAGGTGGAATGACAACGTGAAAATAGCGAGCTGTGATTTATTCTCCTTACATATATAACGGAGAGCTGGTGGGCGATGTATTTATGACTTCCAAGGTGCCTGATATCTTCCTCTAGCTGTTGACTCAGAACCAGGAGCTGGTTCAGTTTGGCAATGTGGAAGAAGTATTCTGCAAAAGGAGCATCTTCTTACGTTAGACGTGTTCTTTGGGAAGAGAAAAATGTGTTTTAGTCATGAGTGAATGGACTGATGTGGTCAGAAAACCCTCCTCTTGAAATTTGTAGAAGTATATTTAAGTATTGTCAGCAATTATACCGTGCTCTGGGTGAACACTCGATTCTGATTGGCTGCAGGTGTCCGTTCCATTAACCCACTTATACCATGTTCACAATCCAAAGAATAAAAATTAACACCATCACTTGATATTTTTGTGCATTTTGCAGCCAAAATCTCAAGTTTTTCCACGAGCTATAACTCCATTACTTTGGAAGCACCTGAGAGTTTGACTAATACCTGGAACAATCATCACCATCCCATAAGGTTCTTAAGCACAATGGAACCGTCCAGTAAATAAGACGAACCATAGACAGGATCAGCTGCTAGCTACAGCGCTAACATTACGATTAAGATTCAAAGTCAATAATGTTGTGTTCAGTAAATTCAGTATTCAGTTTAAGAACAGCTAGCTAATAATCAATATGAAGATTTTCACAAACACTTAAACCTGCGTTCTTTCTTTCTAATGTCCAGCAGGGGGCGACTCTGCTGGCTGCAAAAAGAAGTCAGATTGTATTGAAGTCTGTGAGAAAATGAGCCGACTTCACACGTTGTGGTCTCTTAGTAAATTATGGTCCTACTTAGAGGAAAATAGAGGATAAAGCAGGATATGCAATGCGGCGGGACTACGTTGTGACTGACCAATCAGAGCTGGTTTTCATGGAACGAACGTCACTTCTGGCTCCAAAAAACCAACATGGCGACGCCCGTGAAGCAGAACTCAAGGCTTCACTGGCTGTAACAACTATATCAGTCGGATGTCCGTGCTTAGATTAAAACAGAACAGGTATAAAATGCATATTTTAATATATTCAAATTTAGAAACAAACTTCCTTTTGCCTGCTTTGCATTTTAACACTTCCTGGACTGAATTCCAGCTTCTTCTTTTTTTTTTTTAATAATCTGTCTTCAAAAACAAAACAGTAACCGGCTGAGGATACATTTATATCCTGCTCCTCCTCCTCCTCCTCCTCCTCCTCCTCCTCCTCCATGTCTTACCGTCCATCAGCGGCCTCTCCAGCATGTCCACTGGGCTGCCTTGAATGAGGAACACCTCCACACGGGGAAACATTGCTGACAGACCCACCATGTCCAGGTAGTCCTGAGGAAACACACAAACCCGCTGAGTTCTGCAGCCGCACGCGAGAGAATCACAGTCTTCTCATTTTCAGCACTTTTATGGAAGCACGTGAGCCGAGGCCGGACAGTACGATCAGGTGTGATACCTCCAGCTGTGGCATAGGCTTTGGTAGATGTTCAAGGCACTGCAGCATCTGGTCAAGAATCTCCGATCCTTAAAGAAGACAGCAGAAAGAAAACGTCAAACCCTCTGGAGCTATTCAAGTCACATGAAACAGTCTGATACTTTGCCACACTGACCTTGGGCCTGGAAAGTGTCTGACTCCTCTGGGCTACAGCCTTGTCCTAACTGCTCCTGGAACTGTAGCATTAAAATATAAGCTGTAAAACTATGAGTAATGTCAGAGAATAGAAGGAGGAGCTTGTCTGCATGATGTGAAATGCTCTTAAACAGTAGGACAGACTGAACAACAGACATGAGAGCTGTTTATAGGTCAGCAAATTATATATCGCTCACTTTCCATTCAGGCAGCAAATTTTAATACAAGGTTTATTTTGTTTAAAACCAAAAAAACGATGTGTAAGTCTTAATTGTCATAGTGTGGATATTCATTTGTACGTCAGCCCATGTCAGGTACATTTCCTGTCATGTTCAAACAACATGACGGACGTGTGCTGCGCCTCTTTATTTGCCGTGGTTCAGATGACTGAGGTGCACATGGGGACAATTAGTTTGATAGAATATGTGAGTTTTGCTTAACTTGAATGAAGGAAGTATTCAGATCCTTTACTTAAGCAGAAGAATGTCAGTATGATCAGAAAGATGTACTTTAAGTATTAAAAGTAAAAGTAATCAATGCAGAAGAGTGTTACATATTATATAGTTTGATTATTATTACTCGTTCAGTCACGTAAAAGCAGGGTTTTATAGTTGGAGTTTGGAGTTTCTGCATTAATCCATTGATTAAAAAGTCTGAAAATAGTGAGAGATGAAGTCAAAGTTCATCCAGAGCCCAAAATATTTGTTTTGTCTAACTAAAATTACTAGAAATAAATCAAAAGAATCAAAATAACTAAAAGAAAAAGCAGCAAATGTTCACATTTGAGAAGCTGAAATGTTTTTGCTTGAAAAAAACATTTCATTATTACCGTCAAGTACAAATCTAAACACACAGTGTGGATCCATATCCTGTCATCTGCATCCACGTCATGTCTATAATACATAATTATCCCGTATTTACTGCAGCATCTTTGCTCTACTGTGTTCTTCACATTGTTTGCTTTAGTTTTTACATCTACACCTTTTCATAGATGTACATTGTACATAGAAGTTAGACCTTTATGCGTTAAAGGTTAACGTGTTGAGTTAAATGTGTAAGAGACAAATGGCACTGCTCGTTTAACTTAAACATCATATTCTATAAGCTCTTTGTATGTTTTCTCTGTAAATGTCTTTTTTAAGTATATAAAGTAAAGTATCTGGTCATTAAAGGAGTAAGTGGAGGAGTAAGACTCAAGCACAATTACCACAAATGTGTACTTGAGTAAATCCACTGGTTGACAGTCAGAGGGAAAGTGATGAAGACTGGGGAGACAGTGCTGGAGATGAATGGGAGCTTTGTCAGCGGTGGAGGAGGTGATGGAGGTGATGGAGGGCAGCAGTGGTGACTCAGGTGACTCTACCTGCTGCATCTGCGCCCGGATGAGGAGGTCCAGCTGCCCACACAGACACAGCATCTCCAGGCCCACCTGCTCCGGACTCAGCCGCACCGGCATCAGCGGTCTCTTCACCTGTAGCTCCACTGCAAACCAAAGCAGAACCAAATCAGCCTGGCTCACACCTCCAATAAACCTTCACCCATTAGTGAACCCAAACGCACCACAGCCTGTGCGACAACATGCGTAATGCCATCTGCCCCTCAGCACTGAAGGGGAGTGGTCAGTGGGCTGGAATCAGCTGCTGCTGCGGGGCAATCCAGGTCAAACACCGGGGAGGTTTCTCCATAAAAACCCGGCACAGCCTGGAATAAAGGCGAGCAGGTGATGCCGGGACTTACCTTTGAAAGCCTCGTGGTAAACGCACGGCAGGCAGAGCGGCTCCGATGTGCTCGCTGCCATGTCTGACTGGAACCAGCTGGGACTGCGTCGCTATTGTCCTAAATCAGTGATAAAAGCCATAAGAAGCTCGGGGAGGCAAAGGCAGCAGTCTGGCTGAGGCTGCAGAGGAACAAGGAGCGCGTCTGTGTCTTTATTTTTATTGCATTTGGTCGGAGATGTCAATCCCAAATGGTGCGTTCGAGTGCCAAACGCTCAGGCGGGGCGATCGGACGCCGACGCGATGTTTAATTCAGCCGTAATTCCTCGTTTCCTTGCGGGTGATGATGCTCACAGGCAGCCGCAAGGTGAAGAACAGCTGCTGTGGAGGATCCATGGAGATGCTGAAAGCTTCGTGTAATGACAAAATACACACACACACACACACTCAATGCCCACGCCCTTTGCAACAACAGCCGTGCAGTGACACTCCGTGATTTGCGGTTTTGAACGCCCCTCATCCGCTTTCTCTCTCTCCCACACACACACACACACACACACACTGAGCACGAGCCTTCCTGGATGATGTCATGTTTTAGGGATGAGGAGCACAGCATCACTTGGGGAGGATGCAGCCTCACAGCAGAGGTGTTTTCTGCAGGTTTCACCAGGATCCAGCAGCCAAAACTAACTCGGTTTTAATCTTTTACCTCTTTTTTTAAATATCAGTTAATCTGCTGGTTATTTTCT
The DNA here is from genome assembly GCF_042242105.1 of Pempheris klunzingeri. Taxonomy (NCBI): domain Eukaryota; kingdom Metazoa; phylum Chordata; class Actinopteri; order Acropomatiformes; family Pempheridae; genus Pempheris; species Pempheris klunzingeri. The sequence continues at coordinate 23,173,541 of NC_092021.1, forward strand.
CAATTAATTTATCTTTAAAATAAAAGAATTTCTGAAAAATAACAGTTTCTTAAAGCCCACAGCGACGTCCTACCAACAGGCCAAAACCCAAAGATGTTTCATTTACAATCACATAATTTTAAGCACTAATTATTTAAAACTGCTTTTTAAATAGTCACATTTAAAAACGTGTGGCGCAGCTTTAAGTTATCGATATTATTGTTAGATTGAATTCCCAGAACTTAATAAAATAAAAAGCCATCATTCTCTCCTTCTTGACCCACTTCAACACTGAAGCATGAAGTACATATAAAAACATTGACTATAATCAGTGATATAGTTAAAAACAGCTGCACTCTCAGAAGAAAATGCTGATAAATTTGCAGTTGAACAGGTTTGAAACACTGAAGAAAGAAATATTGAAGTTCAGTTTTAAATATAAACCCTGAACCAAGACAATATTTAGGTGGAGCTGCGCGCTGAGTGAAGCTCGAGTGTTAGTTTTATTAATTGAATTACTTTTTATTAATAATGTAAAACTGTTTAGACACTTTACGCACATTAGCGTCGTCACTGCTTCTGTACTTCTGCTCAAGTCGATTGTTTTGCTTGTGATGGAGTATTTTTATAGTTCTACTTTGACTAAAGTAAATGACCTGATCCTCAAAGCACAAACCAACTCTGGGCTTGGTTTATTAAATAGCAAAGTCAGACAGGAGGTCTCAAATCCTTCAATCAGGACCCAAAATAAGTCTTAATAAAATACAACTGGCTTATAAAGTTTGTCACAGTTTTACAGTATCCAAAGGGAAAGTCTGAAATAAAAATGCAGAGGTCTTAACAAAGTAAAGGCAAGAAGACATTTAAATAGTGTGCTAAGGAATATATCTGATACTATAATAATATCGGTCTGGCGTTATAAAAGAAAGAAAAAAAACTGAAGACAATTCTCTAGCAAAAATCGAGCTCACCTGATTCTTTTCAACACTCAAATATACAACAATGTACATATTTTCGTAAACAATCTTAATTTCAATAGATAATCTTGTTTACAAGTGCACCTGGAGGAAAAAAATAACATTTATATCCTTTTACATCAAATGTTCCCCCTCATCCAAGATCTTTACAGCAAATCTTAGTAAGCTTCTGTGGAGAATAAAAAAAAACTGTGGTCCACGACTGCACCAAGAGGACACATGCAGGATTCTGACATCTTGGGATCACAGTTGTTACTCTCTTTTCTTCTTGGCTCTGGGGTGGAACAGTTCTTGCTCTAAAAAAACGAAAAAAAAAAAAAAGGCTCCTGTGTCCAGCACTGGCTGTGAATTTGCCGCATCTACTGACGAGTGCCGGGGGGAAGAGTGAGGTTCGCCATCAGCTCGTGAACGGAGGCAAATATCGTACACTCGCCTGAAAGACAGATGGAAAGTGTTAGCAAAATCATCCTGGCTCACGTATAGATGACAGAGCTCTGTTGAGCGTGCGTCGGTGAGTCTCACCCTGTCTTGCGGGGTGCAGCTCATTGAACCTCTTGAGGATGTTAGAGACCATGAGCGCCGCGGCCCCAGAGGAGCTGTGCTGTCTGGGGATGTCGGCCTGCTGAGTGAGGCCTGTGGCCATGTCGTACACGATGGGCACGATGATGCTCACTGGCTCCTGGGGCACCGGGATACGTTGGGTCAGCTGCAGCTGTGAGGAGAAACGGACAGAAAGCACAGGGTCAGGCTGGTCTGTGTGTTTTAAAATCACACTACGCAGGTGTGTAACTTGTGTCCTGGTTATGGGGAGCTGACAGTGAGGCTCTGCTGAGACTTACAAAGAAGAGCATCTTGGACTTGAGCACCACAGCGATGGTTCCTGGAGGTGCGATGGGGGGAGCGCTGGGAGGGATGGTGAGGCAGAACTGGACGTTCCACTTTAACTGTGCAGCCTGATCAGGGAACTGCAGAGAGAGAGGAGAGGAAAGCTTTTATTATACGACACTTTCAAGCACAGAGGGGATTTCACGTGGTTCATATAAAAAAGGTGAAGAAATTAATCACAAAATTAGAGGGACATTTATCATTAAATTTGATTAAACAAAGACACAAAACATTGTGATCCAAAACAATGGAATCAAATTATACAATCAAATTATACACCAAGTATCTGGAGCTCAGACCCCTTTACGGATGTCATTTACCTCCTTGGAGACGAGCTAGGCTGATATAGTTGGTACCAATGGATGCCCGAGGTCGTCTAATTTCTTATGACACCCATATTTTTACTCTAGCTTTGAAACAACCTAACGCAACAGCTACCCACCAGCTCGAGCTTCATGATGCGCACACAGTCCCTCAGGATGGTCGTGGGCGCCCCCAGCAGCTTTGTGAAGGCATTCAGAGTGTTGTACTTGAAGGGAGGACCGGCAACCTGGAAAGAGGAAAACAGAGGAGGGATTAATGGAAGAACAAGTGCAGCCACGTGTAAACTGTGGACTACTCTACAATTAAGTTTTAGTATAAAAAAAATGTTCAATATTTATAAGAACCTTACCCGCGTCTCGAAGAACTTCTCCAGGACCTGAAGCTCCTCCTGCGACCAGGGACCGGCGTTTTCTGGAGTGACTTTGAGCTGCAGTGTCTGGTAGTTCTTTGGGTTGAGAGCCACGCGGCACTTGAGGACGTCTGTCTTGAACATGATGACCCCCGGCTCATTAGAGTTCACAATAGATAACTGGAGGAGAGTTGACAGAGAAGAAGGGGAAGTTAGAGGAGAACACGTAACGTAATTTGAAAGAAGAAAAAAAACAATGGAGTTTTCTCTCTTAATCAGGATGATTTGTGAAACACTCACGTTGGCCTCCTGCTGGATAATCCTCTGAAGGTGCCGTCTCATTATGACTGAACCCAGAAAGCGCTCCAGTGGCGAGCAGAGGTAGCTTCCTGCCAGGCCGGGCACCAGGCAGGGAGTGGGTGAAGGTAGCAGAAGCACATGCAAGGCATTGTGGGTGAGGATGGTGGGAATGGAGGCAGCCCAGGGGCGCTGAGGTAGCTTGCGGGGTGGAGGCATACTAGTAGGCATGACCTGTGAACCTAAAACAAACACAGAGAGAGAAAAAGAGAGTGAGACACAAGCTGTACAGAAAACATATATATATATTTTTTTTTTTTTAAAAGAGAAAGACTGATGTCAGCTTAATGCAGGTTTGTCGTACCTGTGAATATGTTGAACAGTAGGTAACAAGACACGACAGTACAGAGGTGCCAAACCAGGTTTGAGATGATTTAGAAACAGTGTTATTTCGTTTGTCCACCAGAGAGCACTGACAGGTACATTTTTCAACAGTAAAGTGTCTCATTAAGTAGGTGAAAAAACAAATCTAAGGGTTCAGTATCAAGATTATTTGGTTCAGTTACGTGTTATAGGATTTTTTTCAACTTCCAAATATCAATGTCAGTATTGGCATCAAGGTTTCAGTATCAATCAGCGTATAGAAATCTTGTGAGGCAACACTTAACAGCAGTACTTACTGGTCCCAGCACGTGGAGAATGAGGGTCGGGAATAGGCGAGTGCAGCGATGGATTACCAGGGGACATGCCATGGATCCTTGCCCCAGGAGAAGGCCCTGAGACCTGGGGTGAGCCTGGCCACTGGCCTCTATGGCTTGGAGACACCATGGCATATGGAGAGCTGGGGTCCAGAGCACCTAGAGCGAAGGACAGCCAGCCATGAGAGACAAAACAACACTTACTGTGTAACAACACAGTCAGATGAATACACCACTATGTGCCCACTGACTACAGGCCATTTGTCATATGCTTGGTAACATCTGCAGCCTCGTGAAGTTCAGCCCGTTCCAGCCCTTGCCCCGCAGACCGGCCAGAATTACCACCAGGCCAGCGTGTACGGGCACCCTGCTGCTTACCGTGGGGACTGGCAAAGCTGGTCTGGCCCATGGCTATGCCCAGAGAAGACGGAGACGGAGTGGGCCCGAAAGGAGAGGGTGCCCTCAGAGCTCCACTAGGGGAGCCAGAGGCATGGATGTTCCCTGCGCACACACGCACAAACACACACACACACACCAAATGGCTCGTCAGACTCTTCGGTTGACAAGTTCTCCACACACACACTCTCACACACACACACACACACACACTCATGTACACACATGCTAAAGCAGGGCGGAAGGGCTGCAGTCTCTGGCTGGCGGGCTGAGATGGAGAGGAATGGAAGGAGCAGGACTAAATGCATGCTTTGTTCCCTCTTGGCTGTGAGGTGTGTGTGTATGTTGCATGAGAAACACAACTGATCTCATGGTCTCACAAAATCAAAATGGGCACACGTGGTCGCTCTTCCTCGTTCTCTGTGACATTCACACAACTTGCTCTTGCAACAAATACATAAGTCAGCAGGGAGGTTGATGGCAGCAATTCAAAAACAATGATTTGTTGGGTCGTAATCCTGATGGCAGCTCGACAGGCTCAGTTGACACAAACAATACAGGTTATCATTCACTCCGCATACTTGAACAAACACCAAATACCAAGCATGTCGTTACCTGGTGACTGGATGGGCATCATGGATGGTGAGGGAGTTACATTAGCATGGTAATTTGGCGGCGGGGAGGTGAGAGGAGGATAGACACCTCCCGGGCCTCCTCTCATTGGCTGTGGCGGCTGTTGAGGTTGCAACTGGTTCATCAGACTGTCCATCACGTCTACGCCCACCGGCGACGGGGGGTTATCATCTTCGTTGACAGAGCGTCTGCGAGCATCCTGATTACTGTCTACAAACATATTCAGGAATGTCTAGACAGGGAAACATGAGGACAGAATTTATTGTTAGAGGCCAAAACAATCAAAGTTGTTGATCATAAAACTGTATCACAAGTTTTAAGACCTTTTCACAGTGCAGTGATGCCAACTGAAACATGCACTTAGCTTAGCAGGGGAACACACAGACTGTACAGAAGAGAAGTGGGCAAAGTTTCTAGGTCTGAAAAGTGTCAAGCCATTATTTCTAATGGCCAGCAGGGGGCTTTGAAATGACCCTACTTCTCACTTTTTTTATTACCTCAGTAAAGTAAAGGTTAAAATTATGGTCCCATTTAGAGTAAAATAGTTGATAAAGCAAGGCAACGCTTTAGGACGGGACTAACCAACCGTCACTTCTGGCTCCAAAAAACCAAGATGGCGACTGCCAAAATGCCAAACTTGAGGCTTCAAAACAGAAGTACATCCACCAATGGGTGACATCACAGTGGCTGCATCCACCTTCCAATATACAGTTTGTGGGGAAACTGCCTGGTGGTCCAGAAATAACAAAATCTGCCTACCAGCACCTCTAAAGCTGACTATTTTACACTTCACGTATCTTTTCCAGGCTATTTCTTGGTCGGGCACAGTGTATTACTGGAGTTTCCACTAATAACCTGGCCCACTGATGGCAGAGGTGCTGGTAAAAAGGTTTCTCCTGTCTTTATCCTGAGCTAAGCTAACCAGCAGAAGCGCCATATTTACGGTCATCAGAGTGATATCTCATCTAACCCTCAGCAAGAAAGCAAAAATGTGTATTTCAAACAATATCAAATTAGATCTTGATTAGCTTGGTTCACTCTCTACCAGCACATCTTTTGGTCAGACAGTTTAGACAGAAAACGCAGTTAAAGAGAAACTTATTCCCTTTCTCCGAAAAAGTCAATTTGTTGACACTACTATGGTTTTAAGTCTGGTATACCTTGAGTCCAGGAGCAGGGTAGAAGCCCTCAACAATCTTAGTGTTGTCAAAAAGACTGTAGGCTCCATCTCTGATGGCTACCACGCCACGGCTGCTGCAGTAGATGTCAATGCAGTACATGTTTCGGAACGCCAGGCGGATGTGTGTCGCTGACTGGGGTAAGATGGAGAAGCACTGATAGGCAGTGTTGGTGCGCTGGGTCAGGCCCAGCATGGGCACTGTTGGTAGCTTGTTGATTGCATTCAGAGGGGCCTGTGTGTCAGAGAGCACCTGAGGAAGATGATAAATAAAAAAAAGTTACCAATTAAACAGAACACTAAAAAAAAAAAGTAGATGTGTATGTGGTGTGTGATTAGAGAAATGGGGAATGTAGCAGAGAGGGCGGAGTAATGTTTGAAAGCTGTTGTAATAAATGTAATATGCTTTAATTACCCCCTGATATTAAGTCCAATTCATCAGGTAGTTTAACACATGAAGGTTAAATTAACACACAAGCAAACTGACTTGAAACGGTTACTTGATCCAGATGTAATAGGTGCACATGCATGTTGTGGCTGCACTTTAATTACCTGCAGCAGTTGCATCACATTTGGACTCTTGTTGAACATCTCCTGTAGCTGATGGAGGATGATATTGTGGCAGTTGGAGCAGCCAGAGTTTGGACCCACAGTGCCCAGGGCAAGGTGGAAACGGTGGGTATTTGAGTTCCACTGGATGGTGACAGAGCTGCCCTTGGTGGTGCCATAGCACAGCACCAGCTTACGGTAATTATACAGCCGCACCTCTGAGAACAGGCTCAGGTAAGATGGCATCTCTGGAGGGAAGCAGTCACAATGTGCAGCTGTATCACATCAGTGTGTTTTTTAATTCAACACTGAGTGACACTGATGAGGGCCACCCTTAACCCACCACAACTATGTGCACAGACATTTCTACACACTCAAACTTAGTCAAGTAAATCTGATAACTTTTTGCATTTTTTTCAGCATAAAAGTTAAAACCATGCCAACAAACAAATGTTTGTCTCACTTTGAATATACACGTATTGACTTTATCGCTACACCTACAGCAACATGACAGCAAATAACAGACTGGCCCACTGACTTTCCACAGCAACACATTTACATGCAATGTTTGATTTACAGGTGAGCGTGCACATACCTGGCAGTGCACGAGAGAAGTTGAGGACACACTGGTACAGCTGGCTGATGGCGTTCCAGTCATTAAGGAACATCTCTACCACCTTCCGCCCGCCCACCGGCTCCGACAGAGGGTTTTCATAGGTCAGATAGACGTGCCGCGTGGAGGCTAACAGAGGGGACAGATGGGTTTGTTTAGACTCTGACGGATGCAGATCATTTTCCATATCAACTTGAAGGCCATATTTTAAGAGAAACACACAATGTTTAATGCAAGAATGAAAAATGACATCAATGTTCTTGGCTTATTATGTTTTTATTGTGTTATGGCCAATTGGTAAGTTTGCTACAATGAGTATTAATTAAATCTCTGGTTGTCTTCATATGTCTGACAGTTTAACTCTGATCTTCAGCTGTGACCTTGTATATGAGTCTTAATGTTGTTGCAGCCTGTTTTGGACAGGACACTCTTGAAAAAGGTTTTTTCAGCTGCAATGTTGTTTTTCTGGATAAATCAATGCAAATAAATGTAATACATGAACTCTGAATGTACCTTGCTCCTTGCTGTTTGTGCTGTTGAGAGGGCAGTTGGACAGCACCAGCTCAGCCACCCAGGTCCGGTTGTTCCTGCCCTGCAGTCGGAAGGTGCAGTCCAGTAGGGACCGACCTAAAGCTCTCCTGGTCTCCTCTCCAACACCTTTACAGGGAGGAATCCTGCCAGATAAAACAGTTACACTGTAGTCACACAGTGGTTTTGGCAACATTTATCATACTGTGAAAAGTTACATGTATGTGCATAAAAGCATGAATGTTTGCTTGGGACTGTGTGTATTACTTAAGTAGACGTATGGCATGACTGCTGCCATCTCCCTCCACTTGGACACCCTGGTTTGGGATCTCCATGTTGGACAGCTACAGATAAACAAACATGCAACATTAGCCAAAAGATACAGGAGGAGGATTGCCATGGTTGATGTTTTAAGATGTATCCATCTTACTGGGATGGATGATTTAAACGGTCTTGTTTAAACTGAGACTTACTTCTGTTCTGAGGCCAATGAAAGGCATGTTGGTGTCGCACATCGCTACTAGGTGAGCCAGCTCCTTGTTGAAGGCACACATTTCTCCAGACCGCTTAGGCTTCTTTGGCTCTGGGTCCACTTGGTCCCCAGACAACTACAGAGCAACAGAGACAAGAAAAATCCCAAATCGAAGGGTATTTAGTTTTATTCATCCAGCTGGAAACATACTTTCTCTCTCAGCAATGGCCTTTCTCAGAAAAATGTTCACATTTTCACAAGAGGAGATCGACCAACACAAGCAAAAGCTGAATTATTATACTTTGCAGCCAACATATGAGGCTGCTGGAGGTACGCCAGAGGCAGAGCATTTTATAATAATATTAGTCAGGAATATTAACTCTGGAATGTTGTTGTATGTCTTTGTCAGCTGCAGCTTGTAAACTGGGTTGGGTTTGCAGAGCATTTATTGTGCACATATTTCTTGCCAATCCAAACTGCTTCGTTCTAACATCTGGGCCTGCACCACATCTATTAAAACTTAAAAAAAAAAAAAACATTTCTTTGTGCATGATGAAATTGTGAATCCACTCTAGCACATAGTACCTTCCTCTTAGTCCCAGGTCGGGCCCCTCTCCCTGTTGTAGTGTCCTGTACGAGGTGTTCTAGGTTGGGTTTGAAATGCTGCAGGAGCTGTGCACACATGGGTCCATCGTCTCCTTCCAGCTGAGACACAGACAGGAAAGAGTACTTGTACTGCAACACTGTGGGACTGCTAGGCACTTCAAGCATTTCCACCACCTACAGAAAAAAGATGAGGAGCAGGAGAGAGAGGAATAAGAAAGATTCACGATGGAGAATTAGAGTGAGGACATAAAAATTAAAGCAGGTTCTAACTTTTAAACTTTGTAGAGGATTTTTTTAAGCCCTTTTGGTTTAGCCCTTCACAGCAATGAATTTGTTAAACTCACAATGTAGTACTGCGGAAGCCGTGTGAGCTTAATGAAGAGTTTGTGTTTGGACAGGTTGCCAACGGGGTGAGAAGCCGAGTTGGACAGGTGAAGGACATCAGTACACACAGTGGGGAGGTGTTTCACAGACTGTCGACAGCGCTGCTCCCCCAACCAGAACCTTGTCAGAGAAAAAAAAGAAAGTGTCCCAATGAATTCTAAGTTGCACACTCTTGCTCAGAGCATTCACACTGTTCACTAGTGCAAGATGCTGGCAATTTAGAGCCCTGGCAATTCTCGACACCCATCTCACCACCTAATTAGCCAAGTGTTGCTACTGACAGCTACTGCTACTGACTGCAATTAGTCAGCTTTGACAGGCTAGAGGCAGGCGTCAGACTCTGGCTCCTACTGCTGATTCTGAACTGCTTCTGCCATCTTTCGCCTGCCCCAAAATATCAATCCTTTTAACTATGAATGTACGCATGTTTATATCTATCTAAAAATTATGGAGACTTACTTTAGTTGTGTAAGCCAAGATACGATGCGTTTCATATCATCATTAATGGTCTTTTCAATGTCATCCAGCAAAGACTGATCTAGAGAGAGAACACAGCAGAGTTTATGTTCACAGCGCTGAGGATTCAAAAAACACTAAAAGGTAGAACCACAGACAAACAAAGTATGAATTTAAAACATCACAGCCCCATTACCAGGCAAAGTGTAGCTTCCTTTGTTCTTCTACAAAATTAGACTATTACATAAACACTGTGAATAACCAACTTTACTAAGACCAACACAATGAACAATCACAAAACAAAAAAAGTTCTGAGTTAATGTTTGCTATTACTTACCTAATCCATACAGCATGGGCTGGAACATGCCGGAGTGCAGGTCTACAAAAATGTGCAAGCACTCTGAACGCCCACAGGGCTCAAGTATTGGAATAACAAGTGTGGGTAAAGCAGTCTCGATGAACGCTGAAATAAACAAACACACTTTTAAGCATCTCTTTTCAACACTGCAGATAACTCACCATGGCTACTGTACATTAACTGACAGGATGCATGATAGAGCAGATCCGTGTAAGCTAATCGGCATTTTGAACATGCAAATATAATGCCGTCTGCATTTTTTCAGGCACAAGGCTGTAGGTCCTGTAAGAGACAACACTTGTTTCTGTGCATTTTCTCAATATATACCCAAAAACATGTTGAATTGTTTTAATGATGATAGAGTAGAGTAAATGCTTACAGTTGTCACTGGGATTGCTGGTCTTCAGAATGGCTTTCAGCTCCTGTAGCTTCTGATGCGACCGGGCGTGCACACTGTCAATCAGAAGTTTCTCCACTGACAGATGGTCGATCTAAATAATAAATTAGAGGAAATAATCATTATGAGATTTCAAGGTTTAATGTACATTAAGCAGTACTGCTTCATACTTAAAACAAATTAACTGAAAATGTATGTCAGCCTAACCTTCATAGCTCTCTCCATTAATTTGGAGTCACAGGCAGGGAGAGGAGGCTCGTGAGATATTTGCAATGGCTTAGATCCATCGGATTCATCAATCTTGATAGTGACTTTATGTACTGATGCTGTACCCGTTTTCCTCCCCAAAACCTGTTGGCTAGAGAGAAAAAAAGAAAAAGGATGACAGAGAGTAAGCGCGACAATTGTTATTAATGCATTCTGCATGTATTTTGAGCTTTCTCTCATCATCCAATTTTGGTATTTTTTTGGGAACACAGTGTTCTTGCCCATATATGTGAGAGCAGTTCATAAGATCTTACTTCCAGACAGTGAGCGTGAGGTATTTTGCTGGCACATATCTCTCTTCCTGCACCAGGTCACCCCATCGCTCTCTTATCAGCATCAGAGTCTGAGAGTGGAGCACCTCTAGCTGAAGTGACAGACAGAAGGAGTCTGGGAACAATGCAGTTAAAGAAGACACAGTGTGGGAAAATACCATGTCCAGGTGAATAGAGATAAAGTGCCATACACATCTTTCCATTAACATTCACAACACACTAACACACATATCCTCAAGACACATACACTTTGTTGGTAAAAGGGGTATTTGTGCACTGCACAGACTGCTCTTTGACACGGTAAGCTGCACTGCTAGCGCTGGTGGGGGAAAGGCAGAGCAGAGATGTACTGATTAGCATTGTGATAAGCACAGTCGTGCATCTCGCATGCTTGATTAGGATCTTTGGTAAAATCTAAGGAGAAAAAACAGCTTGTTAGCATACATGCTCGTATCAAAGACCGATGAGTGATACGCTTCTGATTGATCACAACAATAGGATTTTCCTGTATGTATTGGTTAACAACAGCATAATTAATGGATCTCTGCCTGACAATACAAATCTCAAGTTTGCAAAATGTAATTTAGCCATAATTTTCCCAAAGTGCAGACACATTTAAAAAAAAGCATACGTTTCTTAGTACAGGCATTGGATACACACATCTCCATAATGAGGAAATTATACCTCACATAACCAAATACACTGCTGCACTTTTCACTGTGAGCAACAAAAGGTGGTTGTGTTATTTGAAGATTAATGAAAAAAGAGGGGGCTAAGAAGGACAAAATTCTGCAGCTGTGTTTCTCATTGGAATGCTGCACGCGTCTGCTTGACCAGTCAATACTCTATATGCTCAAACACACACGCCCGCCCTGCTGCGGTAGTTTAAATCAGACTGGGACTAAAGCCAAATGCTTTTTGTTCAGGAAATACACAAAATGCTTTTGTGCTTGCAGATAGACAAGAAAAGACAAAGAAAGGATACGCAAGCAGTTGTACATGTCCTGTAGGGGTTTTTCATCTGCACACAGGCGTGCCTGGACCAACTCGTGGATGAAGTTCACCTGCAAACTGTGGACCAAGGCTCGGCCATCTGTCAATATGGTGGGGGAGGGGATGGGAGTGGGGGGTGGAGCGTGGGAATGGGTTGACAGATAGAGAAAACCAGTGAGGGTGTGGATGGGAAAAAGGAAAAACATAAAAAAAAGTTTTTTGTCAAGGGCCTTGTCAATGGTACCCAATGAGGTGCGCAGCAGAACTAGATGAGTGCACGCCTTACCTCCAGTTTCTTTGTCCTCCACAAGAATCTCCAACTTCAGCAGCCTCCAGGGAATATCAGGATCATCTCCCATCACTGTTAAAGTGGCCTCAAACTCTCCTTCCACGCGAAATTTTACACGCCCATTTGCTACACAGATACACACAAGATCTTCTCATTACCAGTGCAGCTGAAAGTAAACTCCTAAAGAAGTTTCAGTATGAGTGCTTATCAGTTAAAATATACCACAGCTGGTTTACAAAAACCATCTTACCAACTGTGAGGTTTGCTAGCTGGGGTGGTAAGTCTGTGGTGACAAGGCGGTGTCGTAGAATCTGATTAAGCTGGCTCAGGGTGGTCTGCTTCTCCGCCTTAGTGATGGGGTCTGGAGGAATGATCTTATCCTACACAAATGAAAACAACACAGAAACAATTGTGTGACCAACATACAGCAGAGAAAGCTGTTTGAGAATATGATCTCTCAAGAAGTTAGAAAAGGAGGTTCAACAGACTTACTCGTATACATGTGGGCAACCGCGGGTATGACCCTGTGGTGAGAACATCAATGGCAAACGGGATGGCAAAGCTGGGCAGACGAGCGTGTACCAGAGCATCTCTGGCCAGTGATGCCAGCCTATCAGCTGTATCCACAAACAGGATGGTCTGCTGATCCAAGAAGCTGGAAATCATCTGTTACCATGGAGAGACGTAAACAGTAAATTAATTTGCGACCTGATGAGCACAAGGTTAGTCGCAGTGCATTATCAAAATCCAGATACACTGAGTGATTTTAGGGAGGTTACACGCGACATACCGCACACTTTTCAACTTTCCCTGCATTGCTTGCCCACTTCACCAGGGCGAGCAGACGCACAAATAGCTGCCTGGTACGACTGGCAAACTGGACGATCTCAATTTTCCTAAAAATGAAACAGGTGATAAAAGTTTTAACACAACAGCAAACAGGAATAAAGAAGTTATGGATGAACTTTAAAAAAAAGTATCATACCTCTCCATGTCCGTTTTTCTAGGAAGTCTAGAAAGAAAAAAAAAAAAACATTGACATGTTTAGTTGCTGAAGCAGCAGCCTCACATACCACCTGCCCAAACTCTGAGTGAGAGTATGAATGAAATTGTTCATCTCTTCAGTCAACAGTTGGGTGAGAGGGGGAGCCAAGATGGGGAGAAACTGATGCAAGTGATTCATCGTTAAGTCACATATCTATCAGCACACACACACACACATTTAAGCCACCTTGGGCAGCTAACGCTAATTAAGCATTAGCTAACTTTTGTATCTCCAGACAGCTACTGATGTGTTAAGCGGTACGCCCCCTCACATAGCACCACTTATCTGTACTATCCACTGTGTTAGAGCTCATATTCGGCGTCCATGTGAAAAGCATCTCTCTGCTCTGGCTGAGCCCAACGTCATTAGTTTTATTAGTTTTTATTTTAGCTAATTAAGAAGAGCATCCTCTGAGTTTACAAGCGTTAGCCGGCTAGCCCGCCGGTTGCTTAGCTTAGCTTAGCTTTGAGGCCTACAGCGCTAAAGACGCTACTTACAGCTCTGCCAGCAGGGTGATTTCATGGTAGGTCCTCTGGAGGAGAAATTCAATCAGCAGGCTCAGTCGGACCCCCTGCGTGGCGGGGGCCCCGGGTGGCGGCGGCTGTGGACCCGATACCACCGGACCTCCGAGTGGGACGAGCTGCCCATCTGACCCAATCTGCACCGGAGCCATTTTACAATGACGGCACAAGCTAGTTAGCAACGGCGATGCACACCCAGCGCTACAACGGAGAAAATACCGAGTTGTAGAGGCTAACTCCTTGTGGAAAGATCTTCTTAGTAATCTCACAACATTTCTTTAACCAGGCGAGTTTTTCGGCATGGACTTGGATTCCTTCTTCGGCGAAAAGAACTCAACAAATACTCAAAATGTGGTAGCTCATTACGGAGAAGGCTCAGCGCCGCTCAGCCGCCATCTTTGTTGTCGGGAATTCGTACCGGAGGGCCGGTGAGACGGAAAACACGGAGCAGAGTCTGGAGGGATGAGAGTTATAAATGTCTCCTCATTACTGTGGTTTACAGCAGGACACTGGATGACTGCGGGACCGAGAAATCTCCTTAATGTCTTTTTTCTTTTTTTTTTTACAATGCCAGAAAAGCGTCTAACGTTTGTGTGTCTACAGGCTTAGCAGCACTTCCTCTTTTAACGTACCGTTGCCAGGGCAACGGATTGACCAACGTATGTTAACGAGTAAACAAAACAACAAAAAGTTAAATTAATCACAAATGACAAAATTTTACATAAAAATTGTTTTTACTGAGGCACTGGTTGAAAGGGCTACACCCCTCAGTCAAGTCAGTTTTATTTACATGACCCGCTGTCACAAATCATAAATGGAAAACACATATTTACAACCCATATTTAACATAAACACTAAAAACACAATGTAATACTAACATCAGCTCCTATATCTGCAGCTTTTTTATAAAGATAAGGAACCAGTTAAACCACTTTCATACCTGATATTTCTAATATGTGCTTATTTTCTAAACAAATCTCTGATTCTTATAATATTAAGTCCTGCTATAGTAACTGTAGTGATATGTTATTTTGCTCAGGTCTACCTTTAAATGCATTTAAATTCCAAAGTATATATTATAAGCATTTAAGAACCATATTGGTAAATGGGTTAGGAGGTCTGAATATATTGATAATTTTAGTTTATCTATATTTCAGGTAAACAGGCAGCTACCTCTATCTAACTAGGACCCCTTCATAAGACAGGGGTTATTAAAATAATTTGTTTCAGTTAAATCAGGGAGCTCCTACTTTAGAAAAAAAAAAAGCAGAGCATAAAGAACCTGAAGCAGGACGGGAGGGAGGCGCAGCGACCGGTTCACTGGATCTCAGTCGCTATTGGCCTTGTTTTTGCTGTCTCATCAGAGGAGTGTATCTGGAGATGTAAGCACAGCATATAGTATTTCCTCTAATCCCGCTCTGCAGAATCTCCATTTTAAAGGGCAACAGAGAACACACAGTAGGAGCATAAATAAAATGTAAAAAAGATGGGAAACCTCACTTTATTTGCCTCATTTTGTAAATATCATGTTATCCTAGTGCTGTATTTCATGTGGACTATTATGTTTTAAGGATACTCTGTATAATAAACCCCCAAACTGTCACTTTAACAGACACATGAAGCCAGAAATGTTACAGATTCATGCATGAATGGAAACATACTGAGTGTGGCGGAAAAGCCTCACAAACAGCGTGACAGCATGTTAAAGTGACCCCAATAACCAGGTTTTGAAAACAAATTAGTAAAAGTAGTGGAGTATCTAGAAAAATAATAGAGGCAGCATAGGTGCCCCGTGTAGATAATTTGCTATTGCTTGAAGTGTTGATTCAGTTCTACAGTAATCCAGCTCCTTTGTGTCATCACAGCTGCCCAGATATTTAATCCAAAACCAAACACTTGAATTTAAATTGTGTTTACTGCATTGCTGTTCTAACTGTAGCACTGTACAGGTGCTTCTATGTTTCTGGTCACCCGGTGTTTATTTCGGTGTATAATTAGACTGCATATAGGATATGTGAGCGCTGAATTCTTTATATTTTAAACACTTGGCTGACTCTGATAAGGAGTTTGCTGTGTCAGCTGGGGAACCGCTGGATTAATGAGGGATCAAACCTGTGAGATTTGTTCCCTGTTTATTACAGGATGGTCACAGCCAGTGGGAAGTAACCATACCCATGATTAAGATAGACCTGATGGAAGCATGTGACTCTTAGCTATAACCATGGCTGAATTACCACACGGGCAAAGGTCGCTCTCTGGCGACTGGAAATTTGACTTTTATAACTGTAAAGAATATGGTGCTATACAACTAAGGCGTAATATTAACTAATGTGATCATGGCTAGAGTGGGTTCTACTTTATCACCTGATTTTAAGGCTCTTTGTCAAACTTTAGCTGAAGAGCGTCATTATTGTGGCTTATTTTGCATTTGGAAGTTTAACTCAAATCACCACACTTCAAATCTTCGGTTATTAAATATCCCACGAATACAAAATGCACAAACTGTGGAAGGAATATGAGGTTAACAAAGACCTTTGAACAGGTTAGAGGTTGTGGTTCACAATTTTTCAAGTATGTCTGCTAAAAAGACTCCTTCATAATGTGCTCTCAGTGTCCTCGCTCTGTCTGTCTTGGAGAAATTCAGTGGATATATTCCAACACGACAGACATTTTTGTATAAAATTCCCTCTTTGTGTTTCTCTTTCGAGCTGCAGTGGAAGAAAAGTCACAAACCACTTTAGCATTGGAAGACGTCCACTGTCCTTATCTCACCGAGGCAACTGAAGCATCCCGCCTCAGATAAACCTTGGAAGGTATTTTTGCAGAGAGAGAGACGGCTGTGCATCTTCTCCCAGTGGCGTGTCCAGGCTTTTTTGGACTGGGGTGGCCCAAGTGGGTCACTGACTTATGGTATGGCGATGGTATGTGTGCACCCACACACTCGCACGCCATCTCTGTCTCTGCTGATCATGTCTACTTTAAATGCTAAATTTTATCTTAAATATTTAATTAAACATAGACCTACAAACCACAGCACGACAGAGTGTCACCATGTTGCTGCCTCTGTGCACCTATAAACGAAAATCCTGTTAGTCATCAAACAGTGAATTAGAAGCAAGAATTATAGCCAATCATAGTTTGGGATAATTGGGTGGCACCTGGGCATCAGATCCCAGGTGTGGCCCATTGGCTTTTACACTGAAAACGCCTTAAGAACGGATCTCTTGATGGTCAGCATGAACAAGAGGATTGATTACTGCAAGACAGACCTGTTTCAATGTTCATATATGAGGTACAAATACAAGCTTAATGTATTGTCATGGGTTGCACAGTGAGACGTAAACTCTAGTCCCATTTACTGCATAAGAAAACAACTGATGTTCATGGTGAAGTGCGGAGGATGAGTTGAGGGATCTTGCAGCCCGAGGAAAGAAGCAGCCTTGCAGTCTGGTGGTCTGACAGCAGAAACTTTTATATGACTTGCCAGAGGGCTGCAGGGTCTTTTAACATCCTTTGGGCTCTGCAGGCACAAGACTTAACCTCAGTGGGTCCCACCGGCCGCAGAGCCCCCCTGTCCTTGGCTGTGCACATCCCAATGCCAATGCATGGGAACCTGGCATGGGAATTTGGTTTCTTAAGTTTCCTTAAGAAAAACAGACATTTCTGAGCTTTCTAAACCAGGATGCAGATATGTGACGGCCATATCAGGGTCTCTGTGGTGCTGACTCCCAGGAAACGCCACATCTTTAAAACCCATCCTTTAATCCAACCATAACCACATGCTTCCCCAAACATTTACGTTCATTTATGTTTAAGTTGCCTTCCATTAGCCATAGCTATATTACAGTTTATTTACCATGAACTCAACTTTTCCACATCCAAAAAGGCTTAACTTTTGGAGATATAATTGGACATGTTTATGTTTCATTACTCTAACCTCTCTGATTAATGCTGAAATGTCCATTTGTGTGTATGTTTGAATTTGGATTCTGTTATTTTCATGAGAATATTACCTATTAATCTAAGAACACCACCTCCTATAATTTACTATAAACTATACTTATGATGCTCTGCTTGGCGGCAGCCTGATGTGTGTTGTTTTTCACTTAATTTCTATAACGTATTTCTATAACGAGTTTGTTTTTCAAGCTTTTAGCTGACTCTATTAAGTGGTAATGGCAACTTTCAATTTAGGAATCTATCTATCTATCTACCATAGCTAAAATCATAGTTTATTAACCATAAACTCAACTTTTCCATACCTAAACAATAACTCCAAAAGTTAAGACTGTTTGTCATGTTTGTGTTTTATTTCTCCAGCCATACTCTCTCTGGTTAATGCAGAAATTGTTATTTTTATGAGAATATTACCTATTATTCTAAGAACACCTAACATTTACCATGCACGGTAGCTAAATAATAGTTTATATACCACAAACTCAACTTTTCCATATGCAAATAGTCTTAAACTTTGGAGATATTCTTTTCCCATGGTTGTGTTTTATTACTCCAACCATTCTCTCTCTGATTAATGCAGAAATGTGCACATTTGCATTCTGTTATATCTTATTAGAATATAAACCTGTTCATTGTACGACCAGCCCGTGCGATAGGAGGCGATATAGTCAAGTGCGTCAGGTTGCTCTATTTTCTTTTTTTAAGTCAAACTACGGATTGGACGTCGCTTCTTGGAGCCGGAGTCATTTATGAGAATTGAGAGGGGGATTTATACCCTTTCCATTCAGCGGGTGTTGTGTTTGCCGAGCTGCCCTCGATTGCGCTGCAAAGTAGCTTGCAGACAACGCGGACTGTTGGGAGTTCAACACAGTCGTCTGGCCCCGGTTTTCTCCCCTTTCTTTCTTTTCTTTTTTTTCTTCTTCTTCTTCTTTTTTTTTTTTTTTTTTTTTTTTTTTTAAACTGAGCAGCATTTGTGTCCGACTGCGCTTCCGCCATGTTGAACTGATTCAAGTTGTGAGTGACTGCTGGGACCGAAGTGACAAGCCCCAGAAATCGGACTAGATAGAGTTAGGGGGGCTGTTACCGCGCCGGTGACGCAGGAAAAACACCCAGAAGCAAAAGGAGAAAACGCAGGAATTAGAGCTTGTCATTAGATCTTGACACTGTCACCAATATAGGCCACGTTTATGTAATATACGACGACACCACCGCTGAAGGCTGGTCGTAGCCCGTGAATAGAGGGGGAAGTCATATCAAATTCCTGGTGAGTTGTTAGCTAACTAGCTTGGTACGCTGGCTGGTGATTGTTAGCTAGCTACTGCTAGTATTAGCAGTCAGCTGGTGGTGGATTCAAGGTAACATCACTGCGTTTGGGTTACTTGTGTTGCTGTTGCCGGTGCCGTTTTCTCTTCTAGCTACTGCTTATTGAAGCTTTGTCAATGTCAACGCGATTAAACTGCAATTCATGCTCCTAACAGTAGTCTGATTAGCTTAACCCCGCTAGATGCACTGACGCCGAGCTAGCGCTAGCTACCCTCAAATGGCACTCGGTGCTGTCTACAGACTGAAGCAACATTTCCTATAAGCGTCTCATGTTTACAAGTTACCGAAATTTGGTTACCCTCCACTCACAATTTCTTTTATTTCATCAACGCTAGCTGTATCATGACCGCAGTGCTGTTAATATTTTGTATCGCTCAGGCTTCCCGGAGCTTATTTTCAGTTTGTTTTAGCCAAGTTGTAACTTAGACGATACAGGTCAGAACACTCCACAGTAAATTTCAGGAAATAGACGACTCCCCTGTCACTAACATATTTTACGTTATCTAAGATAGCTAGCTAGGCTGGCTTATTTTGAATGCTGAAATGGCTGCAAAGTGACGCTAAGCTTAATCGCAGAGTGCTGGTTTTATAGATGGGGAAACTAGTGAGTTGTCGAGTCATACCAGCTAGCGGCTTGTCAAAATAGAAACGTTAACTAACTGCACCTTCGGGTATTTACTCGCACGTAAGCTAACGGTTAGCTAACCTGTTTATCTATACGGTGCTCCCCGTTAGCACGCTAGCACGACCGATGCTCATTGTAAATGGCGTTACGGGAACATGGTGGCCCAACAGTAAGTCCAGGGAGAGTGATGTTGGATCGATAATGATTTTAGCTATTCGTCAAGCTCTCTGTGTGCTTTAGCTCGCCCGCCTTGTAGCAAAGGCTTGCGGGGCAAGTGTAATGACAGGCCCGGGCGAGTGATGAGGCCTGCATGTCTCAGCGCAATGGGCTTTGGACGTCAAGGCCGTCGCTGCTCTGCTGTCTGGGCGGATCGCCTTGCAGGCTAACCTAACGATAGTTGCTGCAGCTAGCTAGCAGCAGGCGTTAACTAACTAAACCACCAGCTGTTAACGGTAGTTGACGGTGCTAGTTTGTAATGATAAGTACGCAATGTCATCGTCTACTCTACGTGCATCTGGACTGTCTAATTTTGAAGACACTGCTAGCTAACACACACACACATACACACACACACACACACACACACACACACACACACACACACACACACACACACAATGTTGCATGGCCGATTTCTCCGTCCATAAGATGTGTGTGTGTGTGTTTTTTTAGATAACAGTAACATTAACGTTTAAAAGCCGGTTCAGTCCAAAAGGCCGCAGTTGCACCTAGCTTAGCGCCTGTCTTAGCAGTGGCTGCTGATGCTTCATGTGTCACTTTTGATGAGACATAACATTATGCTTTTGTGCGACAATAAAGTAACCCACCCTTTACCCCCATTAGTAGATGGTTAGCTTGCTGAGTGGTTCCACTGATGGTAGGTTTAGATACAATACACGATGTGACATTTTGTTTTCAGGAAGCCAAAGGTACTCGCCAGATTTGATCCCCTGTAATAATGACTGTTATGTACTGTCAGTAATGACAGCTGGAAACCAGATTGCTGAAGCAGATGTCTCTGGCCACCTGTAAAATAGGAAATGATATAGTTTCGCTACCCTTAAACTGAGAAAACACTAACTAAATAAACTGTACTGTATTTCACCTAATTTGTATCCTGCAAGAAGCCAATGGCTCGCTCACTCAAATAGGTTTATGGTCACTACAAGTCAAACCGGCTGCTTTAGTACGCCCATGTTAACTTAAGGCCCATGCTCGTAAGAGAGGTTGTTGAGTTTCTCCTCAACAACTTTAGCAGTTATCGTTCCTAATATATTTAAGGGTTTGGATCTTATACGTCTCATTTTTGTATAATTTGCTCTTAAATTTTATTCTTCTAACCAGGTATTTGTTGATCTTAAACTATTGATCTTTCTGGGGAGAAGACAGGTGGATATAGGCTTTTACAAAGTAAGATAAATGGAGATCATAATGATTCATGTTCTTCTATCCTTTTGGAGCTTTGATTCACAAATGGTGTGTTTTTGTATTATATTTAAACACTACCAAGTCATGTTCCCTTCCCTTTATGATGCCCTGCTCTTTATTTACTTTGATCATGGTTATTTCAGTGGAAGAGGATTCATTGCCAGGCAGTAAAACTGATACAACCATTTCCCAACCCCTAATTGCTTATTTTAAAGTGTTACACTTAAGCTTTAGTGCTGCTGATATGAAGGCATTTGTGCTAATGTATTTTGCTTCTAAACATCACAGCATTTAATTCGTTGTTCCATCATTAGCCAAAAATATCTGTACATTTTGGCAGTAGAAAAATTGATCAAATTGTATTTGAAAGTAATCTGTAATGATACCTTGTCAGTTGAAATGTAGGGTGATGCTACCAGGATTATTTGTTGATAACAGGCAAGTGCCCAAATTGGCTGTGTGATGTTGAAATGATTGTTATACTGACATTTAAAGGTAGATTTTTATGTCATACAACCTAGATCTTATTTTTGTAGTTATGCCCATCTTTCCCATCTATTGGGGATAAACACTTTGCACCCACTCTAGTTGATTGCTGATGGGATGTGGAGATGTCTTGACATTACTTAGAAGAAAACAGGGCAAGGAGTATGTGCATTCAGACAATCATGCAGGGATTTAAAGAAGAAAAAAAAATTGGCATTTTGCCTTTATTTGACAGTCAGAGTTTAGAGAGACACAAGAAGCATGGGGCGAGAGGGACAGGACAGAGATGGGGGTATGACGTCCACTAAAGGTCTCCTGGCAGCAATTGAACCGTGGCAGTTGCAGTTATGTGGTATGCTCTCCAGCTATTAGGCTAATGTGTCCCATCAGGCAGGTGTTAAACAAATCTCCAGATTAGACAAATGTATTTGGAATAGAAATTGAAAGCAAACACATTACCCAAACCTGCTGTGGTGCACACACAGTTTTCCTTCGCAGTGAGGGAATCTAACTAACAATACAGGTTTAACCTCCAAATAAACTGGCTTAGATAATTAATCTGGACAAACTGCTGCCTTGTTTGAAATGCTCTGATTGTCTGACTGCTCACAGTTCTTGCCCCATCTGACTGTGGTATGTAGTAATGCCACCATGGCAATTAACTTCTTACTAATTTTACAACTGTGAAATATACTTTTATATTTATATTTGTATTATAATAGGTAAAAAATAATGGCAGAAACAACATAAGACCCAAGTTGTGAATCAGTGAAGACTAAGGTATTGAGACAAAGCATCCTAGTGTTGTGTTATGGTAACAAAAAAAAAAGTGGTAATTATCACTCTGTACCTTCTCGCAAATTAGTGCACAGTTTATAGGTAAGGATGAATCAGCTGATCAGGCGCTGACCAGAATGAACTTATATGCGTTCCTACTTACGAAGCCACTCAGAAAAACTAGCAAAAAAAAAAAATCCATCCCCAAGGTTATGTCACCATACACACTTGAGACTGTACGTTCATGTCTGCCCTTGCACAGAATTGTGATGGCGCTGTTGGCTGGTGGGTCTTCCGGCAGGTAGTATCCTTTGGCTGTTTGTTCTCAGTGTCTATTGGAGGGGTCTGTGTTTGCATGATGCCACAGAGGCTTTTGGGGTGCTCTGTATCTGTAGCATTTGGTATGCCCCGAGGGTTGGGCGAAGTGTTAGCCGTGCCTCAAGGCATCTCATCCATCTTTGCAGCTGCTGTGACAAAAAATGCAACAAGTTTGGGGCAGTGTTGTTGTTGTAAGGTTAGATCGGCTTGCGGTGACAGTGGCCACCGTGGTACCGTCTGCTGAAAGATATGTAAAAATGTCTGCTAATAATGTAATTTGACCAATGAAGCTTCTGTGTGGTAATTTAGAAAAGCATGCAGTTGTGGGAGACAGCCAACAATTGTAAATGTAAGATAATGCAGTAGCTGACTATGTTAGGTGTAATTAAGATGTAATGAGTGAGAACAAATGGGATATTCAGAATCAAATTTAATTCACTGATCTGTATCAGGCCTCAAAGCCTGGCTGGAGCATCCAAACTAAACATCCACTGTGTCTACACATTCTAAATTATACATTTTGTAGTTGAAATATATATAATGATATATTTTTAACATGTCGTCTTTTTCAAATATAAATCGAGACATGATTTATATATTTTATATTGTATACGTGCATGTGCTGTCATGTACACTTATCTCATGTATATAAAATGTACTGTTACATCAATTATTCCTTATTTCTTCAAGCATCTTTGCATGCTGTGCCCTTACGCCATTGTCTTATAGTATTTTACATTTATCACTGTTTAATGCATATCTGTGCATTTTAATTAAATGTTTATGTTTACTTTTGTTTAGCCTTGTTGTCCTTAGGTGTATGTCTAAGTGCATTTTGAGCCACGTAAAATCAGTCAAATGTCTTTTTTTGTTTACATATACTTGGCCAACAAAGCGGAGCCTGTAGTTTGGTCACTGAACACAGAACTTTTGTTTGGTAGTTTTGCAAGAGAATGTGGTTAATGTTAAAGGTTAGAACAAGTTGAGTTAGACAGTAATTTCTTCAGCACAGGATTATAGCCACCTAACCTATTTTGCTTGTGTATTGCAAGTAACTTAACCAGCCTGCTGATAACTCTGACCTTTACCCCCTCCTCCCTGCTACAGGTTATGCAATGGTCTCAGCGGCACATCCAGATCTCCAGGTGCTTGTGTCCCTCTCTCGTGTGTTCGGGCTCTCTTCCCTCTGCTCTACAGCTGAGGTGGCTGTGATTTCCCTCCTGGCCAGCGCTCCCTAAGAGGCCAAGATTGCCAAGATCTGCCCTGTGGCGAGCATGACGGCCACCACGCGTGGCTCTCCGGTGGGGGGCAATGATAGTCAGGGCCAAGGCCAGGCACCTGATGCTCAGAGCCAACCCCCACTGCCACAGAACCAGGTCAGCATCATCTTTCCAACATGGTCAACATAAGACATTTGCTTACAGTCTGACTGGACGGTACACTTGCTTTCCGTTGGGAGATGCATGTAATTAAAATAACCGGTGAAGGGAGAAGGAACGGAGTGTGTTTTGCAATCTCTTTTTGTTAGTCCAGACACTGCAGCACAGTTTTTTAAGAGATATTGCTCGTACCTAACCACACACAGATGCCAAAGGGGACGAAAAGGGAGGGGAGGTGGGAGCGGAAAAGAGGGAGAAAGTGAGTGAAGGCGAGGCATCAATGAACAGAGCCTCCTGAGTGATGGATAAAGGATGTGTGTGTGTATGTGCAGGCCCGTGTTGGTTAGAGATGAGCCGTGGTGAGACGTGAGAGGGAAGCTGCCTATGTAGGTCAGCCAAGCAGAAGGAGCCTTCACCACACACCCCCACATTTCATATTTCTCAGTTGTGCGTCTCTCTCGACTGCGTGTATCCCTCTTTTACTCTCCCATATGCAGCTGCTCACACCACCGCCGATGTTCATACACACTCATTAGATGAGGAAAGAAATAGAGACGGTGCTCAAATGCACATTTATAGATGCACATTGTTTCCTTTTCCTTCCAAAATTTCTATTTGACAGCACCATAACAGAGATACACCTCTCACTTTTTGTTTCCTGTGAGTAGATAAGGAAAAAACAGCATTGCTCTGTATGCCCCATACAATGAGTATAATGACTTGAATGGCTTTGTTTAAGGGCCTTTCAGGAGAGACACCTGCTTCTTTATACCTAAACGCATGTACACTTAGTGACCAGAACAAATGAAACCCTACCCCCATACAAGAGGAGAACTCGGCCTTTCCACTGGTATATGTCACTATAGAAACAAGTGTGTGTAAAGTTTCACTTTTGCTTTGACGTTCAACAAGTCAGACGCATCTGGATCTGTTACGCAGTCCGTTTTTGTTGTTTTTGGATTAATATATGAAAAAAACATAGCCATTAGTAAAATTATAATCATTTCTTCTAGGAATGTAATGAGGCAGACTAGTGCATTGAGATTTGGGCCCCCTCAGGCATTTATTTATTTATTTATGGATTGATGGATTGGTACCTCACATAGCCAGAAATGAGCCAGGCCTATTTCTAATCCTCTGTTTGTTTTCTCCGGGTACACCAGTGATCAAAAAGGCCCCTTTGTGCTCCATTAAAACAGTGTAATTGCACAGCCTTGTTAACGAGTGACCAGACGTGCACACAATAAATTAACTGCAGCCTGCAGCTTCAGGTACGGATGACATTGAGTGTTGGTGAGCTAAGAAGCTGCTATATCTCGCAAAATAGTTCTTCAGAACAATTCTTCGCACCTTAAAATGAGGCCATCAGTTGATGTATTTGAACTTGATGTCTGTTTATGCTGGAGCTGAAGCAAAGCAGTCTGAATTACCTTTTCATTGCATTATGCAGGTGTTAAAACTGTTCTGACGGTGTATCTATACTGGTTAAAGGATGCATAGAAACTTTTTTTTAGGAGGATTTAATCTATTCAACTGTGACGTTGACTTTTTTTGTTTGATACCTCACATCCACAGAGATCAATGGACATTCTATGATTCTAATTGTTTCTAATTTTCTTTTCCAGACATCATCTCCAAACTCATCTAATGAGAACTCTCCAGTGAGCCCACCAGATGAGCAGGGCCAGGGGGATGGGCCCCCTCAGCTGGAAGAGGAGGAGCCCGCCTTCCCTCATACTGACCTAGCCAAGCTGGATGACATGATCAACAGGTATCATTACATAATTCATTGATTTCTTAATGTGTTTATTTTCTTTTTCCTCCATGTGTGTTGACTGACATCCTATGATGTCTGAGTCACCAGGCACTCCTGTAGTTCCAGTTATTTTATTTCAGGCCACTTGTTTTGCACATCCGGCTCTATGTTTTTGTTTTTACTAAATTTAGTCGTACACTTTATGAAGCGTGTAAATTTATGAGTGAAAGTGAAAGCATTTTTAAATCGAGCTCATATCAGTACTCCATGAGCCTGTGTCTACTAGAGTCCTTCCACTGATCTTGTACGCCTCCTTTGGGGCGCATAAAAAGCGTCACACTCAGTCTGAACACATCACCACCGTCACACTCACACAGTTAAAGGGCTTAACAGCAAGGTGAACTGAGCTGTTTGAGGTGCAGGTAGACATTATCTATGCAGCATCCAAGCTTTTGACACATGATAGTTTTTCCCGTTGATTTATATATATATCTTTTTCTCCTCTCAGGCCTCGTTGGGTCGTTCCAGTTTTGCCAAAAGGAGAGTTAGAAGTCCTCTTGGAAGCAGCTATAGACCTGAGTAAAAAAGGTAAGAATGTACAGTGATGCTTTCTGTCTATGGAGATGCTTTGTGGTGTTCAGATCGTGCTTTTTTTTATAATAATCATTCAGCGCAGATTGGTTGAATCCTCACAAATTCAATTAAGTATAGAAATTACGGCCTCCACAGATTATTAGTTTCATTTTTCAGTAATCTGTACAATATTTTTCATTTATTACCTTAATGTTGATTATAGTTTAAATGGTGAATAATAGGCCACCACACGTTTCCAGAGCCCAAGCTGTCTTTCTCAAATAGGAACTTTTTTTGTCAGTCTAAAATAGTGTAAGACATCACCAAAGACATGTAATTTACTATTATATAAAACAAAGATTAGCAACAAATTCTCACATTTAAGAACAACAAATGTTCATCTTTTGTACTTGACAAATGATTAATAGATGAATATTAATAGGAAGAAATGTTCACAGTCCATAAGGCACTTAGTGCACTTAGCAGATTGTTGGAGTTTTACCATGAAAGAGTGATGAATACAGCGTAGGCATGGGGTCAGTGTGAACACAATAATATGATGTATTAATGAATAGCATAATAGTTGGTAACTTGTAGCACATTTTATACGAATGCTGTGGTTTTAATACGAGGTGCGTCTTTCCTTACAGGACTGGATGTGAAGTGTGAGGCATGCCAGAGGTTTTTCAGAGACGGTTTGACCATCTCCTTCACAAAGATCCTGACAGACGAGGCAGTCAGTGGCTGGAAGTTTGAGATTCATGTGAGTTCTCATTGTTGCTTTGTATTTTTGAAAAGCTGACTTTAAGCCAAGCAATCAATGCTTTTTAAATTTTTTTCTTTTCTTTTCAACCCAGAATACATTTAAAACTCTTCTGTTCAGTTTTTATGAAAGGAAATATGGCTTATGTATGTGACGTGCATACAAGCTCAATTTTAGAGGTAAAGACTGACCTGATGGGGGATAATAATTTTTGGAATTTGACCTCACTTTCACTTCCCACAGAACGCAATAAGTGCACTTTACTGGTTTCAATGGGTCAATGGTGATATGAAAGGCTGACAAACCTGTATATTTGTCAAGAGACATGACTCAGCACAGCCATCTTAGTTTTATTTCTTTGACATCGCTGCCCTTATCTCACTGGTTGTGTGCATTGTTCAGAATTGGGTCTTGCCTGTAAATTGAGTTTTCTGTTTGGTTTTCTTAGAGCTGAGGGAAAGCGGCAATGTCAGCGGTGATCAATGATCTTTTTGTTAGAAGTAGCAGAGGCTGGCTGTTGTGTTGTATTAGGGAGATTGATCTCTGGAACCTTTTCACGATAAACCAGAGAGACAGACAAGGACGAAACTGAGCAAAACCTCTGTGTTTCTCCTGTCAACCTTTAAAAAAAGTTTATTATTTCTGTACATTACACAAGATTGTACCAAATTTTTCATGATCCCCAGCTGCTCTGATTACTCTTATTAACCACTCAAATCATCCTCCTTCAGATGTGTGAACCAGTCAGGAGCCTTGCAGAAAGGCCACTGGAGTGTCATTATATTAATGATATGATTAGGAGGCACACTTGTTATTTGTTTATGTGGAATTCTCTAGTTTTGCCATCACATGTTGATGATGTGATCTGCAAGTAAAGGCACCAACATGTCTTCTGTCCTCGGCGTAAAACATGAGACTTGACAGGTAGTCATTTAAGGAGTCAAGTCTGTGGCAGCTGCAGGGTAACAGAGGAGAAGCCATGAATAATAAAGCATTTCTCATATTTCCAGGTACAGTGTATATAAAGGTGTCAGTTATAGCAACAGTGTTTGTGCAGTTGTGTTTAATTGACTAGATGAGCAGATGACTTTAATGTGCATAGCTCTGTATTTATGTACAACGCAAGATGTGATAACGATTGGAGCAGAAAAAAGTCAATAACTGATTAAGTGGCTGATATTTTCCCACTCCGCTGCCCATGGGAGTAACCCAAAATTACTCGGTTTGAGACCTAATACAAAACTTGGCTAACGAAAACAAAACAAAGTGGTGCCTTGTGACAAATAAACAAGCTTTGCAAAGCTCTGTGAACATCAT
The DNA here is from genome assembly GCF_042242105.1 of Pempheris klunzingeri. Classification (NCBI taxonomy): domain Eukaryota; kingdom Metazoa; phylum Chordata; class Actinopteri; order Acropomatiformes; family Pempheridae; genus Pempheris; species Pempheris klunzingeri. The sequence continues at coordinate 23,201,708 of NC_092021.1, forward strand.
AGTTTTGTCTATAATCCAGTCGGTGTGGTACAGTCGCTCCAGAGGATGGATCGCCTGGCAGCCGGGTGGTTTGCTGGTGGATTTACAGAATGGAGGGTAAAACTACAAACGACAGGCTTTTTGGCTGGTTGCCAGGTGTTTAGCAAGCTAGGCTATCATGGACTGTGACTTTTGGTCTCTCCATGTCAAACCGTGATCTACGTCCCCAAATGAACTGGTGGAGGCTGCGCAGCCATCGCTCACTATTGGAGCCAAGTTCTGTTTGTAAATTGTCCAATTGGACAGCGTAGTTGGTCGACCTTTAGTCAAAATATACCTGTTTTACACACACACACACACACACACACACTTGGGTGGCATATGTGTGGAAAACTCTGGATTTTCAGCTCAAAATGCAGTGGTATCAGTGTTGTTCTCTCTAAATCAGAAGTACACTGCAGCATTTCTGAGGAAGGACATTTTTCAGTTGGCCTTGAAATTCTCTCTCACCCACTCTCGCTTTCTTTCTGCCTCCTGTAGTCTAATGTTTAGTATGCCTTCGTTCACAGAGGTGTATCATCAATAACACACACCGGTTGGTGGAGCTGTGTGTGGCCAAGCTCTCTCAGGACTGGTTCCCTCTACTGGAGCTGCTGGCCATGGCCACCAACCCTCACTGCAAGTTCCACATCTACAATGGCACACGGCCCTCCGAGACTGTCCCCGCTGGAGCACAGCTGGCCGACGACGAGCTCTTCGCCCGACCACCAGACCCACGCTCTCCTAAGGTGAATCACTGATGCAACATGGAAACCGTACACCTAATGCAATGTTCAACACATGGACGCTTTAATCCTTTTTCTTCTCCTTACCAAATTCAAATTTTTCTTAAAACTGACAATGTTGCAATTTTCCCTACATTCTGTGATTTATTACACTTTAAATAATCTAGATTTTGTCTCTATTATATGACAAATATTGAGGTTTGTGGACAATTAAAAATCATCAAAACAGACTGGGTTCTTCCTCCAGAGGACAGCTGGCCTGTCCTTTTTTTTTCCTCCCTGGCAGAATCCACATTGACATTTTGGTCTTACCGTGTGGGCCCTTATTAAACAAAGAGAATCCCTCCGGTGTTGCCTGATAATGAAAAATATAGAACTCGCAGTCCATAAGACACTTAGTGGTTCTGTCAGAAAGCACATTGTATAAAGGAGAAGGTGGATACACCAGAGAATAGGAATTTCACAGTGAAGGAGTGATGAATACAGCGTGGGCATGAGGTCACTACGAACAGTACTGCAGCACTGCTTGCCTGTCTGCCTCTGTTGGCAGAGGGCCCAGGACGACTTAGGTCCCACGGTGCAGCTATTAAGTCGTATTTGCTAGTGTTTTAATTTTTTAGGGTTGGGATCTAATCAGTCGTTCCTGAATGTTAAACTCGAGTGCAAATTTTGTGTCAGCTTTTATGTTTTTACATTGGCTAAAAAGTTAAATATTTGGTCAGTCAGAGCTGTTTGAATTATTTCCTGCTCCACCTCCAGTACTGTGTCACTTTCTCAATGCTTTAATGCATGTAAATATTGTTTTTCAAGCTAAATTACTGTGAACTCACCTGGAGGGGAAAAGAATCCAGAAATTTGTTTTCTGGATCAAAGGAAATTAGTGTCATTTATAATCCTAACATGAAATCTCTTTGAATGGAAACTGTGGACAGTTTGAATTAAGTGTCTTTAATCTGTTGACTGAGAGACGGTTTAACAATGTGTTTTTGTTTTTTTTTGTTTTTTTTTTTATTCGCAGGGTTGGTTGGTGGACTTAATAAACAAATTTGGCACGTTAAACGGGTTTCAAATGTTGCACGATCGCTTCATGAGCGGCCAAGCACTGAACGTCCAGATCATCGCTGCACTTATCAAGTGAGGCTGCTGTTCACTGAAAATGCATGATATTTTGTAACATGCTAATGGGCTTTCCCTAACATCTTATGGACTAGCAAAGAGCTATCAGTGAAATGTTGATGTTCTTACAAGGCTGTGTGGCTGATTTTGTGCTCTCTGCGTTACAGGCCTTTCGGCCAGTGTTACGAGTTCCTCACATTGCACACAGTAAAGAAGTACTTCCTTCCAGTCATCGAGATGGTTCCCCAGTTTCTAGAGAATCTCACAGATGAAGAGCTGAAGAAAGAGGCCAAGAATGAAGCCAAAAACGACGCACTGTCCATGATAATCAAGTCTCTGAAGAATCTGGCTTCTCGTGTACCAGGGCAGGAGGAGACCGTGAAGAATTTAGAGATTTTTAGGTTAAAAATGATTCTTAGGTGAGTATTAAAATATCTATCAGTTCTTATCAGAGTGAGGAGTTTGTCAGATTTGATACATCTAATATGATTTGATGTTAATTCAATAATCGCTCAATTTTCTTCACCAGGTTATTGCAAATTTCTTCTTTTAACGGCAAAATGAATGCACTAAATGAAGTTAACAAGGTGATCTCCAGTGTGTCTTACTACACTCATCGGCATAACCCTGAAGAGGAGGAATGGCTGACTGCAGAGCGCATGGCGGTAAGATCAGCTCCTAACTTCTGCACCTTGCATCAAAGACTTTTCTGTATCTAAAATCGGCCGCTCCTGTCTGTGTCTTTTTATCCTGCCCCTCCTCAGGAGTGGATCCAGCAGAACCACATCCTGTCCATTGTGCTAAGGGACAGTTTGCACCAGCCGCAGTACGTAGAAAAACTGGAGAAGATCCTTCGCTTCGTTATCAAAGAGAAAGCTCTTACAATGCAGGATCTGGACAACATCTGGGCTGCACAGGTACATTGCAACTCACAGTACTTTTTAGTATTTCTCTAATGATGAATTGTTCGGTCAACGAAGCGATAAATACCCATTAGATCCACTCTACGATCATCTCTAAGTCACAAGTGGACTATTTTCTAGTGGTGTGACACAAAGCATGCTAAGTCTGCATGTTTTTATGTTTGTATGTAGTTATGTGTTTACTTAACTCTACATTAAGCAAATAATGTCGTTACTTCTTACCAATATTTAGTATTGGTGTAATTTGTTTGGACCAAAACCAGCAAAATTGGTCAAAGCTGTTGACGGATGCCCTCCTCATCAGAATACAGCAATACAGTAGTGCAGCACTGCCGCTTGAGTAATTGTGATATTTTATATGTTGCACCAGGGCTGATGTCTATAATATCAATGTGCTACCAACTGCATTTCAAACAAACATAGTATTAAATAGTGACTATGAACCATTCGAAGATTATTTGAAACACATACACACAAACGCCGCCGCTACCGCTGCCAGACGCAGTGGGTGTAATTCATTCAAACTTCTCTACATTGTTGTTTTTATTATTTCCTTTCCTGCTGAAACGTGTTGGCAGTACTACGCATTTGGATTAAAGCAGACGTTGAGGCAATCGCTGCCCACAACATCCTCCGTTCACCAAGTGCCGTAGCAGGTGGGGCGACAGAGAGCCTGGATCAGAGCTAAGCTAACTGGGCTTGTTTGCAAGACTGCTTCTAGTTAAAGTCCTGTTGAGGGAAGTTCGACTGGATGAAATGGGACTTATTTTTCATTGCTCAGCCTGTTTGTGCCCACATCTTTACAGAGATCCGGCTTCATCTCAGCGCCCCGTATCAACCTACTGCTCCCCAACAGGCGTACCACCAGGTGCTGGTATAAATGAAACAAGACAACAGTCGTATAAACTATTTTTGTGTGATTTTAACAACAATCCAAATATTCACAAATCATGGCCCATCCCTACTTTCAACCATGTCGGTACAGGTTATGCCCGCGTGATGTATTGATGACACACACGGCTGTAGGTTTGGCTCTGGTCACACCTTGAGCAGAAGCTGTGTAGGGATTTCTGGTACAACTTCACCTACTTCCATGGTGCACAGAAATAGTCTTACGAGGTCAAAGAGTATGAAGAACAACTGAACTGTGGCACCAGTGCTTTTCAGGCCCTCATCAGATGACCCTGATGAAGGGTTGGTCTTTAGGGTTGGACGTCTTCACACCTATACTATAGTAGGGAAATATTACATTAAACTTAAGTTCATGGCACAAATCATACAAGATCTTGCTGCTGATTGTCACTTGTCTGCATTGCAACTGCAGCATATGCCTGAGACTGCTGGGACGTCAGGTGGTGGACATTAGAAGTGTTTTGTTAACCCAACAGTCGGGTCGTTGTCTGTGTACGTCCGCAGGCTGGTAAACATGAGGCCATTGTGAAGAATGTCCACGACCTCCTGGCCAAGCTGGCGTGGGATTTCTCACCCGAGCAGCTTGATCACCTTTTTGACTGCTTCAAGGTGAGTTGTAATATTCAATCAATCGCAGATTAAAGCTTTTTGTACACAGTAAGCTTTGGCTTTTCATTCATTTGTGGCTTAATCACATCACAGTCAAATTGTCACATCACGTAAACGTACTGTTGTATGCGCTGCCTTAACATCTGGGCCTTGATATTCCTCTTGTGCAGGCAAGCTGGACCAACGCCAGCAAGAAGCAGCGTGAAAAACTGCTGGAACTTATCCGGCGCTTGGCTGAGGACGATAAGGATGGGGTGATGGCCCACAAGGTCCTCAACCTGCTGTGGAACCTGGCACACAGCGACGATGTGCCTGTAGACATCATGGACCAGGCTCTCAGTGCTCACATCAAGATACTGGATTACAGTTGTTCCCAGGTACATGTTGGTGAATGTGTTTTTCAAGGTTAATAACATGCAAAATAACAGATGAAGGGCTCAATGCAAATTCCTTGTATGTGAGAACCCACTTGGCAAAAAGTCTGATTCTGAAATACTGAGGATGTTTAATTTTCCCTCACAGGACAGAGACACGCAGAAGATTCAGTGGATAGATCGCTTCATAGAGGAGCTACGAACCAATGACAAATGGGTGATCCCTGCCCTGAAGCAAATCAGAGAAATCTGTAGCCTCTTTGGAGAAGCCCCTCAAAACCTCAGGTAAGACCATGACGTTATTTTACAGGAGCACACACGGGACAATCCTAATTGTGGCAAGTATGAAGTGCTTATTTGGTATAGCCGTAAAATATTTTACTCTGAGTGACTGTTTATTTTGCACATACTGCATGAACACCCATAAGAAAAGCAACACAGCACTTTTCATGTTTGGCCAGCTCACATTTGTGCCATTTTTATCACATTTGCTCAAATGCTGAATCATGTCAACTCGTATGGATAGTGCCCAAAAGTAGTAAATGACCCAGCAGATAAAGGTCATATTGTTGTAAGGTGCATCCCAGTAATTAACCATCAGTGCTTACCAACAGAATTTTTTTTTAACTAGTGTTAAATATCTTTCAAATCATCAGTCTCAACTTTGTGATTTTGACTGTTTGGGCATTTTCTGAAAACATGTCCCACTGAGTGCGGCCATGAGTCATCTTAAATTAAGCATTACACATATTTGGCCTCTTTTTTTTTGTAAGTTATGATGGTTTGGGGCAAGAGATGTTCTCTTTTTCCTTTGAGTACACTGAAAGGAGCTGAACTTTACACTTAATTTATTTGCTTTGTTATAATATAACAAAGTAAACACTGTAATTGCAGTTGAAAGATGGTGCTGGGTGATTTTATTAGACTCGGGTCCAACGTTAAACAGTCCAAGCCCGTTCCTAAATTCTTGTCGATAGCTGACTAGCTAGTTGTCGGTCTTGTCCGCTAGCTAAACTTGTCAAATAATTGTATAGTAAATATTAAGTTGCTAATTGTATTTAGATTAACAATTATTTAAATCACCCTTTTTCGCAGTAGACAGTTTGACTTGTCTTTAGTAAGAAAAGCACAATTATTCCTTACAATATGAACGTTGTCCCAGTAAGCTGTGAGATGGACTCACAATACCATGAAACGTTTTCAGTGTTCATTCATTTTATTTTTTACTCATGTGCTCCTGTTTTTACTCCTGACATGCTAATGTGAAAATTCTGGTTTGATATACATGTTGATAACAAGTGTAGGTTTAATATAATCTGTCATCTTAATATCCATATGACATGATTCACTGTCAGGCAGCTGCAGTTGTTAAAAACAGACATTTGAACCACAGTCACCATGGTAAAATTGTTAAATTGATATGGAGTCATATTGTCCAGCGTTACTCAGAAATCTTTTTTGATTTGAAGTAGTGTTTTTCTCTAGTCCATGTAGAAAATTTGTAGTATACATGCCTGTTGTTTTTCAGAAAGAAAATGCCAATTAACATACAAACGAACTTAGTGGGGTAAGTTGAGAGCTAATTCCAGGGTTCTATCTGCTTCTGTGTTACGTCAAGTCTAACTTTCTCTTTGACATGTTTATGATATGTACTATATAAAATGTAAATCTCTGTCATGAATCTGCTTAAGCAATTTTTTTTCATGGGTTTCATCTCAAATGACCAGCTGCTATACAGTTAGCTCTGAATGGAGGAGGGGGCAGGATGGGACTGGGGGACATTTAACTGTACTTTCTCTGCTCTTGCTGTCAGAAACCTTATTAGACTAGATACTCATCTGTCACATTCTCTGTAGCATTTAACCTTAGGTTTAAGATGAGGCTGAAGAGAACGATTGATTATAGATTCATTTCTAAAAGCTGTGGTCCCAATCATGTAATATAAAATGTGTATAATGCTAATGTTATATAATGATTATCATAATGACAGTTATTTATTTATTCTTATTATTTATTTATTCTGTTTTATGTCACTTAAGGTCAATCAAGTAATATAATTAGAAAATTGCATGAGACGCAGTAGTTTGTAATCTAGTTTTTCTAGATCTAGTTGTATTTTCAGGTTGGATAAAGTCGAGGTGTGGATACTGAAAGCCAAGCCTAAAAAAATATACACGAGGCCTGTTGCATGTACTTTCTTAAAAAAGGGTGTCTTTGGGCAAACTTTCTAGAGGCACTTGGTGGGAACTTTTGTGCAGTTTCTCAATACTAAACGCAGAATACTCCTTTAATCTAGACAGCTCCACAACTAAATGAAAGGTCCTTTGAGATGGAGCCCCATTCTTCCTGATGCCAGCTCCTTTCAGCACAAATCACTCGATGCAAAATATGAGGGGCATTTCATGCCTTGGAGCCACTTCTAATTTATGCTAATATTGTTTGCCTGCATTTGATTTGCATATAGATGTTTTCCTTAAGTAATGTGGTTACACTAGAATCTGTTTTTAAACAATAGGTCTATTCACTGCTACAAGTAAACTGAAGTCATGATGGAACTGCAAATTTTAGATATATTAAATCTGAGCCAACTCTTTAAAATTATAAACTAATGATAAAAAAAGATGACTTGACATTGGTAATTCAAACTGGTTTCAGTATGTTGCACATTCCCGTCTGGCTCTTTTAAAGACATAAGACAATTGAAACATGGCTTGCAGGCTCATTTGGTTCTTGAGTTTAGTTTTCATGCCAAAAACCTTCTCTTATGTGGAAAACAAGGCAGGAAATGTCCTTTATTGATATGACTTCTTCTGCTGGTTATTCCATGACACATGAACACACTATACACCAAAAGCTGCTTTCTTTATGTCCCTGATAGAAACAAAAGAGAAATCAGTCATGCTACGTTTTCATAATCAGAAATTGCGTTACCAAAAATATGCAATGTCAGCTTCATTCTCACTTTGTGTTTTAGCCTTACTTGCTTCCTCAGTGAATGTCCGTGTTTGTCCCCTTCACAACCTCCACTCCTCCCGCTGTTCTGTCTCCAGTCAAACCCAGAGGAGTCCTCACGTGTTTTACCGCCATGACCTGATCAACCAGCTGCAGCATAACCACGCTCTGGTCACCCTGGTGGCTGAGAACCTCTCTGCCTACATGGAGACAATGAGGCAGTTCTCCAAAGGTACACTGCTGCAACCAGAAATGCGATCACTCAAACATTTTCCTTTTTATAGATGCAGGACATGGATGGGGGGTGGGGTGCAGTGTCTGTATTGTAACTTGTATGTGTGCTTTTACAGAGGAACAAGCTGAGTTTGACCCCCAGACAGTCAGACCAGGAAGCCGCTACAGCCATGTCCAGGAAGTACAGGAGCGACTCAACTTCCTGAGGTACAACATCACCATAAACGTCTCACACTCAAATACACCAAATGAGCAAGGGTATCGAACCACAACTAGGAATGGAAGAAATGTATAATGATCCAGCATATTCTGCCCTAAAAACTGCTTTACCTTGAGTTAATTTGGGGTTGAATCTCTCATAGTCACTCAGATCAGCTGTAATATATAGTACATCCACAGTCATGTCTGTTAGCCACTAAGCTGCTTAATTGAAGTACCTTGTTCAACAATAGTGGGCAAATGGGGAGGGGCACATCACCAGCAATTATGATGCCTGTCTGGGACCAGCTGCATGAGCTTCATAAGCACGTTTCTCAAACCCTCAGGCTACTGGTGTCCATTATTGATTTTCCTCTATTTTTTTGCCAGGTTCCTGCTAAAAGATGGCCAGCTGTGGTTGTGTGCCCCTCAGGCCAAGCAGATCTGGAAGTGTCTGGCTGAGAATGCAGTGTTTCTGTGTGACCGTGAGGCCTGCTTCAAATGGTACCGTTTAAGTTGACCTCTTCTTGCCTCCGGCTTGTATGAATTCCCTCACATTTGTTAATCAGCAAATGTCTGCTCTGAATCTTGTGTTACTTTCCTGTCGCCCTAAGGTACTCCAAGCTGATGGGTGATGAGCCAGACCTGGACCCAGACATCAATAAAGACTTCTTTGAGAACAACGTTTTGCAGTTGGACCCGTCTCTGCTGACGGAGAATGGCATGAAGTGCTTTGAGAGGTTCTTTAAGGCTGTCAACTGCAGGGAGGGCAAGCTGGTAGCCAAGCGGAGGGCCTACATGATGGACGACTTGGAACTAATAGGCTTGGACTACCTCTGGAGGGTGAGGAGATTTTGTTGCTTTACGGTTTTACAAAATGTTTTTGTAATTTTTGGAGGCCTATTTTCTTTCCTTTTTTATGCTATGTACTTTTTATAATAGTTTTAAGAAACAACATTAAAACCTGGAAAAGAGAACTCCCTTTAGTCACCATGAACACCACGTAAATCCACTACTGTTTCCACTACTGGACTGGATGTTTGGTACCAGGTTTTGCCGGGAATTTTTAAAGTCTGGGTTGAGTGAATAAAAAGAAAATTGCGTTTGCTGTTGATAATAGTTTTGTAGTGGCGAGTTTGAGCAGGATGCCCCGTGTCGCTCAAGTGATGATTCTCTCTGACCAATCAGTGGTCTGCAGTGTTTTCACTCCACCTTTTAGTATCGCCTCACCTCGCTTGGAAACTTGATGGAAGTACCATACTATCCACAAATTTTGCCAGTGGAACAACAAAAAAAGAACATTTCTCAGCGACTAGAGTCGAGCTGAGCTGTGTACCATGCAGTGGAAAAGGAGCAATACAGTCATAAATCTGATTTTAAAAGATTCTGGTTCGACCATTTTTAAGTTTGTGTGTACAGCAGAGAAGAACAATACTGTGTTTGTTTGTGATTATGATATATGTAGGGTGATCTGACTGCAAGAAAAAGCTTTGATATCATGGTCCTCACTTGGTGCACATGTGAGCAAATGATGCTCTACTCTGCGGTACACTTGTAGCCTTGAGGTAGGAATTGCAGAGTTAACAAAAGAGTAGTTGACAGTGGAGGTGGGTATGGCTGGCAGAATGCGTGTGTTTTTGAGACTCTCTTCCTGCAGAGCCATTTCTTTCAGGTATTGTCTGTTTGTCACTACATTGTAAGAGAAGAAGCAGCGGTCCTGAAGTGCATTGCACCTTTCCCTTACTCTCGTATTCTGAGCGGTCGATAATGAGGCTCCTCTTTACTTTAACGCCTTGAAGCTTCACAGACATGTATACGTTAAAGTCAGACTCTGACAATCATGTAGAGAAAAATGACCTTTCTTCTATGTTCCCCTCTCCCAGGTGGTAATTCAAGGAAGTGATGACATTGCCAGCCGAGCCATAGACCTGCTGAAAGAGATCTACACCAACCTGGGACCAAAACTCCAAGTCAATCAGGTAAATGGACTCTTTCACTTAGAGCAGAGGTTTGATCTGTTTGCTTTTACGGCTGCTGCGGTGAAAAATTCCCACTGTAGTGATGAATGGTGGCTGAACGGTGCCAAATCCAGTATTACTGCTCTTTTTTTGTTGCTTTTTCCCAAATTACTTTATGTAGTCTGATTGAGTTTTAGTGCTTTATAAATTTGCTTTATTGTTTGTTTAATATCAGATATATTTTTGCTTTTTAAACAACAACGATGACACAATTTTAAATGGAAACTGTCGCATTTTTTGGCATTCAAAGTTGGAGCTTCTCCTTCATGATGTTACCAGGGCTTCTGTTTTCCTAGTGTGGCGAGCACAGCTGTCCTCCACAGATTGTTTTACAATCTCTACTATCCACCTCAGGTCCTGCTGCAGGTCCCTGCTGGCTGCATCCGCCACTTAGGGCGTGCTTTCTCTCGCACAGTAGCACCAGCCCCATTTGTTTGGGGAAAAATGTGAACATAGCGGTTGCTTGGCATCCCCTGCTGTTGGCTTGTTAATTGCTCAGCATTGCAATATTGCGCCCTACTTTTTCCTTGTCTTTTTCATGTCCAAGCAACAAATGTTGTCCTGTTAAGAGGTCAATTCCAAGCATTTGTGTTCATGAGAAGTTACATTGCTCTTCCTGTTCACTTTCCCTTCAGGTTGAGATTCATGAGGATTTCATCCAGTCGTGTTTTGACCGCCTGAAAGCATCGTATGACACCCTGTGTGTGTTGGACGGAGACAAAGACAGTATAAACTGTGCCCGACAGGAGGCTATCCGCATGGTGCGAGTTCTCACTGTGCTCAAGGAGTACATCAATGAGTGTGACAGTGACTACCACGAGGAGAGGACTATACTGCCTATGTCAAGGTACAGTCGGTGAAACTGTGCTTCATTTGTTCTGAATAGGTGTTAGCGTACATCAAGAGTTACCAAAGAGTTTCAGTGTGACAAAATGCCTGCACAGACACTGCAGTGAGTTACACATTAGAATTCAGGTGCATTACCGTTCTCTAAGTTCAATAAATTGTTTCACAACATAACCTGAGGGCCTTCCGTTTTAGTGCGTATGCTCAGAACAACAAGAGCCTCATTCACATTTATCGCCTTGTTCGTCCCAGTGAGATAAACAAGGTGGCGTGTCATTGCTGTCTCACTTAAACCTCTTTCTTCCATTTGTCTTGCAGAGCTTTCCGTGGGAAGCATATCACACTGATCGTCCGTTTCCCCAACCAGGGGCGGCAGGTAGATGACTTGGATATCTGGTCGCACACCAATGATACAATCGGCTCGGTCCGGCGTGGCATCTTAAACAGGATCAAAGCTAATGCTGCACATACCAAGATAGAGCTCTTTATTGGCGGAGAGGTTGTCGATCCAGCTGACGACAGGAAGCTGATTGGACAGCTCAATTTGAAGGACAAAACGGTGAGAATGTTGGACTGATGTTATTCATCTGTATCAAAAAGAGAAATCTTCTCATTACAGGTGTTGTGGAGCAGCCTCTGCTTTATGTATGTGCATACATATAATAGGCATTAATTGTTCATTAATAACATTTAAATGAATAATTCTAAACATTGTACCCACGTCAAAACACTTGATGACACAAAGGTTAGTTTTTTTTCATCCATTAGATCAACTCACAGTAATTTTTTTCCCTTTGTTTTCATAGCTGATCACGGCCAAGCTGACCCAGGTGAGCGCCAACATGCCCTCAAGCCCAGACAGCTCCTCTGACTCATCCACTGGCTCTCCTGGTAACCACGGCAACCACTACAGCGATGGGCCCAACCCTGAGGTGGAGAGTTGTCTTCCTGGTGTGGTGAGTGTACTACACAGTTACCGTATGAGCTGCACAAACGAAACCATGTTCTTGCTGCGTCCAAATACTTCACTTGTGCCACTTGTGCGTGATGTTTAAACAAATCATTGATTAACCATGTTTAACAGTTAGGTGTGACCAAAAATGTGAGGCAATCCTTCATAATAATTTCCGTGGGTGCAATAATGTGCAGTAGTTTTTATTTTTTTATCAAATGGCTTATTTATTATTGTCTTTTAGTCAGTTTAGACCCTTCTATTGTAAATTCACAATGTGAAAATGTCAACCTCGTTCAGCCGTCACGTTGGCCACAGTGACCAGTGTTCTAACCCCATAAGATGCAGCGCTGTGTCATTGTGTGTCGATCAGTATGTGAACAGCAATTCTTTAACACCCTCTGCTTTATTTCGCAGATTATGTCGCTGCATCTGCGCTACATCTCCTTCCTGTGGCAGGTGGCTGATCTGGGCTGCAACCTCAACATGCCACTACTTAGAGATGGAGCTCGCGTTCTCATGAAACTCATGCCCCCAGGTACGCATGAAACTGTGCTGTCAATATTATCCAGTAAATTTACTTGATGAAAACATTTAAATTTAGTACACAGTACAAGTACGCAGGCAGTGTTAGCCCAGTGCTCATGTTTGTGTTGTTTCTGTGCCGTCAGATAACACTACAGTGGAGAATCTGCGAGCGGTGTGTCTGGACCACGCCAAGCTTGGAGAGAACAGCCTCAGCCCTTCGCTGGACTCGCGCTTCTTCGGCCCCTCACCCTCACAAGTGCTCTACCTCATTGAGGTGGGTGTTGCTGTGCTTTCGCATCACAAGTTGTGACACCTTTTGTGCCCTGATAACCATCTTTTGCATTCTCAGCATGACAACCCTGTAATGCAGCAGTGTGCCATTGTGTTGTGATTTTTTTTTTTTTGCCTGAACAGCAACAGTACTACAGCTCCATTAGCAATCATAACATTGACTGTAATTATGTGGCCCGTCTCACCAGGCAAATTGACTAGATTAGCTGGTTAACTGAAGTGCACAGAACTTTTTTAAACTATACTAGATAAAAATATATACTTGAATTTATGTTTTTACTTGGCAAAGATACCAAGATTTACCTTGAATCCCACTATGTGATACAGGTCTGTGGTTTTTATCTCACGTCTGTTTATCTATAAGACTGTTCACAGTATTCATGCACATGTTCCAGGTTGTTTATGCTTTGCTGATGCCAGCCAGTGCCACCCTTGGCGAGGACGCCAGCGACTTCCAGTACAACTTCTTGAAAAGCGGTGGGCTGCCCTTGGTGTTGAGCATGCTCACCAGGAACAACTTCCTCCCATCAGCAGACATGGAGACACGGCGTGGGGCTTACCTCAATGCTCTGAAGATTGCCAAGCTCCTACTTACTGCTGTAGGTTTTGGGCATGTGAAGGCTGTGGCTGAGGCCTGCCAGCCCAACGCCGAGGGAAATATTCCTGTCTCACCGGTTAGGCCACACTCATAACTCACACAGACATGCCAGAATGAATGGTTCCTCAATAGTTGACTGTCATATCTCTTACTTGTCTTTATCTTTGTCCACACCCACCTGCATTGTCTACAGATAAATCAGGCCACTCATGACCAGGCCCTGGTCCTCCAAAGCGCTCTGCAAAACATCCCCAACCCTGCCTCAGAATGCATGCTGCGCAATGTAGCCATCCGCCTAGCCCAGCAGATTTCTGATGAGGTAACAGAAAATGTAAGGAAATGGATTTTCATCTGAATACATTGAACTGGTAATGAATTCTAATGAACTGTCTTATAGGCACTGTAGTGAATGAGCGTGAATGTTTAAATGCATAAACTGATAATAAAGTTAGACACCCAGTCTTTGTAGTGTTAGTTGTACATAAAGTTGAGATGAGGATTGTAAGAAGTGTTTGTTTAGACGATCACTGGATGAATAGATTTTTATTCTTTTTTTTAATTTTTTTTTATTTATTGATGGTGTGTAATACTGGCACCTGTTGGACTTTTTATTACCAGAATTTCTTCCAGGCATCAAAGTACATCCCAGACATTTGTGTGATCCGAGCGGTACAGAAAATAGTGTGGGCATCAGGCTGTGGTACTGTGCAGCTCGTCTTCAGTTCAAATGAAGAAATCAGCAAGATATATGAGAAGGTAAGTTACCTTTTGAATTTAGTTCTAGGTTTTGTCTGATGAAATCAATAATTTTGGAAAAACACCACAGCTGTTAAACTTTAAATGGGAAGCAGACGCACATAAGAGTGAAAGATGTGCAGCACAGACTTCCATAATGGAATAAAGTCTGTGCTGCACGTCCCTCCCTTAAAAGATGCAGACTTCTGTAGGTCCTAAGACACTCTTACTCTTGATGGACTTCTGTATGTGTTTTCCATAACATCTTTCATCTCGCTTTTTCTTGCCAGACAAATGCGGCCAAGGAGCCAGATGGGGAAGATGAGCAGGTGTGTTGCGAGGCTCTGGAAGTGATGACACTGTGTTTTGCCCTTATGCCCACGGCTCTGGACACCCTCAGTAAAGAAAAGGCTTGGCAGACCTTCATCATAGACTTGCTGCTACACTGCCACAGCAAGTAAGTACACAAGGAAGCATTAAAAGAGGCATTCTCATCATTGTTTCCCTTTCATAGCTCTGACAGTTAATCTTAATGGTGATGTTGTCATTTGTGTTAAACAGATCTGTGCGTCAAATGGCTCAGGAGCAGTTTTTCCTGATGGCAACTAGGTGCTGTATGGGCCATCGACCTCTCCTCTTCTTTATTACCCTCCTCTTCACTGTGTTGGGGGTGAGTAGCTATACGCCTTGTGTTCTTAAAGACTTTTATGTCTCTTCCCCTTCTATTGTAACACCACAACGTATAACGATCAACTGCTGACAAGGTCCTAATTTCAAGTGGTTTCAAATTTCCAGAGTACAGCCAAGGAGCGAGCCAAACATGCTGGAGATTACTTCACGTTACTCAGACATCTTCTGAACTATGCCTATAACAGCAACATCAACCTGCCAAATGCTGAGGTGCTGCTCAACAATGAGATCGACTGGCTGAAAAGGATAAGGGTAAACCAGCTTGTTAATTATGTGTTCATGATCTGTTTTATAACTCTATTTTTGCCAATAAATAGTCCAGTTAAAGTTATCTATTCTTTGGACAGAGTTGATGGTACACAATATGCTTGCATTTACTAGGATGAGGTTAAGAGGACAGGAGAGACTGGTGTGGAGGAAACAATCCTGGAGGGCCACCTTGGTGTCACCAAAGAGCTTCTAGCCTTCCAGACACCTGAGAAGAAGTATTATATCGGCTGCGAGAAAGGAGGAGCGAACCTCATTAAGGTAAAACAAACCATACCTGAAACGCTTAATATTACCAAAAGTGATGGAACCAATTCTTCTCTAGTTTTGTCTCCTTTCTCATAACTTTACTAAGAGATCTTTTCTTCTCGTTTAGGAGCTGATCGACGACTTCATCTTCCCAGCGTCTAATGTGTATCTGCAGTACATGAAGAGCGGGGATTTCCCCACAGAGCAGGCCATCCCAGTGTGCAGCACTCCAGCCTCCATCAATGCTGGCTTTGAGCTCCTGGTAGCACTGGCTGTTGGCTGTGTCCGCAACCTCAAGCAAATAGTCGACACTCTGACTGACATGTACTACTTAGGTAGGGAGACGACAGAGTGGCAATTTCACAGATGCATTTCACTGACAATTTGTAATTTACATCATGCATGAGGGTGTTTTTCCCTCCCTCTCCTTTCAGGTTGTGAGACACTGACAGAGTGGGAGTACTTGCCTCCGGTGGGGCCACGGCCCAACAAAGGCTTTGTAGGTTTGAAGAATGCCGGGGCTACCTGTTATATGAACTCTGTCATTCAGCAGCTCTACATGATTCCTCCAATCCGCAATGGCATCCTGGCCATTGAGGGCACCGGCACTGACGTGGATGATGACATGTCAGGGGATGAGAAGCAGGAGAACGAGGTACAGTGAGAGCTTATCTTAGAATAAAGCTTTTTCTTATTGGAGATGTTCATCATTTCTCCGCATCCAGTGACTTGATAAAATGGCTAATTACTATGAATCGGACTGAAAAGTTGAATCAATAATATAATGCATGAAAAAGCCATCGGAGTATGAAGAGTTGGAAAAGTGGGAATGGGATGATGGATGCAAAGTATAGTAGAAGCTAAGCTGCGCTGCTTGATTGATGGCTGGAAACTAAACTGCAAAGCTGACTTGAATTTGTATGAAAAAGTTGGTATGAATGTGTTGGAATAGTGGGAAAGCAGGAGGTCTAATTTGGAAGTCTCAATCTGCTTTGAATATTTTTTTTAAAGTGCGTTTTTAGTATAAATTTTGCAAGTGGAAATTGTGGGAGTGAGAGCAAGTTTAAAATAAGATTTTTGGATGATTTTAAAGCTCCTCTGCACTTTAGCAATGATGTCTCCCGCTCTAAGTATGTGCTCTAAATATCCACTGAGTGTATATTTGATAAGTAGTAGTAGAAGTAAGAATGAGTTGGAAATTCATGAAAATATGTAGATTTTTAACATTCTGTCCGTTTCAATGGAGCAAAATTGCCAGAAAATGTTGAAAGTATAAAAGGAATGAATGAGACAAATAATTGCTGGAATAATACGTAACTGAGCGGAAACATTTAATGTTTGAATGAAGTTTCTATGTTGGAAAAATGTGTGTCAGGAGTTGGCATGTTGGTCATGTTCCCTCACAGAGTAACGTGGATCCTCGTGATGAGGTGTTCAGCTACCATCATCAGTTTGATGATAAACCTTCCAGTAAGTCAGAGGACAGGAAAGAGTACAACATTGGAGTACTGCGCCACCTACAGGTCATTTTTGGACACCTGGCTGCTTCCAGACTGCAGTACTATGTCCCAAGGGGATTCTGGAAACAGTTCAGGTATTTCAAAGATCCCCAAGTAATTTTGCATGGATCTGCGTTTTGCCTGTTTTATCAGTTTCTAATGCTGAAGTGTCTCTTCTCTGTTTCGTCCTTCTTTAGGTTATGGGGTGAGCCAGTGAACTTGCGGGAGCAGCATGATGCTCTGGAGTTTTTCAACTCTTTGGTGGACAGTCTGGATGAAGCTCTGAAAGCGCTGGGCCACCCTGCCATGCTCAGCAAGGTGCTGGGAGGCTCCTTTGCTGACCAGAAGATCTGTCAGGGATGCCCACACAGGTCAGCACAGTCCTTTCCCTGTGCTTGGCTGCTGGAAATACTTGAATAGTCTCATAACTGTAAACTTTAGGCTGCCTGGGGATCTTCTCACCTAATAGTTTGTTGTTTTTTTTTTTTGTCAGGTATGAGTGTGAGGAGTCGTTCACAACGCTTAATGTAGACATCAGAAACCACCAAAACCTGTTGGACTCCATGGAGCAGTATGTTAAAGGAGATCTGCTTGAGGGAGCCAATGCCTACCACTGTGAGAAGTGTAATAAGAAGGTGAGAATGGAGCACCCATCTAGTTGCCAGCAAATATCAAACTGTGATATTCGTAAAGTGCTATGTAGTATCTGTTTGTTTTTGTCTCTCCTTAATGTCTTAATGATTTACTTAAAGGGCTAGAGGGGTAATGTGTAATGTATGTTCTCGTCAGGTGGACACAGTGAAGCGTCTGCTGATTAAGAAGCTGCCACCTGTCCTGGCCATCCAGCTGAAGCGCTTTGACTATGACTGGGAAAGGGAATGTGCCATCAAGTTCAATGACTACTTTGAGTTCCCCAGGGAACTGGACATGGAGCCGTACACGGTGGCTGGTGTGGCTAAGCTAGAGGGCGATGACGTCAACCCGGAGAACCAGGTGATCCAACAGAACGAGCCCTCTGAACCCACACCTCCAGGCAGCTCCAAGTATCGTCTGGTGGGAGTGCTGGTCCACTCAGGCCAGGCCAGCGGCGGACACTACTATTCCTACATAATCCAGAGGAACGGAGGCGATGGCGAGAAGAACCGCTGGTATAAGTTTGACGACGGTGATGTGACTGAGTGCAAGATGGACGATGAGGAGGAGATGAAGAACCAGTGCTTTGGAGGGGAATACATGGGCGAGGTGTTCGATCATATGATGAAAAGGATGTCGTACCGGAGGCAGAAACGCTGGTGGAATGCCTACATCCTATTCTATGAACGTATGGACTCACTGGACAAGGACAGCGAGCTTGTCAAATACATCTCAGAGTTGACCATCTCCTCCACCAAGCCTCATCAGGTCAAGATGCCTGGTGTCATCGAGTGCAGCGTCCGCAAGCAGAACGTCCAATTCATGCACAACCGAATGCAATACAGCCTGGAATATTTCCAGTTCATTAAGAAACTTCTGACCTGTAACAGTGTCTATTTAAACCCTCCTCCAGGTATGCATCATTTTTGTGTGTGCAGCTAAATGGGTTTTTTAATGTGCAGCGGATCGTATTTATTATATTTATGGTTGCCAGCCACTTAATCGCAACTCAAACCTCGGGTAAGATGTTTTGGAAGCACCGTATAAACATAAATTGCAGCAAAAACGTAAACAAAAGCTGGCTGTTTCAACAGATGTTGTGCTGGGAAATTATGACTTTGAACATGAGACGATTTTGTATGAGCACAATCTAATTTCCCCAAACTGTGTCGCTGTTTTTCCACAATTTATTTAATCCGGTAAGGCCCCGTAAAACCTAAAAACACCTGTATGGGATCATCACCTGTCAAAAAATGGCAGCGAAATAAAATTGCAAATAAAACGGCGTCAGATAAAACAATATTAAAAAGGGTGAGTTAAGATAATACAAATATGCCATTAACTAGACAAGTAATTAGCGTTAATGCCTCTTTTGTTTTACAATCAGGGTGAATTCTTGCATGTGCAGGAATGTGAGAGAATGTGGAGCTCTTGTTTCGTTCAAGCTGCACAGTATCGCGTCACTCCTCCAGTCATGATTCTGCATATCCGATACCCCCAGAGCCTCTTTGATCTGTTCTGTCCTCATCATATCTCTACTGTGTATTCCAAAGCTTTTCTCTCTTTATAAAGATACAGCGGCCGCCATTATGATTTTATCACTAATCTCTGGCTTGCTTGTCTTAGAAATAAAATTTCACAGTGCTGCTAATAGTCGACGTCTCTGTGGAAAGAGCTAGTGGTCAGTAGCGTTTAGCGAGCGCTGCCGAGAAATACGCCGCCTCTGTAATGCATTAATGATGGAGCCAGAGCCCCGTAATGTTCCACCGGAACATAAATGTTTGAGGACAGACATTAGAACAGAAGCATATGATTGAGGGAGAACGGTTCAGATCTTGCAGTGCACGGATGGATTGTACATTTTGTTCCACTTAATCCACCTACTCACCCAAGGCATTAACCCAGTATGTTAGTTTGAATGTATGATTTGATATATTACTGATCGGACTTACTCGGAGATCAGTGAACAAATTTGGTATTTTTCTATTTTTGTAGCTTTGTCTGAGCCTCGACGCTGCCGTCTCACATTCTCATCTGTTTCCCCAGTTGCCGTGTTATCGTCTGCGTTTTGTGTTTCATCTTAGGTTATGCTGGATTGAACTTGGATGAGAAAAGATTTTCTGTCATTCAGCATCTTTTATGACGCTTTATTTATAGTACGGAGTATATAAAGCACAGTTTGTCAGTAGTAGGGCAGGTGTGCATAATTCATTGTGTTTACTTGATAGTCCGGCACACTGGATTTTATATGAAACAATAAGTGAGGTAAAAGTGACGTCAGTTTCAATTTGAGGATGTTACCTGTGTAGGAATTAAAACCCACTTTATTAATAGTCCTCAAATTAGTGCTTAGATTAAAAGGATGTTATAGTAAATACCCTTCAAGTGTAACTTCACCCAGCAGTCTGAGCCTAAGTCCACCCACTGCATACTTTTGAAAAACGCTATAAAAAGTAGGCTTGGGGTTGAGGGGGGAAGGGGCCGTGTCTGTGCTCAGTGATATGATCCCCCGGCCAGAGAAGAGTGGAGACACAGCGACACTGAATCTGTGCACCAGGAGACTCTTTTGAGGTGGAGGACCTGAAGTTCACATTATTGTGGTGGAGGGTTGTGGTGCCAAGCCAAATCAATTTACTGCCCCAGTAATGCTCAAAGCTGGAGACTCTCTCTATGGTGTAAACGATGAGCCTCTAATGAGCCTCTGAGTGGTAACGTTATCGATGGTGTAGATGGTGTTTGGAGCCATTCTGAACCCATTAAATGCAGACTTGTATATATTTAGTAAGAAATGTAATCGTTATCATCATTAATGTGTTTCATTACAGTCATATCAGTTAGTTTTAGTGTGCGGTACCTCATCAAAGTTTGAACGTCTGCTCTCTAATCTCAGTGATGATCTTATTTTAAATACAGGGTGCTGAAGTGCCAAAAACAAACACACTCCTACTACACTGTTCATATCTGTGTTTTAAGCAATGTGCTTCCTGTATGTGTGGGTCGACACAATTGAAATCTACAGATAAGTGACAGGATATGCTTGGTAGCAGTTCAGTAATTTCATCCAACAATGAGTAAAATGTAGCTTTTAAACATAAGCTTCCGACAATCTGAGACCAATGTTAAGAGTACTGAAGAGTCTGGGTTTAATCGTTGCTCTCTTTTTATCAGGACAAGACCATCTTCTGCCAGAGGCAGAGGAGATTGCTATGATAAGTGCTCAGCTGGCTGCTAGGTTCCTCTTCAGCACAGGTTTTCACACCAAGAAAGTAGTACGGGGCCCTGCCAGTGACTGGTAAGCTCTGTCCACGTCTGTGTGTTTGAGCTTTCTGTCTGTTTTATCCCCCTCCATAAAATAAATACTCTCCCTGTTCTTCTTTGTAGGTATGACGCCCTCTGCATCCTGCTGAGACACAGTAAGAATGTACGCTATTGGTTTGCACACAACGTTCTGTTTGCGTACCCCAACCGGTTTTCGGAGTATCTGCTCGAGTGCCCGAGCGCTGAGGTCCGTGGTGCGTTCGCCAAGCTCATCGTCTTCATCGCTCACTTCTCCCTGCAAGACGGCCCCTGCCCCTCCCCCACCGCCTCGCCTGGACCTTCTACTCAGGTCGGTGCCAGACTTACACCGACCTCTGTGGGCTTTTATTAGAACTTTCTGGAAGATACTTGAGGGCCGTTTGTATCACAGACTGTCACTGAGAAGTTCCTCGTCCTGTGCTTCTGGTTGATATTAACCCTGCTGTGGTTTCTCCGCTGTGTTCTGTGTTTGTGCATCAGGGCTGTGATAACCTCAGTCTAAGTGACCACCTGTTGAGAGCTGTACTCAACCTGCTCAGAAGAGAGGTTTCTGAACACGGCCGTCACCTGCAGCAGTACTTCAACCTCTTTGTCATGTATGCCAATCTGGGTAAGGAGCACACAGCCGCTGCACTCCTACAACTCACTGAGGAACAGATGCACATGACAGAAGCAAGTTTTATGCAGAATATAATTAATTATTTGTTTGTTTTTGATTATTTGCTGCTTTCTTTCTCCCCCCCCCTTTGTTCAATACTCCTGCCACACGCAGGCCTGGCAGAAAAGACGCAGCTGTTGAAGCTGAACGTCCCTGCTACTTTCATGTTGGTCGCCCTGGATGAGGGTCCCGGACCTCCCATCAAGTACCAGTACGCTGAGCTGGGCAAGCTCTACACTGTGGTCTCCCAGCTGGTCCGCTGCTGTGACGTCTCCTCGCGCATGCAGTCCTCCATCAATGGTGAGTGCTTTTACACAGACATTATGATGTGAACTCGGCTGATACGAGCCAGTAAAGGACCATGAAATGGCTGCGGATGGTTTGGGTTGAGGAGAGTCGGAGCCCAATGAGGATTTTCATCCTTGCTCAGGATCATGTGACTGACAAACCAGCCACTCTGAGCCTCTGTCTTGTGTAGACAGAGCTCAGAACTGAGGGCTTTTAGAGATGAAGGATGAGAGGCCCTGTGTGTGTGTGTGTGTGTGTGTGTGTGTGTGTGTGTGTGTGTGTGTGTGTGTGTGTGTGTGTGTGTGTGTGTGTGTGTGTGTGTGTGTGTGTGTGTGTGTGTGTGTGTGTGTGTGTGTGTGTGTGTGTGTGTGTGTGTGTGTGTGTGTGTGTGTGTGTGTGTGTGTGTGTGTGTGTGTGTGTACTGCATTTGTCTCTAATACTACATGTACTTCAGATTACACTAAGTTTCGTCTCCCTCGCCCTCTCAGGTAACCCTCCTCTCCCTAACCCGTACGGTGACACCAACCTGACGGCCCCAGTGATGCCCGTGCAGCAGCTGGTGGCAGAGATCCTGTTTGTGAGGACCAGCTACGTGAAGAAGATCATCGAGGACTGCAGTAACTCTGAGGAGACAGTAAAGCTGCTCCGCTTCAGCTGCTGGGAGAACCCTCAGTTCTCCTCCACTGTGCTCAGTGAGCTGCTCTGGCAGGTAAATGTCTAATAACCCATTCACGTGGAATCAGCGCAACAGCACAGGAAAAACAAACAAATAGTCCGACAGATTGGCAGGACGGCAAAATGAAACACACGTGATGATTTGTTGCTATGAAGATGTTGGTATTGGCAGACTAGAAATGTCTCCTGTTGCCTCGTCGTATCAATGATCCGTCCTATTTTCTGTAGTAGTGAACAAAGTTTCCATTGCATAAAAACCTAATAGGATGGTGATGATTGTTCCACGTATTCGGTTCCAAAACACATGAAATGAATGGTTTTAATGTTTTTTTTCTTTGGCAAGTGACCACAGTATAAGCAGGATAATGTTCTGCTGCACGGCGGACAGTTCTCTGCCTTCACGTGGTCCATTAATTCCTGATAGTGAACTCCTCATCGGGCATTAACCCTTTTATAATTTATTATGCATTATTTTATGGTTTCTCCTCGTGTGAAAGAGCTACGCAACATCCGGTTGTAGGAGGACGGCAAAAAAGTTCAAATATTTTAACTTACTGTTGCCGTTATTCTCTGCCAATCTCATCTAATTTTGCCGTCCTGCTCTCATCCGCTAAAATGACATCCAGTTTAGACCGACAGGACACACACAGTTATGTAGGTGGCTTCCTTTTATGTGTCCACAGGACCCTTTGATTAGATCATGTGTGTTGTGTGTCTGCAGGTTGCATACTCCTACACCTACGAGCTGAGGCCTTACCTGGACTTGCTGCTACAGATCCTTCTCATCGAGGACTCCTGGCAGACACACAGGTCAGACTGGTTGCTCAGTGTGTGTGTGTGTGTGTGTGTAAGCCAAGAGTGCTGCGTTGTTCTGAACGAGATTAGAGGTTTGAATTTCTCCTTCTCCCTGTTTGTTCCTGAAGGATCCACAACGTGCTGAAGGGCATCCCCGACGACAGAGACGGGCTGTTCGACACCATCCAGCGATCCAAGAACCACTACCAGAAACGGGCCTACCAGTGCATCAAGTGCATGGTGGCCCTCTTTAGCAACTGCTCTGTGGCTTATCAGATCCTACAGGTACACTTACTGACAGACGGAGCCACCGCTCTCTCTCCTTTCTAATGCATTACACAACAGGCCACACTTTGCTAAAGAAAACTGTATCCTTGATGCATTTCTCCTGTTAATCAGCATCATATTTGTGTATTTTCTACATCAACACTTATTACACTTACTTATTTAATAAGAACCAATGCTGTTTCGGCTTTTCTTCTATCCTAGAGCAGCACCAAAACAGTCAAATTACATGTTAAGTAAAGAAAACCACGCCAGCTTGTGCATTCACGGGTACAACCGATGGAGCCATATATGCTAATCAGCGTCTTCTTATGCGTGCAGAGTAACGGTGACCTGAAACGGAAGTGGACGTGGGCAGTTGAGTGGTTAGGGGACGAGCTGGAGAGGAGGCCATACACAGGGAATCCCCAGTACACCTACAACAACTGGTCCCCTCCGGTTCAGAGCAACGAGACCTCCAACGGCTATTTCCTCGAGCGCTCGCACAGTGCACGCATGACGTTGGCCAAAGCCTGTGAACTTTGTCCCGAAGAGGTAATGGCATTGACATTTTACCCTCTCACACACACGCACGCACTTGCTCACATTTGCCTAATTTCACATTAACAGTAGGGATTGAGCTCAGGAAGTCAAACCACACTAGCATCTGAAGCTATAGGACTCTGTATGTAGGCATACATGAGACTTACAGGGGAAAAACACGCAGCAGCTGTTCACTACAGTTCTGTCGGACTTTTCTGATTCAGTCAAACTTCCAGTATGGAACGGGCGCTTATGTTATTTGCAAATATATATGGAATATCAAGAATATTGGGAGGTTACACCACAGTAAAGCATAGCTACAAGGCCGTGGTTGTTATGGGAACACGTTAACAGTGGTGACGGTAACAGAAAAATCCCACAGAAATACTGTGTTACCACATCACTTGAGCAGAATAACCCACTGAAATGTCATAAAATGACCAGCTTTTAACTGGGTGTGTGTTTGTGATGCCACTGAAGGGATTAATTGACCAGAAAATGTATTATTGACGATTTTAAATGATTGATTTATCGTTTCCTCTATCTCATGTCTTTTATAAAAAAAGAATATGTTTCAGTTTTGTTGCTGTTGCCTTTGATCTGACGTTTGATAGAATAAATGATTTTAGAGACAAAAGATTTGACAATGTGACCAAGATGATTAATTACTTTAATTAATTGGGCCCATTGATTTTTGTGTTTCCAGCAAGCGGTTAAATGTAAATGTCTTCCCTAAGCTGTGACATGTTTAGTATGCTGATAAAGTTTTGTTTTTATTCATGGCTGCAGTTCACAATGCATACAAATATATATCTATATATATATACATTTTCTGTTCTCACTTAAAAAAAAGTTACTTGTATTTTTATGTTGAAAAATGAAATCAAATGACACACTTCTCCTGTAATATTCCATACACAGCTCAAGTGTACTCAGGGAAGCCCAGGGAAGGTCAGTATTCCAGGCACCACAACATAAAGGAAGGAAATGAAACAAAATTGAACTCAAGCATCAGCAGAGAAACAACGAACATCTGGCCAGTGCATAGACCTCCAACACAGTTAACACTCGCTTAGTTAGAAATGCACAATTTTGAGTTTTAGCTTCAATATCAGTGGCAGAGGTTAGAAACATGTCGAGTCCCCAAACCTTTTTTTTTTTTTCTCAGTTTTCTTTTCGGGCTCTTTATGTATTCATGTGATGCAAATGTTAAATAAATAGTTAAGGGAGTGGGAGCACAAGATGGTTTATAGACGGCAAATTATTAAAAGCTTTTTGAGTTATTTCCAGTATATAAACCTTTTTGAGGTGTGTTTTGTCTTTCTATATAGTAGGGTGTTAGCTTCTCAGATTAGGTACATGCTCATGCTGTGTTCGTAAAACAGATTGTGACCACAGATGAATGACAAAGTTAAAAAACAAACCAAATTGCCATCCTCCATCCTGTTGTCCGTCTCGTGTCGTAAGAGGAGACGTAGTTAGTGTGTTAGTGTAACGCAGCAGCACACAGTGAACAGCTCTTTGCTGCCCAGTGATTCGCCAAAGCAACATCACTGACGTAGCCGGTCCTCCGTCTCAATCTAGCGCTCCTTTATCTGATTTTTTAAATTTATTTTTTATTTTTAACTGTGGCGCCACCTGCAGCAGATTAAAAACTCTTAGCCTCACATATACTTCAGTATTTAATCATAGTCGTAGTGAGAACAGGATTCTCCAGTACATTAAGCATGATTTAGTTTCCCCTCATGATATTGTAGCAGATACACGATGCATTTAATGTGTTTACATGCTTTTGTCATTTTTGCACGTACCCATTACCCTTTGACATTATGTACTTTCAATGCATTAAAGGGGACATATTGTGCAAAATGCACTTTACAGTTTTTCCAACATAAATCTGTGTTTGTCTACAAACCACGAGAAAAGACCGTCCTCTCTCTCTCTTTTTTTTAAGTAAATTTGTCAATGTTCAGATCAGCGTTAGCACGTTGGTCGGCTCATACGTAGGAATTTGAGAAACACACAGCATGTAACATGAAAACGAGCAGAATATGTCTCCTTTAATTTAACAATAGAATATTCTCACCTGTAATTTGGTGAAAATGCTCCTTTTTCTGTCTTTTTTGTTTTTGTTTTGTTTTGCGTCCCATCACACGTAGTTTAAAATCTTTTCTCGCAGTTTTAATATTCGATGAGTAGTAAATAACGGATGGCAGCTAGAGAAAGAGACAGAGCTACAACAACACATGGATGGTTTTTGTGATGGCATTTATTAGTCCACACACTTTAGATTTGTGTTAATAGCCTGACAGGTTCTGTAGTTTTCCCCCTTATGACTTTACACCATGTTGTAATTTGTCCCTTCGCACACGTTAACCACATGTAAGTCACCTAGTCGCACAGATACAGGATTAGTATAGTATAAAGGAACATAAAGAGTGGTCACCAGGCTTGTCCTTTTGAAGGCGACTCACTGAAATAACCTCCACAGCTCTGGTGCTGAGAGGAAGCTCCCAGGTGCACCCACACACCTAATCAACTCTCATTTTAACCTCATTTACTTGATAACATGACACAGTCGGAAGTTTGACCGTCCCACACAGCCCACTCTCAGCCTCACACAGAAAGGCAGAAGCTTAGCATTACACCCACGGTTGTTATCCAAATAAACTAGGGATTCCTGCTGTACATATTCACACATTTACTCTAATTTACTCTGGAAAGTTGAAATTAATTTGTGATAACGTTTATCTCGTGTCTGCTAGGAGCCCGACGAACAGGAAGCACCTGACGATCAAGACTCCTCCCCACCTGAGGACACCTCTCTGTACCCGCACTCTCCTGGAACAACCCAGTTTCAGCAGGTAGCGTCTCCGTGGCGTCAAAGACCGTCTGCAACTAAAGACGGCGCATTTCAGCACTTCCTGTCTCCTAAGCGGGGGACAGAGGGAAGCAGACGGGGCTGTGCAGCACAAGAATGATCCATCATTGGTGTTTTAATGTTCCCCAGACTTTTGTTTAGTGTAGGTCATTGTTACAGCGTATGGACGCTCTCCGTCCGTCAAATAAACGCTTCTGTCGTCATGTTAAACAAACCACGAACCGACCAGCTGTGCACTCGAGATCAGACTTACAATGTAACCACTCCAGTAAAAGATGGGCGAGTACTTCCTCTCCTCCCACGTTTTTACTTTTAAAACATTGTGGTATTTAGATCTATAAATGACACAACCAGCCAGCAGCAGTGGGTTGTTTTTTTTATCAATATCAGCTCTGATCTCCCTCCAGCCAGCTGCCGTCCTACAGATAACTCCTCTTTTCAGCTTCACCGCTCAGCTGATCCTCGTCCATTACGGCATTTCCAAAGCAACAGAAATGGAAACCGGACATCCGACAAAAGTACAGCGCTGCGCTGCGTCGCTCGTAAAAAAAAAATAAAATAAAATAAAACCATGTGACACAGATACAGGAAATGACTCTCCGATGGGCCGCCTGTTTTCCAAACCATTTCTGGCAGCGTGTAAAAGTTCTTTCCTACTGCGTGGGTTTGGGACAATGTAGAGAAGTTAGGTGGTGCTGGTGGTGTGTGTGTGTCTCAGAGAGCCTCCATGCCCTAAAGTTTAGGGTATGTTTAGGGCCTAAACATACGTTAAAACCTATAAAATGTGTGTTCTATGTGTGAAGTATCTAATTCTCAGGTTGATTTTCAGTTTTACAGTCCAGTTGTTTCTGATGTTTGCTGATTTTTGTCCACTTTCTCCCCCTGAACAGAACAACCACCCCCATGGGCAGCCGTACACCGGGCCGGCTGCTCAGCACATGAACAACCCCCCGCGTCCCGGTCCCGCCTCTGCCCCGACTCCGGGCCCGGCCCAGACCCAGACCCCGACCCCGACCCCGACCACAGGCCCCGGTCCCGCTCCCGGCCCGGGCCCGCGAGCACAAGAGAACTGGGAGAGCACCGAGGAGGTCGCCCCGGCCCCGACCCCGGCCCCGGCCCCCGCCTCCACCTCCACCTCTACCCCGGCGCCCGCCCCGCCTAAGGAGTAACACCCCGCCCGCCCCTCCTCTGCTGTGCCTCGAGCCTCCATCGTCCCGCTCTCCTTCCTCTCATCCTTCGGTCAACAGAGCTCCTCCTCGTCGGGCCCTCCCCCCTCTCTCTCTCTCTCCCCCTCACCCCTCTCTCCCTCTCTCTGGCCCCAGGGCAGGGCAGAGCCGGGCCTCCTCTCCCGTCAGCCTGCGGGGGGCGCTCTCCCCTGGCCTGGGGCTGCCTGACCGTGTGACGGGGGCCCGCTGTGGCGGCTGCAGAGGCGAGGGAGCGGACAAGAGTTCTAATAAAGGAAAACAAATTAACCCAGAGCCGACGATGCTGATGCGCTTGTCTACACGACGAAAAGGTGTACATAGTATGTTAATGTTTCTGACTGTTCAGATCCCCCAGTAGCATAACTCTGTGTGGTTTGCTGTTGGGAGATGTTGCAGATATTATGAAAAACAAATGGATATTATAAATAAGAAAAATGCCCAAAAAAAACAAACAAAAAAAAACAAAAAACTGTAAGAAGACAACAACTCCTCTTTGTTTTATCACCCATGCTCAGCAGTAAAGTTTGTTCTACCATCGGACAGTTACTGGTCATTCAACTGTAGAAGGACGCATTGTTATTATCATAATTATATTATTATTATTATTCTTAAGCTCCTTGGCAACCTTATGACCGATGCCAAATCAACTCACGAGCTGTGGTTGGTTTTAGTGTGAGATATGGAATGATTGGGTGGACTTTTACGGTGTTTGGTTGATGTGAAAACGCAGTGATGCAACATTGTTCTGAAACTCATTGCCTTTCTTTTTCTTTTTCTTTTCTTTTCTTTTTATTTTTTTGTTTTTTTGGGGTTTTTTTTTTTTTTGTTTTTGTTTTTTTTTTTTTTTGTTCCGATAATTAATTCAATCCTTTCTGAAGCTCTAGTTAATATGCTGTAACATTTAGCATGGCTTCTCACCAGAATAGTGTAGCCCAAGGGAAGACTTGTGATCATAACAACCTAAAGCTGTTCTTAATCCACATCTCCAGAGGGGTGTTGTTACCCTTAGGTTATTATTATTATTATAATTATTATTATTATTTTGTTTGTTTTTTTTCTACTCATCTACCCTATCTACAATGAGGGCGATATTTTGAACCAATGTATGAATAAGTGGCTTTTCAATTGCACATTATAACCCTCCAACTCCATATTTGGCAGTCAGTTTTGGTGGGATAGGCGGCTTAGCTTTCACCTTTTTAGGATTTCTGAAAAAAAAAAAACGAAACACATATGCAACAGAATTGCAGCGCCGGGCGACCCGGTGCGTCCTTAGACCGCGTGGTTTGCTTCTGTCTCTCCAGTAGAGCCGTGTAGTCGTAGACAGACTCGTTTCCCATCGGCCTCCTTTTCCGCCGTGGAGCTGGTCGGGTCCGGCGCTCGGCCGCGGCCCGGCGCTCGGCCTCCTGGCTCCGTTTTTTGAGAATAGGTTCCACAGCAGGGTTGTACCGTGAGAATAGCGGCTGGTTAGTCATGTTGCAACTTGAGCTAACTTGTAATTCTGTAGGAGTAAAAGGTAAACATCAGTAAATACTGTATTTAATTGGTAACTTGAATGCATGTATTTTTTGAATTTTTCTTTTCTTTTTCTTTTCTTTTTTTTTGTCTAAAACATACCAAATACTCCTGCAAATGAAAATATTCTGCCCATCGTATTATATTTAAATATTTTGCTCTTATTTTATAGAATTTATTTTGTTGTATTTCACTAAAAATAGAATTTGATTTAAGAGGAACATTTTTGTCCTTGTGTTATTTTTAAAGAAGATATTGACTGTACAGAGTTCTGCGCCCTGTTTTTTGCCGACTTTTGTTTTGGCCATGGTGTGACGTTGAATTCTGGAGCTACAGTCGCGATGTGGACTTTCACTTTGTGAGGTTTTTTGTGCACAGAAATATAACAAAAAAAAAAGCATTGCGCCCTTAGCAAATAAAGAACATGGAATCTTGGGTGTGTCTCATTATTACTGATCACCTGAAATGATCTGATTATTGTCCGATTGTCCATTAATAAAGGAAAACACAACAGTCCTGCAGCAAATGAAGGTTAAAATGTTCAGTTTGTGTTCCAACTATCTCAGAAAGGTGCTTCCGTTCCTTTGCCTGCCTTCGTTTATGCAAATAGGGTGGACAAAATAATAGATCACACCCTTAATGAAGGTATTGGTTTTTAGGTGTGTGTTCTGTCAAAGTCTTCAAATATAACATGATGTCTTCGTTTCTTCTTGTAAAGGACAAAACCACATTTTACAGCGCTTCTGTCTATTAAAGATAAAGAAGAGCTGCATTATGGGACATGAAGAGCTGAGTGTTTTGGGAGTTTGAACGTCGGCCGCTCCAATGTCTCACCTGTTCTGCTTCAAATGTGACTGTTCTGTTTTTAACCCATAAGAACCAGTTTTTGAGATTCTACCCCGACTGTCCAACATCTGAAATGTTAGATGTCACAGCATTATTATTTTAAGATGTTTCATCTCAGCTTGTTCGTTAAACGTGGTCAGGACGGGTTAATTGTAATCCAGGACAGTATTAGAATTGTTAAATTGTCTGAAACTTAACTTTAATAACAAAAACGAGTTATTTAAAATCAGTGTTTTACAGGTTTTAATCTTTAAACTGCACCAGGATGTTTAGTAGCCGTCACTGAGGGACTTTATTTAAAAGGTGTGTGTCACTGTGGCCTCTTAAGGGTTAAATCTGTCTCTTCAGAAAGCTCCACTTTTACTAAGTAACTGGATTTCATCCTGGGGGGCTTCCTTCAGGCAGAAAACTGAGATACTTACAATTCTCTTTTAGTTTTAACACTTGAGCCTCTTCATGTCTCCTAAACTCCTTCAAACAGTCCTCACAGAGGCTCATTTTTATTTCTCTGCACTGTTAAACCACCAAAACCTGACTTCCCAACCGTGTTGATGCACGAGCTCCCTCTGGTGTTTCTGCCCGTTACATTTCAGAGGGAACCTCACTGAAACTACAGAATAACTCAACAGCTCCAACAGAATCCTCCCTGTGATCTCAGAGGAGACGCTTGTTGTAAAAAGCTCAGTTTGCCTCAGAATATAAAGAAATGTGGTGGAAGAAACATTCAAACTCTTAAGCAGTAAAACCAGACTAAAAATACTCTGTTAGAGGTAAAAGTATGAGGAAGATGTGCTTCAGTGTGAAAAGTGAAAGTGTCCGTTTCTATTTTTTACTTGTGCATTCAAACAAAAGCAGGATTTTACTGATGTAACTAATCAATCGGATTTTCTGTGTGAAAATAAAAAGAACCTCATGGTAACATGAAACTAATTACTGATAACTACATTTAAAACTAGAAATAAATTAAGACAAGCAGGTTTGAGAAGCTCAAACTGAAATGTTTTTACTTACTGTTTCTACTCTCAACTGATAAATAAATAAACCATTTCTGCTGTATGAACTGTTTAATACGACGTTTTGTAAGTAAAAACGTTCATTTCTAAATCTATATCTTGTGACTAAAGCTGCTAATTGCATTAAAAGGTTCAATATTTGAAACGCTGGAGCCGACTTACAGTAAATGTACTTTGACACATTCAACACCGACTTAACTTTTTGTTGATCCTATTTTTGTTTAAAGGCTAAATGTGATTCGTTTCTATTTATTTTATCGCAGCAAAGCACTTTTAAATGAAAGTGGTGAATCTGGTTCTGTCAGTCCAATTTTAGTTTCCTCTCCACTAAATACAAAAACACATGACCGGACGTGTGGTTTAGAGACGAGTTAATAAAAAATACACAGCAGGAAGTTTATGTCTCTTATTTTGGTTTTACCTGGACAGCAAAGGTGAGAACATCATAAGAATAACCAACATACAGCAAATCCCTGTGTGCAGTATTCATGCATGTTATACCAGTGGGACTCTAAAATATGTGGTTGAGTTGTTATGCTGCTGCACTGTTTGTGTGTGGACGGAGAAACAAAGCCAGAAAAACGGACTCTTTTGGAACACGTTTTATTATCAAGAAAGTCAGATTTAGTTCTCCTTCTCCTGTACGGTCTTTGTTCCGCGCAGTCTGCCTGTACGACGGGCAGCGATGAGACCGACCTTGCGACCAGCAGGCGCGTCCCTCCTGATTGTTGAGGGTTTGCCAATATGCTGATGGTTACCACCACCGAAGGGATGCTCAACAGGCTGCAGGGAGACAGAAGAAATACATAAAGTCAGTCTGAGGAACCTTCACTTGTTACGTTGTAGGAACAAAAAAAAAGGCAGCTTCAGACGTCGTCTCCCTCGTGTGCTGCTTTAGTGTCACAAATAAAACTTAGAGGAAAAAACATCCAACCTGCTGAATTCTTCATTTTAAAAACACACGATAAAAAAAGTGCTTCACATTCTGAGAAAAATTTGGACTTTTAAATGAGGGCTGTTCTAAAAACACTCAGAGGGGTGAAACCACAGACAGACGACAAAACATCTGGATTAGTGTAAACTGGGCTGTTCCAGGTTTGTGGATAAAACACCGGCTACAACTAAAACAACATCAAAAGTACACATCAAATAAAAAGGCAGTGACTCTTCCTGCCACTCTTCAAAACTGAAGCCAAGACATCCTGATACAAACAGTCTGTTGGTTAAACGTGCTTTGAGACTCCGTTGTGGACAAAACTGCTACGGCGGCACGTTTCATACAAGCCGAGCTGAACCACCTCACACACCTACAGACGCTCGATTTAACGTATGAAGTCAGAAAAACCTCACAGATTACAAGTAAAAACAGTCGGCAGGCTTCATCACCACCTCCATGTGGAGCAGATAACCGTCTCTTCAGCACTTTTCTGATGCTTCTTCAGACTAAACTATTAAACCTTTCACCAGATCCTGGAAACACTAATGTGTGACCTACAAGTAAAGACTGACACGTGACAAACCCTGAGATCTACTCAGAGTTATTTAAACCTCTACGTGAGGCCTTCAGGGTCTAAACATCTGCCCACGATTGTTCTCCAGTTCTTAGATTCGGCGTCACTTACGTTCATGGCCACACCACGGACACGAGGCCAGCAGTTCCTCTTGGCCTTGTACTTGTGGTAGGCGCGACCGGCCTTCAGGATGGGCTTGTCAATACGACCACCGCCGGCGACTACACCTGCAACACAGAGGAGGCGGAGCTGATCGAAAAGGTGCACCGGCACAATGACAAACACCTGAGTGACCGCGTGTCCACACGGCAGCACCGTGGAAACACGAGGGCCGGCGGTCCTTACCAACGACGGCTCTGTTGGCCGAGGAGATGACCTTCTTGGAGCCGGAGGGCAGTTTGACTCTGGACTTCTTGGTCTCGGGGTTGTGGGAGATGACGGTGGCGTAGTTCCCTGAAGCGCGGGCCAGCTTGCCTCTGTCGCCGGGCTTCTCCTCCAGGCAGCAGATGATGGTTCCCTCGGGCATCGTGCCCACGGGCAGGACGTTGCCGATGTTCAGCTGAGCTGTGGGATAAAAAAAACAAAAAAAACCATAAGATTCACACTGAAAACATTTCACACGTCCAACAACGTGACCCCAGCTTCACCTGATCACAACAACTGCATTTTAAAAACCTTTATCGTCATTTTTTGTGGGCTGGCGAGAAAAACAGACCCAAAGTAAACGTGTGTAATATACAGAAAGGCCTCATTTAGATTCAGAGCTGACAGAACGGTGCCAAATGTGCAGCAGATATCGTTAAGAGGCATCAAATCTGCCTCAATAACCACATTAAACTGCATTTTACAGTTAGGAACTCTTTCAAACGTGCACCTCGTTGCTGAAAACCTCAAAGTTTCACTTTAACCACTGCGGTCTTACTCAGATTGGGTGAAGTGACGCTTTCAAAATGTCAGAGCAAGTTTTAAGATCGTCACTTCATGGTGTGTGAACAATGCGGCTACACGTGAAGCCACTCTGATTATATACAAATCAACTCTGCACGAGAGCCAAACGTCGTTATGAGCATTTACACCATCAAAATGCTAATTAGCAGCAGAGCCTGAGCCTGATCATGTTGTAGTTGGAGCGAATAACTGTAGAACAACAGTTTTACGGTAAAACACACAAACATGAACCACTATTAAACTATTAAACTAATACACCTACACCCATAAATACACCAACAGATCAGACAAAAAGAAGCTTCAGAGAATCACCTCATTTCTAAAGTTTCTTCAGGATTAAAATCATCCAGTGAAAATCACATTTACATCCACGGTTACACTGCAAACACGGACGGCTAATCACTTATTCGGCACATTTTAACAGCATCAATTTGCCAAAGTGTGAACAAATCCAGGCTTAAACGAGCAGAACGTCACTAGAACCTGAACATCTCTGACATTAGCAACAACAGACCAGAGGAGAGAAACATTACAGACACTTGTGCTCAGGACAAACGAAACAAACCTCATCACTCATGATCGATTATTATTATTATTATTATTATTAACGACACACTGGATGTTCGTTAGCAGGTTAAATCTTCGTTGCTCAACACGACACCAACAAAATCTAACATTAAATATTTAAATCACACACAAAAGTAGGATTTTCTGCCAAACGTGGTGTTCGGGGTCATAACTAAGAGCCAATCAGGCCTTTGATCAGACGACAGCCAGGTGTTTCCCATCATGCCCTGGGCTTTGCGGTCAGAGAGGACACCTTCATCTCAGAAGGTTCACGGCTCAAGTCGAACACAAATCTAACCAACGTGCTGCGATCAGTTCCTCAAACTTAACTCAATCACATCTGTTGAAGGTGCACGTCCGGCTGCAACGTAAGTGAATTTAAATCAGGATTTAAACACTTTGGACGACAAACACACAAACTCTAAAGGCTGTAAATGAAGCTGCAAAGGCTCGGTGGTGGCGGCAGGTTGTGGGAGGGCAGCGGCCCACCTCAGGAAGTCTACGCCTGGAGTCTCACCCTTCTTGCCGCAGTAGATGAACTGTCCAGTGTGGATGCCCTCAGCAGCGATGAAGAGCTCGGTCCTCTTCTTGAAGCGGTATGGGTCACGGAAGGCCACTTTGGCCAGGGGGGCACCACGGCCGGGGTCATGGATGATATCCTGAGGTGGGGGGTAGATGACAGAAACACGGTGACACCAAGAACCAACATGGTTTTCTCCCTCTAAGTGATCTGAGGGGTCCAGACTTACCTTCACAATCCCCTTGATGTAGCCATGGCGTTCAGCGAAGTCAATGTGACGGAGTTTAGCAGCACCTTTCCTGTGCTTGACGTGGGCTTTGAACACAGACCCCGCACCTTTTCTCTGTCCCCTGATCACACGTCCCATCGTGAACTGCAACAGACTTACAGTTAGCTTCGGTTATACACCGTAATGAGCCTGTGGCTAATGCTAACTAACCATGCTAACTAACTTCTAAGACCACATTCAGCTTCTAACGTGAGTGTAGGTTAATCCTCCATGTTAGGAGAGCAACTTTAGCAGTTATGATCAATGTGAGTGATCAGAAAGCACGTGAAACAGAGCTGCCATGTCTGTAACGTTAGCCGCTGCCGGCCTATTAGCCGACACACACCGCCATGACAGCAATGAGCTACACAAACA
Organism: Pempheris klunzingeri; assembly: GCF_042242105.1. NCBI lineage: Eukaryota > Metazoa > Chordata > Actinopteri > Acropomatiformes > Pempheridae > Pempheris > Pempheris klunzingeri. The sequence continues at coordinate 23,237,265 of NC_092021.1, forward strand.
CATCAAAATGCTTAAAATCTGGACTCATCCGTAAAAATACTGCCTAGATTTTATTCTTACATATTAGCGGCACATTTAGAAATGTTTGTCTAAAGTGGATGAAGCAGAAAAACCATGATTTAGAGCAGATTAAAGGAGGGAAGTCAGAGAATTGCTGTCGTACCTAAACTCCGCTGACGGAAAGAGGAAGTGGAAGGGCAAAGCGGAGGTTTTCTTCCGGAGAAGTCACCGCGGGGCATCATGGGAAGTGTAGGCACATAGACAGTAGCTGCAAAACCGTGTTTTAACGAGTTTATCGTGTTTATTCGATGATAATTAAGTGTTGTGATATTAGTTATACATAATTAATAGTTTAAAGTCAAAGAAGAAGAAGAGGAAGAAATTGGTTGCAGTTTGAGGAGCCTGTTGTTCGTTGAAATCAGGTAAAATTACTGACAAAATATTAATATTAAAGCCAGATGCGGTGGTTTAACAATAACAAAATGATAAGAAATAATAAAATTGTTATGATTATTATTATTAATAATCATAACAATAATAAGTCATGCACTGAAAACATTATTTAATGTATGTAATCAGGAAAATGTACTTAAAATATTAAAAATAGAAGTATAGTAGTAATGTCTCCTGTGACTGTTCTACTATTATTATGACACTAATAGATTATTATTCCTCATGCATTCATGTAAAAGCAGGATTTTACTGTTGCAGCTGGTTGAGGTGAAACTCATTTTGATGATTATTGATGATTCAGCTGATCTCCATTAATTAATTGATTGTTCGGTTTGTAAAAACAAAGGGAGCCCAAAGTGACTCCTTCACTATGTTTGTCCAAACGTCAACATTATATAAAAAAAATACATTTAAATGATTGAAATCATTCAAAGTAAATGCAGCAAATCCTCACATGTAACAAACTGGATCCGTGATATGTTTTTACAGGAAGAATAACAATAAAAGAAGCAATTTTCTGTCAGTCGACTTATTAAGATAAAGAGAAGACGTGATAAGAATTCACTGTGTTACAGCAGTAAAAGACTAAATAATAAACGAGTGGACAGTGATGTAAACAGGAGATATTAAAAATACAATTTAAACAAGTGGAAGGACAAAATGGGGACAATGTACACAGAGGGAATATAAAAGGCTTTGCACATTAAAGTGAGGTTATTCTTCTATATTCTATAAGTCTGATGTATAACAGCATGTGTAACTGGATCAAGCAGAATATGCATGTGGACAAATAAATTAATCTTCATTAATTCCAGGTTTTGGCACCAGAGGGAGACACATCATCACAGAGGGATTTTATTTTAAAGGGTTATTGCTCCTAATTTAAACCATCAAGACTCAGTGTTTCACATAAACATCCACATGTTTCATGTAGGAGTGTTATTTTCCCCTCAGAGACTTTTTCCTGCTCCTCCTGAGTGTTTCTCATGTTTCCGGCTGCAGGGGGAGGCCTCGCTTTAGTTGTAGCTTCCTCTCAGACAGGTCTAATGTCCCCTGCACATCTCTTTGTGTGTGTCAGGTTTCCCACGTTACCATGAGGGGTGTTAAAAATATGATATCTGTGGTGTTTTATCTCCAGCAGGCAGCGTGACGCCGGTTTGAGCTGATGTTCACAAACACAGAACGTCTCACCACAGAAGAAGAAAAGGTGTTGAGCAACAGATGGTTCCCCTCCTGAGACCAGAGCGTCCCGCTGGAGGAACAGCAGCGTGTGATTAATGACAGCACACACACACACACACACACACACACACACACTGCAGGTGATAAATATGTGGTTCAGTTATTATGATGCTGCATTGTTTTATAGAGTCCCACTGGTATAACATGGATAAATACTACACACACACACACACACACACACACTGAGTTCTTTATTCTTTTCTTACAAACACACACCTCCGCAGGTTTGGATCAGGATTTGCTGTATGTTGGTTGTTGATGAACATAATCTACTTTTCTTATGCGTGACTATAAATGACCTTTAACCCTCTGCTTCACCTTTGCTGTCCAGGTAAAACCAAAAGAAGGCTAAATTAGGTTAAAACAGCATTTTATGTGTTAAGGTGAACAGTTTACTATTTATTTATTGATTGATTTTTTAAACTCATGTCTCTCCTTTGAGGGTCAACATGTCTAAACCACGTTTGATCAACACTTTTATGTATTTCGTGGAAAGGAAACTTGGACTGACGGAACCTGATTTACCACTTTTATCTAAATAAAGTGATTTCCTGTTGTAGCAAAGAGAAAGAATGAGAAACAAACACATGGCGTCAAGAACTCGCATCGAGTCATTAAACAAAAAAAAGTGATTATTAGGTTATTTTGATCAATTACAAACCTGCTTCCTCACAGGAATTTGATTCAGTCAGTGAGAGTAAGTAAGAAAAGCTCAGTGCTTCATATTAAAGCTGCTCTAATCAATGTCAGAATTCCAGATACTTGTTTTGGTTTTACAGCCAACAACCTCACTGTTTCCATCGTGTCTCACCAGATACTCGGTGTGTAGTGTAAAAAAGTTAGTGGAGGTCTATAGTGTGTGTTAGTCAGTGTGTAGTGGAGGCCTATGGAGACTCTGGGGAAATATTTCTGTTCTATCAATGAGCCTCCATCAGAAACTAAAACATCAAAACAGTTCAAATCACTTCTGGAGGGTTTAAAAAGATTTAGTTTATGTTTCTATGTTCAGTTTTGTTTCGGCTCAACATGTTTTGTGTCTTTATTTAGTCAAATCTGATGAAAAACATCAGAACTATCTAACCCTAACCCATTATTCTATTTATTTTTAACACATGGGTCAATCTCAACACTTTAATCAGTTATTCTGGTTTATTGATTTCTGTCACCTTTAAGCTGATGTTGTACAGACGAAGCATTTGAAGATGCTCCAGGAAATGATGCAAAAACACCAACGTGGGCACAGTTGGACCATTTAGATTAGCTAAAAGGATGAAAGACGCTGGAAACCAACTTAAGCTACAGAGTGTAAAGAGTTAGGCGATAAATGGTGGAAATGTGCACGATACAGTCCACTGAATATTGGTGTGGATGGAGGGACGTGTTCTGCTGGGTTGGAAAACCTCCACCTGCCTGTATGTTTGACTGTTAACCCGGTCGTTACGTTGCTTTACAGTAAATCGTCCTCATTATGCGTCACGTCGCCTCCTGAGTCCTCGAAGTAACGTCTGCTCTTCGCTGAGACCGTGAAAAAAGTTCTTTGTTTCCTCACAAAGAGGAACATAAACTGCACTTACAACGGGACTTAAGTTTAAGCCCGGAGACATCGGAGAGGAGGGAGCGGCTGTGGGAGCGGGAGGAGGCCACCTCCGACCTCTGACCTCCCAGTGGTGGAATAACCTTTGAACTCCGTAAGAAGGAAAATGCAGCGAGCTGCAGATGTGACAACAGAGCTCCATTCTGCTGTCCAACAACTAAACACTGCACTGGGTGTGTGTGTGTGTGTGTGTTAGCCTCCTGATCATTAATACAGTTAGCGTTGTCAGATCTGGGACAAAACAGAACAATAGAGCAGAAACACCAACAACACATGCAGGCCGTTCTGTTTCTGTTTTACTGTTTCCACATCAGTTTGTCTCAGCAGTGACTCTGCTCCTCCTGCTGCTGCAGTCTTGGATCAATATTAACGACAAAAGCAGCAGGAATGTGAACATTTTCTGGTGTTTTTAATGCATTTAGTCGTCGTAGCCACCGTTGAAGGTAGATTGGGGGATAAGGGGTCTGGCACGAGCTCGACCAGGTGAGCTACCTGTGGCTACTTTAAGTAGACCACCTGCTTAAAGGTCCCATATTCTGCTCCTTTAGAGGCTCGTACTGGCATTTGGAGGTTCTACTAGCACAGGTTTATATGGTTTAATGCCCACAAACACCTTATTTTGCTCCTCGCTGCAGCCGCATGCAAATGTTTTTTGAGGAAGGAAACACACTCGACAGGTTTAGACCTCAAAGACACACTGTTGGTTGTGGTGAGTTACACTGAATGTGAACTTAATTTATGTTTGTTTCTAAACAAAAAAAACCTCCACAATCCCCCTTTAATTACAAGACTGAACTGAAGTCATTTAAACTGATATGATCTTTGTGCTTTATTTCACCTGCAGCACAAATTATTATAAATAATACAGCACAACGAGAAGGATCCATTTTTACTGCCGTTTTTAATCTCTGTGTGTGTGTGTGTGTGTGTGTGTGTGTGTGTGTGTGTGTGTGTTAGACAATCAAACACCCCCTCAGTCTCTCCCACGGTCACTATGGGAACTGTGGACAGGAAGGACAAATTTAAACTTTAATTAGACACGGTATTTATATATTTACACACACACACACACACACACACACTCTGTACGTCCTGATTCATATTTCACATTTGGCCTCAGTGTTCATCTGTCTGTGTTTCAACTTGAACTCCCATGACTTCACCACTCAGCTGATTTAGTGGGACTACTTTTTTCTTCCAGCAGGGCGTATTGATACGTTGCTCTGCTCTGCTGTGAGGAGTTTAATCTGTCTGCAGGAGAAAAACTATTAAATTAAGGTTTGAGCCATTTTTATGTATTTTATTATTCCTTTATTTTTGTTTTACACATTCTAATAAATGTTTAAACTTTATTTTACTCCTGTAAAAAAAACTTGGTTTGTTTAATGTTTCTTTAAAGTGCAATAATATATATTTACATTATAAGTAATACAATCATTGTTCCTCTTCAGGTGCAGCCAGCTGATTCCACACACCTGGTCAGACCTGAGCCGGACTCTGATTGGTCCGTTTGAAAACCAGCTGTCCAATCAACACCAGATAAAGACAGGTGAGCAGCAGGCGGAGCTCTTCTGTCAGTGTGTGTTTGTCTGCTGATGGTGTCAGAGTCACAGCTCCTCCTCTGGATGTCAGGTAGGTTTCCACCTGATATCAAACCATCATGGCCGCCAACAACACTAACACACTTTTAAAAGTCAAAAGTTTGACTCACTGCACGGCCTGTTTTTGGAATCAATCATCTGCCAAACAGAAATAATAGAAAATACAATACATGGATCGATTTGCTGATTTTTGTGCTATCCATTTTTTAAACGCAGATTTAGAGACATTTACAAAGAAACCATCGTAAGTTTCTGGATTTAAGTGTTGATGTTTAGATTTTTCAGGGGCAAAATGTCAGCCGCCATAATGTAAACCATTACATTTTAGGGTGAAGACTTGGTTTAATGTTTAGGCAGCAGTGGTTATGGTTAAGATTAGGATAAGAGTGTGTGTGTGTGAGATGTTCATCCACAAAATGTCTCTCTGTCTCCCTTCATGCACTGCAGTCCGACAACAGAAAGGCGTTTTGTTCTGAATAGAAACCATCTTTCAAACAACAATGATGCATCAGTTTGCTGATTTTATTTTTGTTCTATCTATTTTTTACACTCAGATTTTCACCCTCTTTGTAACATTTACAAAGAACTTTGTTTATCTAGACAACAAAACCATTAAAGTCCCACTGGAGGCCAACACGTACCGATGCCCAGCTTCACTGCATGTCAGCTAGTCGCACATAAATTCATGAAATTTGCATTTTCGGGAATTTGAAACATGAATGTAAAATTACCTACGACAGCTTGTGTTCTTAGATTTCCACCAACTTCTATAAGAAAAAAAAAAAAACGGCACTCCAGCTTTGTAAATGCTCCTCTGTGCTCACCAGCTGGTCTCTGATTGTGTCCGTCTGCTGTTTGGTGCTGAGCAGGTAGAGCACAGAGGGTTTTTAGAGCTGCCTGCTGCTGCTGCAAATAAGATTGATAATAGTGAACAAAAACCGTAACGTTGGGGGGCTGGAAAACTGAAATAATCAACTGAAAGATGCTCTGACGCTCTGTAGAAACTGAGGGGAGTTAGAATAATTCTGTGTGCTGCTACTGGTGAACCCTTTTAGTAGTCATTTGATAAGTATTTTTTTTCCAAGTTTGTTTATTGGTTTTAAGGACAGTAAGTGTGAATATTACACTGGCTGCATTATGTATAAAATACAGAGAGCAAGATAAGATGACGCCCAGTTAAGAAAATATATACGATTATAATAGAAGAAGCAACAAACAGGAGAAAAGTGTAAAAGAAGACAAACAGAATACTAAAAAACTAAATAATAAAATCTAACTTTGGCTTCATAAGATAATACAGATGCCTGAATGTGGACTATCATTCATGCATGTTGGGTAAAAAAGATGATTCACATCTGCTGGGTTGTTGTCAACGAAAAGGTTTCCAGATTTTTCCAAATATCTTTTCCTTATTGGAAAGTTTGTGATGATGAAGATGAATGAATCACATTTTCCAGTTTTCTTAGCTACACTTGGATTTCCATTGTTGTAAATGATCCGTTATCAATATAAGAATATTTATTATAGCTGCTTTAATTAAAAGTGTGCTTAATCAAACTGATGTGATGTTACGCAAGCCGCTAGGAATCTTGGGATCATGTTTGATTCCAGTCTCTGTTGTGATGTTTTACCATCTTAGTCTAATCAGGTCATTTCTATTGCATACTTTTATTTATTCTCAACTGGATTATTGCAAAACTCTAAATCTCGCCTCCTGTTAGTCAGTGAATTAGATTTAAAATTTGATCTCTAGCTTTTAAGGCCTTAAATGGCCTCGTTCCTAAATATTATGTTGGTGATTCAAAGGTCACAGTTGGTGACAAATGGTGTACTGTTCCTATCTGTGTTTTCATTTATTGTTTTAATTGTTTTTACTTAAATAATAATAATAATAATAATAATAATACTTCTGTCCTTTTGGTTCTGCTCTCATATTAACCGTCTTGTCTGGTTTTATTTTGTGTTGTGAAGCACATTGTTAACAAAACTACTATATGAATATATTATTTTCATCATTATAATAATAATAATAAAATGAAGTGAGACTCGAGGAATATCCCAGTTTAGCTAATGTCAGTTTTTTGGGCAAATAAGGAAACTGGTGTCTTCTGCTGTCTTTTTACACTTAATGGGAACTTTAAGTCCAACAACTATTTTTACCTCAGTTTCAGCCGTAATGATGCTACAAGAGTCTGTCTGTCTTTTTCTAGGTCTTTCGCCCCTGGACAGAACAGCTGTTTTGCTCCAGAGGCATTGTGGGTCTGTGTTGCCGTGGCGATGCCTCCAGTTACGCCAGCTGTTCTTCTTCCTGATGTCAACATCGCTACTGGCAACCACGACGAAAACAACAACAACAACATCGTCTCTCCATCAGCGTGGTCTCTGCCACGGTAAGTTTAAATTTATGGTTTTAATGGTTGAAGGTTACAGTGAGGTTAGGTTTAGGCAATACTGGTTATGTTTAAGATTAGGCTAAGTCCCCAGGAGTGTGTGTGTGTGTGTGACGCTCCTGCAGCCATCACAAACCAAAGAACCAAAGCCTCTCTGTCCTCCCTCGTCCACGCGCTGCCGTCTGACAACAGAAAGACGTTTTTGTTCTGAACACAAACCAGCTGCAGTTTTCAGAGTTTCCCCTCGATGGCGCTGAGCTGACAGGAAGTGACCTCACTGCAGCTCTAGTCTCTGATTGGAGGTCATTACCCCGGCTCTCCTCCTCCGGCAGGATGTCCCATTCCTGCCATTCTGTCTCACTTCCTGTTTATTTATTTTAACCAGGAAAATAAACAGCATAATGTGAGCGCTGGACACACACACACACACACACACACACACACACACACACAGTGCAGCTGTCAGCTGGTTGTGAAGACTTCCTTATTATTTGGGAGAGAGATGAATGAACACTAGAGATGTTGTCAGGAAAACATTCAGCAAACATCACATTTAATGTTGGAGATGATCCGGTTGTAGAAAAACACTCTGCTGAGTCTGAACAGAAGCCAACATGAGTTAACACAAAATAAATGTTTATATTCATGTGTATTTATTAGATTAACAGTGTTGAGTTTATACAAGTACACACAGTACTTTGTTGGCATAACATCAAAGAGTTTGAAGGAGTTTTCTGTTGACCTACACAAATATGAGACTATAAATGATTCACTTAACATCTCCCCTGAGCAGTGATTCTCCAGTAACTGCTAGTATAACTAAAACTCACCATAACTCCACGTTACAAAACCAACAATATAACAGCAAAAGTGATTTAATGTGTCTTTATCTGCTCTGCAAGCATTAGCATGTCAGGCTAACTAGCTCAAAACCTCCATCTTGATGCCTGATATTCAACCTGGAAAAATAAATGTCATGCATCTAAATCAATCAATCGATCTTTTAAATGAGATTTAAATTTTAGTTCAGCTTTTAATTGATTGAAGATGCACATCCTTGAACAGGAGTGTATCATATTTGTGATCAATGTTGACTTAATGAAGAACTAAAGATTTTGTTTGTTTGAGAGATGATGATTACGTGGCCTGAGTTGGTGATGTCACAGTGCCCCTCGTTATTTCGTCCAATCAGGAGGAAGCGGGGGCAAGGCTCTCCTCATTTAACCCCATAGATGGAGAAACACTGGTAGTATTATACGAGCGATGGGATATATGTGTGTGTCCAGGATGTTATTCTTCCCCTCTTGACAGACGTGTAGGACTAAGCTCTTATTTTGACAGGGGGTCAGCATTCACTGCTTTTATTTTGACGTCCTTACACAGGAGAGGCCTTGACCACAGGAAGAAGGAAGAGAAGGAAACAGGGGATGAGCCGACATCGGGTCGCCCGGGGCAACAGGTGCCAAAGAAACCTCCCCAGTGACATCCGAGCGCCTCACTGTCAAAAAGCAAAGAGGAACTTCGGTGCAGTCGCCATGGTTACAGAGGTATTTACAACCAAAACCAGCTGAGAGGAAGCGGCAGTCAGCATGGTGACCTTTAACATCTGACTGTATCTGACAAATACAGTTTTTGTCGATCCACTGACTCATTTCCTAAAACTTTCTTGGGAAATCTTCCTTTCAAAAAATGGAGAAGTTCAAATCCTGCTTATGTAAAAGTCCTGAACAGACACAAACCTTCCTCAGATCAAGTGTGTCATGACTGAATTTACAAGGTAACCACATAGTACGAAAGGAAATGCAAGTACAAATCTTAGAAATGACTCCAGCTGAATATCTTAGTCAATAGTCTATGAAACAAACACTTTCTCCAATAGAAAATCACCTGAATGAGACTTTAATAATGACCTGAAGGCACCATGTCGGGCAAATATGCATCTACTCCGCTTTACCTGGACACCTACAACATACACGGAAAAGATTAATTTGATTCAGGTGAATGTAGCTAGCTTAATCATGGACAGGTAAATAACCCTATAAACATTCACTGGTAAATATCAGCTGTTATTATGAGGAACTCACACCTGAAAAATGAGTGTTTGCGTGAAACGTTCCTCGGGTCATGTGTGTAACGACTGAGGAGAGGAAGTGAGGTGTCCTTTAACGATGCTTGAAAGCTCTGAGCTTCCTCTGCTGGAGTCCTCAGGAATACGCTCTCACTACTGCTGCAGCTGACACCAACGTTATGACCATGTTTCATCGGGCACACAGCTCACCAATCACAGCGAGGAAACTGCAGTAAATGTTCGTTTTTTCCGGCTCTGTTGGAGTTTACTGATGATGGGAAGATCATTAGTTTTGCAGATATTGCACATATTAAAATGTGACCTAATGAGGCTTATTATTATTATTAGCAGTTCATCCAAAGGAGGATTTGAATGTCTGAATAACATTTAATGGGGATAAATGGGAGCCAACCTGGTCAGTAGTTGTTGCTCTGGTGTTTTTAACAGACTGACCACCCTGAGGCTACTTGTGTGTGTGTGTGTGTGTGTCACGTGAAAGCCATGTTGCATTCGGGGCACCATGTGATTCCTGAAGGACAAACAGTAGACGGAGGTCATGTCACTGTTGACCTGCTTCAACTTGTCTGTCTCCAGTCATGAGCTTAAAGTCCAGGAGGTCACATGACAGGAAGACATGTACAAAACGACACCACACACACACACACACACACACACACACACACACAGATCAACAACTGGACTGATTCTGCTGAAACACCACCAGGCTTGCCCGTATCTCGTTCCAGCCGTGGTCCGGTTTTGTGCCTGTTTGGTTACTTGATTTGTTCAGATTTTGTTGTTTTGGTAATTTTTCTGTGATTTTTCATGCTTCTAACATGAGCAAACTGTCTCCCTTTCTTATTTTGTCTGTTTTTTTTTAAAATGTGTTTCATGTTTCGTCATCCGTGGTGTTAAAAACCATCTGACTAGCTGGCGTCTGGCCTGGTGCCACCGATGTTGTGGTGGATTGCCTGACTTTCTGCGTGTCATTAGCAGAGCAGAGCGCTGAGCTGCTTCTGGTCGTTTGAAGCATTAACTACAGTTGGCGTGATCAGACGCTCCCAGTGAGATTTTTAGCCTCGAAAATGGTGATAAATGTCGTCACAATTACCCAGAAGGTCCAACCAGCAGTTCAAACCTCAAAATTATTTATGATAAATTAAAATGAGAAGCACTTGTTCTGTACTTTTGTTTTAAAGCAAAACATCATATTTTATAAGCTTTTTGTATGTTTTGTACGCAAAAAAAGTGCCTAAAGCTGTAAGATGTTCAATATTTATAAGTATTATAAGTACCTTATTTGTTTCAGTGCAGAATTTGGAGGGAACTTTTAGTAAAAAAATTAAATATTTCAAATTTCAGTGGTTTCACAATATTAGATTCTTCCACATGACTATTGTGGCCAAAATATTCTGTATATATAATCTTTATATATTTTTGCACTTGCTACTAATTGAACCCATGACAATGATATTACCCCTAAAAAATAATACAATGCTGCTATCAGTCAAATTCATCTGTAACTTTGTTTGTTGTGTGTTTGTCTACGTGGTGGTTGGATCACTTATAATGAGAAGAAACAGCAGGATGGAGACGGATAACGTTCTCGAGCAGCTCTTTGCTGTTCTACCTTCTCCTTCAGCTTCACAACAAACCACACTTCCTCGTTACTAAGTCACATGTGACTGAACTAACCAATCAGAGGCCAGAACAACTTAAAACTCAGGTAAATGTGAGGAAAACTCCAGAGGTAGATTCAGGAGAATATCTGAGCACTTGCATTAGTAAATATCTAAACATTATGAATTAACTTCTAAATCTTACAATTGTGTCAGTTTGGTAGATCGGTTTTCATGATGAGCTCCTGCTGGTGACGCTGTATGTCGAAGTGTGACGGGAACTTAGTTTAGAGGACAGACAGGCCGAGAGAACAGTCCTGACACGAAGCCTCACGTCAGGAGAAAGAGCTTCACCTCCTGCAGAGTCTGTTAATGAATCGTCAACAGTTGGAAACCAGTCAGAGAGCTGTGGGAGACGACACAGCTGTTAATGGGAGTCAGTGTGTGTGTGTGTGTGTGTGTGTGCTGCAGCCTCAGTAAGACCTCACACTGCAGCCTCTGTCTTAAACGCTGACATCATCGTTTTCCAAAATAAGGGTCTAAGATGAATGAATAAAAGCGTCCCAGTCGATGAAGAGAGCCTCTGATTTGTCCCTAACAGTTTTTCACAGTATGTAATTTAATTCGCTGTCCTCCATTTCCACTCCGCAGGCTGACACGTTACGCTACACGCTGCGTAACGATGCTGACGCCGCATTATTCTGTCAGTCCATTAACATCCTCTACTGTTTCTGTACTGACAGATTTATACAGGATGTCGATCAAGCTGCGACCCTCAGTTTCCAAAAAGAAGGTAACATGTTCTGAACTCAAAATGAAGTTTAGTTACAGTGAGACTGGATCCAACGTCGATGGAAAAAAACCAGCTGAGCACAAAAACACATGTTTGGTCTGTAGGCAGGTTTTTACCAAAGCTTAGAGGAATACTGATAACGACAAACAGCCATTAGTCAACGAGATAAAAACAATACAAAGTTTATGTAAGAGTGATAAATATAAGAAAAGGACTTTGTCACACACACACACACACACACACACAGGAGCTTCGTTAGGGGTGGTGTTAGTGTGAACCCGTTATAGCTTCCTTCCCCCCAACACACACCCACCACAGGAGGTCACAGATATGAAGCCAACAGCTGGATACAACACACACACACACACACACACACACACACACACTCACACACACTCCTTTTCCTGTCTGGCAGGAGACCAGAGTGGGACAAGGTCTTTGTGTGTGTGTGTGTGTGTATAGTTGTCAAGATAAGCATGTCAGAGCTGCTGAGAGATAAAATTCAGGATGAAGATGCCTCCTCCTACACACACACACACACACACACACACACACACACACACACACACACACACACACACACAGACTCTAACGACTGTTTGGGCCAATCAGATCGTCTCTCAGCCTGCAGCTCGTTAACAGACTATCAGTTTCCCTCCAGGAGAGATTTGAACTGCAGCTCATTAACATAATTAATTGATGCTCGTTAGCTTAATGAAGCTGCAGGTTAACGGTCAGAACAAAGTCCTCGGTGTTCATTTAAGACTCAGACACAGCAGAGGAGCTCATTTAACACTTAAGTCTCATCAGCAAGCAAACAAACATGTAAACTGTCAGTGAAAAATTAACTTGTTCAAAACAACAGGACCTGACTGCACATCAGTCACACAAGCATCATCACCTAAATGTGCGTAAATTATATAATAGAGGATTAAAAATACAAACTACACTCTAAAAAAACTGATATATTAACATTGCACGTGCTTCTGAACTGATTTTAATTTGTGTGCTGCTAATTCTCGCTTCGTCTAGAAGAGCTGCGTGATTCAAATTAATTGAAAATCATCATTTTTATCCCCGTTTAACTTAGCGGAGAGCTAGCTGGCTAGTACTGCACGCTCTGTGGGCCCAACAATGCGGAAGATCCGGATACTTCTACACTCAGGAAGTCGAACCTTTTTGAGCCTCATGCACCACTGAGCCGCTCTAAGTAATGACCGTAAGCAGGTGTCTCGCCGCCCGTGCTGTAGTGTTGCCTTGTAAACCGCTCGAATGACGAGCGTAATGTGGACGCGACTTCTCGTGTCGCAACCAAGAGCTCACGAGTTCCATTTAATAGGCAGCTTAATACAAGAGTTGGAGATTCACGGCACAGATGTGAAGGAAAGTCTGTGTGGAATTTGTCAAAGTCAAAACAAATTATCAACCAGCTTTGAGCCAGTTACTGAGAAATGTCTCTATTTTTGTATCGTCTCTTGGATTCATGTGTCTGTGGTCATGAAGGGAGACACACACACACACACACACAGTGACTAAACACCGTCATTGTGTTACATTCATACGTGTTGATGAATCTTCCTGTTGAACGGCAGTATCAGAGTCAGACTGCACCGACCGACCCTCAGAGGGGAAAATGGACCGTGGGCAGGAAGCTCACTTCCCGTGGAGCACAATGGCCGTTGTCCCAGACAGGACGTGACATCATCCTGGAGGACTTCGGGACGGGAAGGAGCTCGTGTGGGTGAAACTCCTGCAGTGAAGTGGAGGACAGAGTCGTATCTGTCAATCCATCATCCATCAGCCGAGGTCAGAGATTCATTGTTGTAGCTCGGCTGATGTTTTGGATCTTTTTGTGTATTCAAATTAATCCTGTTTACATTCTTTTATTCACTGTGTGGACGAGAGGAAGGCTTATGGAAATGGTTTTACAGTTTTTGTAAGGGACTGAACGGCCAATTTTAAATAAATTCTATATTATAAAACAAAGAATGACATGAATAAATGTCTAAATGACTAAAAACAGTACAGTTAAGTCATAAATTATGAAAACAAATCTCATTATTATGAGATTTTCTTAATTTTAACGAGTTCATTTTGATTCAGTTAGAATATTTGGGTTTTTGTACGTTTAATGTTTTGTTTAACACCTTTTTATTTTGTAACGTCGATTTTTAAGATGGTGATGATGTCACCAGTGACCGCCCCTCCTCAGCCAATCGCAGGCCTCCCTCATCTCTTAGCGAACCCGACGTAAAACGAATCATCCAACTACCTGCTAACGTAAATAAATACAGACGGAAAACATCTAACTTCTTCTTTTATTACAGTAGTGAGGATACGGATGCTGCCTTGCTAGCCGGCTAACTAGCTAGCGTGAAGCTAACTGATGTGCTCCCTTAATTAAAAAGTGCAAAAAACTTTCCAGAGAATCAAATTAAATAGATTCTTTTCCTTTTATTCTGTTTTCAGAGTCTAAATTTAGCACAGATTTTTTCCTGTTGTTGCCCATATTCGTTGAAATCAGTCATAACATGAATATTTACATTATATTGGGTAACGTACAATAACAACTTGTTATTGAAATTATAAATTAAACAGCAGAAGGAAGAAAAGTGCTTATCGATACCAGATTTCTTGTGTGAACAGCAGCATTTCTGCTTTTATTACTAAGCAATATTTGATGTTTTCTGTTCTCTTTTTAATGGGAACTACAAAGTAAAAGTTATTTTCTATATTTCAGATTTCTTCCTCTAGATACAAATAGTACTGGAAAAAAAACAGAAGTAAATTAATTGTTTATTCAATATTTATCAGTTTTTGGTCTGTTTAGCCATATAATTTAATTTTTTTTATTTTAAATTCATTATCAGAAGCATGGAGGAGGAAACACAGGCTGACCAATCACAGCTCTCCTGCTCTCCACGAGGTATCCTGCAGCTCTGGTGTGTTGTTACAGGTTTGTGCTGCAGAGTCTCCACACCAGCGTGACACAGTAGGAGCATAAATCCAGCTGCGTTTAGTTAAATGTGTGACGGCTGGTGCATCATTGTCTGAACTGTAAAAATAACCGACAGAAGGCAGAAACACACCAGACTGCACAGTTATCACACTTTAACGACTGAGAAGCTTGTTCGCGATGGTTCCTAAACCTTTTCACACTGTTAAACAAATTTACTTTTCAAATTAGTAGTTTTATCCTGCTGATGGGGCGTGAGATCAGTTTTAGATGGCAGATACAAACGGCACTATTTTGTTGTCAGCTTTCATGGACTTCTCCGTCTCTTCATGTCTGACTAAAGCTGTAACAGACACCTTTTGTCTGAATGGCAGAAAGATACTGAAGCTGGTAGATGAAGCTGATGATATTACAGAGTCGACGCCTGAAAAGAGCTTTTGTTTGGAGCTGGTTGACTTGAACAAGCTGTGATTATGTGACTCAGCTAAATCTCTTTTTTCAAAAATCACATTTTGTTCAATAGATGAACTTATTTGTGAAACTGAGAGCTGTGTTTCACTGTGTGTGTGTGGGGTCACTTCCTCAGTCAGCTGTGTGTGTGTGTCTGTGTCTGTGTGTGTGTGTGTCTGTGTGTGTGTGTGTGTGTGTGTGTGTGTGTCTGTGTCTGTGTGTGTGTCCGAAGGCATCTTCTTCAGTAACAGCTTGTGTTGCCTGTGGGACAACACACATACACACAGTATAACTGCTGCAGGCCTGTAGCTCATTACTGATTCAACATATGGCTACACACACACACACACACACACACACACAGAGTAAACAGTCTAATTCTTCTGATTTTATCGTTAATTACTGTCGTATTGAACGTGAGATGATGTGAACTCTGACCCAGTTTATTTCTGTTGAATTTGGGACTAATTCCTCCTCCATTCTGCGATCAGGTTTCAGTTTTCTGTCAGCAGGAAGCAGAAGGTGCTTCTTCATCTTCTTCATCTATAATAAATTCACCTTATTCAGGATATTGAATGTTTATTGAACAGTTTTCTGTCAACAGCTGCAGGGTTTGCAGTTTTATTCTGGAGGATGTTTTTCTTCTCATCTGAGACGTTTCCTCATTTCTCCAGACTGCTGAGAAGTCCCCGACATTTTAACCTGTTAACTCTATTTATATTTTGGCATTTTGCCACATTTCTGCCCGGTCTGTAACATCCAGTCCTTATCTCTCTAAAGGCCACAACAGAGATGTACAAGGCTCTGTTTACACAGCGCCGCGGGCGGCCATGTTCACATCTGCTGTCGGTGTGTTCGGGCATCTGCAAAATGTCCTTGCAACTCTATGCAGACATGGACACATGACATCATGTGGACCCTCATGGTTATGCAGACATACGTGACATATAATGTGCGCTTAAAGGAATAGTTCAGTAGTTTGGAAAATATGCTAGTTTGCTATCTTGCCAAGAGTTAGATAAGATATTCCTTTATTAGTCCCACGACGGGAAAATGTACAATATTACAGCAGACACGAGGTGATATAAAAGAATATAGATATATAGATAGAGAGATATAGAGATAGAGGAAGTATAAAAAAATAGAAACACTATAGTGTACAAGTGGGAGATATTACAAAGTATTGCACATTGTGAGGTGAGATTGAATAGATGTATTGCACAGTTGGTGTACATTATGGTGCTGTTGTCAGTTTTGGTGCAGATAGCAAGATCAACAGCACTCATATGTGTCTGTTAAATATGAAGCTACAACAGCTTAGCTTATCTTAGCTTAGCTTAGCGTAAAGACTGGAAATGGTGGCAGCTGTATATCCAAATAAAACATATCTTGTTTGTTTGGTCAGAACAGATTTTAAATACTTAAGTAATTTAACTCTATGCTACTTTATACTTCTACTCTCCCGTAGAAGAACTTGTTAAGCTCCCATATGGTTCTTTAGAGGTTCTCTAATGGTTCTTCAGCATCGTTTACTTTAGTTGGGTAACAGTTTTCAGGTGCTCTGTAGCACCTGTGTGTCAGTGCACGACAGGAACCTCGTAAAGCGCTTTAGATAGAAGTGCTGTATATTAGGGACGTGCACCACGAGCGTCTTGATGCTTTGGTCACGATCCGATAAATCAAAGATGCATATGAAGTTGCTACCAATGCGACACTATACGATTGATCCCTATTGTGATGCAATGCGATTTGATACAGTTCGATTCAACACAATGCGTTTCAGTGTGATACTACATGATATAAAACACTTTGCACTTCAACATGATGGAGAGTCTGATTTTAGTTCTTAGACAAACAAATGAAGAACTGACAAAGTTACATTTTACTTGCACGACATGTCTTTAAACACAAATGACCTCATTTTGGAAAACATTTGTGTACAATAAAACATGTTTATAGCTGAGATCTGAACCTTTGATTTGCTGCTGGTTATAATCTTCTAATATAAATGTTGCCAAAGACATTCAAGAGTGAAAACTGTTCCAGCCAACCCCTGCTGTCAACATGCCTATCCATCTCATATCATGCCCGACGTCAGTGCACCAAAGTATAGTAGTCCCTCTTATTGAATTAATTTGCTGATACTCAAACTTTTCTGTGGATATCACTTTTTAAGCGTTGGACAGACGGATGGATGCAGGCACACACACAACCGAACACATGGTTCCCTCTTGGCTTGGCCGCGACTATAAATCGTATTTTATCGATTTGCAAAGATTTTAGAAATGATGTAATGTGAGTTCATCCCAAATTGTATCCAGTCCGGTTTCTACCAGTGTATCGATGCGACTCTTTTTAAACTAACCATTCCTACTGTATAAGTATATAACCATTCCTTTAATTTCTGCTGAGTATGTCTGGTGTGAGTGTTGAGTGAGTGCGGTCACAAGTGAGACAGGTCACGCTGCAGTCGAGCGAATCGAGGTGTGAATTGGCGTGAAGCCACCTGTGGAGGATGTGAGGACACGGTGTCGGACTCTCGCCTTTCCACCACCAGGGTGAACGTCTCTCTCCGCCTGCACCGTCTCCTCTGTGGCCTCGTGTTCACTGACGGCAGCCGATGAGGTTCGACACCACAGCTGCTCGTTTCCTCGCTCGTCTTGTCCACGGGAAACGATGACTTTTGCTTAGAGAAACCCAGAGGAAACATACTTGCAAGCTGTGAGTAATTGTGAGTGTGAGATGGTTCAGCTAGTTATTGCAATCTCACACACACACACACTCACACACACACACACACACAGAGGCCTGATGGAACCAATTAGCAGACGTTATCATGGCCTGGAGACGTCACAAGCTGTTCAGACACCCCCCTTCCTCCCCTCCTCCCCCCTGGGGGTCTCTGTGTGTGTGTGTGTGTGTGTGTGTGTGTCATGGCACATACATCACTGCTAAAATATTTACAGTCCTCTGTGTTTTACAGTTTATATTACTGACCTACATTCATCTGTGTGTGTGTGTGTGTGTGCCTGATGTCATGGCTAACTGTCCGTGAGCTCAGCCGCAGGAACACGTCCATATAAGGCTGCAGACGCACACAGACCTTCTGTGTGTGTGTGTGTGTGTGTGTGTGTGTGTGTGTCCTCATGTTTAAAATGAAACCGTTTTCTCTCCGTGATCTGATCTGTGCGTGTAAATAGCGCCTGTTTACCGCTGTTGCCAGGAAACGACGTCACCATCTGTTTTTTGACGTACGCAGGTAACGTTCAGAGCAGCTTTACCTCCTCAGGAAACTCAGAGGCCTCGGTGTTAGTCAGCGGGTTTCATCAAAAGTGGATAAAACTTTTGTTGAGAACGTTTTAACTTCTCACCGTCCTGATTGGTGCAACAATAAATGATCAGGACTGTATCAATGCTGAGCAAAATAATGGGCGAACCCCAAAAAAGCCCTCGACTCAGGGCAGAGGACGAGTCCCTCTAGCAACGAAATACATATAAAAAGTCATCAATTAAACAGCAATCAATTAAACAACTGCAGCTTGTCCAGAATGCAGCAACCATCACATCTTCTCTTAAGCTTTAAGTATTTATTTGCTTGTGCTTTTATTATCTTTTACATGCAATTTTAGTGTTTTTAAAGTTTCTGAATCTTGTTTTTATAGTGTTTCATTTCCCTGTAAAGCACTTTGAGTGGCCTTGTGTCTGATTGGTGCCTTTCCTAATAATAACACTTTACTCACAGAGTTAATAGCTGAGATCAGCTTCCTGTTCAATGAGAAGTGATTGTAGATATTTTCCAATGTCTTAATTTAGAGTTTGATGTCCGCACACAAAGACGAGACACTCTGGTGACAGTCTGTTGGTTTGTTTACTGTCCGTCTGATCATCTGCTTGCGTGTTTCATGACCCGTCTGACCTCTTTTTGGTGACGTCTTTGTCGGTACAATGTTTTTATTGCTGATAGAAGTGAGCCAAGTTGTAATAAACCAGATTTACACTTTAGAAATTCTCTTTCCTCAGAGAATCTTAAGTTTCTTAACTGAATTTCAGTTGTTTCAACATGAAAGAATGACACTGATGCTGTCGTCGTGTATTATTTTGTTTAGTGACACATCGTGAAGTGTGTAAATACACTCATTAGTGCAGGGATTCCTAAAGTGTGGTGCGTGCTCCCCGGGGAATGCGTGAGCGGCCTGTAGAAGAGAAACATAACGGCGGTGTAACGGCCTGTGCCAATATATCATCTTTTTGTCTTGCAGAGGAGCTCTAGCAGGCGGCTGGGGAGCGCTGGGACGAAGCGCTTGGGCGGTGAGAGGGAAAAAACACCATATGTGGGTTTGGTTTCTATGACAACATAACCATATCCATATCTGTCCTACTGTTAGTAAAAAAAAAAAAAAAAAAAGCAGCGTCAAACAACTTGATAGAAATAGATAGTAAAAAGCAGAGAGCTGCTACTAGTCTGTCATATAATGGTGGTGATATGTTGCCAAAAACACAAATAAAATGTGATGAAGATATGACAGCATTTACTCCATTCATCCTTCTCTCATCTCGGACATGAGCGTGTGTCCTCTCCCGTCCTCTTTGGTCTTTAAAAGCGGCTTGTGTGCGACTTTGTCCCAATTTAGTTTCATTCAGATGTCAAGAGCACATTGTTGTGATCTCATGGGGGTTTTTGCAGTGTGTCCTGATTATTTGTGCTAATTATTGCATATGTACTGTATATAATATGTATATATGTCGTGCTTATAAGACATCTAAGGAAAGTACACAATATTTCAGTCAGTCAGACACCACAGTCAATGCGTTCTTTAGTTCTCTATATACAGATCCCATTCATCAAAATCTGCACATAACTGGCGGAAAGGACTCCTGAAGCCATGGAGTGAACTCTCAGGGTAAATTCCCCTGCAGCTCCACTGGTCTGCCTCTTCTCGGGTAGCCTGTGGATAAACAAAAACACATTCCTCATCAGATGACCCCCCACCACCACCACCACCCGTGGACTACATCTATTTCTATGAAGCCCCAGCAGCTGATTTCACTTGTCAATCAACACAATTATGAAGATGATTTCTTCAAAAAGGGTTTGCTTCTGCTTCTGTGTCTTGATATGTAGCTAATTAGCTAAAGTCGCAACAAGACACGCCGATTTACCAAAGTCTAAAAAAACATCAGATCAACTTATAGTAACATATGGACCTCAGTCGAAAATCATATTTAACAACAAACAAGTCAGAAAAACAGACAAGTACTGATACAAATACAAAATACTGGAACCTGTATATGGTCATCTCATAGTTGTGCTGTGTTAGTGTACTGAGATGAATAGCTATGCTAAGCTAATGGGGATCTTAAACAAACACACAATAATTTAACTTACTATTATAATTTTTTACTACTGTGTGGTTCTTATTCTATCAAGGCAAATTAACAACATATTTCTGACTTTTACCATAAACATGCAGAACCACTTCCAGTTTCCAAACTGGATGAAATTGTACTAAATGCTAAAACGGCGTGACGGCTGGACATCCAAACTTGAGGGTCGCAGCCAGCAGCCAATCACAGACAAGTATTTCCTGTTACAGTGGTACAGCGAGGGATGCTTTACTTAAAGGAAACATGAAGGGACATTTTGAAATATCGTGTAGTCAGTAGGTCTGTGTGTGTGTGTGTGTGTGTGTGTATACAGAGGAATAAACGGTAATTTCCGTCCATTTTCAGTAATGTCAGCAGCCCCGCCCACCTCGTCCATCCTGTCCCTCCCTGTCTCCTCCTGACCCCGATACAGCCTCTTCGTCACACACACACACACACACACACACACACACACACACACACACAGACAAACAACCCCACTCTGAGATCAAAGCCCCGTATCTGATCAGACTGATCTGTGATCATTAGATGTGACTGTAGCAGGGATCAGCTGTGCATTAGCATACCACAGATAACAGACCTGTGATCTGTTTGTTCGTCCGTTTGATGGTTTAAAGATATTCCTTTATTAGTCCCATTTACGACGTCACAGCAGTGCAACAATACAAACAGTAAATAATAACCTAGTGGACAGTGATATAAACAGGAGGAGAAATAAAAATATGTACAGTTTAGACGAGAGGAAGTATAAAATTAGAAACGGTATACACAGGGGGAATATAAAAAAGAAGGGAGATATAAAAAAAAAAAAGTATTATGAAGTGAGGTTTGATTTTGTTTTGGTTTATTTTATTAAATCTTGTAGTCGCACTTGGTTGTAAATTAAATTGTCAATGTGTCACCCCCGACACGTTAGTAACCACTTAACTAACCCAATTTTATAAAATTAGACAACTTTTTTCTTTTGAGTAAACATCAAAACTCTAGAAAAGATAATTAAACAGACGTAAAAATAAACTATACAGCTGACAAACTGCAGCAAACTGGAAGAATTTAAAATCTAAATCTTAATCTAAATTCTGCTAAAGCAAATTAAACAACTACACTGAAGAAAACTAATAATAAATAATAAATGAAACTAAAAATAACAACAGTAACCAACTGATTTACATGGAAAAAATCAATTCTACTAAAGTAAACAACTATAACAAGTAAGTACTCTAGTAAATTAAAATAAGATAAAACACAAACTAAAGTAAATTCATCAACTAAAAGAAACTGACCTTTAGGAGGATAAATAAACTAAAATAAACAAACTACACTAAACCAAACCAGAATATAGATAAACTAAGTTAAACTCTGTTATCTGCAGAAAGGAAACATTTAAAATGTTTAGAAAATCACTGAAGTCCGTTTTGTTGCCTCTAACAGTGTTCAGTGTTTAAATAAATAGAGACTTTACTCTGAAGTAACTTCTGTTGTTTCCTGTTCTCTGATTTTGTCTTTCAGTGTCACATCATATGTGTGTGTGTGTTTGTGTTTCTGTTGTCATGACGACGTCGCCACCATTATAAAAGTATTTGAGAGAAGCTGCTGAACGCTTGGCTGCTGCAGTGAGGAAGTTTGCTTTCTTGATGTCACACATCAGCATTTCAGGAAATCGTTGAACGAGGGAGGAAGAAAAAAAAAAAAGCAGATTCAATGTGCAGCCAAACAGTCGAGTTTTCATATTCGTCTGACTGATCAAATGCATCCCC
The DNA here is from genome assembly GCF_042242105.1 of Pempheris klunzingeri. Lineage (NCBI taxonomy): Eukaryota > Metazoa > Chordata > Actinopteri > Acropomatiformes > Pempheridae > Pempheris > Pempheris klunzingeri. The sequence goes on from NC_092021.1 coordinate 23,259,573, forward strand.
TCCTGACCTCTGTTGACAACAAAGACCAGCTGATAAAATGCACGTACGCTCAGTGTGTCGTTATTGTTGTTTGTGGTGGTATCCTGGTGTAATGAAGCACAGGGACATGACGAAGACGGCTCATAAACCACCTCTGCAACTGGTTAGAAAACATGAGATGAAAACAATAGCCAATAATCTAGAAAAGAAGAATAAAAAGAGGTGTGGCTCTGAGGAACACGTCTATTATAGTGTGGACGGAGGGCTAAAATCTGAAATGGTTTAGTGTTTAGATGTTCCTCCAGGATGTGTTAACACTTTAGGATCTTAATACTTCCTCCAGTCAGTCTCCTCCTGCTCTCTGTGATCACCACTACTGTGTTTTAATACAGCCGATTTCACAATAAAGCTCTGTTTCCACGTTTACATTTCCACAACTAGTCGAGTATGAAATGGCGTTTTAAAATTCATACTTGTGCTTGACAACCTTTCAGAAAAGCTCAATTTCGCGGGAGGAAAACGCCTATTTAAGTCCGGACGGAGAGGGCTGAGAGATAAACGGGTGATAAAATTTTAACTGGTTTGGTTTGGATGTTTTTCCGTGAGAAAAAGAAAGAGAGAGAGAGAAATGAAAGAGAACAGAGGAAGCGTCAGAGCTGCGGGTTGCCATCTGAAGCAAACATGCACACTCAATTAGCACATGATGAGTGCATGACTGACAATACAGCTGCTGCTTCCTATGTGTGTGATTGATGGAGATGAACCGCTCACACTGGTCTGAACTGGTCTAACTGGCGTCTTTCCGGGATACATTATGCTTTCAATCCTTTTAGAGTGGAAAACAGAGAAAAAAAAATAACTCTGGACTCCCTGCAGCAGTTTATCTGCTTCACATCTCCTGTCCTCCCATCTATCTACTGTCTGCTTTGACCTCTGACCTCCTAATTGCTGGCCGAGCGGAGGTTCACAGTGACCTCAGTGGGACCATCACACAGCTAAAGGGATGCTTTCAGTCATCTCACGAGCTGGACGGCAGTCTGTGTGAACCACAGTATCAACGTTTTAACTTACTATGATGATGTAAATGTTGACTGACAGCGTAATGGGTGTAGAATAAAGACACCATCTGAGTTTAGACTGGTTAACTTTGTAATTTTGTCATGATCTTTGTATCAACCCATTGCTTACTTATTAATACAACCAGATGTTTTACACTGTCTTCATGATGGTACTGAGATCAGGATTTTTTTAGTACAAATTGGGATTTTTAAATTTTTGTTCTTGCTTTGGACAGTTAGCCTGGCTGCTAGCAGTAGCGTTAGCCGTTAGCAACATGGCATTGTTTCTAAATAACACAACCTCCTTACTTACAACAAGATGTTTTACTGTGTTTATTGTAGTACTGAGATCAGACTGTCAAGCACAAGTTGTGTTTTTTCCTTTTGTTCTTGCTTTGGACAGTAGCCAGGCTGCTAGCATTAGCCGTTAGCAACATGGCATTGTTTTTTACTTGATCAGTAAATAATACACCTTTCTTACTTACTAATGCAACCAGGTGTTTCACCTGCCTTTATTGTGGTAATGAGATGAGGCTTTCTGGTTCAAATTGAGATTTTTATGGGTTTTTTTCTTGCTTTTGACATTAGCCAGGCTGCTAACAGTACTGTTAGCCATTAGCAAGATGGCATTCTTTCTACTTGATCCGTAAATCAAGTAGATCTGCAACCAGATGTTTTACTCTGTCTTACTCGTAGCACCTGAGATCAGGGTTTGTAGTTCAAAGTAGGATTTTTACAGGGTATTTTGTTTCTTGCATTGGACAGTAGCCAGGCTGCTGTTAGCCACGGGCCTTTTTCACAGAGGACATTTTGCTTTGGAAAACACAGTTGGAGAATCACAGGTGTCGATAATCAAATGAATGATGGCTGAATTCCATTTAGCTGCTTCAGTTTCGGGATGCTGGCGTTGTGCAGGCCGGCTCACTGTCACAGCTTACTGGGACAGAGCCGTCGTTTAATGTTATTAGCAACACTCGTGCTGTTGCTGTCAAAATGTCTAATGTGAAAAAGGCCACACTGTTTTCTGACACTGAGACAAATACAAAGTCTAAATAGTCTTTCTCTCATCTCTGTTTCTGTTTTAGATATAATGTCACTCATAATGTGTCTAAATACTTGGGAAGTCTCATTAATATTTGCCTCATTAATATTTAGAAATTTAAATTAATACCAGAGCCAAGGAAAAAATCCTGCAGTGTGACTGGATCACAGATTTCCGTTAAAACCATCGTCTCTCAGGATATAATCAGCCAATCTTTGATCCTGTGGTCAGGGAACATGTTATAAGAGACTCCTGGTGTTTTGGTATCACACAATAACGCGCTCAGAGGAGGAAACACGACTCTGTTTGGTGTCGTGGTTTTTTTTTTTAACCACATAAGGACTGTGTGGGAGGGTGGGAACAGTAGCTGGTCAGATTCCAACATAATAACTGCAGGGTCATTAACAGGAAATACCAACAAACACACCAAGTGAATGTTTATGTGTGTGTGTGTAGCACATAGTTCCTGTCCGACATTCGCCCAAACAGTCTGTTGGCTCCACAACTGCCTTTCTGTCTGGACCCATTGTTATCAGAATGGTTAAAGTCTGAATGATACTTCATGTAGAAGATGTTGAAGTATTTTCTCTGCTGATCAGGACAAGCTCAGGACAAACCTGAGTGATGAATCACAGAGTGGTTTGAGTTCCTCAGTGACTCTTCCAGGACAAATTTCCCCTGAACAACTGAACACAGTTAACACAGTAATCACTTCAAGCTCCAAACTACTTCTAAAGTCATTGTTTATAGTAACACTGGATTAAACCAGTCTGATTCAAACAGAGCAGCTCTTCTGTCTTATTCATCTTTGGTGCATATTTACACAGAACCAACTACCAGTACAGAAGAACTGAAGCTCCCTAGTGGACGTGTACGTGTATATGTGCATTACATATTGTTGGTTGTTATTATTTTCACCTTCTTGTATATATTTCATATTTAAATGTTTATTTTTTATCTTCCTTTGTTCAGCTTTATTGTTCTTTGGGCAACTGTAACAATTTTTGGTTTGCTTTTGGTTGTTACTCAAGAACGTCTTGAACTATTTGGATACAAGTAATTTGCATCTGTCCTCTACTTGTAAACAGTCCTCAAATGTTTCTACAAGCTATATTAGTCACGATATTGAATTAAAACACAATCAATCAATCAGTCAAATCTTTATTTATAAAGATCAAATGGAGCAGGTCAGGACCAAACTCCTTAATTAGGTGACACCCAAACATTCCGGAATTCAAAATGAAGGATTCTAGAATCCCTGCGTGAGCAGTAACTAGGCAACGGTGACAGGTAGAACCCTCAGAACACTAGAAGTCAGATGTTAAAAGATTCGCCCGTTGAGTTTGGCTCCAGTTTCCTGCAGAGACGGCTTCAGCGAAAGTGTCTGTGAAGGGGAAGCTCAGCACTGACGGTCTGTGCTCACGTTCCTGACGGTGTTGGATCAAACATGGAGTCACCCAGCCGGAGTCTGGAAGCTCTACGACACGACTCGACGCGCTACACAGAGCTGACTGGTACAGTTTGAGATGTTACAACTGCCCCTTGTTACAGTTGCCCCCAGTCTGCCCCTCTGTCTATTTCTGTGTACTGAGAGCATCTTTGATCAGGAGTCACACTGCCTGTAACGTATATTCATGAAAAGCCAGTTCTGATTCTTAGTGGCTGGTTTTCACATCTGTAACATCTGCAGAGTCGAGCTGAGCTGGTGTTCATGTTGTTTGTGTGTATGTGTGTGTGTGTGTGTGTGTGTTTAGCGTTCAGACAGTTAAAACAAATTACAGTCACACCAACCCCATTCACACTGTAGTGATAACTGAGGAGGAAACACACACACACACACACACACACACACACACACACACACACACACACACACACACACACACACACACTGAAACACACTCACACTCGCCTAAGCGACTTTAAGCGGACATTGCGGAGGTGGAGAGGAAACACCGTTACACACACACACACTGAAACACACACATACACCCAAACACACCCACTCACACACACACACGTACTCGCGCGCAAAGCGAGGGAGGGAGGGTCTCCGCGCGCTCAGCCCTCAGTTTCATTGACTTCACCTCAAACTCAGATGAACTTTAGTTTTTGCTCTTTTTCTTTTTCCCTCCTCGGTTTCTTTCCCTCCTCCGTTTTTCTTTCTCCGGTTTCTTCTCAGCACTTTTCTGTCTGTCCGGAGCCTCGTGCGCTTCCTCTCGAGCCGGTTTTACGCACGAGCTGGTTTAACGGAGCAACAGGAGGTTTCACACCGGGAGCAGGTCGGATTTACCGGGAGACCCGAGAGACTCACCGCGGCCCCATGAGCCCGGCTGCCCGGTACTGATCCAGCATCTGGACGGTACCGACTGGACTCGCTGTCTGACCCGGGATATCTGCGGTCTGTTCCGGGATATCTACCATCTGACCCGGGATATTCATCACTGAACGGTACCGTTAACCATTAGATAATTACTGACCGACAGTTTTCGGTCATAAAAACACTGAATTAAAGTGTTAAATTAATGTTTTAAACTGTATGTTGGTCACATTAAGAAAGAAGATACAAGTAAATATATGGTGATTTTTAAGAATATTTAAACGTCTATTGATGAATCAAGATTAATCCGTTAATATTAATTAATATTAATATTTAGTATAAAAATGGCCCTCAAATCTTTTACTTCACTTAAACTAAACTAAAAATGCCAGTAAATCAAACTTTTAATAGGCTGATTTAAAAATATTAAGAGTTCAGTGGACACAACTGATTTAATGTGACAGTCTGAGATCTTAATAAGCTAAACTGTAGATTAAGTTTTGAATAATGTGTTTCTCTGTATAGAAAGTGCACTTATAGCTCTTATAGGTGCGGCCGAAGTGCTTCTGAAATGAAAAGAAAACTCCACGAAATGTAAAAACAAAATGTTCTATTACAACAAAAAGAAAAAGAAGTTAACTGGTCAGTATTTTGGGTAAAAAAAAAAAAAAGCGTATTTAGCTTTTTCGCTCACATTTAAATAAAGTGTTGTTCGATATGAAGCAGATAGTTAGCTTAGCTTAGCATAAAGAGTGTAAACAAGGGGAAACAGCTAGCATGGCTCTCTCACTAATTAACACAGTTCAACTAATTTTATCACGATTGTTTAACTTAAGTGCAAAGACAACAACTTTTACAGTTTTATCAAGTTTACGTTTCGGGCTATTGGCTAGCATGTGTGGCTAGGAGCTGTTGCCAGGCAACCAGCCAGATCAGGAAGTTGTTTTTATGCTTCATTATTTTTGTACAGAACTTTATTTAACGTCTTCATTAGTGGGTTTTAGAGGGTTTTAGACAGAGCTGAGCTAGCTGCTCCCCCCTGCCTCCATTCTTTATGCTAAGCTAAGCTAAGCTAACCTGTAGCCTTGTGTTTTACCATACAACCGTGAAAGTGTCTTCAATATTCTCATCTAACTTTTGGCAAAAAAGTGAATTAGCGTGTTTCCCCAAAATGTTGAAGCGTCTGACGCTGTATGTTTTTCACTGAAGCGCTGAAGCTTCACTGTCGGACAGATTTGGTCTCATTGGGAACTTAATGTCCACAGCGTTTAAAGTGTATTCTGATCTCATGTGTATTGATTGTTATTGATTTGTGGCTCTCTCGTGTCCTGCAGTGTGTCCTCCATCATGCATCGCTCAGTGAGGTGCAGCCTGACACTGAGCCCTGTCCTGGTTCAGGTCCTGGTCCTGGTCCTGGTCGACCCTGCGGCAGGATACAATCTGGATCAGGACCACAGTCTGGAGTTCAGCGGTCATCCCTCCTCCATGTTTGGATACTCGGTCCTGCTGCATCGTCACGGAGCTCACAGCTGGTCTGGATCTATACTGTTCATCTGATATTGATCTGTGATTGAACCTCTGCCGATCTCCTATGCATCCTTTATCGATCCTGTGTTGATCATATATTGATCCTTTATTGATTTATTGTTAATTTGTTTGTCTTATTTTGATCATCTGTTGGAGCTTGTATTGGTTGTCTATTGAGGTACTATTGATCCTCTCTTCCTCTGCTTTCATTGTAATTTGATACCTTCTTGAACTGTTATTGATCCTTTGTTGATCTATGACTGATCTGTTGATCCTCTATTGATTTCCTATTGAGCCTCAGTCCCCTTGCTATTGATCCTCAACTAAACATCAACTCATCTTCTATTGAACCACTGTTGATCAGTTGTCAGTATTTGATTGACAAATGATCTTCTATTTATCTCCTATTCAGCCTATTTTGGCCTAGTATTGATCTTTTATTGACATTTTGCTGTTGGTCTTCCATTGATCTTCTCTTAATCTACTTTGCTGAACTGTTATTGACCCACTATTAATCCTCTATTGACTGTGTTGATCTTCTTTTGAGCCTCTATAGTTATCTACTCTTGAACCTTAGTGGTTCTGCTATTAATCTGCTGTTGATCCTCTACTGATCTGATCTGATTATCTATTAATCCTCTATTGTTGCGTACACTACACCTTCTGTTTCCTCAGATGTTGGGTGTAGTTATGTATTAAGGTACAGATTATTGGAGTATTTACCAGCTTTTATTAGTGTGTTACATTTAACAACATTTCAAAGCATTTTCTGTGTTAATATTGTTGATGATGAATCTCCTCAGTATTGAACTTTGACCCTTAAATGGTAGAAATGAATGACTGCTGCAGAGATCGGTGCATTTAGATAAATGTAATTACGCTCAATCAGCTGCGATCGTCACAGTAGGACTGTGTGTGTGTGTGTGTGTGTGAGTGTGTGCATGCTAATGAGCCAGCTCTTCTTAATGAGAGGGGCTCTTTGAGGCTTCAAACACAGATGCCATTCAGACACTGAACAGGCAGACAGGCAGATCCTGTCTAACTTTCTCTCTCTCTTTCTTTCTCTCTCAGGTTGGTTGTTGGAGCCCCGACAGCAAACTCGTCCTCCAGTTCATCGGTTCGATCTCCAGGAGCTATTTACCGCTGCAGCATCACCCCTGAGTCCCGCCGCTGCCACCACATGCAAGCTGGTGTGTTTCTGTCCGTCTGCGTGTGTCTGTTAAGTCGTCTCTCCAGTATTTGATACCAACATTGTCCTCACATCAAACATGCAAGCGCACACAGAGCAAAAGATAAAGAGTGTTATCTAAAGCATTACCAGTCTTACAAACTGTGACACAACTAACTACTTCAGCATGTAAGCAATTACAATATTCCTTTTTTGTAGCAAAATCTGCCTCGTCTTGTCCTGCCTGGTCTTCATGCTGAGCCAAGCTAAGAGGCTCCACCTAAATACTCAATGGACTGATAAGATAAGATAAGATAAGATAAACCTTTTACTGATTCTCAGCAGGAAATTCAGTTGCTGCAGCAGCACAAGAACAGAAATAAGTACAGTTAAGTATCAACAGTGAGATAAAGAAATAATAGGAGAGATATAAACTAAAATAAGAATAAAATACAAATAGGAAACTATAAAAGAGCACTTGGAGACAGAATTACAATATAACAAGGTCAACAAGGTTCATTAAGAATCTTTACTGTAAAGTCCTGATGGGAAAGCGGAGTAATGTTACATAACTTTAGGAATTTATTTTTCTTGTATTCTCCTCTACAGAAAAACCAAACATCCGCCATCCATCTTCTGTGGCCTGAAATATGCCGACTCCCACGGCACATTTTAGGTCAAAGTTTCTATCAGAATGGCTTGTGCAGCGGCAAATTACGGCCTTTTCTTTGTGCAGCGCCAGACTTTCACAGTCGGTGTGACAGTCTATTGAAGCTGCGTTCAGACTGACACCAGCATGTCGAGTCGTAGAACACAGCTTCCTTCATTTTCACTGGATTGTTGCTGCGGAAAAGTTGATCCTGGCTCAACTTTTTCCCCAAAGTGTGGCATCGTCATCTGGCAACTTGCTGGATTGGCCACTCAGATATGTTTCTTAAGAAACTGTGGGCACGGAGTGAACAATGACTGATGTGCCTTGTTTTTTTTTTTTTTTGGAGGCAATGCTGTTGGTCTGAACACGACTTTACACAGTCATTGTTCAGACATGTTGGTATTTTCACATCCTGGCCACAGAAGGAGTCTTGTCTTGCTCGTGAGGGGGGCTCAGCTAATCAATATTAATCAGCTGGCGCCTTTAGCAGTAAGACACCACTGAATTACCAGAGAAGGCTGCATGTGTGAAGCATTTGAATTAATGTGTGTGTGTGTGTGTGTGTTTGCAGAGGTGCTGAGCTGTGGGAAGACGTGTGAAGCAGAGAGCGATCACCAGTGGCTGGGAGTCAGTCTGTCTAGACAACCGGGAGACAATGGAGGACACATCCTGGTAACACCAGAGCACATTACGTCAATAGATAGATGAAACCGGCCGTGTTTAAGATTTCCACTTGTGAAAGAGGCTTTTTTTCATTTAGTGATGGAGAAAAACTACTCGTAGCTGTCTCCTCACTGTGGCGGTCTCATTTTGTAAACACTTCAGTAATAAATATACAACAGGGCCGGTGATGCTACACACACACACACACACACACACACACACACACACCACACACACAGTGTCTCAGTGAAGGGTCATGGGAATCACGACACTCTGCTGCTAACTTGTGATTGTGCTGTTGTCAGTAATGAGTCCGTGTCACATGTTGTGTGTGTGTGTGTGTGTGTGTGTGTGTGTGTGTGTGTGTGTGTTCAGGCATGTGCTCACCGCTGGAAGAACGTCTTTCACTCAAAAAAAGACAGTCAGAACCACAAGCTGCCTAATGGAGTCTGTTATCGCTACGGCAGCGACCTAACACACGGTCAACCCATCATCCCCTGCTACAGAGGTACACACACACACACACACACACACACACACACACACATCTGAAAGCAACTGAAGTGGGCAGGGCTTTTTTTCTTTTCTTTTTTTTAATGTAATTTCCACCTACTCAAAATGTAACAATGTCCACCTTATTCCCAACCCCATGATACCTTGTATGAATTATGGGAGTGACTTCTGGTTATGTATCGTACCACTAACTTCGGTGGGAATAAATGATGACTGAGTCCAATTGTAGTTTACACAGAACACAGTATTTCATAACATGTCAGCATTATTCATTAGATGACTAATGTTTTACAAGTGCAGTGAAAACGTTGTTTATTTCTTCTAAACTGGCAGTAACTGATTTTCTTGGTCACGTTGAAGAAGTGAAAACGAGCTGTGACCACAACGTTTACATATTATCACCATTTCATAACTTTTTTTCAAACATTTGTGGGTCCGACATCTAAACAATGAGCTGAAAATCTTGACAAAGCTCTGTAAGGAGATGATTCTCTGTAGGTTCATCGCTACGCATGACATTCACATTGTTGTCACATTGTTGTCACATTGTTATCATAAAAATATGAATGATTGTTTGGTCACTGTTGCTGCTACTACTTCTATATCTCCTCCCGTCCGCTGTGACATTGTAAATCGTGGGACTAATAAAAGGAATATTTTATCTTACTGCTAAAATATAGTCCCCTCGTCATTGTCATGTTTTTGAATGTGGGGTCACATCAGGGCCTCACTTCTTTCATTTCCGTGTGTGTGTGAAAGCAGCAGCTGTCTGTCTGCAGGAGTGAAACGTTTTTATCTCGCTTGTTTACACCTTTTCATCGTGTCTGTCTCTGTTTGCCTCTTGCAGACCACCAGAGGAAGTTCGGTGAGGATTATGGGTCATGTCAGGCTGGTATTTCGAACTTCCTGACGGAGGTCAGTAACACAGACGCAACTTCTTCAAGATCCTGTTTGTCCTCACTGTTTCCACCAGCAGAATGAATGTGATCCATCACTGCTGTCTGATTTAAAGTCTGCTCTTTCTTGCTCCTCCCATTTTGTGATATTTAGAGATATGTTAGATGTATGATGGAGATGTAGGTCACATCGTATCGCACAGACTCAGGATTCTGAATCTGCCTCTCTCTCTGTCAGGATCTGATCATCATGGGAGCTCCGGGGACGTCTTATTGGACGGGTTCAGTTCTGGTCTTCAACACGTCCAGCGGAGGGATGTCGGTGTACCTGGACGACAGCACTGAAGCCGTCAGCTTCGGAAGCTACCTGGGTAACTGACACAGCTGCTACCGCTACTGTGCTTGTACCGCTAATACAATACTAGGGTTTAAGGGAGTTCAGCTTTAGCCGCGGTGTGCCAAACTGAACTTTTCCCGCTTCTGCTGCTGCATCACGATAAAACCTTTCCACCGGTGAACCAGCAGGATGCTTCAAATGTGAACCACCTGTAAGAAAGATTAAGCGTTTCTTGTGAGCCGCATAAATGAAGACATCATCAAGATAAACGTCTCTCACCAGGCCATGCTGTCCTGTGCCAGCGTGACTTGAATGACCGTGGTTCTGTGGTTGCTTATCGCTCTTCTCTACATGAGTATTGCCTTTTGAAAGTAGTTCCCCCATGTGTCATTTATCTCGGTTTCAGGTTAAACTCTCACAGCTTAAAAGGAGAATCTGACCTGCAGGAGTCACACATAAATACACACACACACACACACACACACACACAAACAATATAAATTTAAGATTAGAAATAAATACCAAGTGGCTCCTACAAGGCATACGGAGAGCAGAGATACGGGCTGTCGTCACTCAGTCTATGTGTTGAGGAAAGGAGTTTTTAAGATCTTTTTAATACCACGTAGAATTCCATTTAATACCTAAGAGTATTTAGACACCATGATGCCCTGATGATGTCCTCTCAGTATTAGTGCTGAACAGGAAGCTGAGCAGAAAGGTGTGATGTTCTTCAGATGAGTGTGTTTCTCTGCTCTGATTCTAGAGGAGGAAAACGTCTTCGCTGTTCTCACCGAACACATAACACATAAAAAGACCGACCAGCTAGAGATAGCAAGATATCGTCTGTTCAGTAATGCTGTGAGTTAAAGCTTGTAAGTGTGTGTGTGTGTGTGTGTGTGTGTGTGTGTGTGTGCCTGCAGGAGTTTTAAGTCACTCATCAACACAAATCAGCAGGAAGTAACAACATCTAAGAATGAGGTTTGGTTTGAACACATTTTAAAGCTGTGGTTGTGTTTGTTTGACTTTCTCTCACAGCCAAACACTCATGCTCGCACAAACACACACTCACACACTCACACGCACACACACACACACACACACACACACACACTTGTTTTTGGCATGAACTGATATTCATCACGACCACAACCTCTAACCCTAACCAGAAACCAAGCTTTAACCCTTTGTGATGGAAGTTTATCATTAAACCGGATGTGCGATTTATACTTTTAAAATCTCATTTTGACATTTGACAAACATAATGCACACGAGAGAAGATAAAGAACAAAGAGTAAAAACAACAAAACAAGTTGTGGTGTTACGAGGTGTTATGCCACAGAGGCCAGGCACAGTGAGTCGAGTGGAGGTGGCGTTCATCAGATGGAAACGTGTTCTTGCATGTGAAGTGTTGATCTGTGGTGAAGTCCTACTCATGTGAAAGTATCAAGCATAAAAGTACTTGTTCTGCAGAAAGAAATGTCTCCTTAAATACGTGGTTAATAAGTTTTTGGACTAATCTTTGGTATATATTGGTATAGTATAAAACATTTTAAATTTAGTATTTAAAATGTTTGGTCCTCTAACAGTTATTTAAAGGAAATCATGTTTGAGGTTTGTTAGAGCATCTGCAACATGTCAAGGAGCCCCAGCTCCACTCTGCTTTTTGTAAAGGGTCACAAAAGGGCCAATAAGTTTGTGAATCACTGGTCTGATCATGAGAAGCACTGTTGACTCACAGCAAGAAGCTTCCAGGTTTGAATCTGCTGACCAGCTGGTTTGTGGTTTGAACCTGGAGCCTTTGCATGTTCTCCTCGTGCTTGCGTGGGTTTTCTCCTCCTCCCACAGTCCAAAAACATGCAGGTTGGCTTAATTGGTGACTCTAAATTGAACTGTCAGCCCTCTAATTGGCTGGTGACCAGTCCAATCAGGTCAGCGATGCTCAAAGATAAGCGGTATAGACAACAGATGGATGGTTTAATCACGAACAGTGTGCTGTATAAAAGTATCGTATGTATTTTATGTAAAATCTTAATCTGAAAAGTAACGAGTAGCTATAGCTGCTAAATAAATGTAGTTAATTTCCTCAGTGGAGTAGAAATATGAAGTATTTTGATTTCTGTACTTGTGTGCTGCTGCTGTTCAGGTTACTCTGTCGGAGCAGGTCACTTCCTGAGTCCTGCTACTGTAGAGGTGGTGGGCGGAGCTCCGCAATACAACCAGAAGGGCAAGGTAGGGCCTGTCTGTCTGTCTGTCTGACTGACTTCATGTCTGTCTGTCTGTCTGTCTGCCTGTCTGTCTGTCTGTCTGTCTGTCTGTCTGTCTGTGTAACAACTGCTCTGAAAGTGTGTGTTTGTATTTGTGGACCAGTTTGAGTTACATTGACAGTTTTGTCAGATTTGTGATATAATTTGAGTCATTTTGATGTTTTTGATATTATGTAGTTGTGATGGTTAAAGAGTGTGTGTGTGTGTGTGTGTGTGTGTGTGTGTGTGTGTGTGTGTGTGTGTGTGTGTGTGTGTGTGTGTGTGTGTGTAGGTCTTCATCTTCACGACAGACAACAACATGCTGCGGGTCGTCTCCGAGGTGTCTGGAAAAGAGGTGAGGGGCCACTTAGCATTAGCATCCTCCATTCAGAACAATGGAATACTTAGCACTTAGCTTGTGTGTCTTTGTGTGCCTAGCTGGGGTCTTACTTCGGCTCCAGTGTGTGTGCGGTGGATCTGAACGCCGATGGTTTGTCAGACCTGTTGGTCGGCGCTCCCATGGCAACAGGCGTCACCAGAGAGGAGGGAAGAGTCCATGTGTACATCAACCAGGGTCAGGTGAGCGTGCACACACACACACACACACACACACACACACACACACACACACACACTCTCACTGTCTGTCTTCTGCAAAAAAAGACCTAGTGGGACATGTTTGTCTGTGTTGTCTCAGGCGAAGCTGGTGGAGGCAGAGTTTCAGCTGACTGGCAGTGACGCCTACGCCGCCCGGTTTGGAGAGACCATTGTTGACCTGGGAGACCTGGACGACGACGGTTACCCCGGTAATAACCACACCTGCACAGTCTGACCAATCATCTAGCTGAAAACATTTCAAGTATACACAGCACTGCTAACACTACTGCTGCTAATACCATAACAAATCCTACAATACAGCTTCAGCATTATAATACTACTAGTTCCTTACTCAAGGGCAGCTCATCGGGGGTAATTAGGGATGTGTGGTCTCTTTCTGCTCAGGTTTGCTGCCTCACAATTTACCCTACAATGCTACAAATACTACTACAACACTTTGATGACAGATGCTGCACTGAACAACCAAAAACTGCGTTTTCGTTTTTTCACCAACATCCCCACCAACTCACAACCCCCCACCAACAGCACCAACAGTAACTGCCACTTCCTGATAAGAGAGACAGATCAGATCGGTCGCACGCACGCAGAGTGTGTGTATATATGTGTGTGTGTGTGTGTGTGTGTGTGTGTGTATGTGTGAAGGGTGGAGTGTGTTTTGAGGTTCATTAAAACTGTAATGACAAACTGTTGCAGGCCTGTAACTGAACCTGCCTTCTAATCTGCTACAGCCTTATAAAAGGGTGTGTGTGTGTGTGTGTGTGTGTGTGTGTGTGTGTGTGTGTGTGTGTGTGTGTGTTCCAGTAGCTCCGTCTCTCTGGAGAAGAAATAACTGTTTGACTTTCAGACCTCCACAACTTCAAAAGACTCAGGTTAAATATTAAAGGACCAAGCTGGTGTTTTCTCATGTTTATGTACCAACTACTTTCATCCGGCTGAACATTTTCCAGCTGGTCCGTAGTTTAGAAATACTGAGGTCTCCAACTCACCCTTTACACCCCCCCCCCCCCCCGAGGATCAATTAACAATCGATTTAACAATTTTCAGCAAGTTACAAGTCTCTGAAAGTCTAGTAACTAAAGCAACATAAACCAGTGACTTCCTGCATGAAAGCAAACCAATTTGTATATTAAAGGTTGATGGGTTACTGAATACAGGCAGTAAGGGTCCTCACTAGTGCAGTAATATAAACTTCTATATGTGTGTGTGTGTGTGTGTGTGTGTGTGTGTGTGTAGATGTAGCGGTTGGTGCCCCACAAGAGGACGACCTAAAAGGAGCTGTTTACATTTATAACGGCAGGAAGGAGGGCGTCTCACCAACTCCATCTCAGGTACAAACACCGGCAGCGATCAGACGACCAGTCTGATGATAATACAACACGTCATATCTTGAGCAACATCTCTAATAACTATGATCAATCTCTGTCTGCTCCTCAAGGAGTCTGTGTAGCTGAAAAAGGAGGGGAAAATCAATAAATAGAATATTAGATTCAATATATAGAATAGATAAATATCAGTATTAGTAGATCTAGAAGTTTAGGGATTGAAATGTAGTCGAGAAGAACTCAAAACAAGACCAAATGAACGCTTCCTTTAAGACTCTGATCAAACCGTCATTGTTTATAGGGGACACGGTTCTTGTGTGAGCGTAACCTGTCATTTCTGCCGAACCATGTCATCAAAGTGGGTGTTATTTTTACACTGAAGGTTTTAAATGGCGGGCAGTGAGGACGACGTGGGGCTTTTTCAGGAAACTTATAATACTATCTGATTTAATCCTCTGATTTAATTTTCCTTATGAGGAAAATTAACGTGAAATTTAATCAGGACTGACTTTTTTTCTGATATCCAACATGCTGTGTGTGTGTGTGTGTGTGTGTGTGTGTGTGTGTGTGTGTGTGTGTGTGTGTGTGTGTGTGTGTTTTCAGAGGATTACTGGATCCACACTGGGCCGTGACCTCAGGATGTTCGGCCAGTCGCTGAGCTCTGGCATCGACATGGACGACAATGGCTACCACGGTAAGCTGGGCTGTCAGAGTAACCGCTCCTGTCCCATATTGAACACGTCTGTTCTCCTCAGATGTGCTTTAAACCAGGTTAAACTCCCTCTGTCTCTGCAGACGTGGCGGTCGGTGCGTTCCTCTCGGACGCCGCCGTGGTTCTCAGGTAAAGCTATGCTACATCTTTCTCGTCTAACAGGACCTGCAGATGCTTCAGTTGTAGTTGTCTCCCTTCATAGAAATGCACGGGAACAAAGTTTCCTTATTTAGCTTCCTCATTTTGGCTGATTTGGCAGGAAATAACACGGCAGGGGAAGCAGGACAAGATTGTGAAATCTTTGCTTTGTGGAATAAGATTTCCTAGAAGCAGATTCATGATTGTAAATAATAAAAATCCATCTTCTGTCAGTCAGCGTGCTGTAATAATGTCTCTTAACTGTAGGACCCGTCCGGTGGTTCAGGTGAGAGCATCTCTGACTCTGCCAGAGCAGATCGACCAGCGGGTGGCGCTGTGCCAAGAACACAAGACTCCAACTGTGTGCTTCAATGTAACCGTCTGCTTCAACGTCAGATCCAGACACTTCAAAGGAGCCATAGGTGCTGTAAACCCAGCTGTCCACTGTATGAGGCTCCCGTCTGTGCACGACTTGCGTGCTGACTCTTGATGTTCTTCTCCTCTTCAGATCTTCAATATAACTTGACTTCTGACCTCCTCCATAAGCCATCCTTCCCGCATCGTTTCTATTTCCATGGTAACGGCTCATCCAATAGCACAAGAGGACGTGTGAGAGCACGACCTGGCCAGCTCATATGTAAAACACACGTGGCGTACCAAAAGGTAACACACTCACTCAAAACGGAATAAGGTCACAATGGGTGTAATAGCGAGCTGGATGTGTTAGCCTTAGTGACGCTAACAACTGTTACTTCCTCCTACAGAAAGACGTGAGGGACATTTTTACTCCGGTCCAGTTCGAGGTTTCCTACAGTCACAGAGAAACGAGCTCCCACAAAGCTCCTTCCAAAACCTTCCCTCCACTAAAACCCATTCTGCAGCAGAGCGCAGGACACCAGAACACAATCATCAATCAGGTACCGACCGGCGCCGACACCGACACCACCACACACACCACCACTACCGTGTGCGCTGCGCTGTGGTTCTCTTATTAGAGCAACGAGCTAAATTAAAGCGAGACACGTCAGGCAAGAGCCTTATTTTGCCTCCGTAACAAGTCTTCTTACAGAGTAGTGGAAAGAAAACCTCCAAAATACACACTAAGGTGTTTATTTTACTACACTTTGCCTATTTACTGTAGATTTATCTGTAGATTTTTCCTAAATTCACATCTTAAACGGCAGTTTTTTCTCAAACTCTGAGCCAGAAATCTCCACTTCAGTAACACTTACAGACACCAAACTTTCCAGTTTTATTCCTGTCCATATCCTGAAGGTCGTTACAGAGCGATTTGTTCATATATCATTCAGAGCCTGATTTATATAACATTTTATTCCTAAATATTCTTAATTCCCAATATTTCCTTTGTAAAAACTCTGGCTCACAAAGTGAAACTATACTTCTGAACCTGGCTTTATTCAGTGTTCATATTTCTGTTCAGGAAATGTATGCAAATTAGCGCATGTTTAATTAGGTAATTCTTCGTTTGCATATTTAAACATACAATTTCAGAAAGCTTGTAGCTGGATAGGTTCCATGGTGATAAGATCACTGTCAGGTTTGTCTGTCCATCTCCAAACTGATCTGGTGTCAGGGGAAGGAAACAGCTAATCTCATGTAAACTCCACCACACACGCTGATAATGACTTCCTGCTAATCCAGATGTGTTTACAGCTGCAACACATCATCTGCAGCACATTAACCAACATCAGTCAGCTCGCCCTGTGTCGACGCCGTGTCCCCCTGACTCATAAAAACAGAGCAGGAGGAGTTAACACATAGGAATTTACAGCTGGAGTTATACATCAGAGCATTATTCGTCATCTGCAAGGCCCGGGTCAGGGGTCAGAGGTCACATGAGTCGCCTGCGACGTCTCTAAAGAGGAAAATTATGAGTGTTCAATTCGTTTTTATAACTCACGTCATCCATGAACTCCCCGCCTCTTTGTTCTGTCAGACTCGGTTCGCTCGTTCCTGTTTGCTGGTGAACTGTTCGACCAACATGCAGCTATCAGCTCAACTAGTGCTGCCACAGTAAGAACACACACACACACACACACACACACACACACACACACACACACTTTTCTTTCAACTTCAACAGTTTAAACAATGAAGTCACACTCAAATTGTGCTTTAATTACAAGATAATCTACGACCAGCCATTGACCTCTTTTAAAAAAAACACACATACAACGTTTTTTACGTCACAGCTAACACATGATGCTAATCAGCTGCTGGCTTATTCTGGAGGATCAATTTAGAACAACTTCTGCCAGCAGTAGTGCTCTGGAGGGCTGGGCGATAGGTTAACAACACAATATCAGTATTTTGAGAAGTGGATTGTCCAGCAGTGCTGTTAGCGATGTGCCTTTGTTCCTGTGATGCAAGTGGTTTGCAAGAGTTTTGGATAAATGTTTTTATTAAGTGTTCAAATCTGTCGCTCTAGTGTTCATGTATGTAACATGAATGAAACATGAATGAATGTTTATCTTGTTGTTTGTCATCAGCCAGCAGCAGTACTTTGCTCTTGGCTCTGGACAGACCATCACGTTAAAAACCTCGCTGCTGAACTCTGGAGACGACGCCTTCCTGCCGCGACTGAAGCTGCGTTTCCCCAGCAACATCCAGTACATCAAAGTACTGCAGAATGTGAGTTTACGTCGCGCCGATCGGGTCGTTTGGGTGCTAAACCTTCATTTCAATCCTGGTTGATTTGGCGACACTTGTGGTCTCTGATCACAAGTGTGGGTTGGAAAAAATCATTGGGATTATAACATAAAATAACTCATTAATCAAAGTAACCACAACAGCCTGCCTCTGTGTGTCCGTCTGCAGCAGGACAACCTGGTCAGTTGTGACGTCACACAGGAAGTCAACAGCACAACGGCGGGCGTTGACTGCAGCGTCACCAGCCTCCTCCTCTCAGCCCAGGCCCAGGTAACCCTCAGCCAGTCACACAAAGTGTTTACTAGCATCATGCTAGCTGC
The DNA here is from genome assembly GCF_042242105.1 of Pempheris klunzingeri. Classification (NCBI taxonomy): domain Eukaryota; kingdom Metazoa; phylum Chordata; class Actinopteri; order Acropomatiformes; family Pempheridae; genus Pempheris; species Pempheris klunzingeri. Next base: position 23,277,751 of record NC_092021.1, read on the forward strand.
TCTGTGGGGCTGCAGACTAGTGATGAATAGGATAAAAAATGGCACCAATCACCAAAGCGGTCGACCGACAGCCTGAAATTACCATCCCTGGAGCTAACGTGGCTAACAAAGACAGCTAATCTTACATAGATCTGCCTGTAGTCCAGAGGTCAAAGGTCAGATCCAGCGTGTTTCTGCTCTCCAGCTTTTGTCCTGTCAGCAGATGTTTCCTGTATTTCCTTCGCCTCAGTTGTTTCTCAGAACAAATATTGTGAAAGAAACTGTTGAAATATCAAAGTTCCTCTCGAGCAGCCGTGGAATTAAGGTGGAACTTCCTTCAGCATGTAAAAGATTTTAGTTCCATGTGAACACAAGTCGACTTTACAAAAGTGGGAAAAAAGATTAAAGTCTAGAGACTGATCATCCTTCATTTGTTAAAACAAACGTATAAACGTAAGACTGAAAATGATTTGATGTGTTTTCTGTTCTGATTTAGTTGAATATCAGCTTCTTATTGGACGTTAATCACAACAGCACACCTGGTGACATCATCATTCAGGCCAGGGCCAGCAGGTAAGGACACACCCACCCGTCAAAGCCTTCACATAAAGTAAAAACAGTCAGATAAATTGTTCAAGTGACGTATTAAATCTGTTTTCTCCTCAGTGATAACTATGAGAGGGAGGAGTATCTCCATGACAACTCCATCAGTCTCCCTCTTCTTCTCAAATATGGAGTCAACGTCAACATTCACGGGTGAGTCTGCGCACATCACCATCACCGTCTGTCTGGATTAATATTAATAATATTCTTTATATGTATGCAATGCACTTGACTGGAGACAGTAAAAGCAAGCTTAATAAATAATTTTTAAATAAATGAGCAATTAATTAGTTTTTATGTTTTAAGCATGTTTATTTTACTTTAATTTCAGTTATTAACTACAAAAAATATTCTATTTTTCATTCTCGTTCCTAATGGGCGTCATCTCAATCAATAAACTCAGACTAATTCAACACAAGCTCAATACATGAATGCTAAAAACCAATAAAACAATGGGATTCACGAGTGAGAACACACAAGGGAAGCTGTTTGTTATGTCTGTCACTCCACTCTTTTAAGAAAGAAAGTATTAAATTACATCAAGGCGTAGTACGGTAGCCTCATTGGACAAACTTATATATTACCACAGTATTAGCCAACAGATGGCGACAACGCAGCAGAAAAGTAGTATATATATATATTTTATTATTATTTTATTATGGAAAACAGGAATGAATCAACGAAAATGTTGAATTTAAATAAATGCAGTTTTTTTCTAAGTTAAAAGTTTGTTTTCTAGAGGATGATGTTAAGATTAAGATTTGTGTTTGCTTTTCTATTTTTGAGTTATTGTATTGTGAGTAAGTAAATAAATGGTAAATAAATAAATAGTGAATAAGTAATTATCAGCCTCCAACTGATCTCTCTGTCTCTCTCTCTGTCTGTCTGTCTTGCAGTTTTGTGACTCCCACCTCATTTGTGTTTGGGGATGAGGACTCGACTCCAGTTGACTGCTACACCGAAAGATTCAACTACACCTACAAGGTAAACGCCGGCCTGCAGCACAATCACATGTGAAGTCAATGGAAAAGATTCATCCTGATCTGAAGTGGCTGCACGTTTTCTAATGTGGCCTCTTCTGTCCGCCTGCAGGTGCTGAACTCTGGTCCCAGCAGGTCCGTGGATACTGTGGTTGACGTCGCTCTGCCGAAGATCCTCACACCTTACCGACACAGACTGCTGCAGGTGGTCGACTGGCAGGTACGTCCAGTCCGAGCAGCGGCAGCAGTGGGAGTAGTAACAGTAGCAGAAGTAGCTCCGTCAGTGTAAAAACTATTTGTGGTGTCTGCGTGGTTCCTCGCAGGTTTCTAAAGACTGAGGGTGCTCCCATCAGGACTTCTGGGTCCGATCACTGATCACTGGAAGCAGTATTGGCTGATAACCAGTCAGATCTATTTGAAGCCATCTATTTACTTCTATTTCAGCCGCAGCTCTAAGTTGCCTGTCAGTCAAACCGGAGCTGCTTTGCTCTTCTGAAAGACCACAGATCAAACTATTCAGAACAAATATTGGCCAATAATTGATCGTAGCATTCTTATTAAAGATACATTTCAGTCGCTGGTGTTGGACTCCAGGTTGAATCAGGTCTCTCTGGCTCCAGTAACTGACAAAGACTTGGGTGATGGTAGCGGTGGTGGCTGAAGCAGCAGTAGGAGCTCAGCAGTGCTTGTTTTGACGATGTTGTTCAGGAGATGTCACGGCTAATTAAAAGCGGCGTGTTTATAATATTGATAATTTTAGATTTTCTCTCTCTGCAGTCGTCGCACGGCGTGTGTTCAATCAGTGACACAACAGTTTCAGTCATCGAGGACTGTGATCCCCCTCAAGCCTCCTTCATCAAACAGCTCATCTTCTTCTTCTCCTCCACGTCCACCCGCAGACTGGTACACACACACACACACACACACACACACACACACACACACACAGAGCCCTACACATTCATTATGCAATGCCTGCCCAACGTGTTCACCTGCAGTTTAATTACAAGAACAAATGCTGTGAAACTGCTGCACTTATTAAAAAGCCAAAGGAGACTTTCCTTTAGGAGAGAAGTCCCTGATCCACTGATGTAAGAAACCTTTAATCAAAGAGCTTTAAATTCTGTCAAACGACTAAGAAAGTTAACAAAGTCCTAGACTTTGGTGATAGATTAATAGATAGATGTCATGCAGCTTAAATAGGGAAAACACCAACACACACAACAGCACATCAGCGGTGACGTGATAGTCTGCCGTCACTGTGATGGAGTAAATGTTGATTAAGGGACTAAACAGGGCAGGAAAGGTGAAAGAAACAGTGCTAGAATAATGATTACTGTAAATAATATGAAATAAAACGTGAACATAAATACAAATGCAGATTATTTATAGAGTCTCACAGCCAGTGACCAGATGTAATGTTTGCCATGTTGGGGAGGCAAATAATTAGAAAATTTGGCAAATCACTTACACATCAACAGTCACTCCACCATCCTGACGGCACGCTGACCTACAGTGTATGAACTTCACGATGTTTCTCTGCGTGTGTGTGTAGTTTTGCGGCCGTGGCGATGAGGTGTGTGAACGGCTGGTGTGTCGTCTCGGTAACCTGGAGATGGGGGTGGAAGCCGTGATCCAGCTGGAGATCAGACTGAACCCTGCTGTGCTACTGCAAGCTCCGGTAAAACACACACACACACACACACACACACACACACCTTAACCATCACAACTAAATGCATAAACTAACCCTTATCCTAACCATAAGTTAAACCTTAACCTTGACGTTATGACGACTGGCCAAAATGTCCTCATTTACTCTGCCGTTAAAATGGTCCTCACTATGTAGCACGTACAGGAACTTACACACACTCGCATAGATTCTTGTCCTCCTATGATTGTGAGGACACTTATTGTGGTATTGCATTTCCGAGCTCTTAACCTTAACCCTCACAACTTAACTTAATTCTAATCTTAACCTTAAAACCAAGTCCTGACCTTCAAACAGCCTTTAGGAGTTGTGAGGAACCCCAAAAAAACAAAATTTGTTCTCATAATCATACAAAGACACACACACACACACACACACACACACACTCTCACACAGATATACACACTGAAAAGTGCTCAGGTGGCCCCACGTTTAGAGAAACAGGTAAAAACACCTGATGTCTGCCTGCTTATCTGTGTCTCAGGGTCGTCATGGTATCATGAGGCTGGAGAGCACGGCGATGATCTCAAATCCCAGAGACGGTCCTCACACCGTCGTCGTGCACCAACAACCCGTAGCGCAGGTAAAACGCCTCAACGCCCGTCACAACCGAGAACCGACGACAACAAACACCGTGGAGTCAAATTAAATCATGTGATCTCATCTTGTAGGTGGTGGAAGCTGTTTTTACCCAGAAACCTTCAACACCGGTGAAGATCTTCATCATCGTGGTCAGTTTAGTTTTGGGTCTGTTGATCCTGGCTGCTCTCATCTGGTGTCTGTGGAAAGTAGGTGTCCTTTTCTTTTATTATTATTATTATTCAACAAAGCCATGTAATAACACAATGTAATGGTGCTGAAAAACCACAGTATGTCATAAAATAATGGCTGCAGTAGCAACACACAACACAGCTTCATTTTTTAAATTTTTTTTTACTTTATGTCTGAGTTAACTCGTCTACCTGTGTGTCTCCCAGGCTGGTTTCTTTAAGCGGGACTTCCAGAAGAAGAAGGAGGAGCAGGAGGAGTTCAAGAGAGACAGCTGGGATTATGTTCCTAAAAACGACAAAAGAGAAAGCACTTCCTAACCCCGACTGTCGAACCTCTGACCCGAGGATGGAGTTCATGAGACGTGTGTGCTGTGGGATGCCGGGGAAGGATGGATGGATGGACGGAGTGCTATGTATGAACATATGGCAGCCCGATTCGTCCCACATAGCAGAACGTTACGCTGTGTCGGACGGTTTGAAGGTTTGACTCCTGACGAGTCGACGCAGACCCGTCGGATGATAAAACGTCTCATCTGAACGCCTCCTGAATCTGACCGTGACTTTTAAACTGTTTTCCTGATGCGCCTTCACAAATTGAGAAAGTTCAAAGACTTGGAGAAAGACTGCAGCGATGGAGGATTCATAAAAAAGGGAAGTGAGCCAGTTGGAGGAGCTTGAGCCTTCCTTGAGCGTCCATTTTGACTCTTTAGGAGGAAACGAACCAAAGGAAGTGACTGAAGTGTCTGAAGACCTTCGATCTCAGGGGACGGAAACCTGACCTCTGATTGGCTCATAACTCTCTGGGAAAACTCCTGTTTAGCTTTTTACAGTTTTACGTACCTGCTGACCAACACTTTATGCACTGGTGAGACACACACACACACACACACACAGCAGACTCACTGGATTGTGTGTTTCACCACTTTACGCCTGTAGCACACAACACATACTGTCCAGATAGAAGTAGTAGTCAGGTGATGGCTGCTGGGATGTGCTGGTACTCAAGACATGCGTAACAGAAGGGGTGCTACTGTCTTTCCTCATAGGATCCACCTGTGGTTCTTCACCGTCGGCCCCCATTTAAACCAGAACTGGACGCTGTGTTGGAGACGAGGCTCCACCACACTAGTGTCCAATTAGCCGTCCGCTAAGACGAATGGGGATAAAATGACTCAATCATGCGGCTCTTCCAGATTTTCCAGATGTTATCGGACCAAATCGATCAAAGTAATTTCACAGGGGTAAAAAAAAATGTATCCACCGTTTTACAGGAATCTCTTTCGCAACAAAAGACTTCAGGCAGAAAGTGTTTTTGGGCACTTTTTTTACGTGACGGATGCCGTTTCACTTCATGGTTTCCATCAAAACCCAGATGGCAGCACTTGGTGTGTTGCTATTTAAAAGGCGGTTTCAGCAGGGTCATGTGGAAAATACTGCGCCATCGACTTTAGACCAGGTTTTTGTTCGTCAGAGGCACATTCGCTTTCTGCTGAGCCAACAATGTGTCTGACCGCACCTCATTTTGGCATCAGCACATGGACACACATGACCACAAGTACTTACACAATGCGGCAGCTGTGGTGGTGTGAAAATACTAACCGCATCAGACGACACCTGCGCTGTGCGTCGCTTCCTGCAGGGTGTAGGACATCCATAGGAAACATAATATTCTGGGACCGAATTTTGCGAAGATGTACGGATGAGTTTTGCTGCGTCATGTTCTGGTGACCGGGGCTTAACCCTGTTAGTCCACTGTGAGGAAACGGTTCACAGGAATGTACCCGAAAAACAAAACTTAGAATTTACTGCCGGGAAGCACGCGGGCAAGACTGGAGAAAACATGGCCGTCTGTAGTTGTCACAAAGAAAACTTCTCTTCCAAGGAACAAACATCATGTGACATCAAGTAGAGACTGAAGGGTTTTTGTTGTTTAGACATCAGTGAGAGATTTTTTTTATCCTAACAATCATGAGAAGTTCACATGAATGTTCTACAATAATAATGGTAATAATAAAGCTAATTTATAGAATGCTTGTCAAGACAACGTACATGACAAATGAAAAGAGCTAAAAACCTGACAGTTTCAGGTGAACCCAGGTGTAGTTTCTTTGTAAAAGTCTTTAGCCAACCGCTCCCAGATTTGACCTAAACTATCAGTGTTAGAGGGCAGTAAATTATGCAACTTGTTGGTTAACACGCACGGGTAACAGTAACAGGGTTGAATGATGGACGACTACTTGAAAACCAGCATTTAAAAAAAAAAAAAGAAAGAAAAGTTAAAAAAAGATATTTAAAATATCCGAAAGCATTGTTTTAACTGTCTGGATTTTGTGAATTTAGACATTTAAAACAGCTCCTACCCTCCCTTCTGTTTGTTTTTAGTAGAAATGCACATCAGACAGAGATGGTTTTTTTTTTATATTTTAATAAATTAGTTTTTATGTTTATGTTGTTCTGCACTGGAGAGTCTCACTGCTTTTATCAACACGTTTCCATTAAAATTAAAAATGTTTCTATTTAAACAACAACTTGTTTGGTCTTTCTCATCATCACAGCTGTTACTCTGCTAATCTGCATCATGTCAGTAAAAAAAGCTTAAAAGAGCTTCTAAATAAAAACAGCCACATGAGGTAAAAATATAAAACTTTTACAGTCTTTGGCTCATCCAGTCTGGTTCTGCTGGACTATCACCAACATAAAAACACTATTAATCTATAATCAATGCACTCAGGACTCCACTAACTTTACTGAGTTTGTTCTGCTTTTCCTCACAGTGTCAGATTCAGTTTATCATCTGTAGCTCACATCTATAGTTCAAACTAACTAAACTAACTGCAGAACCAGAGACTGGACAAGATGAAACAAAATGAAAATTGCAATAAAAAAAATAGGCAACACAAATTAGATTAATGTCATCTCATCTGAGAGGAGTTGGTAATCAAAATATAGTAAAATGTAAACATTCATTTGAATATAAAACATTCATCGTTGAAAGATTTGAAAGATTTTTGTATCATAAAGCAGAGGTAGCAAAGGTGGATTACCGTTCTAGGTTATTAAAGCTGCAGTAATCAATAACAAAATAATCAATTAATGCAGATTTAACGTACTAAGTCCTTAACAGGAAGCTGCAAAGCTTTGTCGCTACTTTTGTGTGTTTTTGCTACTTCGAATGAAACTTTTAAATTAGTTCACGTCGCCATGGAGACAGTCGTGACCCAGAGAGGGTCATCCACTGTGGAGTCACTGCGGTTACCGCGGCGACCGGACTTGGCCCCAACACGGACAGACGCACGGCGGCGCCCTCCGCTGGGCTCAGATGCAGCTGCAGGAGACGGCCGACTCGGCCTCGTCCACCTCCTCCCCGTACAGAGTGATGAGCTGCGGGTGGACCCTGAACGCACCACACACACACACACACACACACACACACACACACACACACACACACACACACACACACACACACACACACAGTCAGATGTTATGGACCGTGGTGGTCTGATGTTCAATATAATGAGATAAAAATATAAAATACTGTCACTTCCCTCAGGTGGCATCTGTCCATGCAGATAGTTTTGTTTTTATTTTTCCACATTTTTAAGAAATCTTCGAGAGATTTCAGGTATTTATAAGACAGTTTCAATTACAGCATTATTGATGAGTATGGACGGCAGGGAGATATTCATCGGGGTTATGGGTTCTTCATAATAAAACAATTTGTTCTGTCAGCATTCAGTCCAAGTTTGAGATGCCGTAGAGACGACTGACAAACAAAGGCCTAAAAAACTGTGTCATCTGCATAAAAATGAATATTTTTTATTTCATTTTTATTTCAGGAACCAGGACAGAACCCTGTGGTGCCCCCTTATTTATAAAGAGAGGTTGTTTGGACAAAAACATCCAAAATCCTCACGCTCTCCGCTCACTGGCTCCGGATGACATCACTGTGACGTCATCAGGGTTACCTTCCCACAGAGGACATGAACCCGATTCACACAACCTCTACGTGATTGTTTCTAACAGGCTGAGTTGAGTTGTGCTGACCGTGATGCGCGAACTGATCGCTGGGTGTGAAGTTGGCGGATTGTCTCTTTAATAATGAAGCAGATGGAGAAAATCTGTTAAAACCAAAACTGTCCACATGGACTCTGACACCACCAGAAGGTCTATTTCAATTTATTTCATAACCTGGGAGAAGAGTCGGGAAAGGAGACCTTCAATATGATGTACAGTGATTATATAATATACGTATATCTGTTAATTACCCAGCGTATTGATTACTTTTGAATATAATCACTTCTTTTATTGCTAGAATCTGTTTGATGACGTCACCTTGAACCTTGAACGTCACTATTTTCTAATATTTTATTGATCAAACGAAATCAAGAAACTTTGTTGGCTGATTAATCAGTAATTAAATTATTTGCAGCCCTGTTTCACTCAGATCAATAACACATTATTAATAATATTTATGATTATTATTATATATATATATATATATATATATATGTTGATGTGTTTTTCACTGATGTCACACCTGATGAGCACTTCGTTGGAGATCTCCACCAGCTCTCCGTCGATGTTCCAGGGGAAGGTGGCTCCCTCTGACTGGAAGATGGCCGACGTTTTGGACTCTCCCTCGCTCTCCTCCTCCTCCTCTTCCTCCTCCACCGCCTCCTCGTCCTCCTCCCTCGACCAGCCAGTCAGCGACCGGGGGCGGATCCTCACCGCTGACACGTCGTGCGTCTCCACGAAGGAGAAGTTGAACTGCGGGACAATTAAGACGGACAATCAGACAGTTAGACTGAGAAACAAGAGAGGAGAGAGTGTGTGTGTGTGTGTGTGTGTGTGTGTGTGTGTGTGTGTGTGTGTCCATGTGGGTCAAAGGTCAGTCAGGGAGGACAGAAAAGATCATTAAGATCCCCTTTTAAGCAGTCTGTTAATCTGTAAGACTCGGTTTCTTCCTGTTCCTGTCCTCTGCCGTCTCTACTGTAAAAGCACGAGGCTCCAACAGGGGGCAGCAAAGACCAGCAGACAGACAGACAGACAGACAGACAGACAGACTGTCTCTCTGTCCAGTCTGTCTGCTTTCTTTCCTCCTCAGGTTTGTTTCTTTTCTCTTAGAATAAATCTGATCCTGGAGGGCAGATTCATTCATAACAGCAGTCTACAGTATGTTGAGTGTAACTAACTACATTCATGTACTTGTACTTTAATTGAGTATTTTCTATTTTAATGGCACTTTCCCACTTCTGCTTCACCATATTTTAGAGGGAGATTTTGCACTTTATCCTCTACAAACTAAGATTTAGTACTCAAAACGTAAGAAAGACTTTAAAAATGTGATGCATTGCATGTCTTGGTTAATTTGGGCTTAAATGAGTAATCACTCATTAATTAATTATCCAAAAAGTACTCAGAAACATTTGTGCATGCAAACATGCAAAAACACCTGAAACATTTAATGTTTTCAGCTTCTCAAATATGATTTGCCGTTTTTCCTTTTCTTAAATTACTTTATCAAACTGAATCATTTGAAGTTTGGACTCTTGGTGAAGAAAATCATTACTTACAGTATTTAGGATACACACTCACAAAGGTTATTTCTCTACTAGTACTTCTACTTCTAATACTTTAAATACATTTTCCTGTTAATATCTGCCTACTTTACTTTGTAAAAGAGTATTTCAGTACTTTACAAGTAAAGGATTTAAATAAAATATTCCCTTGTCCGACATCTGGTTTACTTTATGTTTTTTACAGGACCGACTCAGACCGGGGTTGTCATGGTTACGTGTCGGCTGCTCCACCAGGACGCCGCCGCGGCCCGTCGTGTTGGACGCTGGGCCGCCCTCCTCCTGCATGAGGATGTAGGCTAACAGGATGTAGGTCAGTCTGTAAACAACCTTTTTACTCTGCAGGACAGCGAACGCCACACTGATAGTATATTTAGTAAGTGGGTTAGTGTGCGGTCTCAGTGGCCAGGCCAAGCCGGGCCATGCTGAACCAGGCTAATCTGCTCACTAACTAGTTGTTTGTTGTTGTTTTTTTAACTTGGCCTCAGAATGACAAGGTCAAGTCTGATAGAAACAATCAAAACACGTCAGGGACGGTTTAGGTTAAGTCCTCTTTACTGTTATATCAGCTGTAGCTAATTTAAGTTAATTCAGTAATGCTAAAATTAGAAGTTTGCTTGCTGGTTAATGTGCAGCAGGTGTGTTTTTAGCGTGTTTTTGTAGTTTAACAGGAGTGACGCTGTAGTATCCTACTGTTTAAGCCACCTGGGGGCAGCAGAAACAAGCTGTGAAGAGAACATTAAACATTTTATCACCCTTTGAGTTGATGATTTGGAGCAATGGGCCTTTTTCACAGAGGACGTTTTGCTTTGTCACAAGTGTAGATCATCAGATGAATGATGGCTGAGTTCCATTTAGCTGCTTTAGTTTCAGGGTGCTGGCCTTGTGCACGCTAGCTCAGCTTACTGGGACAGAGCCATCGTTAATGTTATTAACAAGACCTGTGCTTCTCTAGCTAGGACGAGTCAAACTGTGTGCTGTGAAAAGGCCAATATTAGCATCCATCTGGAGTCCCTGTATGACCGCATGACGATTTTAACTCCAAAATTCACTCTCTTTTAGCTCTGTTTTTGGCCTCTACCAACTCTTAGTGGAAGCGGGGGGAGCTGCTCCAGACAAACCATCACAGCCTCATTCACAATAGCATCTATGAAACATGAGGATAGTTAACATTGTTACGGCAGCATCTTATATAATCTTCAATAAATAAACCAGCCATTTAATTTTATAACTCACAGCTTCGCTTTAAAATAATTGAGACCATAAATCAATGTTAAATATTTTATAAATGAGACCAAATAAATACACTTAGGCGGAGTTAACATTTCTGTTTTTTCCTCTCTCATCTGTAGAAATATGCAAATTTTAAAGACTTTATAAGTTATTAAAAAAAATAAGCACATTTAGCCACATTTAACAGGCAATAAGTTACAAAGCAGAGATGCCACAGAGCTTCCTCATGTGGCTGAAAAGTGCAACGCAGAATTAAATCTGAAATAAAACTAATAACTAATTCGTCGAGTTCCTTTTGCCTCCTGTTGGTCCTGAGAGGACTCACCTGTCCACTGGAGCTGCTGTACCTCTTCAGGTGTTTGATGAACTCTGACCTGGTGGTGTTTCCTACAGCGATCAACGCTGCGCTGCCATTGGCCAACCTGCCACAAACAGGAAGTAGAGGAGCGTGTTCAGTTCAAGGTCACGACCACAGGCTGCGGAAAAGAAGCGCTTCAGGGTCGACTCCAAAGAGAAGCCAGAGTGAACTGAAGTCTATGAGAAAATGATTTATTACCTCAGGAAACATTTTCCATTTGCCCGGCCGGTTAAATGACTTTTAGGTCGATTAATTGACTCAGATTTCGTTGTTTTGGTCACTTTGCTGTGATTTTCGTGCTTCTTACATGAGCAAAAAGTCTACGTGTCTTATTTTGTCTGGTTTAAATGTGTTTTTTGTGCGTATTTACTACTTTGTTGTGCTGCAGCTACAGACAGCGGGTTAAAATGTTAGTGCCAGCGTCCAGTTGACGTCACTGATGTGGTCGTGCACTATACGATTGAAAGTCTGCACGGGGACTTTTATTTTGAAAGCTGTTTTTTTTAAACTGACTCACCTTTAAAGATCTAGCTGACGTATTTCGAATTTATGTGATAAATAAACTGCGCTTCCTGAGAAATGACAGTAAAGCAGCGAATGCTTTAGGGTGCGACTACCGTGACACTAACCAGTCAGAGGCCGTCTTTGGCGAGTGAACGTCACCTCTCAGAGGCCGGGCCGGGCCGGGCCATGCTGAGCCGGGCTAATCTGCTCTCTAACTCTCTAACAAGGTCAAGACTGATAACTGAAACAATTCAAACACAACCCATGTTAGGGAAGGTCTAGGCTACATTTAGGAAAATATTCAGCTTCATGACACTAAATAATCTCCAAACAAACTTTATTTTAATCCCTCCTGACTGTTTTTGTTAACAAAAACAAAATGAACTATATTATATAACATCAGATGACGCTAATTAAAGTTAATTCATTAATGCTGGCCACCTGGGAGCAGCAGAAAGAAGCTGCGAGGAAAATATCAACACCTTTTAAGTTGCTAATTTAAACATGGAGCGACATTAGCATCCACGTTTGTGTTCCCTTCATCTCATCTAATAATCAAATCTTCCCCAAATCTTCTTTGTCGAACGAACGTCACTTCTGGCTCCAAAAAAAGATGGCGACATTGACGAAACCAAACTCAGGGTCCACTTGTTATCCACAGTCTGAGGTCACAACATGGCTGACATCAACGCGTACCTGGTGTTGGGAGCCAGTCCTTGAGGCGCGTGTGGACTCAGGCAGGGGATGGACATGATGCTGATGCTCAGATACAGCCCCTGATTGGTCGTCCAGGACTCCTCGCCCTCTGCACCGACCAAAAAAAACATGTAAATGAAACACGTCGGTGGAAATCTGAACCAGCTTTGATCTAAAGAGTAGCCTAGTCTCACCTGACTCTGGGTCCTGGTCCTGGTCCTGGTCTCTGAGAAAAAGGAGCTCAAATTTAGTCTTAAATGTGACCGACAGCTGTGTTTATTGTGAAAGAATCAAAAAACACTGACATTCATAAACACATACATGATATTTCTCTAGTGCTTTCAAATCAATGATAAAATCAGTTGTTAGGACAACTTTTTAAATCACTTATGACAGAATTTAAACACTTAATCAACACGAGCCTGAGTCAATGTGTGTGTGTGTATGTTTCTCACAATAAATCCTTGTTCGACTTCTTCGCTGGTAGGAAAGACAGCTGACAGTCCTCCGGTCTGAGGGACGAGGAAACAGGAAACCAGACTGAGACGTGGACGAATACCAACCTGCTGGTGCTAGAGGAATTCATCCTCTATTCCCTGGGACTTTATCTCAATACGACGCCATCGTGGCTAAATTTTGAATTATGAACATTTCTGTGACAGATTTGAATCTGAATTCAAGTCAACGTTATTTAAAAAGCCCAAAACACTATTTTGTTTCAAAGGGCTTTGAGATCTGAACACATGCCCTCCCATCCTTAGACTGTCATGAATAAATGAACGAATAAATGAATAAATACATAAATATACTAATAAATAAATATACATATAAATAAATAAATACAAATTCAACTCACTCTACATAACTTGAATTTGTGTGTGTGTGTGTGTGTGTGTGTTACCTCAGCCTGGCCAATGACTTCACCAGAGCGTACTCCCGTCGCCGTGACGACGGCATCCACCTCTTCTTCTCCGCCCGTGCTAAGCTCCGCCCGCCGAAGCCGAACATGGCGGTGAAACCGAAACGCACCAACTGGCCGAGAGACGAGAAGCTGCACATGTCCACCTGCTGCAGGTGACCTGGAGACAGACGGACGGATGGACATGGGGGGGTGGAGGATGGAGGGGGGTGGGGGGTATTCATAGGAATGAATATTTATAATACACACACACACACACACACACAGCCTGTAAGGAGGGCAAGTGGTCGTATGGTGAGAAACTTATTAATATTCATGAGGAGCAGCACTCCAAATATGGGCGATGAAAAGAGGTCAGGAGTGTGTGTGTGTGTGTGTGTGTGTACACTACAGTAGACTGACCGGTCTGTGGTTGTTAGTGCTCCAGTCTAGACCTAGATTGATTGATTGATTGACTCTTGGGTGGAATCCTCCTTTAAGTGACTAATGGTGGTAAACATGTGCAGGGCTACGTTCAGGTGCATGTTTGACTAACATTTCTATAAAATAGTTTAACGTGCCTCGAAACTTGAAGCTGCATGAAGATGGTTTAGAGTTTAAGACTGTTTAAGACTCTCTGATTTCCCACAACCTGTGAACGCACCACAAACCATAGAAGTAACTGGAAGAGAAAAATAACCAGATTTCACACACACACACACACACACACACACACACACACACACACACACACACACACACACACACACACACACACACACACACACACACACACACACACACACACACACACACACACACACACACACACACACACACACACACACACAGCGTGCCATCTGCCCACATACCTGTTGTAACCTACTGAACTGCTCTCTCCTCACCTGTCTGTCTGACTGACTGACTGCCTGTCTGTCTCTCTAGATAGAGTCTGATTTCCTCACCATATGGCGTGTTGTCAGTGTGTGTGTGTGTGTGTGTGTGTCTTTAATCCGGTCAGCCTCACAGTCAGTGTGTCAATGAGATCAAACCTGGAGTGCAACCAGTATTTATTCCGACCAGCAGGTAAAATCTTAGACACAGAAACATGGACACCATGTTCGTTCATGTGACCCTAGGTGGCGGCCATATTGGGGAGGTCAAGAGACGCGGACTTCACCACAAAATCAACTCCAACTCAATTAACTCTGGACCAGTTTTCATCAAATGTTGGTTTATAATAAACACGACAAACTGGACGTGATGCTGGTGACATCACCTGAGTGGAGGCGGAGCTAATCAGCTCCCCGCCAAAAAACATTAACCACGAGAATAACCACAGCTCCTATATGAGCCCGAGGTCTGACGTGGAGAATAACGGAGTAATAATGTGTTCACCTCCTTCACTGATTCATCAGGGCGCCATGGCAGACCGCTCAGGTATGTTCACCTGTCGTCACCTGGTGTCCGTGGGAACAGCTTCCTGCCTGGGAGCTTTAACTGTTTTCTGTTGTTCAGTAATTAGACTGATTTATGCCACTGAATACACCCATCTGTCACACACACACACACACACACACACATAATTAGTGCTAATGAACCACAACCCGTCATTCAAACACAGCGGCCTGTCCTGCTGCCAGCTGATTGGTCGACAGGTGTACCTGAGAGGAGGTGAAGGGGGCGGAGCTACAGTGAACCTGTGATTTAGAGTGAAACTGATCCTGCTGTCACACATCTGTGACTGTAGATCTACAATAGATAGAACCCACTCAGGACAACATAAGCATAGATCTACAACAGGTAGAACCCACTCAGGACAACATAAGCATAGATCTACAATAGGTAGAACCCACTCAGGACAATGTGACTATAGATCTAGAATAGGTAGAACCCACTCAGGACAATGCGACTGTAGATCTAGAATAGAGAGAACCCACCCAGGACACCACAAACATAGGTCTACAACAGGTAGAACCCACCCAGGATATGGCTCTAGATCTACAAGAGGTAAAACGCATATAGAGCTAGAATAGGTAGATGCCACGCAGGAGGAACAATATGACTATAGATCTAGAATAGCTAAATCCTAGCCAGGACGATGTGACAATAGATTTAGACCAGGTAGAACCCACCACAGCTAATGTGCCCATAGACCTGCAGCATTGCACCTTATAGATCTACGACAGGTAGAACTTACCCAGGATGATGTGCAGGGCTGCAGTGACTGGATCTCTGACTCCATGAACAGAACAGGAAATCACGTCTGTAGAACCTGTAAAGACAAACGGACGGACAGTCAGATGGTTGATAAAAGTTTGGGAGTTAATGTGGATGTGTATGTGTTTCTGTAAAGTGTTGGTCTATAATGTGTGGATCTACGAGGGTACGCGTCCTCTCTCTCACCAGCAGGAATGATTCCAAGCGGCAGCACTGGTTTTACTGGTTTCTCTGGAGAATCAGCGTCCAGCTGAGCTCTGAGGACCATAGCGTGACACAGCTCGGCCACCGAGCCGTCGCCACCAACACACACCACCCTGACACACAGGTGGAGACAGAACGGCGTGAGGACAGCCAGGTAGAGAGATCTGTGTCAAAATAAAACTACCCTCTGGGCTTTTATTGTGAAGTTGAAGACAGTTTATTTCACTTGCCTTTACTTCGGATCCAGTGACAACGAACACATAGAAAAGTGCTTTATATAATGTTATAATAACATGTTTGTGTTTCTCAAAGTATTGACAGTGGTGCCAATAAAGTGCAACGATAAACAGCCCTAATGATAAATAACTCCAACTTCACAATAAAAGTCCAGTAGATTATTTTACTTTGGGAAAGACACAAACAAAAGACACAAAGTTGATAACAAACTCAACTAAACTCAAATAATCGATGAAGCACAAAGCTTCAGTTTCAGGTTTGAGGTGAGACATTACGGGATTTTATTTGTATTTGTTTGTTGACTCATTTAAAGTCGTTTAAAGATTTTATTCCTAGAAAGTTTGACATATTGTTACATTCATGCTGATAAAGCAATTTGGATTTAATTGATAAAATGTCCTCTTGAACGTTGTTTCTAATATTTCCACAAAATGAAAGAAGTATTTTGAAGCTTTATCCAATGAGATGTAGGCAAATTAGCGCATATTTAAACTTAACATTTCATAAAAGTTGTAATACAAAAAAAATAATTGTCTTAATGTAAATAATCTACTGGAGATGCTTCATGGTGATATCTATTAGTTTATTTGTGTCTCCTCTGGAAACTACATTTAACCATGAATATTTTGATGAGTATGAGTATTTATGAACTGAATCATGTTTCTGTCTGGAAATCTGACCAACCTCCAGTTCTATACGTTAACAGTTGGATGAATACATTAAATATTAGATTTAACACTTTTCCTAAATACTCACAAAAAGAGAAAGTTTAGTTGATGATGTGGAGAAAAAAAACTTTTAAATCACTTTCACTCTGTTTTATATCTGATGTTTGGCTGGTTTTTATAGTTATTGTATTTATACCTCATCACTTCATATTCTGTTTTTCTATCTATAAGCTCTATACATACAGTAGATATATCTTTATTTTATCTGAATAAATACATTCTTTTTTATACACATCTCTCTTTTCTATCATTATATTTCATTTTTGTATGAATATTGTTGTATTTTTGGTGTTACGGGCTCAGTTTTTTCTAGATTTGTGTAGCTTTTGGTTGTGTATTATTATTTTCAGCGGTCGTAGTGGTGTCAGTGGGAGTAAAACACATTAACACTGATCATAACTCGATTGTTTGATGTTTTCGTGGAGCGCACTGAAGAGCGAGAAGGCTCATCCTCAGAGTCTGTGTTTATAGTAAATTTGAGGCAAACAGACTCCGCCCCTCCCCCCTCCCTCCTGAGTACGGGATTACCTGAGCCTCCGGTCGCCACGGTGACAGCCAGCCTAATTGGCAAATGTAGGTTTCAACCAAATCCTCACCAAAGCAGCCTCTCACACACACACACACACACACACGCTGAGCAGCTAACTAGCAACGCTGAGCTAATCTTCTCTAACCACATTAAGCTTCATGAGGGCTGAGCACAAAAGCTGCTTACACACACACACACACACACACACACACACACACACACACACACACCCATAAATAGTGATGAGAGTCTGATCAGTGTTTTTGTACTTGTAGTTGTGGTTATTGTTGTTTTGTAATAATTTCTTTTCAGTATCACTAAATGTTATTTTCACTTTTATCAGCTTAGTAAGAAGTAAGAAGTCACCTGTGTGTGTGTGTGTGTGTGTGTGTGTGTGTGTGTAATCAGTCTGGGTCAGTGTGTTTTTAGTGCCAGCCTCTGACAGTAAACTGATGTGTAACTGTCTGGTTCAGTTCAGTCCGTCATGGAAAGACGAGGTCACGGTCTTAATTATGTCGTGTTAACTTGTATGTAAAGTTTACCCTCCGCTGTTTTATCACCGCTTAGCGCCCATATTTAAAACAAATAGAAGGAAGTTTGGTTTTATTCCAGAAGATATTAGACTTGTGAACAACCGCAGCACGAGGTCTGCCACCTCAAACTGACCCTTGAGCGACAAACAAAACATTTTGACCTTTACCTTTAAACCCTGAGCCTTTATTTATAGCCTCAGATGTATTTTAGAAGTATTAGACTTTATTTTCCACTGTAAACTCAGAGGAGCTTAACAGTTTCATACAACTTGGGTCTTATTTTCACATTTTGTTTGGGGGGGGGGGGCGACAGCCTCCTCGTCTCTTGTTAAAGTGTAACATACAGTTTGACAACACAAATAATTATTTTATCCTGTTTGAATCCCTCCATGAATCACACACACAATGTTTTTCAATTTTAAAGATAATTTTCCAAGTCAAGAAATTTTGTCGTAAAGCTGTTGAAGTATGTTGAAGACGAAGAAGAATTCCTAATTAGTCTTTCGACTGCACACCTACAAGTTGCTCTCTCTCTCTCCCCGTCTCCCTCTCTCCTCCTGTCTCTCTTTCACTCTCTCTCTCCACCTGTCTCCCTCTCTCACACACATATTGCAGCTCTAGCAGCACTGGCTAGCTTGACGCCACTAATGTGAGTTTTGAAGAGGAGGGACTTGGATGCTCTTTACCTTCCGGCATGTTTGTCCAAGTACCAAACAGGTTTATGCTGGGACAACGTTTTAATAGAACTTGGACTTACATGAAATAATGACGTCGTCATTTTATAAATAATGTTTCACAATTTTCCTGAGAAAAGGGTGAAATATTCCCAGCTAAGAAATCAAATTAGTATAAAGGGGGAGGAAGAGGGAGGGAGGTGAGACAGAAAGACAGAAGGGATGAGAGACAACTCACCCGTCAAATTCATCCAGCTTGCATTCCTTCATCACTGAGAGAGCGTGACCCTTCCTCTCCGTCACTGGAGAGAGGGAGACAAGAGGAGAGAGAGACAGGAGGAGAGAGAGAGAGACAGGAGAAAGAGAGGGAGACAAGAGGAGAGAGAGACGGGAGAAGAGAGAGAGAGAGAGAGAGAGAGGAGGAGAGAGAGAGGAAGAGGAGGAGAGAGAGAGAGACAGGAGAAAGAGAGAGAGACGGGAGGAGAGAGAGAGAGACAAGAGGAGAGAGAGACGGGAGGAGAGAGAGAGACAGGAGAAAGAGAGAGAGACAAGAGGAGAGAGAGACAGGAGGAGAGAGAGAGACAGGAGAAAGAGAGGGAGACAGGAGGAGGAGAGAGAGACAGGAGGAGAGAGAGAGAGAGAAAGAGAGGGAGACAGGAGGAGGAGAGAGAGACAGGAGGAGAGAGAGAGAAAGGGGAAAGAGAGGGAGACAGGAGAAAGAGAGGGAGACAGGAGGAGAGAGAGAGAGACAGGAGAAAGAGGGGGAGACAGGAGGAGAGAGAGAGGGGGACAGGAGAAAGAGAGAGGGAGACAGGAGAGAGAGGGAGACAGGAGAAAGAGAGGGAGACAGGAGAGAGAGAGGGAGACAGAGAGGGAGACAGAGAGGGAGACAGGAGAGAGAGAGACAGGAGAAAGAGAGGGAGACAGGAGGAGAGAGAGGGAGACAGGAGAGAGAGAGGGAGACAGGAGAGAGTGAGACAGGAGAAAGAGAGGGAGACAGGAGAAAGAGAGAGTTGTTGATTTCATTCCTTCCTCTTTGTTTGTGTTTTGGCAACACATTTGTGTTAAATGTCTAATAAAGCCCATTGAATATAACTGAACTGACAACAGGAGAGACAGGAGGAGAGAGAGAGACAGGAGGAGGAGAGAGAGACAGGAGGGGAGAGGGAGAGACAGGAGGAGGAGAGAGGGGAAAAGAGGGAAACAGATGGAGAGACATTGAGATCGACGGAGATCGAGTGTTCATGCGGGTGTGTGGTCACTTGTACATAAGTGTGTGTTCGATAGCTGCCAAAAAAAAGTGGGACAACGGATATCACACCATCTGCTGAGAGGAGAGGAGAAGATATGAGGAGGAGGAGGAGGAGGAGGAGGGAAAAACCAGGAGAGGAAGGAAAAACAGGAGAGGATACATGGAGGAGGAAAGAGGGACTGACGAGAACGAGAAAAGAGGAGAAACAGCGAGGAGACAAGGAGACAAGGAGAGGAGGAGGAGGAGGAGGAGGAGGAAGAGGAGGAGGAGGAGGAGCAGGTTGTCTCACTTTGTCACAACAGATGGGCTAAGCTCCGCCCCCTGTATCAGGTTACCTAGCGACCAGAGACTGCCATTAACTCTGACCTTTGGACCTCCCACACACACACACACACACACACACACACACACTTTCTCCTGCCTATGCATAATAATATAATAATATAATTTTTATTATAAATATAATTGTATTACAACAGATGTGAGGTGTGACATCATATCAACATATAATCAGCACTATTTGTCGTAAGGACGATCAATAGATCAATAAAACAGTGGATGGACTGACCGGTGATGTCAGTGCGGACGTCGGCCATCTTGAAGAGCGGAGCCACAAAATCTCTGTAGATGTGGACGGCCTCCTTCTTGTGGCTGCTGGGGTTGATGAACACCTTCAGATACCTGGGACGACTGGTGAAGCCTGCACACACACACACACACACACACACACACACACACACACACACACACACACAGGATGGTCAGACTGAAATATCTCCACTATTAGATGTAGTTTGATGGAACGTTCATGCTCCCCAGAGGATGAATCCTAATGACACTGGACTTTTTCCCTCTAGCGCAGCTTACAGTCGTTAGTTTCAAGTCTTCTTCAACAGAACACAATGTTCATTTAGTAAATTAAGGTCCCATTTAGATGAAAATAGATGATAAAGACGATAACGTCACTTCTGGATCCCCAAAAAAAACCAAGATGGCGACGCCCATAAAGCCCAACTCGAGGCTTCAGAACGGCGGTCCACAAACCAGTGGGTTACATCACGGTGGCTACGTCCACTTCTTTAATACAGTCTGTGGTGTGTAGACTCTTAGGCTGTGTACTTTTGATTGTATAGACGATTAGTTTGATATTGAAGAAAACAAATACGATGACATTCAGGCAAGTTCTGGAAACTTCATACCACAAAACATGTCTCCATAGATACAGAAAGCTAGATGTGACATTATGTCATGACTCATAACGGTCCGCCATCTTACTTGGGTATTATTTACAATCACCATACAGTAGAGTAGATTTGAGTTTTAGTTTTTACATATGGGTCAATTAAAGCAACTGAATTAGGTAACTTCACTGTTAGTTAACTTTATCAAGTAATGGACCAGCGGAGTTCTGCGTCAAAGGATCTTGGCTGCGAGTATCTTCTTATTCTCAAGGACTTGACTTGTAAGCCAGAGTGGATGTTCTTCTCAGGTTTGGGGTTTATTAAAATGCTGCAGTGGTCCGGGCTCACATCATGTTGGTGATCATGAGTCAGGTTGGGGCTGAAGTTTTTTTGGGGACACCGAAAGAGAAGGTTGGAGCTTCTGGTAAATGGGGAGGAGTGAAGACAGGAGGTGCACTGTGTGTGTGTGTGTGTGTGTGTGTGGGGGGGGGGGGGGGGGGGGTTCATTAACAGGGCGAGGTCACAGCCTTTTGAGAGCAGATTATAGTAATGAGCTGGATACTGGAGCTGGTTTGTGTGTGTGTGTATTGATCTGTGCTCGTCTATGGGGATTTATAATACGGTCTCTAAATCTGCCTAATGATGAGCTGTACAGGGGGTCAGTGTGTGTGTGTGTGTGTGTGTGTGTGTGGTCGATACCATGTAAACACACACACACAGTCTCATAGGAGATGATCTCATTCAATTTATTGATGTTTTTTCTAAAAAGAAAGGTAGACAAACAGGTAGATGTGAGGAGATAAAGTATCTATCAGATCATTTACCAGCCTCGGACAGACGCAGGTTGCCATGGCGCTGCTAAAACGCTACCATGGTGAACAATCCCAGCGCCGCCGGAGAGGAGTGTTGAGTTTCTGGCAGAGGACGGGAGACTGAGCTGCTGAACATTGTTGACAAAAACAGATTATATTTTAGCACAGACGCCATCTGAGGTCGGAGGACTGTAGTAATCAATTAAAAGGATTTAAACGTCCATTTTAATCAGATTCCCTGGAATGATACAGACTACAGATGTTTTCCAGACATGAGACTTAAAGGGAAATCCTCGTTTTTTTTTAGAACTGAGATTGTTATTATTACTATTATTATTATTATTATTATTATTATTATGCATCGTTCTCTGGTTCTCCAGTGAGAGAATTCACTGCTTTTTTCTATTTTATGTTGCCGTGAATAGAAAATCTTCAGCAGAATTATTTTTCTCTCGTAAGAAACCTTTGGGTTGCCGGGTTGCGTTAAAGGAGGGTTTGACGTCCTGTATATTAATCGTGTGGGTCAGAGTGAGGTATGAATGCACAATAAAGTTTCCTGACAAACTAATAAAGCCTTCAACCTGAATATGAAAGAGAGACAGAGAGGTAGACAGGTTTCTCTCATTATGTCACTATGGATACACTCGCTGACTTCTCGGGTACACCGGTTAATATGTAACACACACACACACACACACACACTCGGGACCATTAAGCAGTTTACAGAGTCCTCAGGCAGTAAAACCAATATTGTTGTGTTGTGTTTATCACTGCAGTCTTTGTTCTTTCTTTTGCATTTGAAGTTTTGTGAATAAAGTGAGAATATTTCCAGAAATTATTTATTTAACAAACCATTCTCTGGTTCCAGCTTCTCCTTTGTGAAGATTTGCCATTTTTATCTCTTTGGGGTTTTGACTGTCACCTTAGGTTTCAGGGATAACGTGATATTTTTTAACATTTTCTGGCATTTTTAGCGAGTTCTGCTCAACTGCACTGATTTTAGTTGACAGTGCCGTCAAGCTCACGGTATCACGGACACTGATCGCCTATTTAATGTTTCAGAAAACATTAATCAACGTCAGTAAGTCCAAGATGTACCTTCATAGGAAAGATACAACATTAATCTGTATCTACATGCAAAAATATTTGTTGAGTGATTCATCTTTTTTGAAGTATTGCAATATTGGCGAAGCCCATCGGTGTGAAAGATCAGTCTGATTGGTACATGAGGAGAAACGGAGGTGACGAAAGTGTCTCCCACAAACAAAAGACCAAGGGCTGATAATGCCAGTGCTAATCTGCAGCTACATATCTGACGTTTTCTCAACTGGAAGTAGCTGTATTACGAAACCAACCTTGATGAGTGACAGTGGTGTGAAAATGGTAAGCAAGTGCTGCTTTGTTTATGGTTTGTGTTTGTACTTTTTGAGGCAGGTACAGGTGACGTAAGGCGACAGTCTATGTAGCCTACATAGACCCCATGGCCCACACCTTGATGGCCACCCATTATCTGCAGGTTATTTTCTTCCCAATAGTCTAAAATAATGCTGTGCATTGTCAGTCGATTATATTCTATAATGAAGAGGAATACGACTTCCCTGGCCAGGTGCAAGAGACGAGGGGCAATGAGAGGGTTCCTGCAGGTGAACACAGTATTCAGGCTTATCTAAGTGCAAGCAGCTTCACGTCCAAGCTGGGTTAGCTTAGCTCTTAACCGCGCTCTCTTTCGTGTTTCTCCTCCTGCAGTGGTCGCACCACACATGGTGGCATTTGGTGCATCTGGTCCAACAAGGTGGTCGGAAAATGCAATACGCAGTGACGCTCCTCTGTGCTTCCTTTTCTACTGCCTATGAATGTGTCTCTATCATAGAAAATACATGCTTCTGCAATAAATCCCCCAAAAAACAAACAAACGAAGAACCAAAGCTTTGACGAGCTACGGCCTCAGCATCTGAATATGAAGCCTCTCTAGAACTGACAGAAATCTGTCATAGTGACGGAGACCTTTAATCCCTGAGTAAGGAGCTTGTGTACGGTGCACTACGGCTGGCTTCAAAAGGATTTGGATTTGATGAATGTATTTCGATATTGGATTTGAATTTGATAAAATACTATCGAGCCCCATTCCTAATTGACCACGATGTGTTGATGCTGTCATTTTGGCCTCATGACACCTTTACAGTAGCACCGACCGACCCGCTGATATCACCTCGTCACTGTGAACTCAAACTAACAGCTCTGTACACAAGCAGAAAACTGACATCGGATTGACAAGACAATTGATCTGGGAGGAGTCGCAACAGCCCCTGGCGGCGCGGGCGAGCTCAGTCATGCCGTCCCCATGAGCTCCGTCGCCGCCACTGGCCTGTCAGTCTGTTGTGCTGTTAAACAACTGCAGTCAATCCATCCCGCCGTCTGACTGCGTGTATGGAAACAAACTCTATACAGCATCACTTCTCGCCTTTTGTCACTCTGACTGCCATTCACTCTCTGCACGGCGTTCTGCAGCTGCTTCGCACGGCAAACGGTACAGAATAACGCTCAGGGAACAGAAAGTGTCTGCTCTCTGCTCGCCATTGTGCGGCTGAATGTTCGGACCTGAAGGTTAAGAAGTGTCGGTGGAGTCTGCGGCGGCGGGACTGCCCGCTCCGCGACGCCACGATTCACACAACAATGCGCTTTTCACACTGACCTCTGGCTGGAAAATAGGCTTAATGTCCGCACAGCAGCAGAGCAACGCACTGTGTTTACCCTCCACACACACACACACACACAGACTTCTCCGTCGCAGTGTGTAAAGTCACAAAAGCCGTCACAGTTTGATGTGCAGTGTGACCACGCGAGCTGACACACGACCTTTGAGCCATTCATATATATGTGTGTGTGTGTGTGTGTGTGTGTGTGTGTGTGAGAGGCCAAAGAGAAACACTTGAAGAAGTTGTGACTTTGGTGCAGGGCCTCATGGGTAATCTGGTTTGATGGACAGACAGATGGACGGACAGACAGGTGACCAGCGATAACGTGTCAGACCGATGCCATGGTGACAGGATGACGGTAGCGTGTGTGTGTGTGTGTGTGTGTGTGTGTGAGACCTTTGACCTCCTCATTTATGGGCAGCTTGTAACATCTCTGTTGGAGTACACATTGTTGGACAAACACAGGAAACCTGAAATGTAAATTGCGCTTGTGTGAGTTAAATCATACACTCGGCACTCCAACATTTCTATTGTGTGTTAAGTGTCAGCCAGGCACCGCCCACCACGGTGCACCTGGGAAACCAGCGCCTGGGAACTGGGAAACATCCAGAGCGTTGTTAAACGGCTCCTGTCAGGAGGTGGTTGTGCGACTACGGTGCAAGTTGCCTGAATTTATGCCATTTATTTATTTAACATGATGAAATCATACTTAATGGCAGACAACAGCTAGAAAAAAACATAAACTGTACAGACAAAACTAAACCTTATAAAGTTGTTTGTGTCAAATGTGTTGGTTTATTTAACTTAACTATCCAGCAGACACGGAGCAACATTAGCTTTCATTTACAGGCATGTTTGCATCCATGTGATCAATCTAAGTCACTCTAATTTCTTCCTCTTTCTGAGATGCGAAGTTCACCGTGAATCTCATGGGTTCTTGGCTCGGGACCTTCAGGATGAACTGGAATACCGACTGTGAGGCAGACCTCATCATCCAGTGTCAGTGTCAGACCTCACTGATGCTCTAGTGGCTGAATGGACGCAAATCCCTGCAGCCAGGTTCAAATCATTTACATCCAACAGCTCTGATTAGCATTTGGATAGCTAGCCAGGCTCGACCTGTTGCCATTTTTAATCCAAGGCAAAATGGCAGTAGTTTTTGTCGTGTGTGTGTGCAGCCCCTACAGGTGGTCACCTCGCCATACCCACGCTTTATTATATATTAAACTAGCTGATGTGATTAAGAATAAAGTCAAAACAGGTGCAGCCATTTGTGAAACACAATCCCCTTTGTTCACTGTATTTGTAAGGCTGGCTTCAATTGGCACAATAGGGGAGAAAAACCAGTACACATTCATCTAGTTAGCTGGTTGTTAGCCAGACACAGTGTTGCTGCTCAGATTATAATTTCATTGTTTTCTATTAGCCAGTTCGTCACTCAGTTTAATTGGGTGAGTCACAGTTACATCAGACAGTAAAGCTAATCTGCTAATCCACCAGAACAAAGTGATACAGATTACACACACACACACACACACACACACACACACATTCAGCAGTACTCAGTAACGTGCTGTCAGCAGTTGAATCATGTTGTCTGCAAGAGAGATTATCTGAATTACTGTATCCAAATACTCGTTCATGTTGATTCACAATGGAAAACAAGACGTGAACACTACGAGGCTCAAAGGACGCAGACACCTGAACATTACGACTGTATGTGACGGCTGAACATTTGTTAATTAGCACTAAACACAAAGTACATCTGAAGCTGATGGAGTGTCAGTAGTTTTGTAACCTTTCTGCCATAAACCAAAGTATTGGACAAAAGGAGACCACCAGAGTGTTTACGATTTACCAAATTTCATGGCAATCCATCAAATTATTATTATTGATACTCATGAAGACGCTACAGGAAAAGTCAGGTGATCCCCGAAGTCATTAGAATTCATCATCTAGGAACAAACAATGCCTGCACCAAATATCATACCAGTCCATAAAGGTAGATTTTTGAACTACGGTGGCCCGGTTAGTCTGGGACTGTCCAGGTTTGAAGCTCGGTGTCCCACATCCCAACAAATATCTGTAAAACACTAAAATGTCCCGGCTTTCTACATTCCCTCCCAAATTGTTCCAGTTTTCAACACAATTAAACTAATACTTGTTATATTACAATCGTTTTCGATGTCAGTATCAGTTTCTTGCCCGTGGATCCTCTGATTGGTGGAGGACCTGCTCTGCCTCTGAGCCACATCCATGATGTCATTAATACCTAACCTATATAAAAGCATAAGCAATGCACCACACACCTGAATTCAACACTGATTGGTCTGCACGTGTTAGCTGTCAGTGTGCTAACGGTTAGCTGTCAGTGTGCTAACGGTTAGCTGTCATGCCGAGGAGAAAGTCGGTTGTTCCTAAAGAGCTCCAGAAGGCTAAACTTTCTTCATAAAGTACCAGGAAATTAAAATGCTGCGTTCTATCTATCGGACAGGTGAATGCATGCAGCGACTGACAGGTAGTGCTAATAATAACAGCATTACTCAGTGTGTGTGTGTGTGTCTGTGTGTAATCATCTTACAGTGTGACATTCATAGAAGTACTGAGTCATGTTTCCACTGTATCTGAGCTCTTATGTAACACAGACACAGGGTTGATCTTTCCTTGGATCTGGATCACCTCACCTGGATTTGGTTTTGTTTTTAATGCAACATTCAGATCACAATGAAAATACTCTTTATATTCCATTTCACTGATGATAGTTGAGGTTTGATGTGTCAGCGTTTGAGATTTTAGATTGTTATGATACTAAAAGCATCCAAAAGTAGGATTGAATACAAGCTTATGTCTAAAGTGAGTACACAATGTTTTCGGGTCCAGTGTCACTTAAAGGTTCAGTACAAAATGTTGGTAATGATCAATAAACCCTTCCTTTGCCTCCTGCTTGTGCTCCTCATGCCGCCTGAATGAAAACAACCAGTCAGAGCCAGGATGCGTCTCTAACGTAGTGACACAACTGACACAGCGTAAGAATGTAATTTAAAACATCTTATTTCTTATAGATAAATACTTGATGGGCTTTTGAAATTTCATCATGTGAGGGGGCAAAAAATCAGGGGAATCAGAGTTCCAGGAGAACAGATTGCGAGCCAGCAGCTTCGCGGCTCCCGCCTGCTGCCGGCTCGCCATCTGCAGTGCGTACGCCATCGTATACGTGTCCTCCTTCAGTTGATGCTGTTAGCCTATACGTGCATTATAGCCTCCTCTGCAGGGAGGAGCTTTGAAGCACGCTGGAGAGGGAGGGGAGCAACGTGAGGTTGAACTCTTTCAAATTCAGATACCGAGTCCAGTTTCTTCTCAATTTTTTACCAACTTCAGCTTTAAGTAAAAGTGGTAATAGGACAGTGTAAAAATACTCAAATGCTCCGAGTAAAATCCCTGCATTCAAAATCTTACTTAAATATGAAAGTATTAGCATCAAAATATACTTAAAAGTACCAAAAGTAAAAGTTCCTGTTCCTGCTCTTCATGACCGTGTGACTGTGTGTGTTACCTGAGAGCAGCTCCTTCAGGGTGTTGTACCAGGTGTTTGTGTGTTCTGCTGAGGCATTGTTGAGGTGCAGCGTGTCGTCCTCCATCCTCATCCCCCTCCTCCTGCAGCAGAACAGAGCCACGCCGAGCACGGGTCCCCCGGTCTGCTGACTCGCTGCTCGCCGCCGCTTCACCTTCACCGCGAACACGTCCTGCAGCAGCATCACGCCTGGCTGCAGCGCGCACGGCTCAGCTGCACAGAGAGAGGTAGAGTTAACGCAAAGCACCTGAACACAACACACACCTGACTTCTAATAATGTCATTGGGGATGCATCCTCTGGGGACCATGAATGTCTGCATATGCTGAGCCGACATTTGTGAGCCACAAATATAAACCTCATGGTGGCGCTAGAGGAATAGTCGGAGTTCACTGAAGTCATTCGGATTCATCCTCTGGAGAACATGAATGTCTGCACAAAATTTCACATCTATCAAACAGTTGTTGAGATATTTTAGTCAGGACCAGAGTGACGGACGAGCCAACTTCACCATCCTCAGAGCAACGTCGCTGTGGTGGCTAAAAAGATTTTAATCCAAAATCAAGAAGTTAAAATCAAATTACTAATTTCACACAACGAGTCTCCAAACCTCACCGTCTAACTTCAACTCACTTTTAGCCGCTCAGCAGCAGAAACTGAAGTTCTCTGATTGGATGTGTCGCTCACTAGCTTGTTAGTTATCTATTTACACTTTTATCTGTACTGTTTGAACTGTAACACGAACATCAGACAGCTGCGGTGTTGGAAGGCCTTTTTTTTTCCCCTTTGATAGACCTGGACTAGCAGTTTCCCCCTAAGAGAGCTGGAGTTGTCATACTTATATATTATTATCATGTTAGCTGACAGTAGAGCCGTTTCATTCTTAAATATCCAAAACGCTGTGAGGCTCAATGACAGTATGCTATGAAAAGCTCAATCGAAATAGAAATAATAGTTTCTGTCTTGTGAAAAATTAATAAAATATTAATATATATCTGTGAGCAATCATCTTGTTAATAACAATGAACTCTAATAAGTTTAGCTATACGAACATTAGCTGTTTAATGGTACTCAGTCTGTAAAGAGGAGGTGTTCACATTAATTTGTCCACCCCCCCTTGTCAGTCAGTAAAATATGAAGGTAGCGTGCTTCATCTGTATCACGTTACATATTATTATTAACTGTATAAGTCGCTAATCTACCGATCAGCAGAACGTACAATAGCGCCTGTCAATCAGTCAGCGTAATCAGGGAGGAACTCTGAAATCTGATTGGTCCAAGTCAGATTAGGCATCCAATCCTCTGAGGATACTGTCAGCAGAGCTCAGACAGTACACTCAGTTACATCACACACACACACACACACATTTTATCCAGACAATATTTATTAACGGAGTCGCCGGCAGAGCGTTGCCCCACGGTTTGCCCCAGTGGTCGATGACGGTACTGAGAAACCACCTCAAGCCCCAAAAAGTGAAACTGTTGACAGGACACATGTAACTCATTAATAATTTATTGTTTCTTCTTTTGTTTGTGCAGTATGTTTTTGTGTGTGAGGCTGAAACAACAAATCAATTAGTTGATCAATAGAAAATGTGTCAGCTATTTTAATAAAGAGCAGGAGCCTCCGTAACTCACTGCAACACAGTAATGAACTATTAAAGTTCTTCTTCTTACTTTATCATTTTAGAAGTTCAGTTACTCTTGTATAGTTTCTATTTTCTCTATTTACCTGAACTTACTTCTGTCCTTGCAACACTTGAATGTCTCCTTTGTGGACCAATAAAGTCTTATCTTATCAATGCAGTCTCTCATTGAGCATCTCTTCCTTTCATTCTGGGGGACGTCCACTACAGCAGTTCATGTCCTTCATGATTTTAACAAAGTTAAATGATTATTTTGTGAGCACAGAAAAGAACTACAGCTCCCATGAACAAAAAAAACCAACTACAAATCCATAAAACCCACCAGTGCTTACTAAAATAACTTTTCCAGGTTTTTAACTGTAACCTCTGCTGTCTGAAACGGTTCACACACTTCAGTCCTCTCCGTCCTACATGTTTGTCATGGTAGCAGAAGAGGAAGACGACGCTGGAGGGACGGACATACGTCGCAGCGGGTGGACACGAAAAAAACAAACTCTTTATGAGATATTTAATCCACTTTAATCATCAGAGATATTTAAATCCACCCTGATTTGAATCTCTGGTGGAAAATTCAACCTTTTGTTTAAATCAATTTGAAAGAATTCTGTGTTAATTTGAATTCATTGACTTTTTAAATAAGTGACAGTATTTGTATAAAGTTTATAATAGGAACAGCAACAAGCTCAGAGGTTCAAAGAGAAACCTATTTTATGTTTTCTCTGTAACAGCTGTTCACAACTATTTTTAACCATTTTATATTATCATGTCCTCTGGCCATCACCAATGCATAATATTCTTTTCTATTCTACTCTTATATCTCTGTTGTTATAATTCAGTGTTTATTTTCCAAACAGCTACTTTAGATGGATTTTGCTGTAGTTATGAGACACACCCTGGTACTTTAACAATGCTGTTATTGTGGAAAAATGTGTATAGCATTTATATAGCATTCATATTTTAGTGTACATCTGCCTTTTGGTGTCATTTTCACTGTCACTGAGGTCACTGTCGTCTCAAATACTGTTTTTTTTTTTTAAATCTATGTTTGTCTATGCCTATATTACAGACTTAAGCCTAACCAGGGACAAGGACTGCAAATTAGCTGCAGCTAGATACATACATACATACAGCTACGTGCATTGCACCAGTTTCATTTTATTTAAATGTGGCCATGCCTACATGAATGTCACATAAATTAATAATATAAAAAAAATGAATAAAATTAACCATCTATTGATTGTTAACATGTCCAATAATCAAGAACACCGTTTTGCATTTTTTACAACAAACATATCATCAAAGAAATTATCATGCTGCATAAACACGACTTGCATTAAATGTATAAGAGACGTTAAACTGCTCCTCTGCCAACATGACAAACACGATAAACTGAGACGATAATAATGATTCATATCAGCAGGATAAACTATCCAGAAAAAACAGTAAACAGCTCTGAACTACTGGGATCCATCAGGAATATTAAACATATTATATATGGTGATGATGATGATTAACCGCCCCTCTCTGTGAAATGCCCTCCCTGCTGTTATCAGACACCAAATACCCACAACCACCCGCCCCTCTCCCACCAGCCTCCATATGTCAGGCTCTCAGTGTGTCGGGGACGTGGTCTGTCTGTTGTTTTACTCTCCGCACACTCACTTCATTTCAGATTATCCATATTAAAACTCATTTCCAGCTGAGCCACGTGACAAATCAGCTCTTCAAATGAGGAATCTGGTGAAAGTGAAAGTCAAACGGTCAAAAAATGACGGTGAAGCTCAGCCTCGAGTGGAATATCGCCATTACACAACAGACACCAGCAAAACAAGAGATATAATCAACATGTGTTCACATTGTGGGGCGACTCGCTTTCAAAATAAACTTTTTGCCAGTTTGTCCGTTTCCACGGACACGGAGCAACACAATCATTTCTTTGTGTCCACCTGAAAAATGTAAGTTCTCTCTTTTTGCTCTGGTTTGGCCTCCACCATCTTCTGAGAAAAATATCTGGCTCTTTATCCAGCTAAACTTTCTACTTTTGTCTGTCTGCGCTAATCAGAGCTAGTTTAATGAAAACACCACCCACACTTGATGAAAGGTGGAGTAAGGAATCCAAAACATCCGTAAATCCAAAAATGGGCCTTTAAACCAAACTCATGAGCTACAAAATGTTAACGCTGAGATAATTAACTCTGGATTTGACACTTTTTACTAAGAGATCTACCAATCGTCCTTTAATATCGAGTCTCTGGCTGATTCTGTGTCCGATCTGATGCTTAAATCTATAATTACGACGTATCTGTCACATGCAGCTGTAACTACTTAACAAGCTACTGAAGGTCCCGGTTCAACGTCTAATTTCTAATTACTGATATGATATAAATGAATGTGTAACTGGAAGAATATGTCCTGAAACTGACCCGATACAGCAGAGGGGAAGATTTGTTGAACTACAGAAACACTCAGAGCGGCTGCAGAGATATTTTTACCAGATAAAAGACAAGTTTGATTTTGGCCTTAAAACAAGTTACTTATGAAAATAACTTAATCTTAATGTGACGCCACCAGTGTCTGGTTGGAATATCTCTAATGTCTATTCATTGTTTTCTTTCTCTTTATTCTTTGGAAACACAAACGTACTTCATGTCAATTATATAAAGAAAGTGGAAATCTAAAAATAAAATTGAACGAGAGACAAGGAGACAGATTTTTCCATCCTGCCCAATGATGGTTAAATGATAGGCAAAGATGAGTCTGATCTGAGCTGACAGAGCCTGCAGAGAGCACACACACACACACACACACACACACACACACACACACACACACACACACACACACACACACACACACACACACACACACACACACACACACACACACACACACACACACACACACACACACACACAGTATTGCCTGTCACAGGTAGCACGTTGGCTGGTCCCAGATGGAGATGTCCCAGAGTTTCCCAACATGCCCTCACCGTCCCACTGTGCAAACACACAATCACACACACAAAAATACACACAAAAATACACACTCACTGACACACAAGTAAATACATATGTTAGGATGGTTTTATTATAATTGTGAGGACCTTGTACCAACGTCCATTCACTCTGCGGAGGCTTCACATTCCCCTACTTCTAAACTTAAAACTAAAAACATGAGGACATAAATCTTAAGAATAACTGGAGACAGTCCAACAACACACACACACACACACACACACACACACACACACACAGTGTATTGCTCTTCTCAGTGGCCTGATGGTTGGTCGCAGATGGAGATGAGTTTCCCATCATGCCCTCACCGCCCCACTGTGCCAACACACTCTCACACTCACAGATTAATATATAACATGTATGCTACATTGGTTTTATCCAAGTGTGAAGACCTTCTTCTTCTTCACACCTTCTTCTAATTACATTACATTATAACTAAACTGAACACTAAAAACACACTTAAGGCCTAAAAATATTTGGTTAAACCTGTAGGGACGGCAAAAACAGCACACACACACACACACACACAGCGGCACTCCAGTCTCATGGTGACCATGCCATGTGGCTCACTGTGGGGAGTTATGGATCATCATTTACACACACACACACACACACACACACACACACACACACACACACACACACACACACACACACGCACACACACACACACACAGACTGAGGCTGCAGTGCTGCATCAGTGTCAGTGACGACATTGATCATGTACACTGCTCTCCCACTCTGTCATTGTAAACTGCTCAGTTATCGTTCCTTCACACTTCTTACGCCCCTAAAACCCTCCTGAGATACTTTACTGCACGTGGGAATTCTCAGTTTCAACCCAGAAAAAAAAAGGAGAACAGAGTGTCCTCATTCCACACTCACACTAAACCTGTGTGTGGTGACGCTGGTCTATTTAAAGACAGTATGCAGACTAAATTCACTGCTGGCTGTTGATGGACACCATGTCCCACAATGCATTGCATCGTGGTACATATAGGTGCTTGGCATAGATGGAAAAAACGCCTAAAACAAGCTGCAGATTGTTGATGAAAGCTTTACATTGATTTCATTGTTGTAAATTTTAAATTTACTGTATTTCTTTACAAACTATTTCAATTTCTTTAAACAATATCCTGTCACTCAACATACGCCAAGATTACAACCTGATTTTTAGAAAAATTAATGCACATTTCCATCCACTACTGCTATGAGAATGCATCTCCAGTGGTTGTTTAGCTAATGTCACATGTTGGATTTCATTTTCTGTCAAGTCTGTTTCCACTGCGCTTTGCTTATACTGATATGCCAACTCACATTTTTGCAGTATTTTAACATTTTCCAGTGTTTTTCATGTGGAAATTGAAAATGCTCACAAAAACAAGTGGATGGAAACAACATGAGACAACGTAACACTCCCACATGTTTACATTAGGAGTTTAGTAAGCTTAATGATAGGATATTTCTAACTGAAATGCACCTTGGGAGTCGTAGTATACCTCTGCCCTGAACTTTTTAGGAAAGAACCAGATATTTTCTAACACAGTTGTTCTTCTTTTGCACTGACGTGTCAACCAAGAGTGTTCCAGGCTGATCCTGTAGTCACGTAACATCGTCTATGGAGAAACTTAATGAAGTAATTTACTTCTGACATCGCTGCTCCCATTTATTAAATCTATAAAAATCCCTCTGCAGATCAATGTCATGATTTCATGTTATTAAAAAACAGTAAAAGACTAAATTGGGCAGCGTGCCATTTTGAATTCTTTCATACTACAGCGGGTGAGTTTCTTAACCTGCACAAGCACGGCCTGTCTGTCTGTCTGTCTATCTGTCTGTCTGTCTGTCTGACCGCTCAGGTCTCTCCTCCCTGACAACAGTGAGACAGGCTGCTGGGTGATACAGGATGAATTCATGTGCAGAAATAAACAACAACAGCTGATCCATTTATATAGAAATATCTCATCAAGACACACACACACACACACAGAGCATGCTGACAGGCTGACTGTGTGTGTGTGTGTGTGTGTGTGTGTGTGTGTGTGTGTGTGTGTGTGTGTGTGTGTGTGTGTGTGTGTGTTAATCTCCTCACACTGAGAGACTCTAATAACCCCCCATGGGCCGAACCAACTGCTTTATATTACTGCCAACACACACACACACACACACACACACACACACACACACACACACACACACACACACACACACACACACACACACACACACACACACACACACACACACACAGTGCTGGCTTAATGACATTAGCTTGGATGAAATACAGCAAAACAGATTGGCTTCAGCCACACACACACATACACTTTGTATATTTACACCTTCATCCTGCTCCACTAACCAGTTCAGTGTGAATGGATTTCAACCAAAAAATATCACACCACACAGGCCATTACCAAAATAACACCACAACATTACCACAGTATCACCACAACATGACCGCAGCTCAGACTGTGTCGACCTGTACAGGAGCTCTCACAGTCTCAGACCCAAACCGGATCTTCGGACCCTCGTTCAGCCAACTTCTGCTGAGACCAGAGCCGCAGGAGGCCAACATGGCCGAGACACTGCAGACATGGGCGTGTTAGAAGAATTGGTAGAAGAATTGGATACCAGAACCGCCGCCCAGTCGTGCTTCCCGTTTTGCCCAGTGGACACTTACGGTATTGCAACGAAAAAATCCCCTGCGGCCCAAAACGCTTTTTCTCAATAGACCACATTGTTAAAAAAAACATCTGTAAAACTGTTGACAGGACGCCTCCAGCAATTAACGCGCTCAGTTATTCCTCTTTGTATTATTATTTCTAAGCCACGGGGGTTTAATCTTTGTAAAACTTTCCAAAACCCCTGGAAGTCTTTTTTTTTCTGAATGGCGCCACCACTGTGGTACGATCCATTCAGCAGCCCGTCGGGGTCAGAGGCATGCCCCTGAACCTAACCCAGAAACTTTTTTTTTGGCACCAGGCGAGCAGTTCTCATTGGACTGACTAGGCGCCATCTTTGTTTTGGTATCCAGTTCGTGTAATAAATCCATGGTGGTTAGAAAGTCCATGCAGCAGAGATTAAGAAATACAAAATTAAGAAGAAACTTGCATAATAATTGCAATTCTTCCCTCATACGTGTCTGAATCGACTCACAGATTTAAAAAAATCCTTGTGTGTAGGTTGTTAATGACATTATGTTGGCAGAACGGAGAAGGCAGGACAGTGTTGTGAGGTCAACACGCACACTAGAGTCATCTTCACTGTGTCGGACATCACTCATTAATTAGTGCTCCGTTTACGGCTGTGACAACAACTGCATTACCACAATACTGAGTTCATGTGATGACTGCGGCGGGGTTGAGCTCATTATCATAATTCTAACATAATTATTACATATGCGCCCTTTTAATGTTGCAAAATTCAAATCAGGTAAAGCCTAATTGTTATCAAGCGCCTGTACAAACACCAAATCCCAGTGCACTTTAATTTGAGTGCTTTAAGAAACGAGCGAGACAGCAGCCAGGCTAGCAGGTCTGTGGTGCTTTGAGCTAAATCCTAACAGCAGCACATGTAAAAGGTGAAGAATACAGTCTGAACTGGTGATTTAATCATCAAAAAGAAGCAGAAGGAAGTGAGCAACACAAACAAGAAAACTTCAGAAACACTGTGTGTGTGTGTGTGTGTGTGTGTGTGTGTGTGTGTGTGTGTGTGTGTGTGTCCAGATGTCATGTTTCAGGTGGTCTCAACAAGACAAAAGTTCTCCATTACACCACCAGCTGCCCACAACTTCTGCCTGCCTGCCTGTCTGTCATTCTGTCTGACTGACTGTCTGTCTGTCTGTCTGTCTGTCTGCAGCAAGACAGCGGATCACCACGACAACACGTCACTGTGGTAACTGACCTGTCGGGGTCTCCGGGGTGATGGGGGTCCAGGTCAGTCTGGTTCTGGTGAGCAGGACGTCGTGACTCTTCTTCCCCAGTTTGAAGATCCCACGCAGCATAATACACTCACTGACACACGCACACACACACACACACACACACACACAGTTTATTTAAACCAATCGGAGCTCTAAAACTGATATGGATGAAATATTTCGTGATTTACATACTTTTATCTGATGCAGTCAAAGGTTTGTCAATGGGTTTAACAGCACCTGACCTGAGAATCAGCAACTCCAGCACTTCATCTTAATACGTTCAACTCCATATTCCCACAGAATAACTTCAATCTAACCGCTGATTGTTGTTTAACATCAACTAAAATTTGCACAACATTTGGAGAAAAACCTGCCTGGTGAAGAATGCTGGAGGATTCACTGAACCTGAGGAGCATGTGATTCCTCAGCTGGTCTGAAAGCAGTGAAATGCATTTTGGGTATTTTCTCAGCAGTAGCTACATGTTGATGCATCAGTTATTTAAACTTCTTTAAAAAATGATCCATTCTTGCTTATTTTTACTTTGGAAAAGTTTTGACTGTGGCGGGTTTTTACTTTGGACGCGTTTTTTGGGATGTTTGACGCTTTTACTGACGCGCTGGAGTTCTTGGGAGTTCTTTGATGTCGTAAACTCAGCTCAGGTCGTTGTGCGGACCAATCAGAGAGCTCCCTGACGTTCTAGAACGTGGAACAGAAGGAACGTCAGCACCGACACTCACCGCTGCTCCTCTTCCTCCTCCACCTGCTGGCTCCCTTCCTCTTCCCGCCTCTCCTTCTCCTCCTTCTTTCCGCCCCGTTTCTCTTTCTTCTTCTTCTTTTTCCTCTTGGTGCCGTCTCCCTGCTCCCCCTGCAGCTCCTCCTCGGGCTCCGACATCTTTACCGACTCCGCCGACGGACGAGCAAGCAAACAAACAAACAAACGAACCGATGAGTTTTTGAGTTCGTTCTTCTTTGATAAACAAAGCGGCAGATAAACGAGCAGTAATCTGGTCACTACCGGCAGGTCCCGCTGTGTTTCCGGGGTCTGGTCGCTATGGAGACAGGCAGCAGCTTTACCGGACTCACGGCTCGGGCACGCGCCTGATCCACTGGTGTCTTATCAACCGCTGTGCGCGCTCCCGTGTATATACTTTTTCCCCGAGCGGGAGTGCGCACACAGGGAATAAACTTAAAGCAGTTTACGATCATTTTATGATCGATTAAGTCGGGTCTGATTGATTATGAACAGGTGTTTGCAGTCGATAAGACAATTTACTAAAATACAGTTTTCAGTTTTTTTCATTTGATGCTACTTCTTACTTTGCATATTTTGCATGTTGTCATACATGAAATGCATCGTTAAAGTTTACGTTAAGTAGTTTAAGTAGTTTAGAACATTTTCCCTTTTAATGCATATCAACTTCAAGAATTTTCGACAGTCAACTTTTCGCAATTCCAGTGCTTTAAAGTGTTGTTTCAAGACTGTAGAACATTTAAATTAACAAAAGCTTGACGTACTCCAACTGCACTGCAACATAAAATTTTTAGGTCTCAACTACAGGTAGAATTTTTTTTACATGATTGATTTTTTTTTTTTGCAAGTTTAACAACCGAGCGCTTCATAAAGTAACTAAAGTCAGCTCCACCAGCCACAACAAAAATGCTGCACACACATGCGCTGATATCACTTCTGTACTTGTACCCGTGCAGATTTGAATGCAGGACTTTGACTTGTGATGGAGTAGTTTTACATTGTGCTATCACTGCTTTTGTCCACTGGTAATGTGGAAGCTTCTGCTCTGCTCTTTGAATCAGCAGGTTGCCAGGTTGGTTTGAGGGCTGCCAGTTTTATCAGTTTTATTTAATCACAGATAAAAAAAAAACATTACAACTGTTAAGTCTTTTAAAGGCTCTGAGAACTGATGGTCTCAGTTGGCTCCTCACTTTGAGCGATGTGATCCTACATGAACGCATACTGAAGCAAGTTGTGATATAGTTACATGCACTGATCAGCAACAGCCCAATAATGGGGACATTGTGTGAAGCACATTAAGGCCTGATACAGTCAGAAAAGGGGCAGCTGGAAAACTGTGAATATACGAACATTTTTTATTTATTGTGTCTGGACGCCATCTTTGAATCCAGCGGCCAGTTTTTGAAATGCCTTGAAGTGTGTGGAAGAGTTTTTCCATGTAAGCACCCAGTGAGCAGCTTTCATAGGACTAAATCGGCTGCCATCTTGGAATGCAGTTTTTCTTAATATGTGTGTCTTCTCAATGGGAAGCATCTATCATCTGTCCCAAATGGGGCTAAATATGGAGCCAGGAGGTGATTAGCTTAGCGTAACATAATTAATGGAAACAGGGGGAAGCTCTATGAAGAGTTACCTACCAACACCCCTATTTACCCCCCACCACCAATAGTCCTATACAGACCTACTATAAAGACGACTAAACACATAACAATCGCTGTATTTAAAGTGATTCATCTCAAGGTCACCAGATCCAGTATCGTTGTGCAGAGACCAAAACCGAAACACTGTCAGTATCTGGCAACCCGCACTACAGCTTCACATACGGCACAAAGGTAATAGATTTATTTTCACTCATTAAGAATTAGTTTCAACGTGCTACAGTGTGATAATGTAGATTTTCTGCTGCAATAAAAATAATCAAAGTCCATTAGTTTGTCTCCTGATCAAAGGAACAAAGAGAGGCTGTGTTTAAATCCTCCCCTGTGGTTTACGGTGTGTTTCTGGTCAGTTTAGCCCACAGCGAGGTTAGTTTCACCAACTGCTCGTCGAGCCTGAAGCATCAGTGCTGCTGCTCCGGTTACCTGCAGCTTACTTCTACCTTGAGCACTGATTGTTGAAGGTGTCCTCCTACGTGATCTTAACACCTGCCAACCAATCAGAGAGCAGGATGGTTCCTGGCTGTGGTATGAACCATATTATAAGCTACAACTGAAACACGCACATACACACGGCGTGCGCGTTGATGACAGATGGCTCAGTTTAAGCTGCATTAATCAGTGTTATGATCAGCCAACACAAGGCTTCACCGCACTTCTGTGTTTTTGGGCCCATAGCGTGGATGCACCACGAGAACTGGATTCAAAGATGATGTGCGCATCACGTTTATATTAATGATTATAATAAGGAATAAAAAGTCGATCTCGCGGTGAACAAGTCAACTTCTTCAAGCAACGTTCATTTGATTTTTCTGTAAATTTCTTTATTAATCTATGCAGTTTTTAGTCTATGATTTAAAGGCAGATTTGACTAAATAACTTGGTGTTTTTGTTCCAAATATCTTGTAGGTTTTACACTTGAAATAGATCCTTAAAACTGCTTTTGTTGCATCTGACCAGGATGAATCTTTATGCCGCAGTCTGACTTCCTCTCATTATTATTCCACTTTAACGGGGAGGCTAAATGGTGGGATATGGCCACCATATTGTCCCTGTTGACTTCCGAGGTGTGTGTGTGAGATGATGCCTTTTTTATACCCGGGACACACACACACACACACACACACAGCAGGGCAGCAGTGTATATGGATGGGGGCTCTCATGCATAAATGAGATCATTTTCATAAATTAAAATCTTGCCTGCAGAACGAACATCTGTGCCCTTCACACACACACACACACACACACACACACTTAATCCTGGTTTTGTCCTTCAGTCGGTGTGATAATGTTGTTAACGTGTTAACAGGGTTTTCTCTGTAAGGAGATATGTGTTTTCTCCTCATGTGTTATCATACTTGGGGCCTAAAATCCACCGTATATAACACTCGGCCACTGAAGTCACACAACAGCCAGAAACTCCTGCAAGTCCTGTGTAAAATATTTGTTTTTGTCAGTGGAGTCTGGTGGCTGTGAGCCTGCCAATTTAAACAAAAAGGATCTTACAGGTCTGTCTTTGTAGGGATCTACTGGACCAATTCCAAACTATCAGTCATGTCACACCCAGAATATGTAAAAATAGGGTCCAGTAAAATAGTGGAGGCGTCCTTTAAGGCTGACTTAATGTAAAGTGTTTGTTATTAGACTAATTGATTAATCATTTAATCTCTATAAAAGAAATCCATCTAACAGCCAGATGGTTGATTGTTTGGGGAAACTCGGCCTCGTTCTGATTAGTCTTTGCCGACCAGTTCGCAGTTATTGTGTCTTCAGCAGCACTGAGTTGCTCTAAAAGGAGAAAAAAGGGTTTTTATGTGACACCGGCAACATATTTGTGTTTATTAACTGACAGTTTTATCACACAGGTGCTTCTCTGTGTGTTTTATATATAAATGTGTGTTTTAACCATTACGAACAGACTTTGACTTTGACTGGACTGAGCTAAACTAACTTGGAAGAAACTGGAAACGATCCCAGTGAACTGGACTAAAAGAGGTGTTTGTGTTGTCGAGTGATGAACGGAGTCTCTCAGGTGAGTCACATTGAATTCCTTTTAATGAAAGGCCTTTATAAACATCTATCTTATAAAATATGAACAAGAGTCACGTGAAATGTTAACAGAACGCTACAGGAACGTTATAAAAAGCAAAAAGTAAAAACCACATGAACAACATGAACACTTCAGCCCAACGCCGGCTCAACACAGCCTTATACTCCACCCAAAAATAGAGAAATCTTTATTCATTCAACATTTGGAATTATCAGCCGAGCGTCTGCTCAGGTTTTAACAAAATTGCATAGTTTCCTCCTGATTATTGCTTATTGATTATTCGTAAGTGATAATATGGATAGTAACGAGACATTCAGAGAGCGTCTCCTGCAGGATGAAGTGCTACAAAGGACGTGACATCGGCATCGATATCATCGTCCTCATGACCGAAGTGATGAGGGGTCGTAGAGCCTGACGCTGACAGAAAAAAGAAAAGAAAGAAGGAAAGACAGATAGACAGCTATGAAATGATAGTAATACACAGAACTGTCTGTCTCTCTGTTTAACTGTCTCTCTGTTCGTCTCTCCGTCGTCATCAGTCTCTTAGTCCTTCGTCCTCCTTGCCCTCAGGAGTCGTGGAAGATGGCGTTCAGCTGGGCGTTCATCAGCCGCTCGTGGTGCGAGTGTCCATCAAAGGCCATCAGCCCGTCCACCTGCAGGTCCCCGCACCGTGGGTTGGGCCCCCCTCCACCATAGATGGCAGGGTGTCCCCCAGCCCCTCCTCCCCCATAGTGCACGCTGAAGGAGAAATTCTTGTCGTATTCGGCAGCTGCGACGGTCTCATGCTTGAAGGAGGAGAAGTTCCCGTTGATGCTGAGCGGTGGGCTGAGGGGCGGGTCGAACGCCGGGCCGTCCGACACCAGCACGCCATCAAAGAAGGGCTCCAGTGGGCCGTAGGGCTGACCTTTGACCTGGTGGAAGATGTGGGAGGGCTCCATGGTGCCGTAGGGTGGGCTGGGCAGGCCGGCCGTCAGCCCGGGGCTCTGGTAGGAGAAGTGTCCAGGATAGGCGACGGTGCCGGCGGGGGGAAGGTGAGCCGGCAGGTCGGGCGTCTGCTCCGGAAGGAAAGTCCGAGGATTCAGCTGAAGGCAGCCTGCCACCAGGTTAGTGGTCGGCTGAGACAAACCTGAGAACAGAGAGACACTAATCAGTCAAGACTGCCAATAAATGTAACGTCAATACCTCCTGTTAATGCTTATCAATAGTGTCAATACCTGCTAATAGACAGGCAAAGTCCCACCGCTTCTATTGAGTTCAATGGGATGTTGTTCCAGGAAAATTATGTGCAGTAGTCAACGACAAGAGACAAATAATTTCTTCGAGAGTCTATTTGCACCCAGTCCGTCCAGGTAGAATAAAGATTAATAAATTCCTATTCAGACTGATGTGGGTGTGGCTGCTGAGTGGTCACAGGACTGTCGCCCAGGAGAATCAGTTTTCAGTAGCAGCTTGGTTAGGTTTAGGAAAAGATCATAATTTGGATTAAAATAGTGAGTCGAATACAAATATAAAAGGCAGGGTTCATTGAACACAAAATATCTTCTAGCTACCAGGCTAGCTAGCTAGCTAATTCTGCTAATGTTGTGTTTTATCCAGTGACTCCTGATCCTTTTATCAGCCACAGAATGAGTAAACCCCTCTACCTGCTCTGTGACTACATCCCAATTCTAAACATACAACAAACATCGTAGCTTTAGCGGCGCTGGGTAGCTTGACGCTTGACTCGTGCGACTTTTGGGTGTGAAGTCTTATACTTCAGCAGTTTTACAACAAACTAAGACTTTCTTTACTTGCACGGTTGTCTTTTAAATTGACAAAAATCATGTGTGTGATTCATTCGAAGGGCATTAAAAAATCATTTGTCTCCCGCTGTCGACTACTGTACATACTGTTTCCAAAATACAGCGCCATGGCGACCAACCAGAATGGGCGGGACTTTGCCTCTGAACACTATTTAAGTAATATTAATATATTTTAATCAGCATGCTAGCCTTGTCAATGTGCTGACGTTAGCATGGTGACACATAACGACAAATTTTCTTGGAGTTAAAAAATGTTGGTTCAGATTTAGGTCGAAAATATAAATATAAAACAAATGCACTCATTCTAACTTTGGCACTAGGGGGCGCTGTAAGAGGCTACATGCTCGTAGTTTTTAGAGATTGGACTCCAGGTCCAGTCTGATGCTGTCAGGTGACGTTTACCTTTGCAGAGCGCCTGGACGAAGCTCATCAGGTCGGGGGCCTTGCCGGAGCGCAGGACCTCGCTTAGCGCCCAAATGTAGTTCTTGGCGAGGCGGAGCGTCTCGATCTTGGACAGTTTCTGGGTTTTGGAGTAACAAGGAACGACTTTCCGCAGACTCTCCAGAGCGTCGTTCAGCCCGTGCATACGGTTCCTCTCGCGGGCGTTAGCCTTCATCCGGCGGACCTTAAACCTGCAGAAACACAAAGGCGACATATGAGCATAGCTGCATCTTTAGCCGTTGCTCTTCTCCCATCTGCAGTATGTGAGCCGGACGATACTTAGAGAGACCTTAATGAGATTTGGAGGTCTTTGAATGTTTTCCAAAGCTGCACTTAAAAGCAAGACCATGTGCACGAGGTTCTCGCCTCTGAAGATGCTGCTGAATACAGTTTAAAGTAATTTTGTAAGCTGTAATTAAAACCACATAAATCACAGCTCGAGTTGTTCAGTATGACGCCTAAATGTGAATGTGCTGGCCATCTATTGAGGATGTCATTCTGTACTAAATTTCCTTTGTTTTAATATGAGGCAAACATAGAAATTTAAAGGAAAACAGACGGTGGAGCCAGAAAATATTCAATCAGGAAATAGATATAACATGTAAGAGGAGCACAGTGACAGAATCTGGCCATTTTATTCTATTGTTTTATAATTTCAGACTCATTTGGCATAAAGGGTCATTTAACGCAGAACATCTGTGTTTGAAGAGACAAAAAACTTTAATGAAACACTAGTTTTTGTTTCTTCCTCTGCAGAATCTTCAGTTAGCCGAGGCTACTTGAAGCGAACGTGTGACTTCAGTTTTGATGCTGATCCTGAGATATTTAATGATGATTTTAGTTTTAAGATGATTTTAAGAAGCGAGGTCCAGTCTGAGAAACCTTCGAAATTTAGATTTTAGACTCTGACTGTGAGAGCAGGGCGGCTGCTTTTCTCTTTTTCTGGTTGGACAAGAACGCTGAGGCTTCTGGGTAATGAAGTTCTGGTCCGATGTTAGACTAAGCAGGTGGTTCAGCACAGACAAATAAAGATCCACAAAAAAAAAAGCTTGTCCTTCAAAAATCTGATGGTTCTGGTTTCTAATTTTCACAAAATTACGACGACTTTGCCGACTGTTTATAGAAAAAAGTTTCATCCAGATGATGTTAGTCCGTCCAACACTTTGGTCCATAAAGTGTCCTGACCGCAGTCCCGCTCCTCAGAGGATGAACCCTGCAGTTTTTAATGACCTTCCCTCTAGCGCCACCCGCAGGACAAACTATAAATTCTCTCAACCTTAGTTACAATCAGAAAACAAGCAAGAGTTAACAACAAATCAGCCTCCTTCACCTCTGCAAACG
This sequence comes from Pempheris klunzingeri, assembly GCF_042242105.1. Lineage (NCBI taxonomy): Eukaryota > Metazoa > Chordata > Actinopteri > Acropomatiformes > Pempheridae > Pempheris > Pempheris klunzingeri. Next base: position 23,322,321 of record NC_092021.1, read on the forward strand.
AGCCTTCGTCATCTTCTTCTTCTTCGGCCCTCGCCTCTTGGGCTTGTTCTCGCCATCCTCGTCCTCCTCCTCCTCTTCCTCGTCGTCGTCATCCTCCTCGTCCTCCTCCAGGCGGTGGAGGTGGACGTTGTCCTCCTCCTCCTCCTCCTCCTCCTCCTCTCCTCTTCCTCCGGGGCTGTGGAGCTCCTGCTGCTCCTCCGAGTCCACTGACTCCTGCTCTTCCCGCACTGACCTGGTCATGATGCTGATTCTCTGACTGACAAAGAGACCAAACAGCGGAAATGTGCTCATTAGAAAACAATAAAACACCCTGCAGAGAGCTCGTTATCAAACTCACGCTCCTTACACACGCGTGGAGGGAAAAGCCTTATTGATAGGAAATAATTAAACTGCCTGATTATGATGTAAAGCTACGAATAATCACCTAATTTTATAATCTGTTAGATTTTCAGGAACAGGTGGTGTTTTATTTTGCTCCACACTTCTGCTGCCTTTTGGGATTAAAACAGGTCTTGATTTTACATTTTTTTTGTGATCATATAATGATGAAAATATTGATTCCCAAGAGATCAGACTGCTTCATTTCTACGTGTTGAACAGGATCAGCGGGTTTTCTTTTTAAATAACCATCAGCTGGAGCTTCTGAGATTCTTCATTTGTTTGAGCTCAAACAGAAAAACAAATAAATGCTTTATTTCTCATTCTGATCTCGTCCCGATTTAAATCTACACACATATTAGAAATGCTTTAAATGATTCGGGGAATTAATTCATATTAAAAGGGGAAAAACTTGCAGGAGAAATTAAAAGTACGGAGCTAAATTGATCTGCTGCGGACGGAGACTGAAGAAAACTAATAATTACAGAAAACTCTTTACATGAAGCTGAAACTTTAATAAAGGACATTTATATTTATTAAGGCCGACTCATACATTTGTCACAGAAGATATTTAAATTCATTTTCAGGGGTTTCAGCTCTTTATTCGCTTCACTTATTGATAAACTGTTCAAATCGCAGCTTTGCTCAATGAATTTAATAGTTTTTTTTATGTGTTTTACTATGTTTTAATTTAAAGTAACAATCAGGAGAAAATATTAAAAACCGAAGCGGGAGATTCGTCTTAAACTATAAATCTACTTTTTGATTTAAAGCAGTAAAAAGATCCTCTTATATGATAATAAATAATAATAGATTCCTAATCGGCTCTGTATTGATGCTTTAAATCCTTTTTCCATTCATTCCCGTTTCCCGGTGATTAATTTATCAGACAGCGGACACAAGCAAACAAAATAAAACAAACAACTGAATAAAAGACAAAAAAAGTTATTTTTATTCTAATTTGAAAAAGATATTTTAGAGGTGAAATATCTGCCGTGAAACGAGTGAGGGCAAAAACAAATCGATCATAAGAATAAAACAGATAAATCGAGTTTGATGAGATAAAAACTGAGAAATAGAATAAAATCCGATGTGATTTATTTCGATAAGAGACGGTTCACTTATTGAGTCACAGTTAAATCAGCAATCATTGATTATTAATTTGGCGCAAATTAAATTAGTAAATAATCACATTTTATCCCTCCGAAGGCCGATCAGAGGAGTGAATCGATCAGATATTGGTTATCAATGTGAAAGAAACCTACCTGTTGTAACAAACCGCCGTCCCTCAGATCTCACTCATCCCGCGCGCCCTGTGTGCGTGTCTGTGCGTGACTGTGCGGGTCTGGTCCGAGCCTTCTGAGGTGTGTGTGTGAGATGATGCCCTTTTTATACCCGGGACACACACACACACACTCACACTCAGGCACTTGGGGGTAATTAGCATATCGAGGCCACGCCCTCCCGGCACGCGCCATATGGTGCGTACGTCATTAAAACGGCCCCGGGGATCACGTGACAAATCTTCCATTTGTATCAGCTAAAGAGTCTCTCTCTCTCTCTCTCTTTTTCTCTCTCCCTCTCTCTCCTCTCTCTCTCCCTCTTTATCTCTCTCTCTCTCTGTCCCACCTTTCTCTCTCCTCTCTCTCTCTCTTTCTCTCTCCTCTCTCTCTCCCACCTCTCTCTCTCTCCCTCTCCCCCCTCTCCCCATCTTTCTCTCCCTCTCTTTCCCTCCCACCCTTTCTCTCCCCCCTCTCTCTTTGTGAGGAAAGTTGACCATCTGTCGCCACACTCCAGTGCGCATGCTCACAGCAAACATCACGCTCATCATGAAGGTGTGTGTAGTGATGAAGATGATATCTGAGAATACATCAACGCTTTATTAATATTATTATTATTATTATTATTAGGGAGAAGGTGGTGGACCAGATTCACAGATCAGATCATTTGTTTTGACCTCAATAATAATAATAATAATAAGATAAGATAAGATGACACCCAGGTAAGATGGCCTCCGCAGGGTTCCATTCCGGAATGCCAAGTCATTATGACACGTTGCATCATTTGCAGTTCAAAGTCCACATCAAGCCAAGTTCGGTCCAAATGCCCGGGTGTGTTCTTGCTCCGCCCACTTTACAGTCACGTATCCCAGAATGCTTTTTGCACCAACCAGCGGAAATGGCGGACAAAGCACATCTTAAGTTTTAATTTTGGAAAAAACTACGATTGTTGTCTTATGGGATGTAGTTTAAAGACTTTTATGTGAATATAAAGTTTTTAAACTTCAAATCTACGGTGGATTTGTGAAGATAGACCCTACTTGAAAATGTTAGTGTGGTTTTTAAAATGGAAACAAAAGAGGCAGAGTTGTGTTCACTACTATATTTAGTTTTAGTGTAAATGTATATTTTAATGACGAGCTGAGGTGGTGACTTGGTGACTCCCGAGTCAAACTTGCCGAGTCCGAACTACCAAGAACGCAAGTCTTAACTTGGTGTACTTGGTATTGAGGCCTTTTGCCTTTTGGGCTCTGTTCACTCCCATAGAAATGTTGTTCGGCGGTCCATCGTCCCACATGTTCCACATTGTTGAGCATCTCAGGCCTGACTTCCTGTTAGCCCCGATTCCACAGACCGTATAAAAGAAGTGGGCGAATCTTCTCGGTCTGAAATGTGAAGCCAGTGTGGAAGTGCTTTAAACCATTTCATTTTAATGGCCACCAGGGGGCGACTGTGCTGGATGCAAAAAGAAGTCTGAATGAATGGAAGTCAATGAGAAAATGGGCCAATTTCTCACTTGACTTACTTCAGCAAACATTTTCCAGATGAGTTTATGGTCTCAGTAACTAGTTTACAGTCTTCGTCAACACAGCAGGATGTTTATTTAGTAAATCAGGGTCCCATTTAGCTTCAGGTCTTTGTGCAATGGACGTCCCTTCTGGCTTAAAAACAAGACGTCCATCCAATCAAGGTGGCGATGCTTGTAAAGTGAAACTTGTGGCTTCAAAATGGCGGTCCACAAACCACCGGGTAACGTCACGGTGGCTACGTCCACTTCTTATATGCAGTCTACGGTCGATTGAAACAATATATATGATTCTTTTCAGGACTTTCAAGACAGTCGGGGTAATATCTCAAGAATAAGTTCAGAAATGTGCATTTAGTCTGTTTTACATCCCCCATTATTTTCCTGAAAGGAGAAATATGGGTTAAAGCAGCTATAATTGAATAAAAACACCAGATGACAATATAATGTATATGTACAATATAATAAACTTGATCCCCTGAATCCGTCTCAAACGTTCTACACATTATCTCGTATCTCGTATGTAGCTTTTCACATGATTTAGTGTCATTACAACTCGTATTCTGCTGTTACAACCACAAGTTTAAAAGAAAAAGGTCAGCAGAGAGAGGAGGAGGAGGAAGAGGAGGAGGAGGAGGAGGAGCGGCGGCTCTTCGGCTGCATCGGCTCCGACCAATAGGAAAGAAGCTGTGGACTTTGGACCAGCCTGCTTCCCGATGAGGATGTCGCCATGGTGACGGTGAACTGGTTGCCAGGAGGTTACCGGGCAACTCTGGAGTGCGTCCATCAGTGTGGATCCTCTGACAGCTAATGGTTAACGCAGAGTCAACCTTCCTGTCTGCTCACTTCAGGATTCATTTATTCATCAACTCTGAGAAAAACCTGAAACTTTTTATTCTTTCTCTCCACAGCTTCAAGAATAAAATCACAGAATTTCCTTTCAGATTTGATGAGTCATGACTGATGTTTGTGTTTGGTTTTTTTTAAACATCCAGAAATTCTATAAGTTTACAGACATTTTATCAGATAAAAATGAGAGGAGAGTTTGAAAATGCAAAATTTAGACAAAACCACCTGCAAAGTGACAAAAATTCAGACGACAGAAATCTTCTTTTGCTATTTAAAGCAAAGTGAACAAACAACAAAGCGACCTGTTGAATATCAAGTATTATTCTACACTGCAGGCTGTGTGTGTGTGTGTGTGTGTGTGTGTGTGTGTGTGTGTGTGTGCTGAATTTTCATTGGTTAATTCGACCTTTTGTATAAATAAGGTAATCTGACCTTCACAAACACACACACACACACAATCACTGTTTTATAACCATATTAACTTTTTGATCATTTGGATTTACAGTCAAATCATTAAATCAGTCAGATTAGTTCACTTTAACCAACTCAGCATTTATAAGCAGTTTATAAACCTTTTTTTTTTTTCCCACTTTATTTATAGAACATTTTGAACATTTTAGACAGGCAGTGTGATGCACAGCACAAGAAACAAAAATACAGCATAAACGTGGATTGGCACATCTGACTGTCACCCTTCTTCCCCCCACCCACTGCCAGGCCAGACACTTCGAACACAAAGAGAGAAAATAATAATAATAATATAAAACAAAATACAAAAAATGAATAAATAATAAAAATAATTAAATAAATAGCAATTTATAAACTCTTAATTTAATAAAACGCCCTATAATGCTTTTGTAAGAAGAAATACATGAAGTGTTTATGAAAGGGTAGATAACTCATAAGGAAACATTTTATATTGTTACAACTGTGTTTTTCTTTTGTTCTATATTGTTCATTATCTTTTATACAGCAGCCTCCTCCATATGGTGGATAAAGTTATTGATAAATACATTAATAAACACTCACATGTTGGATATAACCACGTGTGTGATATATGAACTGTTTCTTCCATGTTAAGAAGCTGCATCCGAACAGTGACAGTGTTTTATGGGTTTCATTTAAGGTGAGAGAGTAAAGCATTTAGAAAAAGATAAACATGTGCAGGTAAATTATCAACGTCAGAAGGAAATGAAATGAATGCATTTAAAAATAAGATATATCACCAATGAAAAAGGTAATATATAATATATAGAATCATTAAAGTCATTAAATGCATATATAAAAGCAGAATGTTATAAAATGTGTGAATAAATAATGATAACAGTTATTAAAGAGATTAAAATGAATAAAAGTTATTGCACAGATAAAATATTTTGCACAGTCTAAGACGTGTACATGTTAAAATCTGTGCAGCAGAGTTGATTAAGGGTATCAATTCTGTTTATCAGCATTTTGATTAACAGTTTAATCCAGTAAAGGTTTGTTTCTGACCGTAAACATGAATAAATAAATGGATGAATGAATGTGTGGGGTGATGCAGGCCGTCAGGACCAAAACTGGATCTGGATTAGTTGGTTTTCTTTGCTGGTTGAAGCTGCAGTTTGTTGAAACTTTGCGTGTTTTTCATCAGGAGAGTTTCACCTGCTGCGATCCTCAGCTCAATGGTTCCCCCTAGAGGTGACATGTAGCTGCTGCAGCTAGAAACACAGGCTGTTTCTATTTTTATCTGTTTACATGCAGGTCGTAGAAAGTGTATTTATGTCATTTATATTTTTGATCTAAAAGATATAATATTATATTGTAAAATGTAATATTTTATTTTCTTATACTCTTTGTTTCACTATTGATCTGCTGGGACAAGTGAATCTTATCTTATCGGATCTTAAAACTTAATTTGTCTGCACGTTTGGTTGCATTCAGGTACTTTTATTGCAGTAACAGAAAGTTCAAAAAGATCAAAAATCAGTTCCCAGAAAGTCAGTTTAAGTGTGAGATCTGTGTGTGTGTGTGTGTGTGTGTGTGTGTCACACCACCTGATTCTTGATACTTGGGGGTCCGATGACCTCTGACCTCCACATACTCAGATTCAGATTCTGAATACTTTATTAATCCTGCAGGGAAATTTTAATTTTACAGTCAACCAATCTGTAAATAAATAAATAAATAGAAGAGAATCAAATTGTCCAAACACATGCAGGTTAGTTGGTGACTCTAAACGGCTCGTAGGTGTGAGTGTGAGCGGTTTCTGGATGGATGATCGATGGATCAACATGTTTTATGTCTTTATTTAGTCAAATTTGATGAAAAACATGTCAGATTTTTGTATTTCTTAAAAACATGTGGCACAGGATCAATACCTTTATCAATTCTACTGGTTTACTGACTTATATAAACCTTTTAGCTGAGGTTGGACAGATTTTTTTCCTCTAAAAAAATGAAGTCCCAATCAGCAGAAAGACCAGCGTGGACACACTGACGGACCATTTACGTTCAGTTCTCAGTGTTTTCACACCTCCAGCAGTGCCGGGCTGTGTGTGTGGACGCAGGCCGGCAGGAGTCGCCGTTTCTCGGCTGCAGCCCGCCGGAGACCCGCCTCCTCCTGCTCCTCCTCCTCCTCCTCCTCCTCCTCTTCCTCTCCCTCCACGCTGCTGCTGCTGCTGCTGCTTTCAGGAAGCGGAAGCAGGAATGTTGGAGTGTTTTCAGAAAAGTTTGGGACAAGTTTGACAGTCTGGGAGCAGAGACACGAGCAGCGGAGGACCATGACGGTGAGTCCGGATCAGACACCGCAGACAGGCCGGTGGTTTCCTGCTGGAGGTCAGGGGACCGCTGGAGGTTCACTGTCTGTGTGTCTGATTGCCTGTCTATCTGTCTATCTGTCTGTCTCTGTCTATCTGCCTGTGTCACAGCAGGAACCAGTGAACTGGACAAACGAGTTAGTCTCATCTGAATAAGAAAAGAAAAGTTTAGTAACACATGGAGGACTTCTTCTTCTTCTTCTTCTTCTTCTTCTTCTTCCTCTTCTTCTTTTTCTTTTTCTTCTTTATGTTTTGAGCTTCTTGTACTTTGCCTGTTTCCACTTTGTGCTGCTTCATTCTTCTGCTCCACTGCATCTCAAATATTTCACTTTCTACTTATTTGACAGCAGAAACTCACTTTGCAGCTTCAGAGTATTAAATCAGAATAATGAAGAGTTCTAATATTAACCAAGCGAATGCATCAATAACTGTAATCCAGTAATATAATATAGAAATATATGATGAAATGTACTCAGCATCAGGAGTGCTTTTACTTTTAGCTACTTATTAGTGTATTTAGATGCCAATACTTGTGAAAGTATTTCTACTTTCACTGAAGTTCTTCTTCCAGCGCTGGCTGTTGCTTCTTGACAAACGAGTTGTTTCTGATGATGTTTTAGGAGAGTTTTGCACAGATGTGGTCAAAAAGTGCTTCCTGCAACTAATGTTTGTTTTCGTAATCGATGAATCAGCAGATTCTTTTCATAATCAATAATAAACTGTGCTGGACTGAGTTCTCAGATCCTTTTTATTTAAGTAAGAGTAAGTTCACCGCACCGGAAAAATACTCCATTACAAGTAAAGTCCTGCATTCAAACTCCTGCTGAAGTAGAAATGAAATTAGTGGTACCAGCAAAACCACATGGTTAAAGGGAAAGTACACAGTTTTTCTTAAAACAACAGTCAGGTGCCTGTGAATGTTCAAACAAGTTTTGTTTGCTGGGAACGTGTCCCTGGTGGTGTTCTATTTAAATGTCGGTATGTTTAATACAACTAATGCTACAACTAACTAACTCATTAGTTTTTAGCATCAATTAATGTTAATCATTTACTTTTTTAGGCAAAAATAGCAATTATAATTTCCCAGAACTCTTATTGAAGTCGTCAAACAGCTCCAAGAAGCAAATGAACCCAAATATATTCATATTCTGTCGCCATGCGTGACTAAAGAAAAGCTTCATCACACATTCACGCTTGAAGAAGCTTGAAGAAGCTTGAAGAAGACAATTTCTGGCATTTCTTGGTTGAGAAATTAATGAAGCGATTCCTAAAAACTCAAATTTTCTGTCAATCGTTTCATCTTTGCTGCTGCTGAGGTGACACTGCTTGGTAACACTTCGCTGAAGGAAACCCGCCCACAAGTGGAGCAGAACAGGCAGCCTTATACGACCATTCAGAGGCATTAATTCTGCAAATGATCAGGTCTCATGAACAGGTGGAATTCATCATCATCATCATCATCTTCATCTTCATCATCATTAGGCTGAAATAAGCGATTTACAACAAGTTGACTCCGACTTTTGGGACATTTTTAGATTTAGAGAGATGAAGATGCTCTTGCAGTGTTTCCTTCAGAAATGTGGAGTTGAGCTGTAAAGAAAAATGAAATGTGAATACTGAAGCACATATGAATTTCATCATCATCATCATCATCATCATCAGTGATGTGTCCCCTCGCTGCTGTTTAACTCTGTCTGAGACGGAGGTTAAAGCGCTCGCTGCGTTCAGGTCGAATGAGATTTGGCTCGTACAGCCGTGACCTCGTAGTCTGCTTTCTGTCCGGATCCTCACACAGTCAGTGTGTCACCTTCCGGCTCAAAGACTTTCAGCTCACAAGGAGATTTTTTTTTAATGTACTTTACTGTACTTGAGTGCGTGACGTAGATTTACACTTGGTTACGCAAGGTAATATCCCTAATTCTGTTTATTTTCCAGTGGAAGAGGAAACCACCGAAGAATAAACACACATGGAAGGAAAGAGAAAACGAATAATGATAATATAGAAAGAGGGAAGAGATACAAAAAGACAGAAACTCAAATAATCATTTTGGCCGTCAGTGAAACACTATTTATCACAGCTGTACTTTATCACACTACCTCTGCCGTCCTCTAATGATAAAAATAATAATAATAATAATAATAATACATTCCTCTGTATTATTCAGTTATGGGCCTCATATTTCGCCCATTTACTTCGGTGTTACAGTTCTTGATTGCTGATTCTTCCACAGTTTCACTCATTGAATGTCTCCTTTTCTGTTTCATATCTTGCACAGTTATGTGCCAAGTTTAGATGGCGATAGACTTAAAATAATAGGCGTGATAAAGAATCTTGTTAACGGTATATTTCCCATGTGATTTGTGATTTTTAAGAAATCATCAGGTTTGAAAAGCTGGAATCAAAACGTTTGGTGTTTTTGGATAAATGACCTTGAATGTTTATCGATAATCTAAACGGCTGTTGATTGATTTTCTGGCTGATAGTTTCGGCACTGATTTGGTGATCTGGAAGTCAAAAGACGGTGACGTTGAACTGAGTTTGGTTAGAAATGATTTCAGATGTTTATGTTACAGGTCAGCTGTTTAACCGTGACGAAGGTTTTTACTACACTTTGATGAACTAGTTGGTAAAATGTTCGGTGTGGTTTATATTTATAAGATAACTGAGACGATGGGATCAACAGAGAATAAACCTTCTGCTGTTTAGATAATTAAAAGATGGATGTTATAAATCATAGTTGCCATTTTTTAAGCAACAGTGACTTGAAATTAGTTCCAGTTTCTCAGTTGTGACGATTTGCTGCTTTTCTTTGTCTGTAGATTAAATTAGTGTGTGATTTGGACTGATAGTGGAAGACAACACGTATGGGGAAAATGTCGCCTCAGGCTCATTAAATTGTGAATATTTTATAAGCTAAATGATAAAAGAAGAATATAATGAATGAATCGTCGCTGTAAACCTGCTAAAACCATTTTACTTTGAACAGATTTCACCCTGTTTGACCTAAAAATTGATGAAATCTGCGCTCGCTGTGACGCAACTGTGTAACGAGTAGCGTCCCTGTTGTCATGACGACTGCATCTCTGATTTGATGGATGCGTCTTCATTTGTGTCCGACCTGCATCCTCCCATATCTCGTGTCTCGGATGGACATAAAGTCGATTTTTTTATAGTGAAATCTTGATTTCAAACAATCTTTCTCCGCAACTTGACATTTGTAAGCGTAGACACTGAAGAGCCTTAAACCTGCATTCTTTCCTCTGACTCAGATTGGATGGAAGTCAATGAGAGAATGAGCCGACTTCTCTCTTGATTTATCAGCTCAGTGAACATTTTCCTGATGAGTTTCTGGTCTCAGTCGCTAGTTTGCAGTCTGCTTCAACACAGCAGGACGTTCATTTAGTAAATTAAGGTCCCGTTTAGAGGAAAATGGACGATAAAACAGGAGATGTTATGGGGCGGGACTACGTTGGGGAAAGAATTCCTGCGTCATTTGTGGCCCCAAAACCAGGATGAGGATTTTGAAAAAGCCAAACTCTTCAAAAGGCTTCAAAATGGCATCACGGTGGCTTCGTCCACTTTCCTACAGGCAGTCTATGATTTTATCTCTGCTGTTTTTCTGCATCAGTATCAGTTCCTCATCCAGAGACAACACGTCACGTCTGTTTGCCTGTCTGTCTCTCTGTCTGTTTGCCTGTCTGTCTGTCTGTCTGTCTTTGGTTTAGACTGAAATGTGTCAACAGCTATTGTGTGCATTGCCGTGAAGATCATTCATGGTCCCCAGAGGACGGATCCTACTGACTGTGGTGATCCCTCTTCCTCTTCCTCTAGCGCTTTGTTTCCCGATCATATAGACCCGAGATTTAAAGTTTGCAGATGCAGACACATTTAATTAGATTAACGTTAAATTAAACTTTAAACTTTTTTGTTTAATGTGCTTAAATATCATCTTAAATATTGGTAAAATGAGACCCGATAGGTGGATTTAAGTGGAGATAACAGTTTGTGTCATTGCTTTTATTTCCTCTCATCACTAAAATAAGACACATTTCAAAGGCTTTATAAATGAGAGAAACATCAGTGTGTGTTGGCACAGTTAACGGGAACTCGTCTGCAGGACGACGGCTGCAGAAACCGTGAAAAATACCAATCAGTGGCTCTCAAGCGCCTCCTCTGTAGCGCTCATGTTAAACACTGTTGTTGTTGTTGTTTTGCATTTACTAGAGGAATCTGAAAATCTCTCTCTCTCAGTTCCTCGGACAGGAAGTTGTTCTGTTCTTTATTCTAAACACTCATTTCCTGTTTCACACGTCCTTATTTAGATCTGGCTGCACGACGCTCTTTTGTTGTTTTTTTTTTTCTCTCCCTCTTCCTCTCCGTCCTTCTCCTCCACTCTCATACGGATTATTATTCCACATTTACCTCTGTGCTTTTCGGTGTCACCGTCCTCACATCTTCTCGCTGTGTTGATCTCATTTGGAGTTTTGTTTGAATGCCTGACTTTGTGTCTATTCTTAGCAGCTATTTGGGCATAACCAAATGACCTTTTGTTAGGTTTCTCTTTGTAAACAGCGTCAGGTTAAAGACTTCCTCTGTAGTAAGCTGCCCTCATTCCTGCTGGTGTCAACGGTCGCCTGTGAGGCTGAGCTGAGGGAGTTAGCACCAAAATAAATGGAACAGCTGCTACTCACATTTATTTCTATCAATGATTAATATGTTGATTATGTTTACAAGTGACCTGTTAATCATTTAGTTTGTTGGATGTCAGGAAGGGGAGAGAAATGTCCGTCGAGGTGACGTATTCGTTTGTCTAGATGAGTGTTTGCAGGTTTTACATGTTTCCCTCCTCCAACGCACCTGATTCATAATAATGTGTCGTTGTCAGGCTTCTGCAGAGCTGAACGATGAGCAGGGAAACATCTGAAACACTCAGGGAAAGGCAGCTTGATTTATAGAGCACGAGTGATTACAGAGAAACTCAAAGTGCTTCACGTTTAAAAAGAGACATAAAAGAGACATCAAGCATATTAAAGACAGAAAGACAATAAAGAAAACAACTTGTAGATACGTTTTTTTTTTATTGATTGACATTAAAGTGGTCACCAAAGTCATTAGAATTGATCCTGAGGGGAAAAACCTCCGATCCGTCCAACACTTGTTGAGATATTTCAGTCTAGACTAAAGTTGTGGACTAAAACATGATGTTTTCATCCTTCACACGTCGAGCACAGCTGCAAATATGATCCGCATTAACCACGCCCACATCAAATGTCTGATCGATCTCAAAATTGGTCTCGGACACCAAACGAGAAAAAAGTTCTGCCCAGATGATGTGTTGAGAGCAAGCTGCAAGAACTCCCAAACCAGGGCTGCGAGAGAGAGAACAAATTTCTCTGTTCTTGCTGAGTATGTTCAGGCCTTAAGGTCGATCCTGTAACTACTTAACCTTAAATTTCCCTCACGTTTGCCCCGAAAACACATTCAGAGTGGCCTCTGTCTCGCCTCCTGCTGTCTAGTGTTAATAAGTTAGGATTTCTGTTCGTTCTTATGGCTGGTTGTTGTTTATTTTACTGTTTTTATGATTTTATAGATTTATATAGATATGTATTTCTGGATAAACAGAATATATATTATTATTACAAAGCAATATTACTAATTATATTTTAGTTTTGTCATAATTGTTTTTTTATCTACTTCCTTCTGTGAAAAGTACTAAATGAACGTTCCTCATTTACTTAACTAACATCAGCAGAACTGGTTTCAGGGATCATTCGACTTTTAAATGGAACAAACAATCTGCTGTCACACATTTAAAACCTCATTAGCTGAAGCTGTCTATGATTCTTGTAACTTTTCCTTTAATGCTTGTTTATCTTGTGGTCGTGTTGTTTCTGTTTTACTCTCCTTTGCAAAAGAGATCTTAATCTCAGTGAGACGATCAATGTCTCTGCTTTATAAGATGGTATGTAAATATGTTTGTTATACTGAGTACCACACTTTTACTTAAGTAAGATTCTGTATTGTGGTACAACTACTTTTACTGAAGTAAAACAAAAGTCTGACAGCCAAGTTTAGTGTCTCCAACCATCAGGCTCCTCACAGAATGAATGTTAATTAGTGACACCTGATATGATCAAACACCTGTAAGGTTTATTCTGTAAATGTTACCTGAATATTTTCTACACTGAGAGACACTGAAGAAGATTTAATGACAACTTGGTTCAGTTCAGAGCTTATTTAATTTATATTTTGACAATTCGGGTGTCTGAACTCACTCATACTGTTTCACACTCTTATTTTTATTCTCTGTGTGAGTGTGAGTGTGAGTGTGAGTGTGAGTGTGAGTGTGAGTGTGTGTGTGTGTGTGTGTGTGTGTGTAATCTCATCTGGCCTCAGTGTGGGTAACTCATCATCAATAATAAAGTCCACCGCTCAGCTTCTCCTCTCACCACTAAACGTCTTTAGGAACACAGACTGTTTATTCAGTTTGCACCATTTAAAGAAATTAAACTATTATAATAGTTAATTAGTGGTCGGCTTTCTCAGTTTTAGAAATTAGCACAATGTTAACATAGTATGACGTTAACTTTAATCCCATTTTATTGCTCTGCATGTTTTATATGGTTCTGTGTTTAAATGTTTATCTCCTTTATGATATATTTTTATTTTTCTCTGTTTGTTATTGATTTGATTTGCATGCTTAGAAATGGTTGCAATTCTTATTTTATTCTTTTAAAAATTATTTTCTTTTTTTTTTTCTTTCATTGCGACCTTTAAACATCTGTCCCGGGATGAAAAATAACCTTTTGACAATTCTTTTTTGGACACATTTTTATTAATGTGCACTGTCCCTGTTACATAAACCAATGAATAAATGAATAGATAAGAGTCTCTCTCTCTCTCTCTCTCTCCCTCCCTCCAGGTGTGTTACCTGTTGCTGAGGTTGCTGTAGAGTCGTCAGTCTTGTCTGACTGACTGACCCCAAACAGACACACAGACAAGCAGATATGGAGAGTGGAGCTCTGGGAGTGGACGCCAGTACTGCCCCAGGTGGGTCTTACTTAAACAGCTCACATAGTTTGCCAAAACTAATGGACAAACAGTTGATGTCCGCTGCAGTGGTGGTAGTACGAAGGCATACTTGAGGAAAGAAAATCACTTTTTTGAAAAAATATATGTCTGTAATGTTATTTAAAGGATGATTTTTAAACCTTGGCCCTGTTTTTAGGATGAAAACAAGTGGTAGGTACAAAAACGTGGGATTGGTGCAGCGGATCACCGTGAAATATGCTATAAAAGGCTGCGATGTAATCCTTTGAATCGAAACACATCCGCTATAAGTACTTGTTTTGCCGCTGACAGGCTCAGATTGTTATTCTAAGTGTCGGACAACATTACAGAAAGGATCCCTACAGAGACAGACCTGTAGGATCCTTTTTGTTTAACCAGAAACAGCTGTTGTATCGCGCTATTCATAGCCACCATACTCCATTAACAAAAACAGTAATTTTACTGTGCAGAACATGAGTGTCTGATCAGCTGCTGCTAGTATGTTTGTGTTATTGTGTGTTACGCAAATGTTGTGTTGGATCCAAACTAACAATTTAAAACTCCAAAGTGACATAGAAACACAAATAAAGTAACTGATGGAGACAGCAGTAGACCAGCAACTCCTTTCTAAAATGACTGTTTTTGTCAATGGAGTTTGGTAGCTTTAAACCTATTGATAGAATGGATATTTCTGGTTAAACAAAAAGGATCTTCCAGGTCTGTCTCTGTAGGGATCCTTTCTGTGATGCTGTCAGACACTTAGAATAACAATCTGATCCTGCCAGTGACAAAAACAAGCACTTTTAGTTTACGTGCTTTGATCTGGTGCAATTTCCCCAAAGGATTACATTACAGCCATTATAGCCCGTTTGCTGCGTGTTCTTGGCTGCCAGTGGACATTTTATCTATATTTATTATATACATCTATATTGTTTATAGCCACTCATCATTTTGAACACTTAAATATGTAGAAATAAAGCACAGGTTTACTTTAAAATCTCTTGAAATGAACACGTAAGGTTTTATTACATGGTTTTTGTAACGCTGGGCCCTTAGCCATGCTGTCTTTGTTTCTTATCAAACTGGCGGCTGAAAACAACAGTTATATGGCCGAGATATGCCGTGCGAGGACTGACGAGAGTGTGATCGCTCAGCTCGACTCACCTGCTGCGTGTGTTTGTATTCAATCAGTTGTAGTTTCTGTTTTTCCAGCTGAATACCTGCCAGACCTGATTGATGGCTTCCCAGCAGTCAGACGTATTGTTTGCTTGATTGATCCTCAGATCCCGCGGCGCGGTCAGACCGCAACGTAGCCTGTCTGCGGCGCCGGGCATGGGCCCAGAGCAGAGACTCGGAATGGCAGGAATCGGAACAAGAGGCCTGTGGCCCCCAGGGGCCCCGGCAGAGCCAGAGGGACGGGGACGAACAGAGACCCTCAGAAGAACCAGGTTAGACTTAACTAAACAATGCTTCTACTGGGAATGTGTTGGCCCCCTTTTCTGCTACAATATCCAATAATCATTCAATATTCATTACCTGCTGATTTGGAGCCACTTTAGCTGAGTGCCAAAGTCAGTGCAGGTTGAATATTATCGCTGTCGCTGCAGAACCACAAGGCCAATGTTTCAGTGGAGTTGAGGTAACTTGTGTCTTTATCATGTTTATCTAGTATATGTGTAGTATATGTTTGTTTTTTACAGGTTAAAACAAATATGGGCAGGTATATTGTTTTCTTTTTTAATTTATTTCACCTTCTGCACTTTCAAATATTGACATATGTACATTGGTATAGATCAGACGGGCAATACGTCATCCAGAGTAGCTCTCATCACCACTAAACAATCCCTTATTCCACACTTGAACAAACCAATTTACATTTAAAAAGTTAATGCCGTGGAGCTGGCTGCATCAGGATTAATTCCCATATCGCTGATCTCTGATTTGTTCCATGTCCTGAAAAATAAGGGTTTTCTAGGATAGAAGGGTTTTATGGCTCCAAGCAGCGCTAAATGCTCGTGTGTTAGTTGTAACGTGTGAAATGAGTCACCTGAGTTTATTTGACTATCCTCTTTGAGGGTTGTAAAGCCAAACAAATTTTTACCTTCGTCATAAATGTAATATTAAAGCTGTAGACTAATGCAGGTCAGGACAGCAGCAGAGTACGGTGGCTGGGAGGTGCAAAACAATTTTACAATACGAGAAACACTTTTACAAAGCTGGAGACAAATTTACATTTTAGAAAACAAATTTACAAGATGTGAAACACTTTTACAAACGCAGAGACAAATTTACAAGTAACTTTTTCAACTGGAAAGGGAATGTACCGCGTTAATCGGCTCATATGTTCGCCACAAAATGGGCAAAAGACCGCTTGACTGCCGTCCATCGTGGGCCGCCATGAACTCCTTATCACTTCCGGTTCTACTCGACAGTTGGTACATTCCCTTCCCGGTTGAAAAAGTTACTTGTAAATTTGTCTCGGCGTTTGTAAAAATGTTTCACGTCTTGTAAATTTGTTTTCTCAGATGTAAATGTAAATGTGTTATGGCAATGTAATTTTGTTTTTGTAAAAATGTTTTCTAAAATGTAAATTTGTCTCCAGCTTTGTAAAAGTGTTTCTCGTATTGTAAAATTGTTTTGCACCTCCCGGCCACCGTACTACACTGACCAGGCTAATGTGAGTTAACTTATACACTATAACGTTATTGTTTCTCTCATATTTTCATATTTGCATTTATTTTCATATTTTATTACATCCCTTGTTTTTTGTCTTCATTTTCTGCACCTTTTCTGTCTCCTCTCTTGCTGTAACAAGTGAATTGATGAATAAAAATCCCTGATTCTATTGAAATGAATGGGGGAAAAAACACAACTTCTTCCTAGAAACACTTTATTTTCTACATGAAGATTTAAAAGCTGAAAAATGTGCAGGGTACAACTGACAAATTAAATATCAATGACAAATGATCATTAGCTGCAGCGGTGTTTACAGGAAATGTGGATGTGGGTCATTTAGGTGTAAACAGTGGCGGCCTGCTGGCACCACGACTACAATCAGCTGAGATGTTGAGCGTTGGTTTTATAGCACGTTGTAATCGCTGTTGCACACGGCGTCACCTGGCTTATTGATTTAACCTGCTCATCTGTCTCTTCTTGTCAGGGCAAGTTCCCAACAAGATCACCAGCTGGCTGATTGAGTGCAGGTACAGTATCCATTCATCACTTCATTGATAAGGAACATGGCAGATTAGTTAATGTCCCATTTAGACCTGTTTGCAAACAGCATTTGTTAAAACATTTTTTTTAGAGATCAGTATCATCCCCTCAAACCCATTTTAGTTCAGGGGCCACATGCAGCCCAATTTGATCTCAAGTGGGCCGGACCAGTAAAATCACAGCTTAATAACCTATAAATAACGACAACTCCAATTTTTCCCCTTTGTTTTAGTGCAAAAAAGTACAAGTACATTCTGAAAATGTTAAAATTTTTACAAAACATTACGACCTGTCTTTGCAAAGTCATCCCGTGGGCCGGATTGGACCCTCTGGCGGGCTGGTTTTGGCCCGCGGGCCGTATGTTTGACACCCCTGGCCTAGAGGGAGGAAAATCAGTCAAACACTGATGGATGGTTAGAAAATGATCAGCAGGAAAGTACAGTCAACAAACTTGGTTGTCCTGAGTGACAGACTGGCTAACTGGTTTTTCCTGCTTACTGATTTATTAATATGCGTTCCCAGAGTCTCTGGAGGTGTGTGTGTGTGTGTGTGTGTGTGTGTGTGTGTGTGTTTTAGGAGCTGTGTTATCAGCTGCTGACGTAGAACCGACACTCGGCCGCGCCTAGACATACAACACGCAGAGCGCATACACGCAAAAGGAGCAGACCAACGCCCAGAGATAGGCCTCATAGAGCAGTTCAGGAACAGAAAGATGCAGGAAGAAGCTGACAGAAGACGGAAAGAAAGGCAGAAAAAAGGGAGAGTAAACAGAGGAGGGGTTCCTCCTGCTGAGTCAACACTGTTATCTCACACACACACACACACACTGTTCGCTGCTGTCACTCAACCATCTGGCTGCACAGCGCAACTCTAACGTGGCCTCTGTAGCGTCACCGTGGTAACCTGACCGGCAGAATCAGAATCACAGGTTACCACAGCAACAGGCGCATGGCAGGGGCCCAAGGCCAACATGGCTGCCGGTGGAAAGTGGGAGGGCTAACGAGCACTGCGGCTGCGCACTGTTACGCAACCATCCGTGTGTGTGTGTTGTGTGTGTGTGTGTGTGTGTGTGTGTGTGTGTGTGTGTGTGTGTGTGTGTGTGTGTGTGTGTGTGTGTGTGTGTGTGTGTGTGTGTGTGTGTGTGTGTGTGTGTTAAATGGTGGCATGAAGTTTGTCCCATTGATAAGAGCTGCAGGTTGTGTAACAGCCCAGTGTTTCCAGAGTCTGGCTGCAGACAGCACCTCAGACCTGCTAGCTTACTGCTGCTGTCAACTAGTTAGCGAGGGACAGCTAGTCTGGTCAGTAGAACACCTAGTATAGGTACCAAAAACAGGACTTAGCCTAGGACACTTAGTCTAGACTGGTCAGTCGTTGACTACAACAGATAGCCAGGGATAGTTAGCCTTAGCCTGAGAGACAGTTAGCCCGTTTAACTTAGACTTAGCCTGACAGGCAGTGAGCCCATCTTACTTAGCCTTAGCCTGACAGGAAGTTAGCTCGTCTAACTTAGACTTAGCCTGACAGGAAGTTAGCCCGTCTAACTTAGACTTAGCCTGACAGGCAGGTAGCCCGTCTGACGTAGCCTTAGCCTGACAGGCAGTTAGCCCATCTGACTTAGACTTAGCCTGACAGGCAGTTAGCCCGTCTGACTTAGCCTTAGCCTGACAGGCAGTTAGCCTGTGTTACGTAGCCTCACAAGTGGCTAACCTGCATTACTTAGTCTTAGCCAGACAGGCAGTATGCTTGCGTTACTAAATCTTAGTCTGATGGGCAGCAAGTCTGCTTTACTAAGCTTTAGGCTGACAGACAGTTAGCTTGTGCTACTTAGCCTTAGCCTGACAGACATTTGGCCTACGCAGCTTAGCTTTGGCTTATTTAGTATTAGTTCGACAATCAGCCCGTGTTACTTAGCTTTTGTCTGAAAGACAGTTATCCTGCATTACTTAGCCTGACAGGCACTTAGTGCTCGGTTAGTTAGCCTTCTCCTGACAGACAGTTGGTCTATGTTACATAGCCTTAGGCTACCAGGCATTTAACCTGTCGTGTTTAGGCTTAGTTAGACAGACTTTTAGCCTGTGCTACTTAGCCTGAGCCTGACAGACAGTTAGCCTGGTTTACTGAGCCTTTGGCTGACAGTGCTGGGTTAGTATGCCGGCGTCTGACGTACAGTTAATGCTGTAATAGTTAGTCTTAATTATCTTGACAGGCAGTGAGCAGTGGAATATTTAGCCTTAGCCTGACAGGCAGTTAGCCTGAATTATTTATCCTTAGCCTGACAGGAAGTGAGCGATCAACTTTGAACTTTAAAGTTTGGTCGATGGGCAGTTAGCCCGGGGTAGATAGTGTTAACTTGGTTTGGTGTTAGCTGGTGTAGCCTGGTTAGGACTGAGCCTTACCAGTCAGGCAAAGGGAATTTTAGCCTAGCCTGATGTAGCAGTAAGGAAACAGTAGATGATGCTGTGGCTACCAGTAGATGCTCATCGTTGTGGATTAATGCTTGTTGCTCATGCGTGATGGGCGTCACATAATATGATGCACACTGTGCATTAATAGGAGCTGACCTGACCTCATCGATCGATCAGTTTGTCGGATCTTTATGTTTTTAATGGTTAGTTTATCGTTGGCGCTGATCTGTACCCCTCTGTCTCTTGTCCAGGACTCCGCTCGGGGCCTCTCTAGATGATCAGAGTGCTTCTCCCAGCAAAGGTAATCCACATTTTCTGTGTGTTTTGTTTATGTATTAAGTTGTTAGGACCCCAGCCTGTTACTGACACTGACCCTCATCTGGGGACTTTATGACTCAACACTAATTGTTTTTAAAGTTAAAATGTGGGTCTTAGCCTATGTAACCATGGATATGTTACCAAAGGGATTTCATAACCTTACTGCTTTGCCCGTCCTGTGTGTGTGTATGTGTGAGAACAGGACCGGTGAGGAACGGCTGCAGCTTTGAAGATGACCTTTCACTGGGAGCTGAAGGTCAGTGCAGAGAAAAACTCACAATACAAGCAAGATTACAGGTCTGCTCATTGTTACCAGTTTCCCCCCAGTGTTCTGCTAATTCTGTATTTTCACTGGCGCCACCAACTTAAGGAGCACTTTGACATTTTGGTAGATCCTCCTGTTCTCCATCTAACCCTGATGAGAAGATGGATGTTTGTGGGGCTTTCCTCCAAATATCAATGATTTGAATCGTTAGTCGAGAAAGATGGACTCTAACTATTGCTTATATGTCACTACGATTTTAGATTTGGACAATTTAGATTGATAATTCCGCTGTTGAACATCTTTATCTTCTTAAATCGGACTAATTTTCCATGAATCTTTGGTAGATTAGGATTTCAAACTAAAAAACCACATCAAACCGCTGAACTTGACTCCAGCAGAAAATGTTCCCAGCAACAGCAATAAGGATATTTTATATTTAGTTTGTGTCCCGTGTTGTTTGTTATAGCCAAGCATCTGTAGGTTTTTAGATATGATACCTGCTGGCTTCTTATCGTTGAACACACTGAACAACTCACTTATATAAGATGTCATTTTCCCCCATAAATCTTTAACCTTGTCATATGGCATGTGCACTGTTGTTTCTTATGATAGCCACGTTTAGGATTTTATAGTTGAACTATGAGCAGGAGTGTGTCCCGATTACTTTTTACTTCTTGGCTTGTGTGTAAATTTGATGTTTTCACAACACAGAGGTGATAAAAGACTTGAGCCTTAGAGGTGAAATACGAGACTTTACATATTGGTTGTCAAAGGAGTTAAGTCTGGAACGGACTGTAGTGTGACTGGGCAGAGGCTATGAATAATGTGTTTATAGTGTTTCAGTTTTTACTATTATTTTTGGGCATTTTATGCCTTTATTTGATAATAATACGGGAAAGCGAGATAGGAAATGTGGGGAAACAGATAAGGGGAGGCCAGAAGCGGAGATACAAAGCAACCCAGCACATAAAGCTTGAAAGCTCTGCATTGGAACGCCCTCTTCGGAGGCAACTTTGGCTGCAAGTGGTTCTGCAAGGCTTTGAAGTGGAAAGGAGGCGTCAAAGGAGGAAGATGGTCGCTGCAGCCCAAAACTAACCCTGGCTACATAAAACCTCCCTGCAATCATAGACTTACATACAAGAAGTTCATGCGGCCACTGTGACGACACCCAGTGATCGACTTTGGCGTTTTTGGCGTCGCCATCTTGATTTTGGAGCCAGAGGATTGGTTAGGTTTAGGCATGACCCACCTCTGATTGGTCACAATGTCATCCCACCCTGAACCATATCTTGATATATGGTCTCTTTAACTCTAAATGGAACTATAATTTACTAAATAAACATCATGACTTAAAACTGAGACCATAAACTCATTAGGAAAATGTTTACTGAGGTAAAAAAAAAAAACTTCCATCCAATCAGACTTCTGTTTGGAGCTGGTGGAGTCGCTCTGTGCTGCATTAGAAAGTATACAGGTTTATGGTGTTCTGCTTCACTTTTCAGACCTGAAAGCTACGTCCACCTCTCTTTAACAGTCTGTGTGTGCAATAGATCATGTGGCTCTCATATGGGACTGTACAGTCACACCATAAATCACCAAATAACATAGAAGTAGAAGTCATAATTTAACAAAATGGACTACCATCAGCAAGCAAGTAAGGCTATCATAAAAATAAAAAAAAATAACGACGAGTAGGAATCAGATGCACAAAATTTTAGTCAGCCAACTTTCGTGTGTACGGTCAAGGCTTCGACCTCGATGAAACTCAGAACAGCTTTAACTGGGAAAGACGATAAAAACCTCTCCCAGCGGATCGGGGAGTAGTCTGCGCACTTACTGGGCAAACGCACTAGAGTTTGTTCTACCTGAACCACATTTGTTGGATGTGAAAACACCTCCAGAGGCTGCAGGTGGATGCTGGGGTGGATTGCGTTGCTATTTGAATAGCAGCTAGTAACGGCGTAGCTTTTAGGTGAGTGATGTGGCAGCGGACACGACTTGCCCCCCTGAATTAACACTAACTCGCAGGTTTCATTTGAAAATAAAGAGGCTGTTTCACCCTCAGCAGCAGCTCTGGTGATGTGAGTCAAGAGTTTTATTTAAAAAAAGTCGTCCCAGAGTGTTTTACAAATGGCCTTTTAATATAATGAGATGGCAGCTTTATCGCATGTGTGTACATGAAGGACAGACGTCTGACAAACACAGCAGTGTGATACACCGCTCCATCCTCATTCCTCAGTCCTGTTTCTTCATGAGCCAAAAGTCAACAGTCACAGAGGTGTGGAAACACACTGCATCACGCATGACTGAACTCTGAGTGAGTGTGTGTGAGTGTGTGTTTTCATTCCTCTGATCTGCTGTGAATACATCAGTAACCGCTCCGATAGCGAGAGGGTGTGTGTGTGTGTTGTTGTTGAGTGAACAAGAGACTGTAATGACTTTATGTTTAAGCACTGAACACTGACATGAGTGTGTGTGTGTTGTGTGTGTGTGTGTGTGTGTGTGGGGGGGGGCGAAGGGTCAGCTGGTGGAATCTGGGACTGAATAGATACTAATGAGTTGATGCGAAGAGGTCGGAGGTTGTGTAGATTTGATCAGACGCGTCTTGTTCAGCAGCCTCTCATACAGTTTAGTTGCTTTATAGTTACAGCGAACTTCATTTAATTTCACACACAGTAAAAATGGACCACAACAGCTGCTCTTGTAGTTGATAATTGATTATATAGTAATTCCATCTCTTATTAATAATCTGCTAAACTGGTCCTCCGGCTTTATTTACATATTTCTGGATTGAAACACCTTGCTGGAGTTCTGGAAAAGTATATTCGGTCTTGCAAAACTTCTATTGTTTTCTGGTCTTGTGCAACCGCTGTTGAGGCTAAAACCCACCGGTAGTGTCTGCGTCACGTTACGGCTGTGATGCGACTGCCGGATCAGATCACGGCCGCTCTAGTTAATGCTTCAAATCCCACCAGAAGCGCCGTGGTGCGTTTCAGAAGCATCCCAGAAGTGACTCAGCGCTCCGTCTGCTAAAAATATACACGTCAAGCAACACGGAACTGATGAGACAGACAGGAAGTCAGACGAACAAACGGCAACGAGAATACGATTAATTTTTCAGTTTAAACACCTTGTGCACACTTTTCATGGTTGGGTTTTGGGTTCATGCGCTCTGACAGTCAAGCCATCGGCGTGCCAGCATGCAATCCTGAAGGATATTGATTATAAGGGCGACCTGATAGCTGAGCGATTAGGTGGCATACCACATGGGTGACTCATCATTGCCCCTAAATTCCCCCACATTTCCTGTGTCTGTTGCCCAAAATACAATCTTTAGAAAATGACTGTAGCTGCTTGTGTAACTTCTCCTCTGTTAGTGGCTCTTGGACTTAACATGCATCCGATTGCCTGTGTCTGAGTTTCTATACAGTCCTGCTGACTTTTGTGTCATGTTTAATCTGCACACACCACCTCATAAGCTCTGAGTGCCTCTTTCTACTTCTTGTATCAGCCTAAATCTCACCTCTTGTTACCTCCTGACAGTAAGAGCCTTAATAATATTGATACTGACATGCGTAAGAGGACGTTTATGTCCTTAGTGGTGCAGGAGACTTTGTAGATGTCATGTGTGAACAGATCCTAATGGACTGTAATGATGACAAACATTATAAGGGCAGGATGTGAGGGGATTAAAGTGTTAACGGGTGAACAGGATGGAAGTGAATTAGTTAATTAAAGGATTCGTGGTGAATGGGATGGAAGTGAGTCAATGAATAAGAGTAAGGAGGCGAGTTGTTTTCAGGTTTGGCTCCTTTTATGCGGTTTTTCCATCAGAGAAGAAAACGCTGCGGATTCAAAGAAATTCAGCTGAAATGAAGTGGAAAAGACAGAGAGAGAGACACAGTCAGACAGACAGTGGCAGGGCGACAGGTCCCAACAGGTTCTTTTGAACGGGAAAAGAAAACAACAGTCATGCCTTCAGCTGGTGATGACAGAGTGAAGGTTTCTAACCAGGAACCCCGTAGCTATGCGCTTTCTCCGCACATACATTCACGCTGAAAGACTAGAAAAAGGTCAGCATCATTACCAGTTGATGAAGTGTGCAGAAAGACATAGAAAAGTCTGAAAAAGAAACATTGCATTGCATTGAAACAGAGCGTGTCAGTCCTATTACTGCAAGTATGATGAGGAATAATGTAAGATCAAGAATTTTAAAACCTAATCTGCACCCCCACAAACTCAAAAATCCTAAATTTATGTTTTTATGATTGCTAAGCTACGACAGGACAATCACTGTATGATCAGTCTAATCTGATTATCATGTGGTTGTTGGTCGGACAAAAGAAGTTAGTTTGATTCCTAAGAAATATTAAATTATAGTAAATGATAATGTAAATAAAACACGGCTTCAGTCTGATCAACACAGTATTGTTTGTAATGTTGATGTATGTTAATTTCTTTGTTTTTCTCTGCAGCCAACCATCTTCAGTCCAGTAACAATAAACCTGAATCCTGGTTAGTTCACTTTTGTTTTATTCTATACGTTCAGTAAATTACGCTCCAGTGGGTGGATAAGTCATTTTCTCCTCTCTGTACCTCGTGTACGTGTGTTAATGTTTAATTAATGTTTACGTGTGTGCAGTTTTGGCCTCGCGGCGGATCAGAAGAGGAGTCAGTTCAAAGAGAGAGGAAGAAGTATGAACTCCACGGGATCGGGGAAGAGCAGCACGGTGTCCAGGTCAGTTCACCTCGCCGGTCGTCGGTCAGACTCGTGGAGGTTTCTGCAGAAAGTAACGCAGTGATTTGAGGTGGAGAAGGGCGGAGGCACAGAGGGCTGTTATCAGACTTCAAACCAATCAAACGACACTACAGAGAAGTTTGAACCAAACCTAAAGAGACTCCACAGACATGGAGAGCAGAGGGTCTTAGTCAAGGCCTCCCAATATGAAATCAGATGAATAACAACATGATTAAATTAAATTACACAGAATTACTTTTACTTTAATTACTTTTTTATTATTATTTTACACCTCCCCAGCTGACTTTGGGTGAGACACCCTGGACCTAAGTCAGGAGAAACAACAGGAGAAGAAAATGTTTTGTTTTAAAGAAGATATTATTTTTGGTCAGCTATATACCATATCTCAGCAACAGCCACTCTGTGTGCTTACATTCTGTAATTACTAATTATCCATAATTATATATTTATATTTATATAAGAAATATCTTTATTGTCAGTGGCAGAGGTTTTAAATTGCCATCAACGCTCTCTCCATTACAGAGTTTGTCCCTCTGACATGTTTAGTTTTCTACAATAAAATGTCCCACTCAGTGCATATCTTGGCTGTAATTCTCTTGAAAAAAGTCTAATTATTATAAAACGTATTATTCATTCAAAAGTCCAGCAATGATCAGTTTAGAGTCAGAGGTGGACATTTCTTCTTCATTTTTAGGAGTCACAAGCAAAAACACAATGGGTAACACTAATCTGAGACTATGTAAGAAGTACTTAAGACATTAACTCAGTTGGTTTGAGCCATTTTGGTTAGTTTTTCCCTTAGTAGCTAACTGAAGCTTCTTTCTCATATCACCTACAACAGTAAAGACATGATGCAGGCTTTTGTCAGAGCTCCTCTAGTGAAATTTGACTGGTTTGAATGATATTAACAGCTCACAGTGTCGCTGCTCTGTCAGAAGATTTGGGGTTTAAACATTTCCTGATCCCCACTGAAGATTTGTGTTTTGAGGGTTTATGAACTGTTTGTGGTGGAAATTAGTCTTCTGAAGGCTGATCTGTTGGTGGTGGGCGGGGCAAGGTGATGAGGTCGGAGCAGGGGGGGCGTGGCTGACGGCGCTGGGGTTTGGGCGTTGCTCCGGCCGTTGGAGGTGAATGGGGTATTGTGTTTCATAATGGCTTTGGGTGTCGCATCACGGGTCCATCCTCTGTTCTGTGTTGCTGATAAACTCTTTGTCCGGTGTGAAGGAAACTAAACAATTCATGGTGAAAAGCAACAGAGCAGCAAAGTCAGCGACCTGACTATTGTTTTTCAGACACATCGTAATAGTATATTTCACTGTAAAGTAGTGAACTAATCCTCTAAATGTACATTTAAACGCTCTCCACCAGCGGAGGAGGACAAACAAGCTGAATTTATTCACTAGCTGCTACATAATAGCAGTTACATGATACAGGACCTTCAATGTAATATTGTTAAAAGACAAGTTTTATGTTATTTTAAGAGCTGAATGCTAATATGGTTTACTCCAACACACAGTCCCTCCAGGAATCTGTGATCTTATGATCACAAGAATTAATTAAACCAATCCCTGCAAGCTGTGAAGTATCTTGCGATTTTGTTTTCAACCCACAGAAATGACCAAAGTCAATGTTTGCCAATTTTACCAACCAAAGCAAAACAATTATTTAAAGCAAATTAAACCTAATCCTTCCTCGTGTATCGTAACTATGGTGGGGAGGTCGTTTTTTGAGAACTTGTGCTTAAACGCCACCCAGACTCGTGACCAGGCCTCTTTAAGTGACCATCTTATGCCCTAAAATGAAGGGTTTGTAAGATGGAGCCCTTCACATCATTACATGAAGCACTACGGTCAGTTTACAGCCTCAATTTGGGAGAAAACCAAGTCCCAGAAGCTTTATCTAGCTAGCTAACTTCAGGCTAGCAGCTAGCCGCCCATTAAAGCCCATTAACAGGATCCCTGTAATCAGAGACCTTCCTAAACTGAACTTATTCCAACTCTCACTGGACCCTTTTATGCAGAAATATTTTCTTTCAAATGAACAACAATGTTATTCCACAATGTTTGGCAGCGAGAATAATCACACAAACACTGTCGACACATTTTTATTACGTAAGCCTCCAAATCCTTCGACAGCTTTCTGTTTTTTGTCTCTGATCCTTCCTCTGCATGCAGAGTTTCTTTTTTATCCAGAGCATCAGAAACTTTTCTTGGACGCCTCTTAGGTTTGTCCGCCACACTCCCAGACGTTTGCTCCACCCTTCAGCCTTTTTTAAAACTTTATTTAGACAATGGAAAATAAAAGAACAATCATTGCTAGTTGACGTCAAATACATCCGCACAGGAATGTTTGAGAGAGATTTACCTGGTGATGACGGGCTTAATCAGCTTTGTGTGAACTTGTTTGGCGAAGGCTCGCATGTAACAGACGTTCATTTATATGTAAATGTCCCACATTCCAGCTCTAAGGCAAAATACCCAGCAATGGTAGCAGATTGTTTTGTAAAGCTGCTGCAAAATCATCCCCACGTGGGTCCTTTTGTAGCACAGCAGTCACAAAACTACTTTGCAAGATCCTGGAGGGGCCGATCCTCTGCTGCTGGTCAGGTTTCTCCTGGTGTCTGCCTCCTCTGGATGGGGCTGTCGGGGAGGTTGGGTCTCCAGCAACTGCTAACTAGCTCACTAACTAAATAATTAACCAACCGCCTCACTAACAGACTAACCCACTAAAAGCAAGCAGTGTGTGAGAAGTACTAACTGGCTGTCTGTGTTTTCGTAGTGTTTCAGAGGTGTTGGAGAAGTCAGAGGAGCACCCAGAGGAGATCCTCCTTACCCTGCGGTTAGATTAACTAAACTAACCAGCAGACTAACTCACCAGCTAACTGGCTGGCTGACTGACTGACTGACTGACTTACTGCCGGAGTGACTGACCACCTGTGTGTGTGTCCACAGTGTGTCAGAGCTGCTGGACCTGTACGAGGAGGACCCCGAGGAAATCCTCTTAAATCTTGGTTTTGGTCGAGAAGAACCCGACTTGGGCTCCAAGGTTCCCTCCAGGTTCTTCAACAACTCCTCGGTAGCACGAGGCATCGACATCAAGGTACCGATGACAGCAGTGTGAAAACAAACTTGTGTGTTTTCAGAGCTGCTGGTGAGAGCAGCACGATATCAGTGTGTTCCTCGTGACTCTGTTCATTTAAGCTGCTCACCCTGACCAGCTGTCTCACACACTTTCAGTCCAGACTTCTGCTAAAAAAACACCAAACTCCATTCAAAAATCTTGTGTTTTAGTTTAGCTTTGCCTCACTGTGGGAAAAAACACCTGCTTTTTGGTCATAAATGTGTCATTTTACCTGTGAAAACACAGCAGTGCCCTTCAGCACTGATAATGTTTGATAATACTGTTTTATCACTTCCGGTGGTTCACCTGCAGGTCTACCTGGGAGCTCAGCTGCAGCGCATGGAACTGGAGAACCCCAACTACGCTCTGACCAGTATGTACCTCCATACCGCCTGCAGTACTCCTGCATCTGTCTTTGTTTGTTTGCTCCGTCAGTCAGTCTGAGAAGGGCAACAGCACCCGAACGCCTCAGCACTGCACACTGAAGGTTAAACATGTTAGTGATCGGAGGCTCACAGGTTCATGTCCTGAAAATGTAGACAGAGGAAGTGAAGCTCAGAGACTCTGTGTGTGTGTGTGTGTGTGTGTGTGTGTGTGTTTTTGTGTGTGTGTGTCCTGTTCCCAGTGTTATTGTGGTGTCTTGTGGGGTCCTTCAGCTCTTTTAGCTGTTCTGCCAACTGCCTGGACAACGCCGGCAGCAAGGACAAAGATCTGTTTGTTCTAGACACACACACACACACACATGGATACGAGCGCACACACACACACACACACACATGGATACGAGCGCGCGCAAACACACACACACAGAGATCTGCTCCGCTAACATCCTGGCCTCTTTTTGTTTTCAAACTTGTGTTTGTTTGAAGGTAATTTCTCCCTAATTGGGCACATAGGCACGCATGCAAACACACACACGCGCGCACACACACACACACACACACACACACACACACACACACACACACACACACACACACACACACACACACACACACACAGGTCTGATTCTCTTCTTCTTGACAGTTGACCTGTCTTGGTGCTGTAAAAAAGGATCCAACCAAAGATCCTCTATGTGTGGGAGGATTAATACTCCAGAGCATTGATGGCACTGGAGATGCTCCTTACAAATAAAATCTGGTATCTGGTATTATTATTATTATTATTATTATTATTATTATTATATAAGTACTTCAGGTCTGCAGAGGTTTTGCACTTTGATGCCTGTTTGACCAGTTTGAAAATGAGCTAACAAGACAGAAACAGCTTTGTTTAGCTGAGTCTTCTTAATATTTGCACTTCTACGAGGAGTAAATAGGTTTTGACTAGAATTTGTCACTCTGCTCTTTTATTGTGTGTTTTTTAATGTTCAGTGCCACAGTTTCACATTTTATCCACTGTGCACCAGTTTTCCAAGACAATTTTTTCATTTGTTCTATTTCCAGTTTTGTCTCTTAGCTTTCGTTTGCTATCGTTGGCTTTATTAAATACAAGTAAGAGAGTTGGAGTCCAGCTCTGCCTGACATAGTTTCCAAATGTCAGATTGAAAAGACTTTGCAGCGTTAACTAGCCTACAGCTAGCTCAACGAGCTCTGTGATGTTTCTACAGTGAGGAATTTTAAGAGCTCTGATGATAACTAGTTGCAGGTTATTAAGTTATTCACATTATTTACATTCTTCACAAACCAGATGATCTTTACACCCGACTATTTGATAAATAATACATGTTGTATGAGTATCATTTGGAATCAGCCCGTTTCATTAAAAACTGAACTGTGCGTCGTCGGAGCACTTCCTTGTTGCTTAGACATGATCAATATTCTGGCTGCTGATTAGCTTTTGTGATTATTTTGTGTGGTTGTTTAAATAATTAGTGGCACCACCAGATAAATTAATTAGACTTTTATCTGACGATGGTAATCATCCTCTCAATCAGTTGGTTAAAGGTCACCAGAAGTATTAATTTGGATTGTTGGATTTCTAAAACGACCTAACGCAGCTTTCTAAGAGCAGCCATGACTGCTCGAACACATACTGCTTCTATCTGCTTATCTCACGATCACGACCCAATTTTCGGCTAAATGAGTCACAAGCCGTTTGGCGTCACACACACTGAAACTCGACGAGCTGAGACAGAAGAGTCTGACGTACAGAAAGACAACTCATGATGACAAAATACACATTAAACCATCTGCTGTGAGAGCGTGACAGACTTCAAAAGACGCTTGTTCGCTGCCAGAATGCGTCCCTGTCACACTATTAGAAAAGATTTCAAACTTTGGCGCCCCTCGGTGGTCGTATCAAAAGAGGACAAAGAGGCGCAGGATCCTACAGCGGCACTGAGCACCGCTTTCACACTTCACCTCTTTTGGTTGCGTTTGGTTATGTTTGTTTTGAAAGCTGTCAGTCGACGCTCTAGTTTAACAACTTGGAGCGGCAGAGAAGGAGGTCTGGTGTGGTTTATTAGTGGTGTGAAAGCAGAGCAGACCAGTCACAGGACTCAGTCATGGCGTAGTCACATTATTTCAGTGCTTAAGTGTACATTCGTGCTCTCAGGTGCCACAAAGAGACACTGAAATAACTAATTCTAAGCATCATTAATGTTATGAGGCTGCAGATGGGCCGTTTGTAATGAATCATGACAAAGACGCATCTTTAATAGTAGTTTAGGGTCTTTTTGTTTGGTTCACAGCTTTCACACGAGCCAAAATGAATCCCAGTAAGTGATGTATACATGCAGAACAGAACGAGGCAGGTAAAGGTGTAAAAACCAGTTTTCACCTGGATTGTTTAATTTTTTTTTTTTTTTCTATGGTCAGACCAGCTTCAGACACCCTGGATTGTTTTCTCCTTGGGTGTCACTTTGTAGCTGAATATATTAACTAAAAATATGTTTTCAGAAAACAATTAGTTCGTACACTTGGTGCCCGTCCACGCCTGAGGACTACAGTGGTTATAGTTATAGTTGTAATAATACCCGTTCACACTCAAAGGCAGGATGAAAAGCCTATAAAATGTCCACGACTTCACTCTGGATCAGAGGAGTCTGATCTAATAATGATTAGATTCCAAACCAACTCATTCATCTAATGAATTATACGAAAAGCTGTTGTCAGATCTGTTTTTTTTAAGTGAACTGCTCCTTTAACAGTCTCTGGTCTGTCTGTGGTTCCTGGAAGCTTTCTTCTTTTCCAGAACATTCCCGTACTGTTCCTCCGGTTCCCTGGATCCCAGACGTGTGTGTGTGTGTGTGTGTGTGTGTGTGTGTGTGTGTGTGTGTGTGTGTTGTTGTTGTTTGTTATGTAAGCTCTGTTCTCACCATCAGAAAGAATCTCTTGGGATGAAGAGAGAGAGAGAGAGAGAGAGAGAGAGGGAGAGAAAAAAAAAAGAGGGAGTACGTGTCGTTTTCGCTTATTCCTCACTTCCTGTTTTAGGATCCGCAGAATGAGCATTAGTGCGGAGTCAGCGCTCGGCAGGAAACACACTCACACAGTATTACTATCATCACTCACAGCTGCCGTAGTAAGAGCTTCATGTCCTGCAGTCGTGTCCAGATGTGACTGAAATTACTGAACTCTATTAACTTGAAGGCTTTCTGTTCTTTCTATTTATTTAAAGGTGCATTGATGTCATATTATGGATGTATAGTCGTAAACAGCTGCCTGTTTCCACATCTAGCAGACACAGAGACACATAATCATGAAACATTTACAGCGGAACCTTATCGATAATATGTATTGATGGTTTTTGCAGTAAGACATTTGCTTTTGTTAAAGGTCGATCCCAACAATTCCACGCAGTAAGGTGTTAAACAGTACAAGAGAGCAGTAAAGTCAAAGTGTAAGTCACACTGAATGTGTATCATAGACAGATAGACAGATAGACAGACAGAAAAACTTTATTGATCCCCGGGGGGAAATTCAGGTGTTCCAGTAGTAGCATAGAAAGTTAAAGTGACCACCACTACGAATACAGTAGTATTCATACCAGTATCATGTCTGTGAGTTCAGATGTGACCGGGTTCTGAGTCCGATTTCTGGCTCAAATTTTTAGACACTAAGGTATCAAAGCTATGAGTTGTGTGTCACAGATGCTGCTGCAGCTCTAATTGCAAACTGTGTTGATAAGCAGGCCAAACTACAACGTGCACCTGCCATTTTCCCCTCACGCGGTACCTTATCCTCACCGCCGTCCCTCCACGCCTGCTGCTTAGCGGTAAAGATGCATATGTGCAAATCTCTAATTTGCTTCCTGCTGGGGGTCGTCGTGGTGTTTGATTCTCCGCATGTCTGTCGGTCTGAAATACAAAAATAATCACCTTTTTGAAAATGTGGTGATTTTAGTTCATGTCGCTCTTTTTAGTTTTGATTGCGTTCGTCAGTGTTAACAAAAGTTTCAGGACGTTTCAGGACTTCATCCGAGATTAAATAACAACGAGTTGGTTGGGAGATTTTCACAAGACAAAAGTGATGTAACATCTTTTTTTTTTTTTTTAAAGGAGAATAAGAGCCTGCGCTGTATGTGATCATGTGATGACATCAGAGAGAGTTATTTATGAGGCATTTACAGAGTGACGGACAAAAGACAGAAGTCTGTATTTCATAACAGACTGACATGTATTTAGACAGCGAGGGATGGCGAGATGGAGAAGGAGGGACGAGTACGGAAGGAAGGAATGTATGCAAGTCATCATCCTGTTTGACACCGACAGCTCGACTTACACAACCACAGAAGAAGAAGGAGGAGGAAGTGTGACATGAAGTCATTTATTGCAGATAGTTCCTGCATACCAAACTCTTATTTCTGTAAAACAAATATAAGAATCCACGTTCTACTTTATTCTGGCTGAACTCTTATATAATTAACTCTTTCCCCTGTTTTCTGTAACCGTTGTGGTGTTTCTGTCTCTCTCAGGTCGTTTCCGTCAGATCGAGGTTTTGACGTCAGTAGCTAACGAGTTCTTCCAGCTGTACAGTCAGGTTTCCGGCCAGCCTGTCCCACGCATCAGCTCCAGAGACCAAGGTAACCACGGCAACCACGCCAAACTGGCCACCGACTCCACTGATGGATAATTTTTCTGTAATCCACGTGATGAATAATGTCTATTTTTGTATTTAGTCATAGTCTTAGTCCAACTAAACCAACTAAAACTCTCGATGTTTTGTCGTAGTCCAAGAAAAATAGGAACATTTCATTCTTATTAGATGATGGACGCACGATTTAGTTGCCGAAATCACATTTTTGTCCAGTTTTTTTGGAGAGAGGGGACATATGATGCAAAATATATATTTTTAATGTCTTTTCAACATAAATATGTTTCCCCCTGGTGTCTCTAGAGACCCTCTCTTAAAAACAAACAATTGAATAAATAAATAAATGAATACATACATACATACAAACATACATGCTTAAACCCTGAATCCCCCCCTCGCTGTCCGCCATTTTTGTTATCTTGCTTATGTGAAGATATTGATGGTACAAGCAAAGCAGCAGATTGTTCTGTTGAGGATTTCCTGTATTTTGGGTAAAGATCTGGCAGAAATGGCCCCAAAAGTACTGGAGAACTTGAATGAGGATCAGTACCGGCTGTCCATGACCCCACTTCAGACTTGGGAGCTGTTTTATGCTACAGGTTATCCTGTTGTTGGCGTTAGCATGTCGCTCGGCTAATGTGTTTTCCCTTCGGAGACGGCAGAGCTGATGCGGGGGGTCGGTGGGCGGTGCCTGCTGTGGGAGCTGACCAATCAGAGCAGACTTTAAGGGCCTTAAAGAGACAGGAGCTAAAACTGAGCGTTACGGAAGAGGCTGAAAAGAGCAATATGCACAGTATGAGGAGAATAATGTGTGTTTTAGACACTTACAGCAGATAAAAGTAAAAGATTAAACCTGATAACGAGCTTAATGTGTCTCCTACAAAACCAAGTTTGATAGTTTTAATCAAACATAAGCAAACTGCCTCCATTAATTTCTATTTAACTGATTGAAAAGTGTCTTCTTTACTTGTCAACATGTTATGGAAAAGCTTTTATTGTCAGATTCTATTTTTATTACTTGTCAAAAATATTCAGCAGTAATTTAGTGGCAGTCTATTTCGTCTCAATGTCTCGTCTTCACCATGGACAAGAAGTTAGTTCATGAATATATTAGTTCATATTAACAAAATAAACGCTACTCCAGGCTGATGTTTCTTTATTCTAATCTGTTCATCTTGTGTCTTTTTAAGGAGGAGACGGAGTGGAGGGAGGAGGAGGAGGAGGAGGAGGAGATGAGCCGACTCCTCCTCTGAAAAAGAGCAACTCGGCTCTCAACGTCGCCAAACTCCTCAAGAAAACCTTCAGCAAAGCCAACTTGCATGCGGGCGTCTCGCAGTCGCCTGAAGCGCCAACGCCAAACCAGCACACGCAGCTGAACGGACACGCCCCCTCCGATCACGCACACACCAACGGTCACGCCCACACCGGTCCAGAACAGGACGGCTGCAGCACCGATCCCGACCACCAGGCGGAGACGGTCAACCAGAAACACAACCGCAAGAAAGACAGCTGTTCCCTGGCGACGGTTACCGAGGAAACCAACTGGGATGGAGAGACAGACAGGTACTGCCGGACAGACCGGTAACGGCAGCTAATCTAAGATAGCTAATATTCAAACCAGTTTTCAGTGGAAGCACTCAGATTCTTTACTTAAAGTAACAGTACAAGAATGTGAAAATCTTCCATTACAAGCAAAAACATGATTTCAAAATCATTTTTGTTGGACCTCAAACCTCAAACAACTCATAGACGTCTGAAACTGAGAAGCTGTTTTAGTTTTTAACAATACAATGTATTTAATTTATGTTGTTTTATATACAATCTTTACTTATAAAGTAACTAGTAAGTAAAAAGTACCAAATTTCCCCCCTGAAAGTAGTGGATTAGAAACATAAGGTAGTATACAATAGAAATACTCTTTAATATTATGCAGAATTAACTGTTTAATGTCTTTTCAACATAAATATGTGTCCCCAGTGTGCTACAGACTGCTAAGCTATAAGAAAAGTCCTCTCTCTTTTTCTCCAGCTCCATTTTTCAGTAAATGTGCGTGAAAACGCTCTGTTTAGATTTTGCTCCGCTTATGACGTCATTAAGGGGGTCTGTTGATCATGTGACCTCCTCCAGCCCTTCAGCAGGCCGACTGTCCCCGCCCAGTAAAAACCCCCTGAATCCACCTCGCTGTCCGCCATTGTTTTATCCTCGCTAACACGAGATGTCGAATGCGAGGGCGAAGCAGCAGATTGTTTCTGTTGTTCTAAAACGAAGCGTTCAGACGGAGGCTGAAAACAGCTGCAGCAGCCACGTCTGTTATGGAAAAAATACGTTTGTTTTTTTAAATTAAACCATGTAAACTTGTTCTAGTAGGAGCTCCAAATACA
This sequence comes from Pempheris klunzingeri, assembly GCF_042242105.1. Taxonomy (NCBI): domain Eukaryota; kingdom Metazoa; phylum Chordata; class Actinopteri; order Acropomatiformes; family Pempheridae; genus Pempheris; species Pempheris klunzingeri. The sequence goes on from NC_092021.1 coordinate 23,357,699, forward strand.
AGCATGAACTGGAGAAACAGCAGAATGTGGGACCTTTTAATAAGTAGAGCACAAGTACATCAGACCTGCACTGACTCACTCACAGTTTGAGTAAATGTACTTTATTACTTTCCACCTCTGCCAGTCTGTATAATCAGTTTACTGTAACATCTCACCTCCCGTCAGTCCTGAAGAGAGCAGCAACGTACCGGCAGCAATTGGAGAGCATCAGCCAGAGGTGGCTGACAATCAGAGAACAAAGGAGGGAACCCAGGCGGTGAAAGAGGAGGAGGAGGAGGAGAAGGAGAAGAAGGAGAAGAAGGAGGAGGAGGAGGAGGAGAAGAACCTGACCTCAACTCCAGAGAAAGATCCTCCCACGCTGGCTCCGCCCCAGCTGGCCCAGCTTCGCACCGAAAACGCAGACTCGTTCGATATGGAGGAGGTACGGTTTGGGTTCTCCTGGGTTCTCCTGGGTTCTCCTGGGTTCTCCGTATGTGTAATTGATCATGTCTGGACCTCCATCTCAGAGTTCTCCAACTTCCCCCGACTCAGACGAAGAGTAACCGATGCCTTCTTAGTAATTTCTTATCATTCAAATCACTGCCCCACATTAACAACAGTATAGTTTAGTCTCTGACCCTCAGCTGCTCTTTGTGGGGTTTTTATTTTTCTCATAAATCTGTTTTTTGTCGTTCAGATTCAGTGTAACGAAGATGAGGCTCTGCCACCCAGAACCTCCAGAGCCAGCGGTGAGTTCACCTCCACCTCTGATTCCAACTTCTGACCTTAACGTTTGCGTCTTTGAAGTCACAAAAACATGTCAAACTCATCACCTTCTTCACAAAACATTTGGTGCAGCCAGTTTTTTGGGTTTTTTTTTTTACATTTTAAAACCTCAATTTGTTCACATCTGTAGTGCCTTTTGTTGTATTAGCCCAAATCCTGGCTACAGTATTTCTATTTGACTGTAATTTTCATTTAGATTAGCTTTGGGTCAATAAAAATTTAATTACACTGCTCTAAACGACTCGTATTCTGAGTTAGAAATAGTATAAGTCTGACATGTCTTTGTGACTTTGTTCAAATGAGTTTAAAATATGTAACAAGCCAGCCAGATCTTTTAAATATGTGTCTGTAGGATTGAGGAGTATCAGTGTTTTCTGTCCTATCCAGTGTATTTATGACACAGTTTGTTTCTGAATGCAATAAATATGTTTCCTGTGTCTCAGTTCATTCAGATCTCTCTGAGAACAGACTGTCCTGTCTCTTCATGCATTATGTGTTTATGCTCTGCGCTCGGTGTAAATGATTTCGCTCTGCCACCAGCTGGCCAGGCGGCGTACTGCATCAATACTCTTTAACGTTTCCCTGCCTGTGTCTCTCTCAGACCTGCTGAGGACAGGCAGTCAGCAGTCAGACAGCAGTGGCTTCGCCGAGGAGCCGTCCGTCGACTCCAGCAGCTACCTGAAGGTCCGTTTTGTGTGTTTAACTCAAAGTCTCTCTCGTCCGTCTCTCAGTTAAAGTCGCCAACTTTGACCTTGAAGGTATTTGAAGTGACTCAGATGATTCCAGTCAGAGCTTATCTCAGCAGGAGGAGAAACACCGAGGCAGATAAATCACATGTGAGCGGGAAGAAGGTTATTTAATGAGGTGCAGTGAGGCTTTTTTAGGCAGTTTGGAACATTTATATCTAAGAAAAAAAACTTTCTTTCTGCGTCATGTTGTTTTTTTTTTAAGCCAAAACTTCATTAACGACATTAATCTCATGGTGACCTCAATGCTGCTGCTACATCTTAATTAATCTGTCTATGCTGAGGTTTGTATTATGGTACCAAACAATTACTAAGTAACTGTGATGCAAAGTAAAGTAAAGTACTTTATTTTACAGACATAGTTGCTTGTTTTCAGAGGAACATTTTAAATACAAAAATGTGATAAGATTATCAAATATAATGCACTAGTGAAGCAGTCATTTTGCTATTTAAGACACATTTTGCTGATAAAACTCCTCCTGTGCTCTGACTTTAGTAGTTTGGAGTATTTTTACAGTTAAATTGCTAAATGTACTTTATATAAGGAGTGTTCTTCCTCCACTTCTGATTAATTGCTAATTAATTGTTATTAGGTACAAGACAGTAGTGACAGCTGTGACAGCGAGACCACTGTGACATCACACCCTTCGCAAGATGTGGCCACGCCCCTCGCACTGGACCAGCCGGCGTTTGAACTGCCAGATGGCACAGAGGAAGCGGCGCGGCCCGGTGGTGCTGCAAAGGCTGATGGGAGGAGTAGTTCCAGGGGAGACTCAGAAGAGCACCATGGGAGTTCAGAGCAGGTTCCGCAGTATTCGGCCCACCAGCTCCCCAAAAACAGACCAATGAGAACGCAGCAGGACGAGACACGGGACGGGGAGCAAGTTGAGAGTGAGGACCGGACTGATCCCAAACCAGAGCCAGAGCTAGAACCGGAGATTACCCAGAGTATGTCCGGCACAGAACAAGAACCGCAATTAGAGTTAGAATACAACCAGAATCAGCCCCCTTCAAGTGAGGAGCCACAACACACTCAGACTGAGACCGCTGCGGACTCAGAGCCACCGTCAGAGGGAGTGGGTGCCGACGACGAGGCCCAAGAAGACCACGCAGTCTCGGATGATTCTGATTCACTTTTTCCAGTTCTCAGTGCTCTGAACCGAGCCAAACAGAACCGGCTGAGCCGGGCTGGGCAGTGGGTTGATCCCCAGTTCGGCGATATCGCCCCAAGTCCGGGGAGAGGACGAGGACGAGGGAGAGGACGAGGCGGGGTCCCCCTGCAGAGGTCCTCCTCCCTGCCCTCCTCGCTTCTCTCGCCCTCCAGGGTTGTGTCTTCTGTCAGGATCCAGTTTGGGCGAGGCCAAGCGTCCTGCACCCGGCCCAGGTTCTCCTTCAGATACACCCAAGAGGACGGCGGGGACAAGGAAGAAGAGAAAGAGGAGGAGGAGGAGGAGAAAGAGGAGGAGAAAGAGGAGGAAGGACAAACCAACTGTCTCTCTACTCTGATCATAAACCCTGCTTCCTCTTCTGACTTTAACAACCAGCCACCACAGCTGCATACAGAAGTTCCCGTCCCACCTAAACCCATCCCACGCCACTTGTTGCGGTCGTCCTATTCCCTGCAGAGCTCTAGCCCTCCTCCTGATTGGTCACCAGGAGGCCACGCCCACTCCTGGAGCACCCAGAGCGTCCCTGACCTCTCGTCCAATCAGCAGCAGCCGGGCCAACGGTACCAACAGAACATGAGCGCAAACCAAAACCAGCAAAGTTGGACTCCGGGGCCGATGATGTTCCCGTATCCTAACCCTAATCTCAACCCTACAGATCAGTACTTAAACCCAAGCCCCAGTCCTAGTCCCCGCCTCGACCCCGGCCCGTACCCCTTCAGTCCGAACCCTCTTCCTCAGTACCCCTCCACTCTCCATCCGTACGCCAGTCTTCCCAACCTCCATCACCACCACAACCCCTCCTTGAGTCTGGCCAGTCTCCACCAACCTACAACTCCCACAATCCCTCAGCACGGCAGCCTCTCCAACTTGCACCAGCCCTTAACCTCCACGGCTCCTCATCACGGCAGTCTGGGCATCCTGCATCCAGGAACTCCATCAATGCACCACCAGGGCTACAACCATCCATACAGCCTTCAGTCGCCCTACCACGCCACTCCTCACGGCTCGCACCTGGCCTCGCCCTACCTCGGTTACCTCGGCTACAACCTGAACCCACACCTGCCGTACCCCCACCTCGTCCCCCAGTGTCCGCCACTGCCCCCGGAGCACAGCCTCCACCCGGCGTTCGCCTCTCCTGCTCCGACCAGCACGGAGATGCAGCTGAGGAGAGTCCTGCACGACATCAGAGGAACCGTTCAGAGTCTGAGTCAGGTCAGTGCTCCTCAGCAAGAGCTACTCTCTTTAAACTAAAACTGTGGTGTATCACAACTGTATATAATATAATAATAATATAGCTGTAGAGCTCTAAACGTGCCTGGTAGGTGGATTTTCTTAGCTTTGGTTTCCCCCAGTTTTTATGCCAAGCTAACTTCATATTTACATTATAACATATAATATTTAACAGATATCAATCTTCTCATCTCACTCTTGGCTAGAAAGTGAGCAGGCATATTATCCTAAATGCCAAGTGTCCTCCTGAAATCTAAAGGTGGACGTTTACAGCACACAGTCTGGGTTACAATTTTGTTTTCTCTCCCACAAAAATTTAAATTGTGTTTGAAATCTCTACGATCGTCTGGCTGCTCAATCTTGTTGCTCCATTCGACATATTTTCGTGTTGTTGCTGCGTCCAAGATTAACTTGGTGGGCAAAACACACCGGAGTTGTATAATGCAGATAAAAACTCCCAGCAGCACTTTCTCTTGAGATCTAGTTTCTTTAGTTTGGGCGTCTTCAGTCAACTTTTGACTAGATAAGCTCTAAATTATCCTTTTGTGAGTTTGCTGTGTTCTGGTTTCCATCCTGACGTCACTTTCCTCTCTATGCAGAACCGAGCCGACACTCCAGCGTTCGGCGAGCGCAGAGCATCTCTGTCCAGCCACCAGGTACCACCATCCTTCCCTCATCACTCCTTCTTTTTGTGCTGGAGAAGTCAAGTAGTGACATTTTTGGGTCCAATCCAGCAACAATACTTGCTGTAGTTTAAGTCTATTTACCTATTTATTTATTAATCTATTAATCTACCTCACCATGTATAGCTCTTACCGGACTTACTGGCAGATATGTTCTCTGTCTGGGCCGTTACAGAGGACATAACATTCGAGGATCATCATCATATTTCCCACTACTCTGTATTCAAAGTCATGTAATAACTATATACATATTACCTTAGTGTGTTTGACTTTGTCTCTCTGTTTTCAGTCTTTGGCAGAGTTTCAGCGGAAGAAGCAGAGTCTAAACTTGTTCCGCAGTCAGATGATGGATCTGGAGCTGTCAATCATCCGACAGCAGGCTCTGGTCTACAAACACCTGAGTCCCGCCGACAGGTGAGTCACGACAGCAAACAGATGCATGTTCTGCAATGATCCAAGGGCTGTATCATGAAGGGAGATTAGTGGGTTAGCGAGATATGTTTGGCCTAAAGCCAGAGTTTTCAGTGTCACAGAGGTGGCTGTCTTTTAACCTGGCTGGATCACCATGGTAACTTCACCTCTGGAGCAGCTTATTTCTAGAGTTTGGGTTTAAATCGGCTGTAAAAAAACGCCGCAATTTCACTGATCACCTCCTTTGGAAATGATTAAGGAGCACTACACATTTTCATCTGAAGGAATACGTTATATATGCAAACTCCTTAAGCCGTATGTTGATAATCCCACCAAAGGAAGTCGTGCATGTGGAGTAGTGCAAACCTTCGTGTTGCCATGGGAACCTGCATGTGTTCAGTTGGTTATCTGTAACATTAACACACACTAACATACATTTCCATACATGCGCTAAAAGACTGATGAAGGCACAGCAATTGTTTTAAGTTTAAGAGCTCTGAATGTGCAGCTGCCACGTCAGAAATAAACAGGAGGCACAGTGGTAAAATAGATATAGTCGCTTATTCTGCAGATATTCCTCTCGCCTTATTTGCAGTCTTTAAGTCTCTATAGCTCTCCATTATGATCGGCCCTTTTTGTGCCAAAAACTACCTTTGAAACCTGTCTTTCATGTGAGCGTGCACAGAGCCTGAAGAAGAAAATCCTGCTTTATCAAAGACCGTTAATAACCACCGGTGTGATGCCTGTTTTTGTGTGTGCAGGCTGGAGGTGGAGCAGCTTCAGGCTCTGAGGTCGGAGGTCAGAGAGGAACTGCAGGAGCTGGAACAACAGCTGGAAGACCGACTGATGGAGCTGACACGCCCCACACAACACAGGGTACACACACTAAAACACACAACACAGGGTACACACACTAAAACACACAACACGGGGTACACACAGTAAAACACACAACACGGGGTACACACACTAAAAACACACAACACGGGGTACACACACTAAAACACACAACACGGGGTACACACACTAAAAACACACAACACGGGGTACACACACTAACACACACAACACGGGGTACACACACTAAAACACACACACACACACACACACACACACACCTCCTGAGACCAGAAACAAAACAGGTTTTAATGTTTAGACTCTTTTTATGTACGAAATACATCACGAAGATCTTTTTTCTCAAAAGTGTTTATTTTCTATCACATGTCCCTGAAAACTGAAGATAATATCTTAAAAAAATGAAAATAAATCAAATACATCTAAAAATAAGAGGTCAGTCTATGGTTCCTCACAGGACTCGGCCCCCGCTGTCCTTCATCCTCTCCACTATTCAGCCTTTGTTGCTCTTTGTACTTCCCCACTGGTGTAAACAGCCGATCAGGTGCAAATAGACACTGCGTATTATTATTATTTACTCACACAACACACACGTTATGGCAAATATACACATAACACACAGTTTACACAACAAATGCTAAAGGGGGTTTAAACACGGTGGACACATCGGTACTGACGCAGCTTTTTAAAACTCCCTCAAGCCAAGTTTTGTGATTTCAGTCTGAGTCGATAAAGCTGCCGTGCGGTGATGGTGTAGTAACGCCGTCCGTCTTGCTCTCCTCCTCAGGGTCTCCATAGAGACAGCAGCGTTGACAGTCTGTCCACCACCTCTGCGCTGAGAGCCATGGAGCCGGTCAGCACACACACACACACACACGTTTGTTAGATTAATCTAATGATGCTAAATGTTTGTCCTAATGTTCGAACCTTTCCCGTCTGTCCAGGTGTCGGACCTCCTCAGAGAGCAGCTCTTCCTCCAGTCGGAGCTCAGCTACGACGGCCGCGCTCCCTCCACCGACCCCTCCACCCGGTCTTCCAGTCCGGTCCGAGGAGATCACGAACCGAGGCGAGGCGTGTACCGGGCGTCGATTAACATAAACCCCGTCCCACCTCCTCGACCGATCACTCACACGGAGGAAGAGGAAGAGGAGGAGGAGGAGAAGGGAGAGAGAGACGACAGAGGAGGAGGAGGAGGAGGAGGAGGAGGAGGAGGAGGAGGAGGAGGAGGAGGAGGAGGAGGAGGAGGAGGAGGAGGAGGAGGAGGACCACCAGAGGAGGAGGGAGCAGCAGGAGGAGGCAGAGTGGACAACCTGCAGCAGCTCATTAGAGAGGTAACAACACTTTGTTTATTTTTATTTCTTACAGCCTTCATGTTTGTTGCTGTCTTGATGTAAATGTCTCATGTTAAGTCGAAAATTCTGTCGTTTTGACCGTCACCTTGATATTACAGATACAGGTGAAGACGCTGCTCCTCCTCTACCTCCATGTTCCCTTAACTTCCCTCCAAACCATTGGTGACGCTCACATTTAGACAGACAGGGACGGTAACGGACAGACAGATGATTAGACAGACAGGTAGACAGGTAGACAGGTCAGAGGTCAGGAAAAATGCAATGAAAAAATAGTAATAGATGAATGATTAAGAAAATAAAAACAGATGAAATCAGACAGGAGAGGGAAAGAATGTGGTGTGTTGGCTGAATGGTTTAGTTACAGGAGATCTGTGTGGGATCAGCTGTAAAAAATAGATTAATTTATTTGTAGGCTTAGATAACTAATATATTTCAGTTTTCAGACAGCAAAACTACTTTGTTGGGTTCAGGAAAAGATCATTTGGTTTAAAATAATAGGTCAAATACAAATATGAAGGCATAAACACAAAATAAACTCTTTCCAACATGAAGCCACATTGTTTATTTACACCCAGGTGCAAACAGCATCTGTCTGAATAAGGAAAACGAAGAATGAGTAACTACTGGGTTCTTCTTCTCTTGTCTTCTAGATTCGAGAGAGCGTGGCGCAGGAGGTCCGTCGGGAGATCTACAGCGAGCTGCTAGCTACGGTGTCGCCACGGCGATCGCCCCTGCCGGCCAGGCACAACCCCCTCTAGCCGAGCCGAGCTCCGCCCCTTTGACTTTCAACCGTAGTAACCACGTCCTGAGCAGCAACACTGTCCGTCTGTAACACTGTACAGCTGAGTAACACTGTCTGCGTGGAGCACTATGTGTCTGTAACACTGTATGTCCGTAACACTGATGGTGACGCCAACGCATCGTCTACACCCGGAAAGCCCCGCCCAAACGACCCCTGCTGTTAATGAGCACGTGACGAGGATTTGGTCGATTCTAGTGTGCTGGTGTGATGCATGCTGGGAACGCCAGTCCGGACCAGCCTTTTCCCTTCGACCAATCAGCTGTGATGTCCCGTCTTTTCGTCACTACCTGTTTCCTTTTTATCAAACTGTTTTGATCAAAGTCAAGCGTCCTACTACTACCACTAATACTACCAGTACTACTAGTACTACTAACACTACTCCACCAGCACCACCACCTCGTCCTGTCCAGTCCTTGTTACCAGTCTGACATCAGACATTAGCAGAAGTCCAGATGTCCTAATTTAAATAATAATAATAATTATTATAATAACTGTGGATTAAACTGTCTATAAGAAAATCACAAACTGATCAGAGTTCAATGTAGCTGATAGGTTCACCCTAATTAGAAAAATCTGCTGTCTGATAGATTTCTGCCTACACCCCAGTACAAAGAAGGGGGATTGAATTTAGTTTGTGCTGCTCAAAACAATGAAAGATGATATTTGTCGGGAAAAAAAGTGTCTCTGTTCTTCTGAAGAATCCATAGAATGAATTATTAATTAATTATTAATCTCACAGGAAATATTTCCTCTTTATCTGAATTACAACAGACACTTTCTGGAAATATTACTGTAGATTGTTTTTTATTTCCATCCTGGTTAATTTGTCCATGTTAGAAATTGATCTGTTTGTAGATACGGTTTCCTGTGGATGCTTCACAATAAAAGCCCCATGTTTTGCCAGTCGAATGCTTTTAATGTGAAGCAGCAGCAGTAGCAGGAAGAGACACAGAGGCGAAGTGTTTGGCCACATGGGACCTTATTTCTGGAGAAATGTGTGCAGTAGTTAACGTTTGATCCTGTTTGAGTTGAGCCATGAGTCACACACGTGCTGTTTGTCTGTCTAATAGCTGATTTTTGTCTTCGTGCTTCAGCAGTTTTTACGACAAACTGCAACTTTCCTGACAAAATTATCTTTTAAATTGACGAGCATCATGTGTGTGATTCATAGTTCACAGTTCAAAAGCGATTATAAATATAATTTGTCTCTCGCTGTCGACTTCTGTGCATATTTTTACGGTTTTATGACGGTCCACTGGAAGGAGGAGGAACTTCGCCTCTCTGACTTTAATGAGTAAAAACAAAACTACCTGCAGAGAGGGATGCCACTATAGGGAAGAAAGAAAAGTTTTTTTTGTTGGGCTGAATTGAGCCTTTAACTTGTTGTCAACACACAGGGGACCAACTTCCCTTAAAAATACTGAAAATGCGCTAAAAGTCTCTTGATTCTTTTGCTCTTTTATTAAGTGGTTACATTCCTACATCTTCAAAAAGAGTCTGCTGAGTGTCAAACTGAGCTTTTACTGCTTCCATGCACATTTCACCTTAACGTTAAAGATTCTTTAATGTATATAAATAAGGGATTATAATCCCACAGCTGTCAGCATTCCTTCATCATCATCATCACCATCATCGTCATTGTCATTGTGCTTCTGTTCGTCTCGCCTCCGTCGCTTTTCTCCGATGTGACGTTGCCCCCCTGCTCACCAGACATCTGCTTCATGGATGAAAGTCACGGCTCCTTGCAAACATACATTACATTACTTTATTCAACATTTTAAGTTGATGAGAGTTAGATTTTGTTTGTTAAAGCTAAAAACCTGCTGAGGTTGCTAATATTACATTTTTTTTCATAGCAGATCTGTAGAACAAATGGCTCCAACGCTAATTATTTCTACATCTGCACAATAAACAAGGTACAACATGTAAATCAGACCCCCTTGGAGTTTCTGTTGTCTGGTTTGAGCTAGGCTAGCAGTTTCCCTTTGCTTCCAGTCTTTGTGCTAAGCTAGGCTAAACCCGTCCAGAGTGAACAAAATGTTGGACTGCTCCTTTAACACTTTATTGTCTTTATTTTGTGCGTTTTCTGGTTGTTACAGAGCAGGTGATGATGTTTGTGTGTGATGTCTTGATGGTTTTTGGTAAGTTGCCATAGCGACAGTGATGATGATGATGATGATGATGATGATGTTGACGATGATGTAATGACGGTCAGAGGGAGGAGGGCTGTGTGAACCTGAGGCAAAATGTTTTTTTTCCTCTGATGGCGAGGTCACGGGAACATCAAATGCGTCTGATGATTGGTTAGGTTTAGACATGACCTCTGATTGGTTAGGCTTAAACATGACCTCTGATTGGTTAGGTTTAGACATGACCTCTGATTGGTTAGGCTTAGACATGACCTCTGATTGGTTAGGTTTAGGCACAACGTAGTCCCGTCCTAAAACATACCCTGATTTATCGTCTATTTTCTGTAAACTAGAAACTCAGACCATAAACTCACCAGGTTGAAAATGTTTACTGAGCTGATAAATCAAGTGAGAAGTCATCGGCTTTTCAGACCCTGATGTCTTTTATACAGTCGATGTGTCCGAGCCAATCAGAGGCAGAGCAGGGCGGGACTTGACTTTGCCATCCGAGGAAAAATAAATAAATATCGCTAACCTTAGCTGCGTTAGCGTGTTAGCTGCGTTAGCGTGTTAGCTTCACACTGTCAGATGACAAATTTGTGTGCAATAACGGGAACATTTATACTGATAACTGAGACTGTTGTGAATAAATTCTCAGTAAATCACTGCTAACATTTCAGATGTGATCAGTCAACTGTCTACTTTGTATATTTGATACGCAGCTTACAGGTTTCACACAGGACCGATTGATCGCTGATCATTTAATCTCTAATCACTGAACACCCACTTTCTTCAGCATTAGAGCCTGTGAGTCGTGTCTATGTGACAAATGTGCTCCTGAATAGCTATTTTTTATTTTTTTTAAATCTTCTTCATGGATCAATAATTCTGAAAATTTCCACACAGACTCGCATTACAATTTATTTTATCTACTGAAAGCTGAACTTTTGGGAAACTTTTTTTTTTTTATTGACTTTGTGTTTTGTGGATGTTTCTTCTTGATCTTTGGGAACAATATGTGGGGAAGAGAATCTCGGCTCAAAGGTCCTCTTACTGTATTAACGATTGCGAGCTTTCAGCCCCGTCAGGATCAGTTGTCTTCATGTCACCTGAATGTAAACTTTAAATCACGTGAAAGCTCTAAATCGTCATTAACTGGACTTTTGACCTTCGATTCTCCGCACCAGCTTTCGTCTTTGTGTGTGTGTAGAAAAGTTTTATCAACTTTCACCGATCACAAACTTCTCTGGTGGACCAACAGTCACTTTATGCTTTTGTCATTTTTTATTTTTTACTGATCAAGAATCCTTCACACACGTCTAATTACTCTTCACTGTCTGACTGTTGGTGTCTATTAATTTCCATTGATGTCTATTAATGATGACGTATGTTTTGTATTGATGTCGTGTCAGCGGGTTTGCAGGGGAGGGATCACTCTGTAGAAATGAGAATAATAAAGATGTATTTATTTTCAGTACAGACGAGTGCTGCCTCGCTTCTCCTTCACTTGAGTACATTAATTTTATGCCATATTATAGTATATAATATAGTTTTTTATTGTATATAATATAGTTCTATTCCTCTACATTTCAGATGGATATATTACACTTTTCACTCCACTGTGTTTATCTTACATCTTACAATAATCGGTTTCTACAGAATAAACTACACTTTGACTTAAACTTCACCATTTTGTAGGATTTAATTGCTGTTTCATGTACAATTTTAGTATTTTGACTATTTTGCAAGCACACAAACACTTTTATAGTTAATATAATAGATAATTAAGTTATTATACAAACCTTCTACTGTTTTCCTTCCATCATAACAGCATGTGTTTCTATCAAATTCACTGTAATTGTACAAGTTATTTTAATTTTATGCAGCATTATACTTCAACTCCACTACATCTCAGAGGAAAATCAGGATACTTTTTACTCCTCTAGTTACTTTTCAGATAACAAAAGACCCTTCATGTATGATGAACAACGTGTATATATTCAAATGTGGTGATGTTGAATTATTCAGATAATTTGAAGGATCACGTGTTACTGTATGGATATAGAAAATTATCATACTTCTAAAACTAAATAATTCATTTTCACAATACCTTGTAGAATACGACGCTTTGCTGTAGATTAAATTACCCAGCAGTTTAAAAAGTAATTAAATTTAGCTCATACTTAAACATCTACGGTAGTAAAAATGCAACACACACATGAATGCAGCAGTAAAATTAATCCAGAAACATCAGATGTAATAAGAAAACAAGGACCATTTTACTGCAGAATAAGTAATTTTTTCATTAGTAAGGTTTTAAATGCATCATATTTTCTCAGGATGGCTTTATTACTTTTACTTAAAGGATCTGAAATAATTCTTCCACTGCTTTCAAACTTAGGAAATAAGGGACTACACTTTTTAGTAAAAATTCTTGGAGGTTGTTATTATAATTATCCCCACTAGGGGCGACACCAAAACAGCCTCTCCCTTCGAGTCTGCGGACTTTTATTGTGAAAGCCGGAAGCGCTCTCTGACCCGGAAGTATTTCGGTTAGTGATTGTGGGAACTTTTCCGCCACAAGAGCGACTCTGATTTAACGCAGGAAAAACGTGGGAAAACAGAAAGGTGAGACGATAATAAAGTCCGCAGACAGAGTTTCTTTTCAAATACGGAAAAAGAAGAAGAAGTCTGGTGATTTCAGGCTAGCTAACTAGCTAAAGCTAAAGCGGGGTTAGCAGAGTAGCTAACTTTAGCTAATCCAAACACACACATGGCGATAAAACTGAGATGTTCGTTAGAAAGCTAGAGATAATCTTACTTTAAAAACCTGACTAAAGTAGCTTAAATGACTAATTATGTAGACATACGGACTAAATATACTTAGCCTGGTTATATCCTCACTTAGCTTAGCCCAGTTCGTTAGCTAACTTAATTTACCGGCAAATCTAAACTTCTCTTATAAGCGATAACTTCATTATTAAGCTCCTAAAAACTCTCCAGACACTTTACATAAACTTGTAAGTGTCTGTTAATGAGCTCAAATAACAAATGATGGGTAAATCTGTTGATCTCCCATTGAGACCGCACAGAAAAACAACTTGATGGATAGATATTAAACTTTCTGAAACTCATTTGATTTTATTTCTCAAGCACATAAAAACTATATTGATGAGCAGCATTTTAAATGTGAGAATTTCCTCTTTGTATATTACAGTAAATTGATTAGCTTTTGGGTTTTCGACTAAATAAAATCAATTTGAATACGTCATCGTGGGCTTCAGGTGTATTTGCTAGTGTTTTACAGGTAAAATGATTAACAGAGAAAGTAACTAACTATTTTTAAAATATTTTTCAAAGCTTTAAGTTTATCAGGAGCAGGTTGTTGTCGGTGCAACATGTATGTTAAGTTAATCCTAAATTAGAGAAATTATGTAATATTGCTGATATAAATACTTCTTTCTGCTTTTCTTTCTTCATGAGCTGATTTGTTGGCTGTTACATATTTATTTATTTATTTATTATAGTCATGAATGTGTATTTGTGATTTTCTTGTTTGTTTTAGGTATGGACTCTCCAGGCAGAAGTCGAAGTCCCAGTCCTGCGCAGAGAGAACACAGTGGTGAATAAAGCCTGCTGTCACTATGTAATGTTGATGTAGTAACATTAACAGCAGTTGATAACGTCGATCACTTTCTCCGTCTTCAGGACCTTCGGAGGGCGAGTCCAGTCCAGCGGCAGAGAAGCCTGAAAAGGCCGGCTCGGCTGAAGGAAGCCCCAAAGAGAGGCCGTCCTCTCAGGCCAGTCCTGCGGACGGTTCGCCCTCCAGGAGCTCCTCCTCCTCCAGCGGCTCAGACAGCAGCGACAGCAGTGATGAGGATGAACATCAAGGGGCTTTGAGGAGGATCAGGAGCAGCGTGGCTCAGATCAAAGTAAGCAAACCCTAATGTGAATGTTACGTGAAGTTCATTTCTTTACATGCAGTGATTGCTGTCGGCTTCCTACAGATGTTGTGAGTGTGATGTGTAGATATCAGTCTGTTCAATTTGTTTGATTGATGATTCAGTTACATCAGATAAATACTGATGTTGCATGAAGAGCTTCTCTGAATTTATCCATCCACCCATTTTCTGCCTCTTATCCGGTGCTGGGTTGCACTCAGCGCTCGAGCAGAGGGTGAAGTCACACTCACTCACTCTGTGTGAACTTTTAAGGCAAAGTATACAGCAGTTAATTTGTGTAAAGGATAAGTAACTCTTTGATTTGTACAATTACAACCAATGAGTTAAGAGCAGTAGTTAGAAAATTAATATTTTTAGCAGACTTCCGTGTTCACTTGCTATTGTCTGCCTTTTTCTCGTTGTTTTATTGCATCGACTGTGTTTCCTTTCTTACATATTAAATGCTTTGCTTCCGTCAGAGGTGTTGCTCACTGAGTGAAAAGTTTCCAGCATGCGTCTTCGCCATTTCAGCGTTAGTAAATCTGTGATTGGCCTCTCATGGTTTTGCCGGAGAAATCTGAATTACTTACCGCTGGCTTCACCTAGTCGCACCTCCTCAACCCAGTTTGGCCAACGTTAAACAAACAAAGCTGTGATGCGCTGACTAGATCAGGTCAAGCCTCACTTTTTCTGTTATCTTGGATCTCTGAAGTCTGATTTCGTGGAATATCCCTCAGGACTCTTTAGCTCACACTGTGGATTTAGCTTATTCTGGCTCTTTGAGATGCTTTGCTGTCAAACTCTGCTGGTCTGCGGTGTTTTAATTCCCTGGCAAGAGACATCAAGACATCTTTGTGAGACAGACAGACCGCAGACTAGTGACGTAAATGCTGAAAACATGTCTAGCAAATAAAAACTTGTTGAGTGACAGAATCACAAATTGAAGAGAACTGTGTGTCTTTTACTGTCATCTCACACAGTCATGGACAGATTCTCCCCAGGTACCGACAAGCTTTTACTTAAAGTAGAAACTGACCCAGACTGAACTGGAGCCTCTGTGTTTCCCTTTTATATTCAGCTAAAGTCTCTTTAAAACTGCAGCGTGATTTTGTCACAAATGCCATCATTGATTCTGCTTATCGGTCTGATTCTGATCAGTTTAGGCAGGATTTTCTCTGAGTGTGTCTGTTATCATCTAAAATTGATGAATATTTGTACAGCATTCGTTTTTCATTTAGGCTTTTCGAATAATTTGGAGCCGGTTCTTGATTCCCATCCCTAGTTTTGTCCAGTGTTCACCCTCAAGTAATATTCAGATCGTTTTAACAAGTGAAGACTGAAAGAAAAACTGCTGACACTCTTTGTTTGTTGTCCAGAGATCAAGATCCAAGTCCAAGTCCAGTGAGCAAGACAGATCCAGATCCAGGGAACGAGACAGATCCAGATCCAGGTCCAGAGAGCGAGACAGATCCAGAGAGCGAGACAGATCCAGAGAGAGAGATGGATCCAGAGGACGAGACCGATCCAGATCCAGGTCCAGAGGACGAGACCGAGATAGGTCTAGGTCAAGGGGAAGAGACAGGTCCAGGTCAAGAGGACGGGACCGATCCAGGTCCAGAGAGAGAGACTGGGAGCGATACGACAGAGGACGCTACACACGGTAACAGACAGACACACATTCCCCAAACCACGATATCAGCAGAGAGTAATATTACTGCTCCATTACAATACTCCAATACTACATCAGTAAACATGGAGGCTCAGAAACCTTCACTCTGTCTTTATATTACAAAATTCAGTGAAATAAAATAAAAAGGTAACAACTTATTATTTTTGTGTGTGTGTGTTGTCTTCTCTGCTCTGCCCAGGGATCGCTATGACGACCGGCGTGATGACAGGGGTGGGCGTTTTGACCGCCGGCCCAATCGGGATGCGGAGAGGCGAGGCCGCTCGGGCTCCCCGACAGAGGAGCAGCCGGTGGCGGCCGCCGAGCCGCCGGTCAAGAAGAGGAAGGAGGAGCTCGACCCGATCCTGACGAGGACCGGTGGCGCTTACATCCCCCCTGCCAAGCTCCGCTTGATGCAGCAGCAAATCACTGACAAGAGCAGGTAAGACTGCTTTTAATTATTTCTTTTATCGATACGAGAATCAGAAACCATTTAGTGTTGCTTCATTAACCTCAAACATACTTAAAATTCCTGCTGGTCACAATCATCCATCATTTACGTCGTTGCAAACGCCTTGAGTTGTCATTGCTTTGTAAGACAGTCGGGCGTGGTGCATTCAGTGAAACTCTGACAGCTGAGATTTGAGTGTCAGCTGTGATTAAGCTCTGTCATAAAATCTAGAGGAACGAATTAAAATGTGGTAATAAAATAGAGTAATTTGTTGGGCCAGGACACACTGAGATGGGACGTGTGCGTCGTTGAATCTGTTGTTTTTGTCGGTGTGAGTATTAACAGGTCAGAGCAGTGCGGCAGTGTGACATTTAGAAAGTCAGCAACACATTCACGGTTCACAGCAAGACTATGATCTGTCATTGTCATTTTGACATCATACTAGCAACATCAGACACCTTTCACTACAGTTTCAACGGCAGAATATGATACAGACATGAAAAAACGTAGACTTTTTTTGTAAATCAATTCCTTAATCGGTTTCAGATTAAAAGCTCTTTAGCATTTCTGTGGACAAATCCCTTCATTTGTTAAGAAGGTTTTTATTTGATGGTCATTATCAAAGGCAAACTGTGTAGAAAGAGGCAGGCAGTGTGGTATCCAAACATGCTGCCAACACTTGAACGCACCACCCTGGCAGACTGTAAAACAGTCGGTGCACCCACTTTTTTAGTTTTAGTTGACCTTCAAGCTTCTCTGTTCCAACTCTAAACTTTAGATGTGTTTCTGAAATCTCGGCTCCATATATTATATATGTGTGTGTGTGTGTGTGTGGTCACTGACGCTCCGCCCTCTGTGCAGCCTGGCCTATCAGAGGATGAGCTGGGAGGCTCTGAAGAAGTCCATCAATGGTCTGATCAACAAAGTCAATGTGTCGAACATCGTCAACATCATCCAGGAGCTGCTGCAGGAGAACATCGTCAGGGGGAGGTGACGATAATACACACTAACTAACAGCTTCACATCAACACTCAGTGTTCAAGGATTAATCATTTCTTGGCTGCTACTTACTAACAAACACACACGGGTGAAGTGTTAGAAGTTCATGGGACACTTTCAGATGAGAGGGAATGTATGCAAATGATGTAAGTTTAGTTTCCAATAAAGTGTCCAAATAAATCTGATGATGATGATGATTCATCATCATCATCATCATCAGATATATTTGGACACTTATCAGCTGATTTGTTGGTTTTGTTAAAATCACACGTCCTCGTTAGAGCAGATGATTTAATGGAGTGAACATGGAGTTTACTTCTCTGCTGTCTCCCTGACTGTCTGTCTCCCTGCCCGTCTGTCTGACAGGGGTCTGCTCGCTCGCTCGGTGCTGCAGGCTCAGGCCGCGTCTCCGATCTTTACTCATGTCTACGCCGCCCTCGTCGCCATCATCAACTCCAAGTTCCCTCAGATTGGAGAGCTGATCCTCAAGCGGCTCATCCTCGCTTTCAGGAAGAGTTACCGCCGCAACCTCAAGGTACCTGTCTGTCTGCCTGTCTGTCTGTCTGTCTGTCTGTTGATTAGTGGCTCAGCAGAAAATATCAGTGCTGTTGTAGATGTCAGATTACTGTGTTAAAACCAGTCTGTCTTTTGTTTTCCAGCTTCAGTGCCTGACAGCCTCAAAGTTTGTGGCACATCTCATCAACCAGAACGTGGTACGTCCTGCTGTCTGACTGATTCTGTTAATGGAAAGTTTGAGTGTCGGTGTTCGGCTCTAATGACGTCTGTCGCCTTCAGGCCCATGAGGTTTTGTGTCTGGAGATGCTCACTCTGCTGCTGGAGCGTCCGACCGACGACAGCGTGGAGGTCTCCATCTCCTTCCTGAAGGAGTGTGGACTCAAGCTGACGGAGGTGTCCCCGCGAGGAATCAACGGTACGCTGAAAACTCATTACCATCACTGTCCTCGCAGTTTGAGATGATGACAGCGGGTAATCATCTCAGTTTAGAGCTGAGATGTTGATCGATTTTAATCTGAGAAATTAAGAAGCAAAAATGAGGAACGTTCTTTGGTCGTAGCTTCTCAAATCAGAGTATTTGCTGCTTCTGCTTTTGTTATGATATTACAAATCTGATATCTTTATCTAACTGACGTCCAGCGAAGGACATTTAATCATGACTTGAATTTCATTTAATTTTAATTTCCACAAGGAATCTGGGGGAAAATGATTTAAATTTGACCAATCACTGATTGTTAAATGTGGAGCAGCGGTGACCTGAACGCTGGACACTTGTGACCATAAAGTTTCCGCTTCAGTCCCCACAATCTGGATTAACTGGCTGCGACAACACAGACCGGTAGTCTGTGAGACTGTCCTGGATAAACTCAGTAAAAGAAATGTAATAATCCACTTCTGTTAAATAAAAAAAAAAAAAACAGTAACACTTAAGGGACTTGGTTTCCCCTGAAGGTTTCCTCTCAGGCAGAGCTTCTTCTCAGACTGCATGCCAAAACATTTCCAGAAAGAGGTCTAAAAATAGATTACAAATCGTAGCTGTTGTGCCCGTCTCTCTTTTCAGCCATATTTGAGCGCCTCAGGAACGTCCTCCACGAGTCGGCCATCGACAAGCGGGTCCAGTACATGATCGAGGTGATGTTTGCCATCAGGAAGGACGGCTTCAAAGATCACCCGGTGATCCCAGAGGGCCTTGACCTGGTAGACGAGGAAGACCAGTTCACCCACATGCTGCCGCTGGACGACGAGTACAACATAGAGGACATCCTCAGTGAGCACCGGAGAGGGGGAGGGGGCGGGACTCTACCTGGCTCCAGGTGTGTTTATGTCGCCCTAACGTGTGTCTGTGTGTTCACTCAGATGTGTTCAAGATGGACCCAGACTTCCAGGAGAACGAGGAGAAATACAAAACAATTAAAAGAGGTGGGAGTGCAAACACAAACGTCACACTCGAACTGTCCAATCAGGTGTCACTTCCCTCTCGGTTTAACCAATCGGCTGTCACCTCCCGACAGACATCCTGGACGAGGGCAGCAGCGATTCGGGGGAGGAGGGAGACGGCAGCGATGACGATGAAGATGATGAAAATGAGAACGAGGAAGAGGGAGAAGGTGAGACAGATGGGCTTTATCTCTCAAATTAAAGGGACATTCAACAGATTTTACTGCTACGCCTGCGATGAACTGTTTTATGAGGAGGGAAACGGCTACAAACACATTTGTTAAAGCTCAGAGTGTTTGGAGTAACACTGAATGTAAACATAACTCTTGTTCGTCTACGAGAAAACTCCACAGAAGAAGGTACAAAACCTTTATATCTTGTTCTGGCTGGGAAATATCACCTACAATTTACCTTGATAAAGATTAATAAGTCAAATCTTGTGCTAAAGATTCTCTGCCCCCACCGTCCAGCTCTTTATTCATTATTTGTACTGAACAACAGGTATGTGTAATTAAATCGCTTATAAGAGCTACATGGAGCAAAGCTGTCTTAACTTCTGAAGTTTGGTTGTCATCTAAAGTGTTGAGAAGTTCATTGTGGTGGTTTTACACCACAGAGGAAGGCCCAATATTTATTGTATTATAGTGTTATGAATTGCTTGAGTAAGTCATTACCAACGATAATAAAAAAAAAAGAGTTCATGCTTCTGCATTTGTTTGGTGCTCGAAGCATCGGCACTTGCCAACAACGACTGTAGACAGATGTGGAAGAATTTTGATAATGATAATGTCATGAAATGTGATGGCAGACATTTGAAGAATCATTTGAAAACCTCAACTGAAGCTTTGAGTTTTAAAATAACATAAATAACATAAATAACATGTATAAGTAGTGTGTTAATTAGTGAGCGTATGATGTAGGCAGAGTCTGTCGCCTGTGGACGGAGACAGGCTAGCTGTTCCCCTTTGTTTCCAGTCTTTATGCTAAGCTAAGCTAACCATGCCGTGCAGATACCAGAGTGGGATAAATCTCCACAGAAAATAAGTGCATTTCCCTGAATGTTAAGTAGTTAAATGGAGGGAAAGTCCAGTGTTAAAGCCTGTGTGGATAGATGGAGGTTAACGGACGCCTCACTGACCTTAAAGACGACCTCCCTCTCTCTCTGTTTCTCAGATGAGAAAGTCACCATCTTTGACCAGACAGAAGTCAACCTGGTGGCTTTCAGGAGAACCATCTACCTCGCTATTCAGTCCAGGTACACACACACACACACACACACACACACACAGTCAGTGACTCAGTTGTCTCTCAGGGTTTTGGTAGTTATTTACAGCTCCTTCTATATTTGATGGGCTTGGACTAATATTTAAAGCTGTGTGTGTGTGTGTGTGTGTGTGTGTGTGTGTGTATTAGTGTGTGCGTGTGTGTGTGTGTGTGTGTGGCCTAGTTACCATGGTTTCCTTGAAGAACAGTTCACAGGTTTGGAGAATAGGATGAAGCACTGAGACAGACTGTGAAAATTACACACACACACAGTTACACACATGAAGTCACTGAGGGACAGTTGATTTACTTATTACTTATTTTATGAACTGATTGTTTCTGCAGTTTGGACTTTGAGGAGTGCGCTCACAAACTGATCAAAATGGATTTTCCTGATAGCCAGACGGTGAGTCCACACACACACACACACACACACACTCACACTTGGCCAATGTAAAGAGGCTTCAGTAGCACACACACACACACATTTATGAGGTTAAATATGAAAACTCGTCTCTTTTTTTTGTTTGTTTTCCACCCAAGAGGACTGCGTTCCTCAACTGAGGATGAATCTGAAATTACGAATGACTGAATTATGGACGAATAAACAAGCTGACACACAGTTTTCAGTCGTTAACTAGAAGCGTTGGAACGACAGCAGCTGGACATAAAATCTAGAGCTGAGATAATTAGACGATGGAGATAATTTATCATCGTTTTACTCACTTATTAAGCAGAAAACGGCCAAAATGGTTCCATCATCTGAATCAAACACTCCGCTGACCACACAGAGGCGCCGATTAACAAGATAACAAGTGGAAAACTGAAGTAGGGATACTGGAATCGGACATCAGACTCATACTGACTCATGTTCAGGACTGAAACGTTGCGATTTAACGGTTTCTTGTAATGCTTCTAATGCTAACATAACTTAGCATCACTCCAGATGAGCAGGTGGGAGGAGGAAGAGGTCTGAACGATGGTGAAATACCGGCGTGGCCTCCAAAACCTCCGGTAACTGCACCAACAACCAGAGGGCAGACGACGCCTGAGCAGAGCAGCTCCTTACTCCGCTGTCGAGAGCCATTTTGATGGTCTTATCCACAAAGTAATATCACAAAAACGCTGTTATTAAACAAAAGAAACACAAAACTGCACAAGAACACAGAACATCTGAACAGACAAACAACCAATAGAGTGAAAGTCAACAGTCTTTTAAAGGGTTTGAACACTTTAACTGGTGCATGAATAATTATTATTCCAATAATGAATAACAGGTCAGTACATTTATATCCATGCATTTATTTGTAAAGCTTTGTTTTACAATGTTAGGAAAGCAATATTTAAGTCCGGCCTGATGTTGCCTCACATATAAAACAATGATCCCAGTCATTTCAGCACAGGGAGGCATTAATCAATCGCTGTAATCGGATTGGTAGTTTAGGCACTCAGATACCGAGTACCGGTTTGATACCCAAACCCCCGGTTTTGGACTTGTGTCTGAAGAAGTCGGATCGGTGTGTCCCTGAATTAAAGAACGCAGTAGAGGAAAGTGTCTGTGTGTCTGTGTGTCTGTGTGTCTGTGTGTGTGTGTGTCTGTGTGTCTGTGTGTCTGTGTGTCTGTGTCTGTGTCTGTGTGTGTGTGTGTGTGTGTCTGTGTGTCTGTGTGTCTGTGTGTGTGGTCCTGAGGCCAGATTGTTGGGACAGTAATAGTTGCCTTCAGACGTTGACAGTTGCTGGTCAGCTGTGTGTGTGTGTGTGTGTCTGTGTGTGTGTGTGACAAACATTATGCGTCAGAGGACAATCAGCTCTGTGTGTTGCAGTTTTTTGTATCTCTGTGAGGACCAGTTTGACCTTCACACTGATGACGTGCGGCTCCGCGACACCTCTCCAGACAATCAGCGTCTCGTTTATAGCCGCTGATCCTTGTTTGTTGTTTTTTTTTTTCTTCCTCGGCTGAAACGACAACTTCTGTCTGACAGATTTCCTCAGAAATGTTAGAGTTCCACTTTTTAATATTTGACCAGTGAACTGATGATGGTTCATGTTTGAGGCTTTTTCACGTCCATATTTTAGTGACATGAATCGTAATTGTGGCTGAATCTCACACAGTGTGACAGTGTACTTGTGTGTGTGTGTGTGTGTGTGTGTGTGTGAGAGAGGTCAGAGCTGATGACCTTGTCAGCCAGAGTTTCATCAGCATCAGGACTGAATCACTCAACACAACAGCTGGAAAACACAAACACACACACACACAGATGCTTGTCCTTGTCCACACTCGTCCTCACGCGCTCAGCAGCCGCACTGACTGAGGTGTTTGTTGAAGAAAACCCCATTTCCATCTAATCACAAAGCATTTACATCAAAATCAACAAGTCTTAAAGCTTCTCATGTTCACCAATTTAACCAAAAACACTTCTCAGCCGACCTTGACTCGCTTTTTCCCAACAGCCGATCTCAGAAGTCGACTGTTTCCTGGATTAAACCTCAAACGTTTACACATGATGATGATTGACGCATGCTCAAAACGCTGATTTCACCAGATTTCTTAGTTTTGTCCATAAACTCATCAGGAAAATGTTTACTGACGTAATAAATCAAGTCAGGCGTCGGCTCATTTTCTCATAGACTTCCATTCATTCAGACTTCTTTTCTGAGCTGACGGATGCACATTTAAAGCACTTCCACACTGGCTTCACTTTTCAGACCCGAAAGCTACGTTCACTCCCTTTTATACAGTCTGTTGTCTGTTAGTGAGTTATTTTTTTATTTTGATCATCATTGAGCGTCTCCTCACAGCGTCAGTGGTCACGATGAACTAGAAACATCAGCGAAACATGTTTTGTTTTTTTCCCTCCTCTTATGAGCTGGAAAAAGGTGTTAATCCATGACCATTTCTCAGAGCGTCTGAGGCTACGATGCGTTCAGGGAACACCTCTAGAGATTCATGAGAAAACGTCTCTGCCTTGAGATGTTTTCGGGGGGAAGGAGGCCCTGGTCGGCGTTGACGGCGACATCTGAGGATGTGTCATCACAGCTGCTCCAGCCGCTGTTTCTCCTCTCAGATTGAGCGATGATGCAGAGTCTCACCGAGGCTCCAGACGACAGCTGATGAACGTGATCTGAGCGTTAAAGCGTGATTTTGTTGTTAGTTCCCTGTTTGAATAAGTTGTTTTATGTGTGTGTGAACAGAAGGAGCTGTGTAACATGATCCTGGACTGCTGCGCTCAACAGAGGACCTACGAGAAGTTCTTTGGTCTGCTGGCCGGGGTGAGACACACACACACTAATATTATCAAACATGACACCTTTAAAGGTTAATTCACCCAAATTTACAAAAAAACAACTTATTTTCTGTCGATAGCTTTGATTTTGTGTGTCCACGATTTGAGATTTGAGAGTTTAGTTTAGCTTGTGGTGCTCTCAGTATTGAGAAATCACATTTAGAAAATTCATCATCAGCAGCATCTTGTTCCAGACACGGTTTACTCGTTACTGTGGATCATCCAGAACACAGATTACATTAACATGCACAGAATATTACAGGTTTTGCCCTTATTCTGAAAAAGACAATATTCCTACCAAACTGATTACATGGCTAACGAAAAAGAAATGTTTTCGTTTGCATGCACACTTTGATTAATTTGCATCAAGTCAAAATATGGAGAGGTGGAAAAGCTGGTGCTTCTTTACTTCTTTAGGTAAAAATAGGATTTTCTCAGACTTTTCCACTGATTGTGTTCCTGTTTGACCATGCAAACACAGCCTCCCCCTCTCATATGTGCTCGTATCCGAAAACCTGTTGATATCCAAGTCTTTCAATAAAACCAGGCGACAGAAATTTGGGCTTTTCTTTCCACCCAGGCCTCCTGCAAACTGTTGCCTAATTAGTTTGTCTCCAAAGCACCGAGCTGATTTTAAACAGACAGGAGGTCGTGGGTCCTGTACAGTAAAAACCCCGACTGAGACGCATATTCTAAATGTGCTGTAAACCTGTTCAAAGAATTATCCCAAACATGTCCTTCATGTCTTTAATCAGAAAATTCTGCACTCAGAATAAAGCCTAATTGAGAAAATCCAAACAGAATATTCTACGTCAGGTTATTGTCATATTTGGAATAATAGTGGAGCATTAGAGTGCATGTAAACACAGTCATTTACATGTCCAGAAAAATGTAGTGATTGTTTTGTGTGTGTGTGTGTTTAGAGGTTCTGTCTGCTGAAGAAGGAGTACATGGAGAGTTTTGAGGGGATTTTTTCAGAGCAGTACGACACAATTCACCGTCTGGAGACCAACAAACTGAGGAACGTGGCTCGGCTGTTCGCTCACCTGCTCTACACCGACTCTGTGCCCTGGAGTGTAAGGACACACACACACACACACACACACGGAGACATTAAATCCAAGGTGTTTGCTCTGTGTGGTTGATTCATTCTCTCTCTCTCTCTTTCTGTGCTGTGCCTGGTGAATGTCTCTCGACCAGGTTCTGGAGTCGATCAAGATGAGCGAGGAGACCACGACGTCGTCCAGCAGGATCTTTGTGAAGATCCTTTTCCAGGAGCTTTGTGCCTACATGGGCCTCCCCAGACTCAACCAGAGGCTCAAAGACACGTACGAGCTCACACACACACACACACACACACACACACACCTATATTTAAAGATAGATACGTCTCTAATGCTGCTATGGACAATAAAATATGAACAGTATATTTAAACAAAGATGTAATGGCAGATATTTTGTGTGTGTTTCAGGACTCTGCAGCCGTTTTTTGAAGGGCTTTTTCCTCGCGATAATCCCAGAAACACTCGCTTCGCCATCAACTTCTTCACCTCTATTGGACTGGGAGGCCTGACGTAAGGGACGCACACAAACACATCGTATATATATATATATATATATATACACACACACACACACACACATCCTGTGTATACACAACATGGCCAGAAACCTTGTACTTTACCTCCAAATGTGACTGTTGAACATCCAAATCAATGGGCGATAATCTGCTGCTATAACAGGATATCTTCAGGTGTTATAATGTCTTTAAAACATTTAGTCTCTTGTAAAAAGGCCAGACTATATTTTAAAAAGTCTGCTTGATGCCTCTAGAGCAGGGGTGCCCACACTTTTTCGGCTTGCGAGCTACTTTTAAAATGATCTACCTACATTAAAAACGCTAAACATATATTTATTTATAGATATACAAAAGGGAGACAAGAACAACAAAGCTGAGCAAAGTAAACACACATTTAACTCAAACATAGACATCTAACTTCTATGTACGATGTAAATATAAAAGTGTTGATGTAAAAACTAGGACAGAAATGTGTAAAGACATTAGTGCAAAGATGGCGGAATAAATATTGAATGTTGACTGTACTCCATATATTCCATTATATACATACATGTCCCATACTGATATTCTTTCTCTCTCAGGGATGAGTTGAGGGAACATTTGAAGAACGCTCCCAAGATGATCATGACTCAGAACCAGGACGTGGAATCCTCTGACTCGTCGTCCTCGTCGTCCTCCTCTTCCTCGTCTGACTCCTCCTCCTCAGACTCCTCCAGCGACTCAGATTCAGACTCCTCAGACTCGGACTCCTCCTCCAGCAGCAGCAGCAGCTCAGGTACATACATACTTACGTGTTACAGCCGTGTGCCGTCTGCTCTGTACACCGTGACCTCTGTTCTCCTTTGAGGAGAAAAAAAAAAAAAAACTCAGAAAGAACAAACTCACAACAAAAAAGCAGAAAATAACTGTTTTATCGTTAATCTTATTGTTATACGGTTGATTAAAACGACTGAAGGATCACATGGTGCAAATAAAAGTGCAAAAACAAATGTTGAATGCAAGTACTAACGTTAAAGTAAAAAAATATTGACGCACGGCCACACAGTTGTGCAGAAAGGATGCAGTTATGAGTTCAAAGGACACAAATAGATCCAAGTGTCAGAGCTCCGGTTTCCCACAGAGGCGGCCTCAGTGAATGTATCGTGACGTCCTGGCGTTATGACGTTTAGTCTGTGGTGATAATGCAGCTTTCTGTGGACACCTAGAGCTCTATGACGCTTTACACGCAAACAGGGAGTGGGCTTGGAGGAGAGGGTTGGACTACCTGTTAAATTTTTTGAAAACGTGTTTCCGTTACTTGATTCTAGCTTTCAGTTGTGCTTTACTATGAAACAAGTTAGCACCAGCATGACCCCCAACAACCGACTCTGCCGTCACTGTGTTTACTCGTGAGTGGAACGCAAATAAACGCAAAGGCGAGTATTCCTGTCACGTTTTATGAATCTGAAAATGAGCAGAAAACGTCTCCTTCAAGGCCTCAGAGGTCCCGAACAGTTTCTGTTCTGTGGCATCAGGAGTTAAAGTTTGCTGCCTCTTTAAGAAGAAATGGACAGGTGAATGGATGAGTGATTGATGGATTAATAGATGATTTCTTTTTTTTTCTTTTTGTCCTCCAGACTCAGACAACAAACACCGTAAGAAGAAGAGGAGAAAAGAAAAAAGTGAAGAGAAGAAGAAGAGGAAGACGAAAGAAAGGAGCAAGAAGAAGAAGACGAATGACAAACCGTCGGACAAGAAGCGAGGCGGGCGGAAGGATCACGACAAGGACGACGACAGAGACGACGAGAAGCAGGCGAGGAAGGACAGGAAAGGCCGCGCACGTGAGTCGGAGGAGCGTGAGCGCGCACGTGACGGCGCCCGCCGGGGCAGGCGAGACGAAAGAGTACAAGAAGAAGAAGAAGAACAGGAGGGGAGGAGACGAAAAATGGACGTTCAAGGCAGACAAAGGGACGGGGAGAGAGAGAGGGAGAGGGAGAGGGAGAGGGACGGGGAGAGAGAGCGGGAGAGAGACAGGGAGAGGGAGCGAGGGAGAGAGAGGGAGACTGAGGAGAAGAGGGAGAGCGAGAGGGACCGAGAGAGGCAGAGGGATAGAGAGAGGAATAAAGAGAACAGAGACAGGAACAGAGAGAGAGAGGAGAGGAGGAGGAGATAAAACTCTTCATCCCTCCGTCCTGAAGCAGCAGTGATGGACTGATGACTGACAGACGAGCGACGCCTCCGTCTTGTCTCCTCCTGTCTCCCCCTCTTCTTTACCTCATCCTGGTGTCATGGATTTGGGACCCATCTCTCTCTCTCTTTCTCTCTTTTTGTCTGTATTTTCTATTATTGATTTTTGTTGTCGATGAAATCCCCCCAAAAAAAGATTAAAGGTGTTTCAGATGTTTTTTTTAATCTGTTTCTGTTTCAAGCTCTCAACCGTTTGCACAATATATTTTTTCCCGTTCTGCCGTGACGTTTGTGGACCGCCGCTCTGAAGCCTCGAGTCTGGCTTTAAGGACGTCGCCATCTTGGTTTTTTTTAGAGCCAGAAGTGACATTTGTTCCATAAAGACGGCCCCTGATTGGTTAGTCACAACGTAGTCCCGCCCTAAAGCGTCTTGCTTCCTGGTCTATTTTCCTCTAAATGGGACCAACTACTTTTTTACTTTTTTTTTTTTTTTTATATGAGTGAACACAAGAAAATCATCTTGAGGACATACCAAAAAAAAAAGAAATAAAAAAACAATTCTAAGAAAGAAACAACAAAATAAATGTAAAGTGCCTAAAAAATGTTAAAGGCAACAGTTAAACAAACACAATGTACCAACTAGGAGGAGCGAGAAGCATCAAAAACCTTCCTGTAAATTTGGTTGAGTGCATTTTTTTTAATTGATAAGAAAAACCATTAAAATCATTGATGAACCAAGCAGAGGAGCCCTTTAATTTCTCCAGCAGATCCGGCAGGTTGAACTGGTGGTGCAGACACTCACTTCCTCTCACACGGGTGCAGAGCGAACGCGCTCTTTGGCCGTCGTCCGAGTCTTTGTGGTGCGTTCAGGTGCAACTTTTTGGACCAGACGTGAGGCGATGCAGCAGTTCGCCTTTGCTGTGCTGCTTCTCTGGTGTGTCACGGCCTTAAAGGAGTAGTTCACCCCATCTAGAACCTCTCATACTGCCTACCAGCATCTCTAAAGCTCTCTAGTTACCCTGTTTTATCTTTATTTAATTCTTACAAAAGTGGATAACATCAAGTTGTGGTTTTACTGGGTCTATTTGCTGGACTGTGTTTTGTCCAGGACCAGTAACTCCCTCTGCACACGGCCAGGCTTCATATTTACTGTACAGACACGAGCGTGATATCAAGCCTCTCATCTCAACTTGCAGCAAAACAAGAAAATCCAAAAAAGATTTCCAGAAATAGCTTCCTACTTCTTTAACAGAACAGAAAATGACCTACAGAGTGGAACAGGTGGAGGCGGCTGTTTGAAATGTCCAAACACGTCTTAACTCGGTTGAAACCAGAGCACAGTATGACTAAGCAGCCCTGTTGTCAACACACACACACACACACACACACACACACACTGAGAATTAGCTGCTACAGTAAACACACCAAAACTGTTTCTCAGCAAACTTAAATAGAAGAACATCTTGTGGTGTTAAAGCCAGAGGAGGAACACAGAACATGAGCTTCACGACAAATCAAACGTTCACCTTAAAACATTTCACATGAGGATTATTGTCCTTTTTTTGTCCTTATTTTTACTGGACTACATTTATTTTACATCAGTTTCTTTAAAAACGATGATTCAACATCTCAGATGTGATGTTTTGCTGCTTAATCTAACGTGTCGTGACGGCGTTTGTCACTTTTATTTTGGATTTTACAAGTTAAGTCAGAATAAATAGATTCATCTAATTGTTAGTTGCAGCCTGACTATAAGAATTATTATTAATACAGATAATACATAGATAGATAGTAGATTAAGTTCTTTTACTTTTGTACTCAATATTTTTTACAGTGAAGAACGACTGCTTCAGAAAAGGATCTGGATTCTCTGGAGTCTCCAGCAGCAGAACCAACAGAACCAGTACGTCCTCTGGGTTCTGCAGGTACACACAGGATGTTGTTGTGTGCTGTGGCTCATGCGGGCTCTCCAGTTTCAGGTGTCACCGCTTCAAGGTAAAAAATATTGTTGAAAGTTGTTGAAAGCAGTTTTTTTTGTTTACAGTCAACAGTCTCCTCTGGTGGCGTCAGCTCAGAATATGTTGATGTCAGGTTTCGTCTTGTTTCTCCGTGCTGCGTCTCCGTCTATTTCCTGGACTGATGTGGATCATCTGTCTCCTAAAACAATGTCGTATCACCACACACCAAAAGTCACACTCGGCTGATAAGAGCACTTCACCTCGGTGAGGAAGATGAACTGTGAGACACTGTGGACGCTGACAGAGACGTCCGTCTTACTCAGCTGTTGTTTAATGTGCTTTTGTTTTTGTGAAACTGAGATAAGATAAGATCTGATACATAATTTATTGATCCGTAATCACACAGCAGTAAAGCGATCCTCCAGACCTATGATAGAGTAAATGTTTAGGAAGTGTAAATATAAAGTACTTAACAGGGCAGGAAGTGGGAATGTAAGGTGCAAGAATATTGATTTCTGTGCATAATATAATAAAATACAGATAAAAATGTAAGATAAACACAGACAGGATGCAGGTGAGAGAGGAGATTTGTTTATATTCTTTCTGATCAATGACTGAGGGAGTTTGATGAGAAGGTGGTGGAAGGTTTCACCGTCCACTTCTGCTCCCTTGTTGCTGATTTGATACCAAAAAAACCACCAGATCCTTATGAAATAAGGGGGAAACCTTATTGCTCTTGTAGTTTAACAAACATTTTTCCATGATTTATTCAGTCAAAGGCTTCAGAAACATCCTGGTGCAGAGACTTCCTGGAGTTCCTGTACAAATTAAACGGTAGGCTTCAAAGACATTGAGCCCAGTGCATTCTGGTAGTTGTAGGTTTTCTACCTTTTGAGCAGAAACAAATTCCATAACCTCTTCTCTCTGTTTTTTCCTCTAATGGCTGCGTTAGACAGCCCAGATGAGAAGATCTATGAGAAGATCATGCTTCTTTGATCGCTGAGCTTTGGAGGTGCTGGTCTCTGGGTTTCTTCACCTCGTGGACGGAGCTGTTTTCCTTCAACTCTCAGAAACACTCAGCAAGTAAGAAAAAACAGACAATTAACCCCCAACTGGAATCGTTTTTTAAATGTGTGTGTGTCCATGGATTTTTATCGTCTTTGTGTGAGTGTGTGTGTGTTTGTACTGGTCTGACTATAGCGTTTTTACACACACTCACTCACACTGAGACTCTCTGCTGTGTCCTTGTCCAACCTTGATGTGATGCTCAAGGTGAGAGGGGGAGATGCCTGTGTGTGTAAGTGGGTCGCTGCGGTGCTGGACTGTGATTGGCTGGATATCTTGAGGTGTAGTTGGTTTGCTGCGGCAGCAAATGGAGGAGCAGATCCACTGGGAGCTGCGAGGAACTCTGGGAAACCATAGCGAGGCCCTCTGCAGAGAGAGAGAGGGGGAGGGGAGGAGAGGAGGTGGAGGTGAGACATGGACTCGTCTTTCTCCATCTTCTGAATATATCTGAGGATATCTGGAATTTAATTCTTTGGTTTGAATATTTCACTCTGTAAACATCATACGGTTTCAAAGAAGAGCCGCAACAAGATAAAACACATGTGTGCTGAAACAGATTTTTTGGCTATTTGGAGATTTGCGATCACAACACTGATGTATTATCACCTTGTACACTTGATATAGAGGACGTGTTAGCAAACATTTACTTTATTACACATCCAGCAGACACGGAGAAACATTATTGTCCATTTGCAGGCATTTCTGTCCAATATTCAGTCTGTTTTAGCTCCGTTTTTGGTCTCCACCAACATCTCTGGTAAACAGGTAGTTTATAGTGAGCTTTGAAATATAATACATAATATAATTTATAAGCTACTGCTGATCACTCACCCAGCTCTCCTCAGGTTCTTCTCACACCACAGCTCCATTCTTCTTCTCTGATCCTTATTCCTTCCAACCCTCGTCTGTTCCTGATCTCTTGGACGACTAACAGGCTCATGATCGTACGGCTTTGGTCCCTCTTAACTGTATGAATAAACATTTACAACCTCCTCAGTATCAAAATTAGCTTCAGATTCATCTCTGCTGTGTAAATCCACTGCTCTCCCTGATGTTACGTCACTTCTGGTTTGGCTTTTTCACAAGCAGAAGTAAAAATCTTCCACGAAAACAACTCCAGGAGTCTCTGTAGGGAATATATGGTTATATTTTTATGAAAATCTAGTTCCCTGATCACTTTCCTACACGTTGATTGGATGGAGTCTCCAACCTGCTAGCTGTTCTTTAAGGGCTTATCACTTTCCCATCATGCTCTGGGTTGGCCGGGTTGGAGGCAGACAGGCGGAGGCGTCTCTCTCTCGGAGCAGGAGTGTGAAATGTCTCAGCTCTCTGACACCATGTTACCTGTGTGTCTGAACTCTGGTACCAAACAATCACCAAAATCTCTCCACACAAAGTCTTCACATCGTCCAGAAGTCCAGAAGACAGAAGAGAGCACGTTAATAATCATATTGATCGAACATCTGCGCCACTTTTTACTCTATTTTATTCTATTTTGTCCTCCCAGACACTGCAGATGCTACTCAGGCTGGTTGGTTAAATGTCTGCATGTTATTAGTTATTGTCAGTATTCTCCTAAAAAGATGATACCCGACATCAGATAAGATGAGGCAGTAAAGGACGGAAGCAAAAACAATATTTATCCTAAAGAATCGCTTTAATTAACGTTAGTGCATGAGTTAAACTTTTAAACGTTTACACACCTCACACTTAGTCAATTATTCTACTTCTATCAAATGTTATTTGCCAAACTGATGTAATTAGAGTAGAATAGAGTTTATTGCTATTTGGACGAGTACGAACAGGTACGTTGGAATTCTTTGTGCGTTTGACTGGTCTGTTCAAACACTTCAGGAATAATCCCAAAATTAAAGGATCCTTTTTGTTGAACTAGGATTAGCTTTTGGATGCCTTAGTCCAAAGCCACCAGACTCCATTGACAAAAATGTTAATTTAACACGGGACTTGCTGGTATGCCGCTGTCTCAGTCGATTTGTTTGTTCGTATTGTTGTGTGACTTTGGTGTTTTAATGGGTTGTGGTTCAGATCTAAAACAATATTTGTGTAACACACGACGACACAAACAAACACCTGTAGGTTTGAGAATCGCTGTTTTGAAGCCTCGACTTTGGCATTTTCAAATTCGCCATCTTGATTTTGGAGCCAGAAGTGAGTTTGTCTCCCCTGCGTCTGATTGGTTAGGTTTAGACATGACCCACCTCTGATTGGTTATTCACGATGGAGTCCCGCCCTAAATCGTACCCTGTTTTATCGTTTATTTTCCTCTAAACTGGACCATAATTTACTAAATGAAGGTCCTGCTGTGTTGAAGACGACTGTAAACTAGCGACTGAGACCATAAACTCATCAGGAAAAAACCTTCGGCAGGTGACAGGTGGTTAACCTGCTGACCGGAGCTCAAATGCAGCTCTGCTATTTATTATTTTATAATATTTTTATTTTTTCAGCAAGAAACTCTAAATAAACGACACCTAAAGATGAAAGATGAATAGTTATCTTTAATAACTTATAATCTTATATGAATAGAAATAATCTTTTTAGTCATGAGTGTTCAAGGTTGTGGAGAAACACTATTTGAAACAGTTTCAGCTGTGGCTGCACGAAAAACTGCGAAATGATCCTTTAACCTGACACCTCCTGACCAGGTGAGTTAACAGTAAACAGAGGGAGAGACAGACAGGGAGAGAGAGAGACAGACAGACGGACAGACAGACCTGTGTGCTGCAGCCAGTATTTACAGTTTGAAAATAGATTTTATTCTCTTTATGCCAACAACAAAACCTGGAAATAATTCAGAACCTGCTGTTCACACACACACACACACACACACACACACATACACACACACACACACACACACACACACACACACACACACACACACACACACACACACACACACACACACACACAGGTATCATGCTGGTTTGATCCAAAATCCTTTTTTTTTTATAATTGGATACAATTTATGTCCCTCTCTCTCTCTCTTCCTCCCTCCCCCCCCCCCTCGCTCTATGGCGCATGCGCAGTCCCTCCGCCCTGCTCTCGGTGCAGCGCAGAGCGCGCGGCTCTCCGCTGCTCCCTCAGAGTTGGATAGTGTCCGGATACCTGAGGGATGGATGATCGATGATGACCGATCAATCAAACAGGCGGCAGACCCAGTGCCAGATCAGTATCGATTATTGATTAATGACCGGCAGCTGGTAGTGTGTGTGTGAGTGTGTGAGTGTGTGTGTGTGTGTGTGTGTGAGCGGAGTTCAGCGCTTCAAGCCCACAGGACTCTACTTTCTTCATCCATCACCTCCTCCTCCTCCTCCGGTAAGTCACCTTCCTCCTTCTCCTCCTCCTCCTCTTCTTTTTACTCTTCTTCTCGTGTCTCCTCCTCCTCCTCCTCCTCCTCCTCCTCCTCCTCCTCCTCCTCCTCCTCTTCTCTCTGTGAGTTGAAGGTTATGAAACGGACCGACCGCGGAGGTGTTTAACTGTCTGTCCGTCTGTCCGCTGGTCTTTGTCCGGATCACTTTCAGGCCGCTTCAGTCACTTCAACTTTTCTAATTTATCCTTTTTACTGTCCGTCTGTCGGTCTTTTCCTTTATTTTATGGCACCTGTCTGTCTGTCTGTCTGTCTGTCTGTCTGTACTTTGTGTCTGCTGATTTTTGACAGGATGGTGGAAGAAGTTCCCAGCTCTTAAAACATTAGAAAATAGTCCAATAAAATGTGCAGGTGTCTCATTAGATGCAGATTATTAGTGGTGAAGGTGCTACAGCTGTAAAAAGTGCAACATTTTCCCTCTGAAATGTAGAATAAAGTATAAGATAATGGAAATAATCAAGTAAAGAAGCTTAAAATTGCACTAAACAACAGTGGAAGAAGAATTCACATCTGCTGAAATAATAATAATAATAATAATAATAATAATAATAAACTCCATTGTAAATCAAGCACATCACATTATCACACTGATATTATTAGTAAGATATGTTTAGGTTTCAAAAGTAAAAGTACTCATTCTGCAGTACAGAGTCCCGTCTAAGTGCTTTATTATGACGTATTTTTAGATAATTAATACCAAACAAGTGGAGTTGTACTTTATATACTGTTGGGAAGTCAAAGCTTTAATAATGTTATTATATATAAAGTAACCAGGAGTGAATCTGGAGTAAAAAGTAGTGATATATATATAAATGTAGTGCAGTAGTAGTATTATAAAGTAGAACTGGAAATAGTTAATGGACCGTTATCACTAAAGTGCATAATGATGAAATGTGGCAAATGTTGTATTTAGATAATAATAGTAACAAAAGAAAACCAGACAAGACGGTTAAAATAAGAGTACAAGCAACGTTCATCAGCACACAGTGAAGTAAAACCAATGAAAAGAATAAAAGTAAGATAAACAGCAGCAGTTTAAATAAAAACATATCAGACCTTTTTTACACTGTGATGCTTTGTTTCAGGTTATAGTGAATTAACTCCACTGTGACCTGCTGCAACATGAAGATACACCTTAATGCATCAGTGATAATAATCCAGTATTATAATAAATTAGAATATCACCAACAAATCAGCACCTTTGATTTAACAAGCAGGTTATCGGCTGGATGTTGGTGCAGCTGTACAGACGCAGACCATCGGCTAAAACAACAACTTATTAATCTTATACAAATACACCACTCCATCACAGCCGGGCTAACTGTTCCCTCCTGTTTCCAGCCTTTATGCTAAGCTAAGCTAAGCTAACTTCAAGCTTCAGGTTCATGACACATGGCTAACTAAAGGCACTTCTTTAATTTATAAGATATTCCTTTATTAGTCCCAGCAGACGGGAGGAGATATAAAAGAATCTTGACATCTTTACGGTAGAGGAAGTATAAAAAATATGACCAATGTAGGATACAAGTGGGAGATATTAGAAAGTATTGCACTTACAGTGTGTGGTGAGATAAAGAGATGAATAGATATATTGAACATTTGGTGAACGTTACAGTGCTGTTATTGGACCTTCACACACTGAGTGTAATGAGTGCTAATAATCTATAATATATGATGATATGTGACACTCTGGACAATGAGCACTTTTACTTTTAATACTTTAGTATTGTTTTGTGTTTTGTTGAATGGACCTGATTTGTACTTAAATGATTTTACAGCGACGTATTCTTACTTTTACTTTGTACCTAATTTACCTTCTGTAGTCTTTCAGTTTTCTTTTCACGAGTTGGTTTGAGGTGCGTCATTTAAAAAAACTGCTCAAAACCAAATCAGGGCTAAAGGACTCACCAGACAGACAGTATAATCTTGTGTGTATTGAAAATGCTTCATTATTGTCAGATAATCCCTTACAAAGCCCATTCACACACACACACACACGCACACACAAACACACACACACACGCACACACACACACACACACACACACACACACAAACACACACACACAGTCGTCCAGAGTTGTTGTCCCGTCTCTCTTTCTGCCACAGAGATGTTGTTAATTTTCACATAGGTGAAAGTATGGCAGTCTGTGTGTGTGTGTGTGTGTGTGTGTGTGTGTGTGTGTGTGTGTGTGTGTGTGTGTGTGTGTGTGTAAGGGTTAAGACTTAGCTTTAAGGTTAGGGTCAAAGTTGGGGCATGTACTATGTCAAGAAGCACCTTTACAACTACAGAAAGACAAGTGTGTGTGTGTGTGTGTGTGTGTGTGTGTGTGTGTGTGTGTGTGTGTGTGTGTGTTGATCGGTCTGATAACGACACCTGATCAGCTGCACTGTAGCGCCCCCTTTAGCTCAAACAGAAACAGAAACCTTGACATTGATTTTCCTTCCTTTCCCCCTTCAACCCCTCCTTCCTTCCCTCCTCTCCCCTTATCTCCTTTCCTATCTCCTCCCTCCCTCCCTTCCTCCCTTCCTTCCTAACCCCCTCTCCTCTCCTCCTTTACCTGCTTCCTCTCCTCTCCACCTCCATCTTTTCCTACTTCTCCTGCGTGGCCTGGAGTTTTCTCTCTCTCTCTCGGCTCTTTGTTTGGATGTTTGGAGCTCGAGTGTCTCGGCCTCTGAGAGTCTAATTAACACTAATCAACTTAATTAGAGCAGAAGTCTCCAGTTAAAGACAGAAGAGGGAGGCTGACGGAGTGAGGAGGAGCAGGAGGACGTCCACACTGGGCCTCTAGTTTCTATTTTGATGCATAAAAAACACTGAACGCTGAATATGCCTATTATATGTGCCATGTCTATTTTAATTCAATTAATTAATTTATTTATAATCTTTACGACTCAACAGTCTGAACCTCGTTAACCACCATAACCTGCTGTAGCATGTAGTGGCTGAATGTATTAACTAGTTACTAGACCACTAGATCCCTCCATAACATCTGATGCCTGATCCTTAATGTTGAATCCCTGAATCGTTGGGTCTCTCTAATTAAAGAGTTTGGTCCAGACCTTTATGGAAAGAGTCTTGAGATAACACTGTTATGAACTGGCGCTATATAAATAAAGATTGATTGATTGATTGATTGTTAGATTAGGAGAAGGTTCACTTTTATATCAAACTAACCTGCTCTCAAACCGTACTAACTAGTAGTCAGGCTGTACTAACTCGCTGTTTGACCACATTAATCTGCTGTTAGACAGCAGACAGCAATTAACTAACTAGTTAATTGTTAGGGCATACACACTTACCATTAGTCTGTACTAACTAGTTGTTAGGTCATACAAACTGACTGTTAGACTGTGCTAACTAGTTGTTAGACCATACAAACTGACTGTTAGACTGTGCTAACTAGTTGTTAGACCATACAAACTGACTGTTAGACTGTACTAACTAGTTGTTAGACCATACAAACCAACTGTTAGACTGTGCTAACTAGTTGTTAGGTCATATAAACCAACTGTAACTAGTTGTCAGGCTGCACTGATGATCGGTTGGACTCCAGTGAAGGTGTGTGTGTGCTTTTGTTGTACAGTAAAGGTAGATTCATCCTACTGTAACACACTCTCTCTTGTTCTCCTCCACACAAATCAATTTTACCTATTTATAGAGCATGACAACATTACTAAATACAGTGTGTGTGTGTGTGTGTGTGTGTGTGTGTGTGTGTGTGTGTGTGTGTGCCAGGACTCCTGCAGTGGGCAGATTGAGAAGCAGCATGTTGTTACGTCAGGACAGATTAGTTTGGAAACCTGCAGAGAGCACACACACACACACACACACACACACACACACACACACACACACACATGGATTCTGTTGTTTCTGTCCTAAATCTAACTCAGTGCTCTCTGTGTACATGTATGTGTGTGTACGTGTGTGTGTGTGTGTGTGTGTGTGTGGACTGACAGCAGGCAGGTGTAATGAGCTCATCATAACAACTTTATTGCTGTTCCGCTAAAATTTGGAAAATGTGCTTATCTGCTTTCGTGCAGACAGATGAGGGGATTGAAACCTCTTTCATGTCTGCACCTTAAAAGTGACGCTACAGCCAGCAGCTGGTTAGCTTAGCTTAGCTTAGCTTAGCATAAAGGCTGGAAACAGCTAGCCTGGCTCTGTCCAGAGGTGAGAAGCCAAAGCTATGTCTCGTTTGTTTAGTTTGTACAAAAGCAAACTTTCCAGCGTCAAACAGAAATGTATCATACACAGAACACACATTAATACTCATTACATCACTTTAGCACAATGAAATAATGAGTGAACATTGATTATTGTTGATTATTTAAAAGAAAAGCTCATAGAAAGACTGCACGCTCTTACTTTGAAATGATGCCATCAGTAAGAAACTTAAAAAAAAAAAGAAATTATGTTGCCAGGAGGTTTGAAAAGTGATTAAAGTGTGTGTTTGTTCTCACTGGCGGGCGGTTTGTCTCAAAACTGTGTGTGTGAAATGTAAATGCACAAGCGCAGAACTGAGATCCACAAAAACTGCAGATCGTCTTTTATGTAAATCGAATGTAAATGAATTCACAGATATTCTTTTTATGTGTGGAATTTGTGTATTTGCATTTCTTATTTTGAATGTGTAAAATATTTGTGTGAGTTTCCTACATTCTTTTCTTTTGTGCGAAAGGCACTTCATATTGACAGATTACACTTTTACACCCGGATCTTCAATCGATTCGATTCGCACAAATAGAATAATACTGAGACGAATCTATCAATAGTTGAAACGTGTGTGTTTAGCAGCAGAAATACTGAGAGTGTTGCAGAAATGTGGAGGACTGTGTGTGTAGGTGCTGCCTGCTGTACACTGCTAACAGCCACCTCATTACTCCCATTCTGTCTGATGTGATTTATGGAGCTACCTGTGTGTGTGTGTGTGTGTGTGTGTGTGCACCTGCTCCCCGTGTTGTCTCGAGAACTTTTAATTAATTTCCCGTCATGTGACAATGGGGAAGTGATGACAGTAATGAAATGTGATTGGACGATTATTATCAAAAACACAATTAGTGGCCAGAAGGTGATCAGAGAGTGAGAGAGAGAGAGAGAGAGAGAGAGAGAGAGAGAGAGAGAGAGAGAGAGGTTTGGAAAGTGTGTATGAAGGAAAAGTTGACTGTGTGTGTGTGTGTATGTGTGTGTGTATGTAGGCTGGCAGTGATGAAGCGTTTCTTTGCGACTTGTGTCTCTGAGGTATTACACACACACACACACACACACACACACACACACACACACTTACACTGAGGTTGTGAAGGTCACACTGACACATATACACACTCGTACACACACTGTGTCATCACAACGTTGGGAGGCTGCAGGAAGCCGTCAGGAGTTTAACCTTTGAGACCGACAGACAGACAGACAGACAGACAGACAGACAGACAGACAGGTGATGTGGATACATGGTGGTGTCTTCAGGTTGTTTTTGTAAAAAGATCTCCACACTGACTCGACCAAATCTCTTCCTCTTCGTCACCTTCGCTGCGGAGAGTTAAACTCTCACAGCCAGCAGCCAGCTAGCCGAGCAGGGATGCATCAATCCAAAGCTTTTAGTCCCGACACGATTCTGATACCTGGGAGTACTGATCTGATCCCAGTGCTTGATTAAAGGTTCCACATTATCCAAAAGGCACTTTCTGATGTCTTTTCAACACAGAAATGTGACCCTGGTGTGTCTACGAAACCTCAAACTGTGAGAAAAAACCTTCTTCTCTCTTTTTCTTCTGCTCCATCTTTCAGTAAACGTGTGTGAAAACGCTCCGTTTAGATTTGGCTCCCTTTAGGATGTCATAAGAGGATCTTTTGATCATGTGACCCCCTCCAGCCCTTCACCAGGCCGACTGTCTTTTTTCCTCACTAACACCAGCTCCTGGTAACACGAAGACGTAGAAGCCGAGAACGAAGCAGCAGATTGTTTCTGCTCTTCTAAAACGGAGCGTTCAGGCTGAAAACAGCTGCAGCAGCCACACATGAGAAAAAGAATGTGTTTTTTGAGTCTTAAATCATATAAATCTGTTCTAGTAGGACCTCCAAACACAAGCACAAGCTTGGAAATGAGCAGAATATGGGCGCTTTAGGACGTTGCATGCCTCACAGGGATCAGTGTTTTATGTGTGAGGCAACGTTAAGTTAACTGGAAAATACATAGATATAAATGTACGGACTTCTTGTTTATTATTAAAATAATAAATAATTGTAGAATAATAATAAAATCAAGCTGTAATCATCTCTCAGCGTGAGGTCCTACCTCCGCACATCTCCAGACTACAATTACAGAGGCTAAAGTGACAAGTTTTGGGCCCCCAGGTGGCTCTCGGGGCCCCATGCAGCCTCATAGTCAAGAAATGGCCCTGCTGAGAGGCATTTACAGCAGCAGGATGGAGCATGTGGGATCGAATCAAAACAAACTACAGTGCCCAGGTTTATAATAATGAAGGAACACGTCACCCAGTGTAACTGTGAGGCTCACGGATGTGTTTTAATTATTTTTCAGACAACAGCAGAGCTCTAAAAGGCCCCGCTTATCCTTTAACTCTACTGCCACAGCAAGGCTTGTTTTCCAAAAGCTCATTTATCCACGTCCACAGTGAAACACAAGTTTTATCCG
Source organism: Pempheris klunzingeri (assembly GCF_042242105.1). Lineage (NCBI taxonomy): Eukaryota > Metazoa > Chordata > Actinopteri > Acropomatiformes > Pempheridae > Pempheris > Pempheris klunzingeri. Next base: position 23,398,219 of record NC_092021.1, read on the forward strand.
CTACGGAGACTTTTTTTTCCGAAGAGCTCAGCTTTCAGGTGTGAAAAATGTACACATTGGGCTGAAAAACCTAAAGAATAAGGACGTGTTTTCACATGTAGACGTGAGTCAGAGAGGCCAACGGCTTCTGTGTGTCAGCAGGAAAATTACAGTAAAGTGAATCTTGTCAAACACAAAGTCACTGCGTCCTTAATGTGAAGGTGATGGTTGGTCTTTGTATAGAAACGTCACTCTCTACATCCTCCTCTCCTCCCGTCCGTGATGCCATTCTGTCCGCTTTACACTTATAACGAAGAAACGAAGAATGAATGTCCGAGCTTAAAGCACCTGCCCACCAAGGTGTGTGTGTGTGTGTGTGTTTGTCTCATGTTTCTTCTTCCATTAGTTGAGTGGAGCAGCTGTTGAATGTTTGATGAGTCAGCATGTTGAGAAGGAAGTGATTTCATAGCCGTCTTCTCTTCTTTCCGGCCGGGTTAATGTTTTCAACTTCCACTGTGAATACTGCTGCAACTAGCGGAGCAGAGGTGTAACCTTCGTCTGACTAATACATGAAACAGTTTCCATCGTTTGAGGTTTGACTGGTGCTGTTTCAACTCGGGGTGCATTCCAATACGCATGCTTCCATACTATTTAGTGTGCCAGAAAAAAGATTTGGTATGTTCCAGTAAATGTATGTCAAACACAGTATAGATCAGATCTGCGATTAGTCATCCAGAGTAGCTCTCCTCCCTTGTCAATCAATCCCTCGTCACACATAGACGGCGACAGCGTCCGCACTTAAACAAGCCGATTTAAGATAATTACATTATGCCAAAGAGATGCTGTGTAGTTGGTCGCACCAGGGTTTAATCCCACATCGCTGATCTCTCATTTGTTCCCCCGCCGTGTCCTGAAAAAGCTCCTGATAGCAAAAGACTGACAACGTACGAGCAAGAGGGCCCAAGTTCAAGGTGCAATGTAATGATGAAGAACAATGTCCCAGTTGGCTACAAACCGCATGGACACCACGTACTTTGTGAGGGCAGCTGCAGTACGTACTATAGAAACAACATGCAGTTTGGATGGGTCATCTCATGGCTCGCTCTTCTTCTGCAACAGTTTGATGACACTTAATTAAACAATTGATGCCGCCAACTTTAATAATAGTGAAACATTAGGGGAAAACCATTCATTTTAACAAAATTTGTGCAAAATTTGGTTAGAAATGTGTCTTGTGATGGCGAGCAGTGTTCACAGCGAGCGGAGGGTTGCAGCGGATATTCAGTCGATATGGAGAACGAGAAGATCAGTGTTTTTTTCATGTTGTCTTCACTAATGGCAGGACATTACAGAACACTCTTACACGTCTACATGCATTATGACCACAGACATACTGAAGTACACATGCTCAGATTAACTCCTCTGATCTGACGCTAAAATTCACATGCAGCAGGCTGAGCTTATATACACTAACATAAATGCACGGATGAGCCCCCGTCACCCTTTTGGGTCACTGGGTTGATGAGGCTTTGTAAGATCCCTGCAGCACTCTCTTGAACACTGGCTCTCGGACTCGGTAGTGTGGCTCGTAGGGGGAGGAGGGCAGGTAGCCACAGCGGTGGTGGACTACCAGCAGTCTGAGATTGAAGCCCGTCGGGGTTAGCGGTCGTTGCCAAGGGCACAGCGGAGGTTCACGCAGATTAATCTCATCACTTTTAATCTGGCTGCTTTTGGAAAATTCAGATATAGATTTCTGATTCTGGCTCTCTTCATTTTTGTGATGCAAAACCAGTCACGTGTGTTTGGTGGTGTTTGGTAATTGGCTGCAAATCATGACATCCATTGTGATGCTGGTAAACAATTCATGTGAAGGGCAGAACTGATGGATGATGGTGACCAAAGAATCTCTTACCGGCATCATTAACTCAGATTTATGTTGTATCTCTGTAGTTGGGGACACCAAGAGCTGCAGCCAGTCTTTTAAATTGAGATTATTTTGTCATTTAATGGACCAAATGTCAAGAATAAACTTGCTTGTGCTCACATACTTTAAAGTGTGTATCTTCTGCACACTGATGTCTACACACACACACACACACACACACACACACACACACACACACACACACACAGATTCACAGGAGTTCAGTGCTTTTCCGAGGAACCTCAGCACGGAGGGGGCAGACGACTGTCAGTAGATGTTTGGAAGAGTGCGAGTGGTAATCTCTATTATTAGACCACAGATTATACTAACTGAGGTACAACACACACACACACACACACACACACACACACACACACACACACACACACACACACACACACACACACACACATGCACACTTATCTGTGGATTATAATCCCAATCCTACAATCCCCTTCTGGCTCAACCAATCAAGTCCCACCAAATCCTGCACAGCCTGCTGGGTAACCTACATGCAGCGGTGTGTATAAGTGTGTGTGTGTGCGTGTGTGTTAATCCCTGACAGTCTGTAATAGAGGAACATCTGGTTTATCTCTGTGAGTCTGAAGCTTCCTGTTCAGACAGGAAACTGAATCAGTGAACGAGTGAATTGTTTACTGTTTTTACGATACAGCGAACAAATGGATTCGTATCGTGTGAATTATTGAGCTTTGTAGACATCAATAATTTAAGAGGTGCTGCACAATTTTCGACCTGTAAACTAAATGCTGTGACTGTACAGTAATCACCACGTCAACGTTGCTATTAATATTGATATTTCCTCCTAAACATATGAAAATCTATATTTCATTGGTTGAAAATGTCTCAACATGCCATCTACTGCTGCCAATGGTGAGATAGAGTCGACCGGTTGGGACGTGTCCATGTCATGAGCTTGATTGTGAACGCCCACCTCATTTTCAAATATATACTGATTAGGATTCATCATTCACAGGAGTTTATGCTATTCAGAGTGACAAGTTAGAGCGTTCGCTAACATTAGCCTTCGAAATAACGTCACGTCACCACTTAGAAACTCATCATTCACAGGATCTGATGAGAAAAAGAGAAAGAGAGAGAGAACCGAGAGCTTTGGCAATGAATATTAGTGGGGCTAGAACCAACAGCTTGAATCGATATGGCTCAGGACCACGGTGCTCCACCACACTAGTGTCCAGTGTGATTCTTTGTCGCTCTCCGTTTTTCTCTGACCGGCTCAAATGATTCAGATGGTGAAACGAGTCATTTTGGGGTTTGTGACTCTCAAAAAAAAGGTATCTGCTGACGCACTTCCTGGGGGCTTGTTTCCGCCCCCTCAGTCCCTCGCCCAGTTTTCAGCATGTTTGAAAATGAGGCATTAGGTGGAGTTAGGCTCACACTTGGGGAACAGATTATATTTTAATGCAGCTAAAGTTGCTCATAAGTCGAAGGATTCCTATCCAGGGCAGTTTTCTCTCCTCTGTGCCGTAGTTGTCACTCAGTGAGGCGGTTGATCAGCTCGGCCCTGCAGGTCTGTTCCTTCGTTAGCAGTAGCAGTTAGTGCAATCAGTTCAGCCCTGGATTTTAGTGTGCAAGCTGAGTTTCACCTTGAACGTTAAGTGTCAGGTCCTGATGGAGCAGAGCAGCTATTTAAAGAGAGAATAGAAGTCACAATGTCCTGAAGAGAAGGTTGGACAGACAGGACAACCTCATTGTACCTCATGCTCTCTGTGTGTGTGTGTGTGTGTGTGTGTGTGTGTGTGTGTGTAATCCCTGCTGCAGTATGTAAACCATACAAGTCAGTCATATACATGAGAAGATTAGAGTCATACAAACACACTCGACATCACTCTCTGATCCAAATGAAATCCCTGATTCAGTCACATTCAACCTTTTTAACTGTAACTCTAACGACCATCTCTTTTAAAATCATTTTTAAATTACTCCCTCCCATCTAAACCCATCAAAAATCACTTTTCTTGTTCTTTAGAGGCTTTTTTCATGACGGCGCCAACCTCTGTGTCAAATACATGTATTTCCTGTGACGCCTTCACAATAAATAAAACCCACCCCACGTTTCCCCACGTGCATGAGAGTGAGCAATAAACTGTGAGGCTGATGTCAGATTACAAGCAGTAACGCTGGATTTAGAGCTGGATCAATATATCAGCCGATATCAGTTTATTGCAGATAGAAAATTATTGTGTCAGCTGATAAGTAGCCGGATGCTCTGTTATAGAAATGGTGGACATTGACAAGGTTATTTCTTAACTGTAAAATGTCTCACTCTGCATGTAAATTGGTCACAAGAAAAAGAAAACAACAAATCTATGAGATCCATATCAAGATGTCAATCTTATGTCTTTATATTATTAATTACAAGGGGCAAATATATAATTATCAGGTTTTTTTAAACCCCAATATATTGATACTGACCTCAAAAATCTCATGTTGGTCAGCTTCTAGTGGGATTTTTTTTGTCAGCTTTTTTAAATGTTGGACAGAGGTCCTTTAAAACAGCCTGGAAAAGTGAGGATGTGCTCAGAGAACAGACAAACTGCAGGTCACCTTTCGTCTGACTGTGTGTGTGAGTGTGTGTTATAGTTTCCCAATGGTCCATCCACAGAGACGACATAGCATTTCCTTATTAACCAGAGAGCAGACAGACAGGACCCTGGACTGTCTGCAGACCTGTCTCTCCACTTGTCTGACGTGGCTCCTCGATTCCCTGATGGCACCTTCACACGACACGACTTTTTCAAACTTGTCATATCGCTGTCCTGTTCACGCTGCACAACTTTGTGTCTTCTGATCTGGAGTCTCAAAGTTGTTGTGGTTTGAGGTCACATATTACAAACTTTCACTAAGAGGAATCCCTGATGAGACTGTCCGGCCTCTCAACTGAAAACAAACCTAAGAAGTGACACGGACATGACGTGAAACCATGCGTGGGCCAAAATCAACGTCTGTGAGAAACACGAGGTCCAAGTTGTTTGTGCGCTGACTTGCAGTGACAAAACAAGAAGGACAAAGAAAAGAAAGTGGGTTTCTGGTTGCTGCTCTGCTGTCCTTCGCTCTCTCCGTCTCGACTCCTCCCCTCCCCCAGCCTGTGTCTGCTCTCATTGGCTGTAGCTCTTACATGGCTCCCTGACACGACCAGGTATTTAGCCTGCTTGATGTCTCTCAGGTGAGCACTCTGATCGGGTCTTTGAACAGTTCACACATAGTGATCATGGCTGACTGGAACAAGCCTCAATTTTCCTGTGATGTGAGGCTTTTGCCGGCAATCTCGATAAAGCAGTCGGCAAGTGGAAAATCTGGCAATCTGGTAGTGTGAACTCAGCATTTTCTCTCTTTCTTGTGCCTTAGCTCCTCCCAGCATTGAGCTAAATGAGAGGATATTGGAAATATGAACAGCAACATCAACAATTGAAATGAGAGAACAGAATGGATGTGAAGTGAATATTTGGATGTTTCCTTTTCCTGAATGAACCACAATGCACTTCACGTGGAAATAAGGAAGGAAGAAGAAAATTAGCATGTTTTTCTGATTCACTCATGGATATTTTATGGATAACGATGAGCCGCTGTTGGTGTTGTTATTCCAGAGGAAGCTGCCCAAGCTGTTGTTTCTGCAGACTGTTTATCCAACCTACAGGAATCAAATGATGGAATATAATTAATATTACAGTTAATGCTGTTTCCATACTCATACGATAGACTGCATATCAGAAGTAGACAAAGCCACCTTGACGTCACCCACTGCTTTGTGGACCGTCATTTTGAAGCCTGAAGTTGAGCATTTTGGCCGCCTCCATCTTAGTTTTTTGGAGCCAGAAGTGGCGTTCATTCCACAAAGACTGTCTCTTGTTTGGTTAGGTTTAGGCATGACCCACCTCTGAGTGGGTACCTTCTGGGTAACCCCACCCTAAAGCATACCCTGCTGTATTGTCTATTTTTCTCTAAATGGGACCATCATTTACAAAATGAACATCATGCTGTGCTGAAGAACGCTTGAAAATAGGAAAGGAAATGTTAACTGAGATAATAAATCAAGTGCGGCTAATTTTCTCATAGACTTCAATACAATATGACAGCTAGCCTGCTCTGAGGTCAGAGGTGAAGGACAAAGGTCAGGTTTTGGAAGAAACGAAATGACGGTGAACCTCAATTGATTTCTGGGTCATTGTCTGGAGGAGGGTGGAAGCATCATTACCTGAATGGAAAGCACCTGAGTGTCTTCAGGTTACGGCCTCCTGCTGATCTTCAGGTTCGGAAGGTGAATCTGACGGAGACCTGATCTCACCAGACTGTTTGTGAAGCCGGTGTGGTTTTATGTGTGATACTGTTTATAGAAAACACAGTTTACAATATCAATATATCTATAAACTGTACCATTGGCATTATTACACAGGCTGTGGAGGTTTCCATTCAGCTGCTAGCGTCTTTTTTCAGCTAACCATAGATTTCTCCGAGACATGCTTACAAATCTAAATTTAGGCCAGAATCCTAATTTAACAACCTTAAAGCAGTTTTGTTTGGTAAGGAAAATGTGAGTTGTTTGGAGAGCGAGCCGGGAAGATAAAAAACTTCTTTTGCCCTGAATTCAGCCTGTCAGCGAGTTCTTCCTCTCAACTAGCTTCATAAATCCACTGTTAAGTTTGTGGTTTCAGGTCAGAGCTGCTCCAGTTTAGGTTTTGAGGTTAGAAATTAAATGGTTTGCTGAGATGTTGAACTTGTGGAGCGCGTTGGAGGTCATACACAGCCTGAGAGGAAGGTCTGCCTCAAAAGACGACTTAAAGAGGAAACAAAGCACGATCAGATATTAATGGTTTGTTAATGTCAAGCTAATTGTTGTTTCATAAGAAGATTACTGTGTGAGAAAATGGAAATTGTTGGTCAAATTTGGAGTGTTTATTCCTGAAACATACCAACGAGTAACAAAGCTGTTTGTGAGGCAGTGGTTTGAGTTTTCACCAGTTTCTTCTGATTGTAGGATCTCAGATTCCTGCAGGGACGAGCATACAAACATCAAACTGTATCTAGTAGTTTGTTTCAGCATCTCTGCTGCTGCTGGCCACTGCTCTGTTTACTCTGTGTGTGTGTGTGTGTGTGTGTGTGTGTGTGTGTGTGTTTGAGTTTGACCATGGTCATTACCAGCTACTGGCCTCGGGGCGAGAGACAGCCACTCTAAGACCTCTCTTTCTGTCTTTTCACATCTCCATTAGTTTCTTTGTCCCGTTGCCCCTTCAGGTTACTGTGCATGTATGTGTGTGTGTGTGTGTGTGTGTGTGTGTGTTGTACAGTGTCTCTTAGGGAACAGGGACATACATCAATAGTTTCTTGTCTTTATCTTTTACACCAACAGGACTCGGAGCTTTCGACCATTTCCCAATGAGCCCCTTGTTTGAGTGTTTGAGCAACAAAAGATAAGATTAAATAAGACGATGGTGTAAACCATGTCGTCACTTGAAGGGTAACTTGCCTCTGTGGGTTGAAAACATTATTCAGACCTGAACAACAGCTAATAAAAGCTTTCATACCCCACTGAACAACAACACATGATGCAGTTGACCGTTACTTCCTGTAAAGCTGACATACATTTTGAACATAAAAGGTTTTCACCCAACAACAGTCAAGCAGTCTTAATGGTAGCACATCATGCTGAGTGGAGCCGTATATCCTCTAGTAAAGCTCTATTTTCTGTTGTAAAATAGAGTTGTTCTGTTAATGAGATGATTTCCCTTATGAGGTTAGATACATTTAAAAAATCAGTTACCAAAAGCGAAATGTAATTTTACAGCTTTGGTTTCTCTAAGGCATGTCTCATCTGTTCATCCACCAGTGGGTGTGACGTCGGCTGTAGGGGCCGTTATGGCTGCTAAGGCAAGGGTCACATGGCCAATGGGGGTAACCGCACTGATTCGGACGTTATTTATCTCCTGTAATGAAACACGGAACATGGTGGTAAACTGCATCAAGTTGCTTTGAGGTAGAGCGAGCAGCATGAGAACAAATGATATCTCCTCAGTGAGGCACAGACATGATGGTCGACTGTACTATAATTTTCCTCATGGCAATAAAAATGCTTTACTCCCATATAAAGAACCCATTTTTGTCTTTAGTTTTAGTGTCATTTGCTTCTCATGCTGTTTAAAAGTGAGAGTGCTGTCTAATTAAATTCCCAGATATCTATAAGACAGTTTTAGTACCATTAGATGCACAGATGACATGGAGATGTGAACTGGGATTATGGGCTCTCGTTAATAAAACAACCTGCTTTGTCAGCATTCAGTACAAGTTTGAGTTGTCTGAAGAAGTTGAAAGCAGATTGTAATCTTGAAGAAGTTTGAGTTGAAGAGGAGTCAAATGTATACAAGACGGTGTCATCTGCATAAAAACTGATATTATAAATGAATGTTGGAGTAAACATATTGTTTCCTGTAGAGTATAAATAGCAGAGGAACCGGAACCAAACCCTGTGGTGCCCCTTTATTTATTCTAGGAGAGGGTGAGAGGGAGATGTGCACACAGATGTCGTATAGAGAACCTTTAAAGACGTGGAGATGAGAGTGAAACTCAGTTCACTGGTTTATTTACACTCTATTGAGCCTCTTTGAAGTCTCAAAAGATGGAAGCTTTTACTTCTTCAGGTTGTTGTGAATCACTGACCTGCTTTTATAATGCTGAAGAAAGTATTTCTGCTTTTCCTCTTCAATCAAGAATCACATTGTTACCGGACTGCTGTTTGTGTGTGTGTGTGTGTGTGTGTGTGTGTGTGTGTGTGTGTGTGTATGTTTGTGTGTATATAGGGGGGATTATAACCCACAGCTGGCCTCTCTGATTACTGACTGCATGGTCAGCCTGGATTAGATTCACACACACACGCACACATTACAACAGAAAAGGTAAATACACATATTTCATTTCATTTTGAAGCTCACTTTACTGACTTGCTCTTTCTTTGTTTGCGTCTTACGGCCTGTGTGACTCTGTGTGTGTGTGTGTGTGTATGTGTTTACCTGTGTGTGTGTGTGTGTGTGTTTGTGTGTGTGTGTAATTCCCAGCTCAATGGAGCAGATATATTTAATCCTTCCTTCGCTGAAGCTGATGTCAGCATCAGCTGGCTCTGTGCGTGCGTGTGCGTGCGCATTTGGTAGCTAATTCATCACAGTGGCAGATTAACCAGCTGTCTGCAGAACATAAAGTCGACTTCTAACAACCAGCTGGAAGAGAGACGGAAACAAAGAGAGAGAGAGAGGAAGTGTGAAAGCAGCAGAGTCTCAGCTGAACCACGCTTTAGGTTAATCTTATGACCAGCAGTCACTAATGTCTCACCATAACCAGTTTTCCCTTCAGCATGTGGAGTAATCACTCACTGGTGAGCAGTAAACAGAAATTCAGACACTTCACGTCATTAAATATCATCACAAATTCATCTGTACTTAGTTTATCTTTGTTATCACAAATGGGCCAAACTCTACTGTAATGTAAAGTGATGTAGTTGATGCTCATTTATGTCCGGATATGGAAAGTAAACCCCAGGAACATGTTTCAGTCGTTTTCAGAAAGGCAAATGAAACATACACTCCTTTTTCTCCCCTGAGCCGCCATCAAATAAAAGCTTGGTTGCGTCACTTTATTGATGTTAGTCTCATAGACGGATCATAGCTAGAGGCTGTAGATGCTTTGGGATATCCTCTCATACCCACATTTTCAGGTACAGATAAGAGATTAATAGATAGTAAGTAAACTGACACGCACATTATTTTATTTATATTCTACTGAAGGCGTTCATTTTTTGCTGTGACGATTCAAACATCATACCAAACTTCATAGAGCCGTAGAAGTGCTCTGTTTTGGACTTTTTCTTCTGGAATCAGGGATGCACGAAGTAACTCCTCCACTTCACAGCTGCACGAAGATGATACCTCACTTTCTGGCATATTCAGAACACTGAAATGAGCAACCTAACTCTGCACCATAGCTGCTGTACGGAGTATGGAGTAACAGTGGTGACTTGCTGGTTTGCTAAATATCGAGTTTTATTTCTATGGATTAAAATCACAAATTAGCCTCAGATAGTTGTTTTTTAGCTAATCAGCAGAGCTGGTTGATACTAGAGATGTTGAAACCTGGATGTATTCTCCAGTGCAGGCCTTATGGGCACGAGCAGCTGTCATGAAATTATCATTAGGTCTCAGTTTATTCTGTGCCATTAGCCAATGGTGTGTGATTACAGTCTTACTGAGTTTATCCAAATCTGACCCACATCCCTAACGTGAATTTAAATGAGTAGTAATGTATGTAGGTCATAGCAATAAAGCTAACTGAATATGAAAAATCTCAGTGGGTGTGTGACCTGTCAGAGGTCATGTGACTTGGCAGAGCCGACAGGACGACAGATGGACACAGTCATGGACTAACCTACACACACACACACACACACTGTACACACACATATGTCATCCTCCCTCCCTCCTCTTACTCATTACTTCATCACTCTCCCTGTGAGCGTTTGATGCCTCACACTCTGCATCCGGTGTCACTCAGGCCTCTCGTCTGTCTGTCCACCTGTCTGTCCCTCGGTGAGCGCCTCCTTTTATGTTGTTACTTGTTCTTGTGGATGTTCGGTGTCACCTTTACATCAACACCGCTGCTCCTGTGTTGGATCATTATGTTGCGGCGGTTTTCAGTATTTCTTTCCTGAAGTCCATTTTGTATTTTCAACCCGTTCGGAGACTTTTGAATGATTTGTCTTTAGCTGCTGTCTACGGTGCAGCAATAGCAATTTTATTTATTATAAGGCACATTTAATTGCAGGTAAACTCAAACTCACTTTTCATTAAAAGGCAAAACATTTTAACACAAACATGAGCAACATGTTTTAGTAGAATACAGAAACACAAATCAATAATCCTACATAAACCCAACATTCATTACCATCAGCAAAGTGCAACCATACAAGCACAGCCAATCGTACACGCACATACAGTGATCACCTGTAAGCCTGCAGGAACGTTTTTAAGTTTTTAATTCTGGGTACAGCTAGAGGACGTCTGCCTGATGACCTGAGGGGTCTGATTGGATTATAATCTGTGAGCACGTCAGAAATTAACCATTAAGTGAACTGGGAGCCAATGAAGTGATGTCAGTACTGGAGTAATATGTTGTGTAAGGACTCTCACTTCTTTATTCTGAATGAGCTGGAGGCGTCCTACCGATTGTTTGGATCATCACTCTTGAAGTTTGGTTACTCCTGCTCTTGTTGAACTCGATGTGAGAAATGAAAAGCAGTTTGTTTCCCTTGTGTGTTTCCTGCTCCTGATTGTCTGCCCCGCCCTGATTGTCTCCACCTGTGCTCCCTTCCCAGGTGTATATATCGTCTTCCCATCCTTTGTCAGGTCGTCTTGTGCACTTCTGTCAAGTGTTCCCTCAGTTTAAGTCAGTGTTTGAGTCTAGTCAGGTCGTGTTTGTTGTAAGTATGTTTGATGGTGTCTGTTTGTTGGTGCCTTGTCTTTGTTGTTCTTTTACAACAACAAACTGCACCTTTCTTTTACCATCTGTTTGTCCTCCGAGCACTTGAATCCATGTTCTTGGGTTTGCTTCTGGTCGTAACAATTCCATTAAAATTAATTGTTCTTTGTGTTGTTTGTTTGGTTGGTTTGATTTTAAATGTTTTTCTGACCAGTTCTTTAGTTGTTTTGGACATCAATGCCACTTTTGACAACATAAATAACACATTAAATGAACTCCCATCAATTTCTATTCTTTTTTGATGCACATTATAAGCATCTAATAAAGTGTTTGCACCTGTGGGTACCCATGTAAACAGTTAATGAATGACAACACAGTAAAACGGAGTTGTAATGATATAAAAAAGATTATATATGTCCTTGTAGGAGAACTGTTGACACAAACTTTAAACTTTCCTCATAGCTATATACAAATACACTGCAATGTTACGAACCATTTGTCAAATCTTTATATCCTGCTTTTAAATTCTAAATAGGGGGATTTGAAGTAAAGTGTTACTCATTATGGATCTTACATTACGTTCAGGCACCTTTGGTACTATTTTCAGCAGTTTATCTGATGTGTGTATTTCACCTATAAATGTGTATTGAGAACGTCCAGCATCAGAGATCATTACTGATGTCTGTCTGTGCTTTTCTTGTTCTGCTTCCTCAGGGATGAAGACTCCTCTCAGCCCCTCTCACCTCCTGGAGAGTGGGCAGATCTTTGCCTTTGGAGGGATGTGTCAAGAGCTGATGGACTCACCCAGACCTCCAACCATCAGTCTCTCTATCCAGCAGACTCCGTCTCCAGGTGACTGACATGTTCACGCTCCATCCCTACCTTGTAGTTTTCTTCCACAGTTAGATTCATCCCTGTTGTTTTTTCCCAGGTCAAGCCTTCTCGCTCTGTGAGGTGTGTAACCTCCAGCTGACCTCTACTGCTCAGGCCCAGCTGCACTACAATGGCAAGTCTCACCTCCGGAGAGTGAGACAGCTCCAGGCTGGAGAGACGGGACAAAAGGCAGCAGGTACATCCACCACCGTCATGTGGTTGTTGTAGGAGTAGTAGAAGTTGTACCTGCAGGAGTGGCTTTCACCAATCAGCTAATGTGGCAATAATACATTTATTTTATTATTAAACGTATTAAAAATTTAGTTTTTAGGTGATTTTATTTGATAATTTACATAATTAAAATACAGAACAGAGCTGTAGATCCAGAAAATATATATTTTTTAAATTGAAAGAAACATTTAAAAAAGTAAATAAATAAATATATAGAATAGTAGCTTGTGTGGGAACTAGCAGGAGCTGTACAAGTAGCAGAAATACTAGTAATAGCAGTCGCAGTACTAGTAGTACAAACAGCAGTCTCAGTCAAAGTTGTAGAAGTAGAAACGGTAGTAGCAGCACCATTGATGGTAGCTGTACTTTATTATTGTCAGCTCCTTGTATGTTCTGATGGATCTTCATGTCTTTGATTTCAGCAGGAGCCCAGTCTAGGTCTCTTCCCCAGGCCGCAGGGCTCAGCTCTCAGCCTGCTGGACTAACTCCGACCCCACGGCCCAGTCCGGCGCTCAGCACTCCGTCCAGCACTGCTGCAGGTAGGATCGGTACAGATACTGCTTCTACTACTCCTGGTGTACTGCACTGGCAACGATTCATCAAATATTTTGTGTCGCTGTTAAAAACTGCACGTGAATACACCGCAAAGACTTCAGCTGATGTGTGCAATCTGTACCTGCATGAGGGGAAATAACTGGTCAGGAGTCTGTGCTTCTAATCCAAACAACATCACAGAAAAATATGCGAGTCGCATTGTTGTTATGCGATAACCAGAGGAACATTAAGAGCTTAACAGGACATTAATTTGTAAAGTCTGACTGTCTGTCTGCTGAGAGTGACTTTGGCTCACCATCATCAACAGCTGCTGCCCTCTGGGAGAGGTCAGAGTGTGTGTGTGTGTGCGCGTGTGTGTGTGTGCATGTGCGTGCATGTGTGTGCGTGTGTGTGTGTGTGTGTGTGTGTGTGTGCTGGATCTCAAATCGACCCTGAAAAGGATAAACTGACCCTGCATTAACTCAGATCATCACTGCAGTATACTCAGCCTCTGTATGGGTATTGTTAGCTCCGCCCAAACACCTGTCAGTCATGTTGACTGAAATGTTTAGTCATGCTGCTGTCTGTCTGTCTGTCTGTCTGTCGGCACCACTTTGGCAAATGTTAGCACACTCTAACACTCTTCCCTAACACGGTCAACATGGTAAATATTATACCTACTAAGCATCAGCGTGTTAGCGTAGTTGCTTCAAATGGCATTCGTGAGTGTTTGGTTATGACACAGGAAGTCGTGCACACAATATGCTTGGTGTTGGAGTGGTTGTGTTGCATGGACGCCATGGACTCGTCTAGAAGCCACAGAGGCTAGTAATTTAACTAGCCAGCGAGTGGGTAATGTTACGTTAATGCAGGAAATGCCTCAGACATAATATTGCAAAAATAAACTCCATATGACTAAAATTAAAACATATTATTGATGTATTTTTCTGAAAACATCAACAAAACGTCACAACTTGTCGACACAGAGTTTTCAGAAACGTCCACTTCCAAAAAACACAAGAGGCAGGTATTTATATGGTATTTATCTTATTGTGAAAATGGTACATACGACGTTGTTGTATTAGCTATAACAATATAGATTCAGTTGAATGAAATAGCCTCATGATAATTTTATATATGGTATATAGTATTTTCATTATTAGCTGCGCCAAGGAGGTTATGTTTTCAGTGTTGTTTGTCTGTGAAAAGGATTACGGAGAAACCGCTTGTCTGATTTTTATAAAACTTGGCGGAAGGGTGTAACATCAGCCAAGGAAAAAACATTATATTCTGGAGGGGATCTGGATCTGTCTCACAAACAAGCGATTAACAGCGGATGTGGATTACAGGCCCTGGTGGAGATCTGCGTCCCCGAGTGCCGTTTTAGTTTTTCACGGTTTAATCGTTGTAGCAGGTTTCTCAGTGCCTCCAGCGCCCTCTGCTGCTGGACGTACAGCTGAAACTTCTCACATTGCTCGATCCTCTTGCGGTTCTGTGATCTGATGTGACTGGAACAGTTTCAGAGCGTCTTCAGCGATTCAGACCCAGTTTTTAAAGTCAAACTGCTGGTCAACAGAGTGAGAATATGCTGTGAGATGTAAAGGAGTCTAAGTGGAGCAGACAGCAGCAGGTCATTAAACTGGGACATAGCGCTGCTCCAAAACCACACTGACATTTCTCAAAGACATCGTTAAATTCGCTTGCATCAATTATTATCATATTTGGTTTACACCCCTTAATGTATCTGTCTCTGTCTTATGTGAATTGCCGCATAATACAGTGTTCCAGTTTGATTTGTTGTTTTGTTGATCAAAAACACAATGCAGAACTTCCATTGGAGATCCGCCGTTTTAACATCACTGGTATGTTATTAATAAACAGAAAAGAAATAGTTCCCAAACTAACAAAAACAATAGGAAAAGACAGGAAACACACACACACACACACCTAATCACAGTGAGATGATGATGTAAGGAGAGACAGGAAACAGAAAGACAATCTCACGCACACACACACATACTCAGGTGTGTGTGTGTGTGTGTGTGTGTGTGTGTGTGTGTGTGTGTGTGCAGCAGCTGTAATTACATACTGTGTGTCCATATCAATGTACAGGCTACAATAACACTGATTAAAGATTAAATCTCTCTCTTCTGGACACACACACACACACACACACACACACACCACTCAGCCTGCATGCTCATGTCTCTCTCTCTCTCTCTCTTTCTCTCTTTCTGTCCATTATGTGATGCTCGCTCGACCATGAAAAGCTCTTTGGCCTGAACTCAGCTCCTCTAGGCCAGGCTGAGTGTGTGTGTATGTTTATGTGTGTATGTGTGTGTGTGTGTGTGTGTGTGTGTGTGTGTGACAGTGACCTGGCTGGCTGAGCAGCCTATCAGCAGTCAGGTCAGATGACATCACAGCCAATACAAACAGTTGTGCCACGGGGGCGACCGTCGACACGATCTGTGAGCTCCTCAATCAATTATGCCCACATAAAACCGCTGGAATGAGTTGTTTGTATAGAGAGTTGTGGATTGTTTAAAGGTCCAATGTGTAAGATTAGATCTAGCCAGAATAAATATTATCACACTGAACAGAAGAAAAAACAGTATTAACATCATGTCAAAAACGTCTATGTATTGTGCCACAGAGATATCCACTGAAATTAGCATGCTAACCAGCTAGCCTCGGCCCATTCGGTCTCTGAATACCACTTAGCACGCTACTGAGTCGCTGCAGCGTCCAGTCAGCCCTCAGTCCAACATGAGAGGAAGAAGTAGAGCTTCCCCAGCTAGCAGCTAATGTTGGATTTATAGTGCAACTAAGGACACCACATTCCAGATGCAGTGGCTGTGGCTCCTTCAACTTAACTCCTTCACTACGTTTTTGTTTCAAGCTGTTATTCTTTGGGGGTTTGGATTAAGAGCAGCAGACTTTGACATTATCACGAGAGTGAGAAGAGCCGGGACATGGGGGCTAAATTCACCCAGCTGGGACCTGGAGGGGATGAAGTGGGACAAAGGCAGGTTCAGTAATGGGAAATGAGAAATGCCCACATCTTTACATGGACCTGACTTCATCCCAGCACCTTGGATCAAGCTACTGGTCTCAACGGGTGGACTGTGAGGAGGCAGATTTTTTGATTACATAATTGATGCTTGATGCTAAAACACAGTCAGTTTTAATGAACGAGGTTTCCCACATGTCGACCTTCTTTTGTGAAGATGAAGACCATATTATCATCGCTATCCTCGTGCTGCTGTTTACGTTCCCTCAGTTGCAAATTCAAAAAATGCATTACAGAATTATTTACTGCATAGATATGAGTATAGAAGTAAAAATATCTTTTGCAAAGGTCAAAATATGTAATGAGTCATGTCATTGTTAGGCTACATTATTCTATATTATAATACAGGGTCATTATTGCTGATGCATTAATGTGTAAGCAGCGTTTTGATGTTCTACCTGGTGAAGGTGGAACTCATTTTAACCACTTTATATACTGTTGGCTCGTTTAATCTGTAACAATGGATCATATATTTGTGTATTTGATATTAATCTGTAAAGTGGGAACTACAGCTGTCAGATAATCATCAAAGTCGGACAGTAAAGTTTTGGGAGAAGATGAAAGATGCTGCTCAATATTTTCATGGCCACAAAAGATCAGACAAAATGTCACTTAAACTCACGGATGTATGGAGAGAACTGGATACAGCGTAAGAGGCGAAGCTCCATTCATTCTTATGAAAGTCGGTCTGTGGTGCATGACGCCAAAAAAGTTCAACTTCGCAGGCGTAAAAGAACCCGAGTGTTTTGCATTGCTGGGCTCATAGAGCATGGCACACTAGAGTCTGCAGAGCCGGTTAGCGCTCCGCTAATTAAATTATTTAACCCCGAGGCTCTTCTAGAGTTTCCAAATGTTATCGGACTGAATGGATCAAATTTTGACGATTAAATGAGTCATTTTACGGGGTTATGACTCTCAAAAGAAGACGTCTCTTTCACAACACAAGTCTATGGGGAAAAAAAGCCTTTTTGGGCCCAATAGCATCACGTGACTGACGCCATTGTAATTACACCTTTTTGGCCACTATCTTAAATTGGCGTCAAAACTTAGCGGCTTAGTGGCGGTTGCTATTGGCAACAGAATGATGCTACTAAAAACAAAACGTTGCTACTAGCAACAGAATGTTGCTACTAAAAACAGAACGTTGCTACTAGCAACAGAATGTTGCTACTAAAAACAGAACGTTGCTACTAGCAACAGAATGTTGCTACTAAAAACAAAACGTTGCTACTAGCAACAGAACGTTGCTACTAAAAACAGAACGTTGCTACTAGCAACAGAATGTTGTTACTAAAAACAAAACGTTGCTACTAGCAACAGAACGTTGCTACTAAAAACAGAACGTTGCTACTAAAAACAAAACGTTGCTACTAGCAACAGAAGGTTGAACTGAAACAGAGTGCAGATGGCAGATGTAGACACCTAAAGTAGCGTTAAATGGTGAAACACTATTAGGCCACCTTAACTTGTGTTTGCACACACTGGCTGAGTAAAGGTTTGTTCTTTTCCACCTGTCGAACACACACACACTATAATGCATAAAGGACCAATGTGAAAACACACACACACAGTCAACCAATGAATTTACTGTAAAAATACATGATTGCAAACACACAAGAACAAGGAGAAGAGAGATTAAATACATGATCAAATGATGGTTTCCTCAAAGTACCCATTAGTATAATTATTGATACTAAGTAGTGGAGGTGTGTTTTATACAGTGACTGCTCTCACTGAATTTATCTTCATTTGGGTTTTCTCCTCAGTGGCAGTTAGTGACCACTAGGAGGCAGCATACACACTGATAACACACACACACACACACACACACACACACACACACACACACACACACACTCAGTCACTAATGAAAGAAGTGAATTCCCATGATCCTCATGCTCAGTGCAAATGAAGAGATTAACTCACATGAGACTAATAACATTTACAATATTAAAGCTCCCCTGCTTTCCTCTTGCAGTTTTCAGTATTTGAGCAGAGTTGTTGTTGCATACTGCAGACAACAACACTAATGTGCTTTGACCATCCAAAGCCTTGTACTGCGATAAATGTATGCTGAAGAAAATTATATGTGAAGTATTTCAGTGAGGGAACTCAAGTTAATTATTTCACTGGGTAAAATGCAAAGTTTCCTTCTAATAAGAGGCTCAGCGATCCTGATGGGATGTTTCTTCAGTACAGTGGAAATGTCAGATCAGCTCACCTTTTCCTTTTCTTTTCTTTTCATGTGAGGTGTGTGTGTGTGTGTGAGGTGTGTGTGTGTGAGAGAGAGTGTGTGTGAGAGCTAGCTCTAATTAGCTCTCCTGGGCTAATAAAGGTCAGCATGTTGTCCTGCTGATACCCCATACATAATGAGCAGAGAAATAGACAGCTATTAATAGATACATATTGTAGCAGTGTGTGTGTGTGTGTGTGTGTGTGTGTGTGTGTGTGTGTGTGTGAGATGGAGGGATTGAACAGGTGTTGATTTGTGGTCTTGCGTTGATGTATTCAGCAGTGTATGAATAGACGCCGCTGACAGATTCAGGCCCTCGTAGTGCTGTACAGTGGTGACAAAAGGAGGGAGTTGGGGGCTCGATGGGTTTATGTGACCAGATTTGAACCCACGATGCTGCGTTCACATGACATCCAAGACCACCAGTAGGCGGTTTGTAATACCTGTGGGACCAGTAGAGACATTTAAGACTGTGGCTCCAGTGGCAGGAGACTGGTGAGGACTAGTGGGATACTAGACTAGTAGAAAGCATTTAGGACTAGTTAAGGACAACTTGTACGATGGGTGGAGGACATGTAGAGAACTAGCAGAGGTAGAAGACAGATGCTGATAGATGTTGCAAAGCTGAGAGCACATGCAGAACTAGTAGGACCATGGTGGGTTAGTGAAGGGCTGGTTTTGGACGTGATGGCTAATGTTTTTGGTAGATGTCCTCTAAACTAGTAGTAGGCCCAGCTGATAATTACTGTCAGTCCCATCTTAAGGATGATCTCCTGCCTACTTTTTCTGTGAAGCTTCAACTGTCTCACTTGGTTGTAATCATCGTTTATGAGAGCTTGGTTGGTTGGACTAGTGGGACTTGTAAAGGGACTAGTCAAAGACAATTTGTATAAAAGATCCTAGAGAACTGGTAGGACTAGTCGAAGTATAGTAGAAAATGGGTCATACGGGTGGAAATAGAAACATAGAAAATATAATCAGGACTGGTTGTGTTGGTAGAGGACTAGTAGACGACTGGTTGGACAGAGAACAAGGACTAGTAAAGGAGTGATGGAGGATGACTTGTTTTGATCTTCCTCTTCCAGTTTCTTGCTTTTACGTCTGTCAGATCTTTGCTTGCTTCTTTTTTTTTTCTTTTCCTTGGTTGATTTCTCTCTTTCCTCTATTAATCTAATTTGCCATCCCTCTTTTAGCTCGGTTCATTTATTCCCTATATTTTGATCTGCTGTATCTCATTCTTGTTTGTAGTCATTCTGTATTTTGCTCTCGAGAATGAAATAACTAAAAGCCCGTATCCTCCTCCTCGTCTCCTCTTCGTCTCCTCCTCTCCTCTGCTCCTCTTCTCTCTCTTTTTTTTTTTTTTTTTGAATCGCGATGCCATGAACTGGCTGAGCGCGAGTGAGCAACACAGAGATGGAGACGCAGAGAAAGAGGGATTTCCATTAAGGCAGAGGGGCTGTCATCGTCGCTCACCCTGAATGCCGTCACCTCAGTGATTCAAACACACTGTACACTGTGTCTCTTCCTGGCTGAGTGTCGGTCGTCCTCCTCTGTCCTCACACACACACACACACACACACACACACACACACACACACACACACACACACACACACGTGTCCCTCAGCCGTCACACAGACAGGCAGTCAGGTGGCGGTTCTCCTGCTGTTTGTTTTGGGTTTTCTCCTCGTTGGTTTTCGTTATCGAGGGACCGGATGACAGAGGGGAGAGGGAGAAGGAGGTGAGACAGCTGTCTCCCTGTCGATGATGTGGAGTAGTTTCCTGAGTCGAGGTAGGAAATCCTCCTTCTGAGCTCCACATTTAGCTGCTTTGGTTTCCAGTGTTTTCAGTGATGCCTGATTGTACATATACTGTGTCAGCTGGGGAGTGTGTGTGTGTGTGTGTGTGTGTGTGTGTGTGTGTCGTTCTTGGGGTTGATGGTGAGCGAGAGGTTGTGACCTGGACTTGAACCTCGGACTCTCCCTGCTCGCAGAGTGTTCAGTGTAGAAAACTGTGACTGTCTCTGAGACAGAATCAGCTTTTCATTAGAAGTTTACATTAATTATTTTACAGTAATAATGCTTAAAGTGCTCTGCATCCTAGTGGAGCACATTATCATGTTAATTTGTGCTTATTAGCAGCAAACATAAAGACGATCTGAGGCTGAATGTCACAAGTTTCTGCAGGGATTTGACATTTTCAAATTCTGACCTGCTGATGACACTAGAAAAGTTATTAACATTTCATCTTGAGGGGAACATTAATGTGTTTACCACGTTCCATGGCAATCCATCAAATGCTTGTTGAGATATTTTTACAAAACGACACAAATGTGATCTTCACGGTGGCGCCCGAAAAGTCAGGAGCCCCCCAGTACGCTGCCCTTTCAATGGCGGTAATGATGTGTCGTTATTACACTTCACCGTCTGTGTGAAACATGCTCAGACGGAATGGGAGGTCATCTCTGAGGCTCGGCAGCAGCAGAGCCGCATCGATGTCCGTGTAAAAAGGGCGAGGCAGCAGGACGGGATGAAGATGAAGATGAAGACGCTACATGTCACCTCTGTGTTGCTCCCGGAAAAACAGCATGTTATGCAAAGCCACACACCTTTGCATGATCTGCACGTCTAACGAGGGTTAGGGGGGTTGCCACAGTCTTTAGGATTCATCCTCTGAGGACCGTGAATGTAATGACAATCCATCCAACAGTTGTAGAGATCAACTGTATTTCCACCACAATAAAGTGCACAAAACGGTTTTTTTTTCTAATTTTTGACATTTTCACTCAGAGTTAATGATAATAATTCTAAATGTGCCTGTATGTGAAGATAGTTAATAGTTTACAGCGTGTGATGATCTTCTTATGGAAATCTGACAGCACAGGACGATGCTTTCCAGGAATGTAATTAGCCAAATGAACATTATGGATCTTTTTACAGTGGAGAGTCTATCTGATTAGGGGAAGATAAAGGCTGCGATTGGTCTGTTGAATCTGTGACTACTTCCTGTCTGACTGACTGACTGACTGACTGACTGTCTGTCTGACATTCCTCATTATAGATAGCGTGACTGCTGTGATTACACACACACTGCTGCTCATCACCGCAGCACAGTGTGTGTGTCTGTCTGTCTGTCTCACACACACACACACACACACACACACACACACACACACACACAGTGGCTTAGTGGGTGTCGATTAAACCAGTTTCTTGTTTCACTATTTCTTTAAGATTGTTTTTGTTTTTTCCCCAAAATTTTTTCAGAGAAAATATGATTGAAAATACAATTTAATGGACGTATTTAGGAACTGTTGTATTTTGTTTGTGTAGTTGCTCGTGTTGTTGTCCACAGAGAGGAGGTTTTAGACTGGTCTGTGGTGTTTACAGTGGCCTGTGTTCCCACAGTACAGTTATTATTTTCATTTATTATCAGTGAATCTTTTCATCTTAGGTTTTTCTAATTTGCTCTTTTTGTCCACAAAAATACTGAAAAACAGTAAACAATAAACACGCTTCTAATTTTTAAAACACCTTAATTTACCCAGAATTCATGGTTAGATCCGTCTTCTGTGGTTGTAGTCGCTGTTCAGGCTCCTTCAGTCAGAACCAGAAACATTTAACACACATATATATATTAGAGTTTCCTCACTGGTGCTGCAGATAAGACTGTGCTCAGAAAGTAAAAGCCCTTTGTCTTCTGGTGCTTCCACTACTTTTCCGGGGTTTTTCAGTTTTCCCAGCAGCTTCCACTGTTGAGCAGATTTCTTTTCTGTCTCAAAATGACACCTGAGATACTTTTATTGTCAGACAAATAGTAGCGTTGATCGTTTTCTTAATCTGTGTATCTATTTTTTTTTGGCTTTAAATTGGCAGTGAGGCTTAAAGGACAAAGTGAGAATTTCATGGTACGGTGAAACTTTTTAATCTGCGCTTGTGATGCTGAAACAGTTGGATTGAACTGAACTGAATGCTCCACAGAGGATGAGCCTCCAGATTTTAATGACCTCTCCTCTAGCTCCACCCTCAGGACAAACATCGCATTTTTATCTGCGCTCCAAGAAAAGCTAAATCATCAGTATGTTGCTCGTCCTGTTCAGCACTTTAATGCGCCCTGTTAGTTTGGTTCGAATGACATTTCTATTGCAGGTGATGACGCTTTTTTCTTCCTGTTAGTTTCTATTATTTTCCACTGAGTCTCAGACTGGCGCTGCCTTGTCTGCTTTCATATTCCTGATTGGTCTGATGTGTGTGTATCTGTGTGTGTGTGTGTGTTATTTTGGATGAAGAAGGATCTGAACGTGACCTACTTACACACACACACATGCACAGGCTTGTTATGCTAATGTGTGTGTTTCTCTGCATAATAATAATGCAGTGTGATGTCTAATGCTGCCGTCAGCAAAACCACTCTCCGTCTATGTCGCTCCACCGCTCTGCCTCTCTGTGGATAAGGAATGTTTAAGATGCAGATGAAGGTAGTGAGACGGGTCCTCCTCCCAGTAGGATCACTGGTGTATTAATACCCTGCGTTCTCCAAGGCTTCATCTCCAGCTGCACTGATTTCAGCTGCAGCGTTTTCTGCAGGGGGGTCGTGCCGTCGTATTGTGAGGATGTACAGGAGCAAAGTTGGACCCGTAAAGGCTCCACTTGTGCCTGATCTCACCTGGTTAGTGACGCGCGTGGGGAGAAAAAGTCAGTGGCTACTTATGGAGCTGACAGATCATTTCTTTAGATCGACATTTTGGGGAAATAAACGGAGATGGAATCAGGAACTGGTTTGTGAACACTGTGAAAATGACAACGCACGTTCAATCAGTGTGCCAGCGTTAAAGATGATTTTAAAAAACAAGACGAAGACACACAAACACACACTTGATCAAATCACACCGAGCTCAGTTTATTTTAATGTGTTTTATATTAACAGCTGGTTTTGTGTGTGTGTGTGTGTGTGTGTGTGTTTCTCTCACACACTCACACACTTTGCTCTGTGTAACAAGAGATGGTGTGAAGCAACAACAACTGCTCTCTGATCTCATCACACACACACACACTCACACACACACACACACACACACACACAAAAAGAAGTGACTGCAGCAAGGTAATTTAATCTTTAATCCTCCAATATAATCTGTAAGTATGCTGTGTGTGTGTGTGTGTGTGTGGTTTTCTCTCTCTCTCCTCTCAGTGTGTATGTCTCTCTCTCTCTTTTCTCTCGTCCCCAGGGATAGAGTTTCTTCTCAGTGGAGGATATGGCAGCAGGGGATTAAGAACACACACACACACACACACACACACACACACACACACACAGAAACACAAACCTGACGCTCAGGGTTTTGAGGGTTCAGATAGCGATGACACATGCCACTCTTGCTCCAGTCACCTGATACACTCCCTTACTCTCTCTCTTTCACACACACACACACACACACACACACACACAGTGGTGGGTGTGTTTGGCTCTTGCTCTTTGGTTCGTAAAGAGACGGGAGCAGAGTAACACGGGCAGACCGAGAGCAGCAGCGTACAGTAGACGACAGAGTAGATTCCAGTAGAATCGAATGGATGCAGACAGAAGGAGGAGAAAAAGTTAAAAAAACAAAAAAAAACAAAACCAAACAAACACCAAACTAAAGTAAATCTGGATCGAGATAAAGAAAAAAAGACGTCTGGTTCAGGTAGGAGCCTTTGATTTGAATGAGTATCATCATCTTCGTCCTCGCCATCCTCCTCTTCCTCATCGCTTCCTGCCGTCCGTGTGAGGAATGTCGCCGCTGCTGTCGGTTTCACTTTAACTCCATCCGCTCGAATCACTTTACAGTCTGATTAACAGCACCAGATGTTTCCCTTTTCCCCGCCGAGGCCGCTGATGATATAATGAAGCCGTAATAACCGTCTGGTGATGATATTCTGACGTTTATGCCCCAGAAGCTCCTTCTCCACTTCGCCGGTTCACCTTCATCCCCCAAATTCTGACTTTAGTTCAGGTAATCTGATATGAAGAGAGTCTGTGCTCTGGAGAATTAGGTTTAAAGAATATCGGATTTGCTGTTTCAGCCTTTTTCTTGCTGCTTCTCAAATGTTTGCTCCTTTTAAAGAAAAAATCAGCTTTATTACATTTAGAAAATTCTTTGACAAATACTGAGTGTGATTGATCTGATGAGTACGTATTGATGGTGATAACTTACTACAGACTTTATTTGGATTTTTTTCCTCTTTTCCAACTTTGTCTTTGTTGCTACGTGTGACTGTATTCAGCTGATTGTCTTCATCAGTTGTTTTGTGTGTATTTTTGTAGTTCCTCGATAATATTTAGTAAATATTCAGGCAGCGGACCCAGAGAAATACAGCAGTTTAATTTTCAGTAATTTATCTTTTGTATTTATCAGTGAATATTATCGGGAGGCCTACAAATGTATTTGTTTTATTAAAATCGGGCTGTTATACATTTAATCTGTTAATAACTTAATGATTATATTTGGTATCATAACCTGGTTATATGTATTTAATATATATGAAATGTTATTATGATTCTGCAAAGATTTTAATTATTTGATATATTTGAAACAACTGAGACACACACACACACACACACACACACACACAGTTTTTTATTTCCTTTATTCTATCAGATTTATTACATGACACATTATCTTAGTTACATTTGTGCCAATTAATCAATTAAAATAAATAAATAGATAATTTCCTGTAGATGATTTTAGTTTAAATAGTGATACTTGAGTTTATTAAGGCCTGGAGACGTGCTCTGGTCCTGCGGCTGTGGTCACACACGTGGGAGGGACTTACTCAGTGACACACACACACCTGTGACACACACACACACACACACACACACACCTGTGACACACACACACACACACCTGTGAGACACACACCTGAGTCAGTCTGATATCTCTGTACCTGATAAAGAACCAATTTGCAAAAGCTTTTTACAGTGTTGCGCAGCAGAAATCACTGTACAACATTTGGGCTGGACAACAAAGATGTGTGTGTGTGTGTGTGTGTGTGTGTACATTTGTTTATTTATCCTCTTCACTCATTGATTAGTTAAGATTCATCTGTATTGGCACGTTTCTGCTCATATTATATGATATTGTAGTGTATTTCTATCTTGAAATGGTTGTTTTCCACCAAGAGTAAATACTTTCTCTAAAAGGATGACGTTGTTTCGTATAGTTGGTATCTATGGTGATCTATAGGCCACATGACTGATCAATAGACTACGTCAGACACAACCCTGATGAGGGCGAGAAAACCAAAAGCACTGAGCATAATAATAGGGCGTTGGCGTGCTGGAGAAGAGCCGGTGACGGGTATTAATTCTGATGGATTTGAAGCTTGA
The DNA here is from genome assembly GCF_042242105.1 of Pempheris klunzingeri. Classification (NCBI taxonomy): domain Eukaryota; kingdom Metazoa; phylum Chordata; class Actinopteri; order Acropomatiformes; family Pempheridae; genus Pempheris; species Pempheris klunzingeri. The sequence goes on from NC_092021.1 coordinate 23,423,926, forward strand.
GTGTCAGAAACCGTTAAAATCAAACGCGTCAAACCGGCGGTGTTCAGTCTGGTTCAGTCACGATACCAGACTAACACCACGCGATTCTCACGGCCAAAAGACTTCATGATAACAATATTATCACAATATCTGTAGAAATTTGAATTAATAACACTAATAATAATACTACTTCTACAGAAATGTTTGATAATAATGACAGTGACATCAGCTGCTTTGTGTCTTTTTCTGCAAATTAATTTCACGTTTAAAATGTTAGTGTAGAGAAGAGGAGAGCGTCTGTAACCATAACCATAACTGTAAAAGGCAACCGGAAGAATAAAAGATCCAAGATGGCGGCTCCTGAACATCCGCCGCCAACAGAAACAAAATCCCTCGATCAGGATCAGTGGACAGAGAGGACGACTAACCTCTCTGATATACTGACGCTGACCAGGTCCTTACACACCGTTTACCTCTTTTCCTCTTTTAGGAGACAAAACCAGGATGGAATGAAATGGAAATGACTTAAGATTATTTAAAGGGTTTTATCATGTGTCTGTTTTCAAAGTGATAAGATAAAATGTTCCTTTATTAGTCCCACAACAGGGACATTTACAGTATAATATACAATATCACTATCATATACAATATCATCAGCACCAGTATGTTACAACAGCCTGATCTGTTTCCTGCCTTGTGGTGATTTAATTGTACCTAAATGTGGACTCGGTTCAGACAAACGCTGCTGTGTTTGCTTGCTTGCTTTGGCTTGATTAGGTTTGTGTCGAAGTTGTCAGTCAACAAAAAGCAAACCGACCACAGTAGATATGAGATTTTAGCGTGAATTCAAATCAAAACTACTATTTATTAGATACATTTTCTGATCATTGAAGCAAACCGTGTAAGCACTTCATGTAACTCAGCACAGTAACGTGAAAAGGATTGTTGGCATAGAATAATAATTATGATGTAAACATTAATTTAATTTCAGGGGTTTCACGGTTCACGGCTTTGTTTAATGCTTTATTCTGATTGTGTCTTATCTCCACTGCTAGTGGTAAAATCATTTTTAAGTCAGTACTTGGTGTCAAATTATTGATTTCTTTAGTACGAAGCTGTGTAATAAGTGGGATAATGCACAGTGAGTCATTAATGCAAAACGAACCCCTTCAGGATGATTCGAGTCCTGCATCACTGTTACACCTGTCTGGGTTCATTTTGCCATAATGACCGGCTCGCTGAACATGATCCTTTATTTAACAACTAGTACTACTTCACTGATTGACACTTTTCAAAGGAAACACACGATGAGCTTTTAAATTATGATGCATTTATTCCCTGAAGAAAATCTCTTCATGTTTATTATTGAATCCTGTCATTTTATTTTCTCCTGAAAAGATGCACCAGTGCAGTCAATGCAGTTGTTTTCAAGTATTTTCTGAAATCAGGTTTAAAATTTCTAATTTCAAGTGCAGTGACTTGTCTTATAGGTCGAGATACAGTAAGTTTTTAAAGTTTGGTTTAATGTTTTTAACTAAACTATTACATTGATTCTATGAGATTTATTCAGATATATGCTGGACTTAAGTACATTTCCTAAATCCTTTTTTCTGACCCCACCCCGCTCCCACCTACGGCAAAATTCACTCCCACTAGATGTCTTAATCTAGCCTGTGTTTATCAGAATTCCTTTAATAATCCCCAGGGGGAAATTGCTTTTTGTTACACGCAGCTCCAAAAGAATAAGAATAAGAATAAGAATAAACTTCAAACACAAAGTAAAATATAAATATATAAAAGTATGAATAAAAAAAAAAAATGTATTAAAAATTATTATTACAAATTATTACACAGAGGTAAATTACTGCACCAGGTGAGTCCAGAGTCTTATAATAATAATAATAATAATAATAATAATAATAATACCACTACTAATAATACTAATAATAAAAATATAAGAATAATTGAGTTTCTGCATCGGAGGCACCACCAGTTGCTCTTTGCTCTCGGCGGCTCAGGTCCTGGTTGGTCCCCGCCGGCCGACTCAGGCTCTAATAGATACGGCTGCATATCCGACTCAGCCAGAACACAGTGAAATGTGTCCTCGTCCATAATATCCTCTGCACTCATATTGGAGAATGCCATTTCCGTAGCAGGTTTCACGCAGAGTCACGCAGAGAACAAGTTTGGTTTGGGAGCTAAAGCTCGGCCCTCTGGCTACGAAACCCAAGAGGAAATCACCTTCCTGATCACCTGCTACGTCAAACTCCAGGTGACCCAGAAGAACAACAGCTTTTTCAGCACTAGCACTCAGCTTTCTCTGTCAGTATAGTAGTCTACGCTGTTTAACAGCAGGGAGCCATGTTGATGAAACGACTGCTGCAGGATGTCAAAGTATCTCTGTCATTCAGAAATACACTGGTGTGACTGAGACACTTTGATATCTGCTTCCACATGTAGAGAGTGTGAAAGAGTTATAGAGTTTCACAGAGCCTCTCCGTGTCTTACACACACACACACACACACACAAAAAGAGCGCGGTGCAGTTGAAACTTGAGTTGTTATTGGCCAACTGGTTGCTATGTGCTCGTTTTATTTTAATTTCTCCACCTCATCATGTTCATTTTATCTTTTTTCCTGAGTCAAACCAACATGCGCTGATTCTGAGAGCCGTCATTTTGTAGCTCTGTTATAATTCACTCTAAGAGTTGATGCTGTTCCATGTGGAGCATGTTTTCGTTTGTCTTTGGCCTCGATGCGGCAGAAGGGCTGGATGTAATTGTTAGAATTAGTTAGTTAATAGGAGTTTTTGTGGAAAAACTCATGACCAACACACGTGTATTATTCCACGCAGAGTATTTTTAAATGTCTGGAGAGGATCTTTTTCAACCTGTTGGAAACACTACAGGTGTTCTGTGTGCCAGTTCCTGCAAATAACTGAAAAGTTCTTTGCACCATTTGGATTTATATACCAGAGGGAGGGGCATGTGTGTGTGTGTGTGTGTGTGTGTGTGTGTGTGGAGTGGAGTGGGGGTGGTGGAGGTGATTAAATATCAGCCCCACCACACCCATTGGCTGTGGGGGTGGTTTGTAACAGATGACACCGAATTTTGCTGGTCAGATCAGTTACAGGAGGCTCAGTCTGCAGCTGACGGGACAAGCGAGACCTCTTTGAGATTCATACATCTTCATCATGTGAGCTTCAAAGCTGAACCAACTCTATGTGTGTGTGTGTGTGTGTATGAGGTGTGAATGCGGCAGATGATCCTGACTGCAGCCACAGTCATAAATCTTACACCTGCAGATGAAGCTGACCATCAGGAAACCGGAGGCGACGAATTAGAAAGGGTCTGGAATCAATTTATAGTCCATTTAATCTCAGCAGCTGCTGATGTCAGCAAATACCAGACCAGGAGAGATCAAAGAGACTTTGATCATTTTGAATTTTTGGAACTGTGAAATGTCCTGGTTTCATAATGATCTAAGGGGCCGAGTCAGACCAGCATTTAAAACTGTGAAATTCTGCAGCAAAATCTATTAATGTCGATGTTATGATAAGTTGATTTGCTCGCGGGTGCGAAGTAAAACCACAAGACTTCTTAGCATCAACTTTGTTTGATGTTGATGAAGTTCAACTTTATTGAACTTTGACATGTGAATGAACACTGTTGAGCTGCAGCGAGCCGTTTTGATAATATAGTAGCTTATTAGCTGTGTTGCACCAGGGTGCACCCACACAGGTGAGTTCATTTACTTCTTAGGACTGTGTAGACTAGCTTCCACCTTCAGAGGTCTTCGTCAGCCAGGATAAGTGCAGGTGTGCAGGACTTTTAGCTTCTTCTGTCAGAGTATGAGCTGCTCCACAGAAGAGGAGGGAGTTATGGCCACTTTGAGACAAGAGTTGAAGAACAAACTGGGTGAACTTACATCCTGTTCTCATTCCCAGGGAGTCAAATACCGACGCTTTGTCACCCCCTTTGGCATCTGATACCGACGCACAAGACACCCTTCTGCGTCAGCGTAAGACACTCAGGGCAACTGCCTCAGGCCGTCCTTCCATTCCAAATGGTTCTCATTCCCACTTTGTCAAACACTGACATCCCTGACTGCCTAATATTACTGCAGGCACACTGGGCTTTAGTCAGCATGGTAACAATAAAAACCATGTTGTTAGCTTTCTGAAACTGCTGCAGTTTGGTTAAGTTTAGGTACTAAAACTACTCATATGGTTTAGAAAGAGATGATGTTTGAGTTAAAATAAGAACATTTCTTAAGTAACTTATAAGTAACGCTTTCAGACTAACCTGGGACATGAACCCCAGTCTCTTGGTTTATTGTCCGGGATGCAAGCCATCCAACCACCTCTCCATTTCCATATGTGGACTCTTGTTGCCGTAACACACAACATTGCCCTATAACGTCTCATGCAGACACTACTGATGGGTGCCTTGTGTGTCTGTATCAGACACCAAAGGGGGTGACGGAGTGGTGGTGTTTGATGGTAACGGACTGGAGCTTATTGTCCTGTCCTGGTGGATTTGAGAGCTTGTTTCCCCGTTCAGTAACTCTTTATTGAATATTAAGCAGTCACAGTAGCTCACCGGCTACAGTAGATTACCAAACAGGCTTGCTAGTAATAAGCTTTGCAATGTGACCAAGCCAGAAACGATTTGCATCTATGAGCCAGAATCAGACTAAACTAGTCAGTTACAATTCCAGTGTCAGGTTAGACTCAGTTCTAGTTTAAGACCAGTGTAAACCAGTCACTTCAGGTTCCTTTCTCACACTAAACTGGAGAGTGGTGGTTCCATCATCACTGGCCTTTGCTCCATTAGATGTCACACAAGAGACAAATACTTCAGGGGTTTGTGTAGCTTTAGTTTTATTGATAACCACAGGTGCAGACGACCATTTTAACAGAGAGCATAAGCATCTTAATCCTTTAGAGAACAGCTCATGTACTTTGACTGATCGTTGCAGTTTTCAACACAAAAAAAATGTGTGTATTTACCTACAATTGCACTGCATCGTCCCCTCTGCAAATTTCCAGGTCGTTAACAGAAAGAAAGACCAAGATGCACCTGGGAGGTGTAACGATAATATTACTCAATGGCGCAAACTTGTGACCAAAGTCAGTTTATCAGTTTATTTAGTATTCAATTTACAATCTGCATCACATTTCTATCAAATGTTGCAACAAAGAACATTAGCATTAACATCAACAATGTGAGAGCTGTAGAAAAGTATATCTGGATAGATTTAAAACCTGGTTAAACTTATTTTGCTCCTCAGAGTTGCAGGCTGCAGATGGAAAACGATTATTTGGATAAACTTGTGAGGAAACTTGACTGTCAGTGTTAATTTGTTTACAGGTGGCGCCACCGTTCACAAATCTTCTGACCAACTGGCCAATCAACAACAGCCTGAAGCCAGTCTGGCTCGTTACTTCGCTGTTGGCTGGTTTTCATACTGGTTTACAGACTCTTTCCATGTGCAAGCAGTAGCAGATGTGTATTAGTATTTATAGCAGCTTCTTAGATCATCAACTTACTGTAAGACATAAGTGTGTGTGTGTGTGTGTGTGTGTGTGTGTGTGTGTGTGTGTGTGTGTGTGTGTGTGTGTGTGTGTGTGTGTGTTGTAACCAGATCTCAGAGGACAGAGGGACAGAATTAAGACTCTGTCATCGCTCCATTCATCACACGCACACATACTTAAAGATAACTCCGGTACATACTGATCATACAGGAAAACTTGTACGACTGCAGACATTGACTTCCATTAGTTTCCATTTGTACATTCCCAATGTGAAAATCACTAAATTAAGTTCAGTTAAAAATATCGGCTTGCAGGTTACAAATCACGGTGTTGATCTCGGTGTTGATGGACACTGAAACCAGGTCAGACGGGGCAACATGGGGCTTGTAAACACTAAAGCAGCATCCTGTGGGCACACTGACCTGCATGTTTTAGATGTTTCCTTGCACCTGACCTAACACACCTGATTCAAATGAATGCATTGGGCCTCCAGGACCAGGATTTGGACACACTGCGCTAAAGGGGTCCTGCAGAAGGCTCCAATAGTCATTCAGGATGTTTTTAGGGGTCCTAGAGGTGGTTCAAGGCGTCCATGAGCAGATTCCAAGGGTCCTTAAGGAAGTTTAAATAGTCCTCGAGATGTTTACATATGAAGTTACTTTTCTGTCTGATGCAATCAAACAAAAGGTTTGAGAGAAAAACTTTCCACACTGCAATTAAAAGAAAATTTTAACGCAAAACTAACGACACTGTAATCAAAAAAATTGTTCCATTGCAAGTAAAACTAGTTTGTGATTAAATATGTATTAATGCAAATCCAAAAGTTTTGTTTGCGAAGCCAAAGTTTTGATTGGTGTTGAGCTGAACGTCGTTGGTGGGACCCTCGCTGAACGATGTAAAACACGTCTCCAGTGGTCGATCTGAGTGACGGTTTGGCAACATCCACTGCTGGTAAATGAGGGGGGGGGCACTTTGAAGTCCACGGAGAAGACAGAGCACGGCAGATGCTGCCAAACTGTCACTCAGATCTCATTCAGTTCAACAGCAAGCAAAAATTTTGAATTCAAAACTTTTGGATTTGCATTAATACATATTTAATCAAAAATGTGTCTTAGTTGCACTTTTTGATTGCAGCGTCAAATAGTTTTGCTCTCAAGTCTATTTTTTCTGGTTGCATAATAAAAACACAAAAGTAACCTCATAGTTTCAGTGGTGCTTGACGAGATTTATAGATTTATAGATTTATAATCCCTTATAAACCAGCGGTACTCATGGTTGGGGAAAAAGTGAAAAAATATTCAATGAAGTGGTTTCAGTGGTTTAGTTGTTTTTTGTGTTGTTTTTTAAATGTGTTTCAGTGAGGTAGTTTCAATGGTGTTTGAAGATGTTAAGGAGCTGAAATGTTTGACGGATAGCCCATCATCTTTAGAAACCCACTCCGCTGCATCTTGCTGATGTCAAAATTTGGGGGCTTTGGATATTTTTGAAGGAGATCTTAGTGAAGCACATCATTTTAGTAGTTAGTTGACAGTACTTTAATGTTCTGTACTGTTTTCTAGTAATGTATTTTATTATAGGATACAAACTGTTGATCAACCTGTTAAAACTACTAAACTACTAGAAAACCTACTCATAGAAACTGTGACATATCATAGGTTGATGTCTGTTTCACAGTGGGTGTAAATAACTTTTTGTTTTTTTCGTGATGACAGGCTGCAGCAGTTCAGATTTAGTTTACTCGCATTACATCTTCATTGTGACTGTATTATTGAAGCTTTTATTTTGGCAGGACAATCGAGCTGACACATTAGACCACCTTTTAAAAATAGAAACTAATCTGTATTTACTATCATAAATAATCTCCCAGCTAATAACAGATGATCTGACTGTGATCTGACCTGTTGTGTGTCCGCCTACATGTGTTTGATGACAGCACTGTGTTGTGTCACGCTGTTCTGAACTTCATAATGAGCGGCAGCCATAAATACAGACACTGACTCACAGCTCTGCTATATGAGGATAAACTCAGAGAGCATCATCGTGGCACACGGCTAATCCACAGCTATCTTAATGTCAGTCTGAAAACGCACACATAGTTGGCCTCACCTGGCCTTGGCCTTGGTTGGTCTGGTTACATGTGCATGAAAACTGTAAAAAAACAAACCACTCTGTCCAGTTTATTCAGCTTTTATTAGAAACCCTCATCTGCAAGGGTTGGAACTGGATTCATGACATGTTACAGTGGCTTATAGTGTATTTAGAATGGGCTACCATGGGTTATAAGCCATTCACTGCATTGGGTTAAGATGGGTTACAAGGGATTTGTTCTGGGTTAAGATGGGTTATAAGGCAGTTTGAGTGGGTTAAAATGGGTTATGAGGGATTTGTTTCAGGTTAAGATGGATTATAAGGCTTTTAAAGTGGTCTTTGATGGGTTATAAGGGATTTGTTTTGGGTTAAGATGGGATATAATGCAGTTTGAGTGGGCTATGATGGGCTATAAGGGAGTTGGTTTGGGTTTAGATTGGTTACAAGGCATTTTGAGAGGTCTATGATATTTTATAAGGGATTTGTTTTGGGTTAAAATGGGGTATAAGACATTTTGAGTGGTCTATGATGGGTTATTGGCATTCTGATTGGGTTAAGATGGGTTATAGTGAAATTAAACAGGGTCCTAAAGTCATAAGGCATTAAGTATGTGTTTAGAAAGTGTTCTAATAGCTTATAAGATATTGCAAAATAGGTTATATTGTATTTACAAATGGAATAATTAAGTATGGTGTATTGGATTGGGTTTGATGCATTTAGATTAGTTTATAGGTGATTTACAATGGCTTAGAATTAGTTATAAGATATGTAGAATGGATTATAGTTCATTTATAATGGATTGCTGTGGGTTATAGTGCATTTAGAATGGTTACAGTGGGCTCTGGTGCAGTTAAAATGGGCTACGATGGGTTTTAGTGCAATAGGTTGGAATAAATTATAAGGCACATGGCGCAGTCTGAGTACATGTTAACTCTAAAACCTCTCGGTCCAATTTATTGAGATCAACGTGTAGAAATCCTCATCAGCAATGGGTAAATATTGATTTATGATGGATTGTAGTATATTTACAATCAGTTAAACTTGGCTACAATGCATTAAGTTTGGTTTAAGTTGGTTATCGTGTATTTAGAATTGGTTAGACTGGCTTTCAGTGTGTTTGAAATGGGAAACAATGGGTTCAACAGAATTAAGCTGGACTGTTGGACAAAACCAACAAGACCAAAAACTCTCCTCCTCCTCTTCTTCCTCTTCTTCCTCCCTCGCTGTCTCGGCTGATTCAGTCAGCCTCAGTGTTTCCACCTCCACTCTGTTGTTATGAAAGAATTCTCTGCAGGACTTCAACAAGCTGTGACTATAAACGTACAAAGATAGAAAGAAAAAATGCACCTTTTCTTCATCAGATCTACTGTTTGCATTTGTGTGTATCTAATATTTCCTCATATGTAACTGGGAACAAACCAGTTCAGACGAATGACACAAAAATAATGTGTTGATGTGTTGCGTAGTTCAGGTTATGATAATTCTGTCATTTTTAAATGACACTCAAGACAATTTTCTTCATTGTTTCACAGTTTATCATCTATTATTTCATTGTTTATGATGTGGTGCTAGAGTAAATGTATTAGCGACTCTCTGTCTCTTTAAATGGAGAAGGAGCAGAGTTGAGATGTACAGACCAACTCTCTCTGGCCCTGTGGCAACTGGACACATGGACTCATTATGTGAGCCGCTCATTCACCGTCTCCCTCTGGTTTTCTCTCTGTATTATTACCTCTCTCTGCCTCCAGCGGCTGCAGCTCCATATGTTCCTCGTGCCGTTACTGTACAGCAGATCAGCTGCTCACTTTTCCTCAGTTCAAATGGCATAAATATCAAAATAAGATGGATTTCCACCATTTGTCCATCTGTGGCCTCGCCGAGTGTCCGTATCACTCAGCAGTGTCTTTCTTGAAGTTCACGTCAACAAACCAGCTCAAGATGCGTTTAGTGATCTACATATATTAGCACAAATTGTTACTGGTTCAACAGTTTAGCCAAAAACCTTAATAAATCTGTTTTTCTAACATCAAATGTAGTCCCATCTGTCCTCTCAGCGCCTCGCATGTCGCTCCATAATTCACATAGCGTTCCTGCTCAGTCCTTAGAGGAATAGTCAAAGTGTTATTTTCATGTCATCTGGCAGTATTTTGTGTCTTCAAAGGTTATTTTCATGATCTCACAGTTGTCTCCTGTTTACCTGGGATGATGCTTTTCCTTCCCTGGGCGATAGCAACATTTAAATGCCACAGACTGAGCGGAGATAATGTGCGTTTCATCGACGAGGAAGACTGGAGTGAAGTGGTGAAGTCTGTAGAAATGTTATATTTAAACATTGGTTTGGCTCCGGGCAAACATTTTATCATTTCAGACAGAAAGTGCACAGATTTATTTTTTTGGTTTTGTCTATATTCCTGCTTCTGTTTATTCTTTGTTGTGTATACTACCTCTGTTTACACCAATACAAATGATTTTTTCAATATTCTCCAGTCAGATAAACACAAAACAAACAGAGGATGTGGGGCTTCTGAAGTTAGCGTGGAAAAGGTCGATGCTTATGCTCTCTGTCAGAACATCTAAGGAATTAGGTTGTTTTTGTATCAGTGTGTTGAGCCGTTTTTTTAAAGGACGTCACCTTCTTTGGTCTTTCTTCCATTCAAATAAGAAATCATTGGAAATCAATCATTCAAACTCTCTGTCTCTGTGATTTCAGGAAGTGGGTGTGGTGCAGTAGGCGGGGCGTTGCCGGGGCTGATAGGCGCCACTTGTCCCTCTGTGATGATGAAACCGTTCCTGACGTTTCCTGTCGAGACGACGTCGCCAGTCGGCCTGTTCCCAAACTTCAACACGGTATGACTGTGTGTGTGTGTGTGTGTGTGTGTGAGGGGCAGTAACAGCGACAGGGTGTTGTGGCTGCCAGCAGCGCAGACTGACATGTGTGATCCCTCAGTTGGCGTCAGTCTGCCATCACTGTTCAGCCAATCCTGAGCAGGCTGGAGACCTCTGACCTTTGTGTGTCTCCTGCAGATGGACCCGGTGCAGAAGGCCGTTATCAACCACACCTTTGGCGTTACCTTGGTACCCAAGAAGAAACAGGTCATCTCATGTAATGTGTGCCAGCTGAGGTTCAACTCTGACGTAAGCATCTGTGTGTAGACTGTATATAAGAAGTGAATGTAGCCATTGTGACGTTTTGAAGCCTTGATTTTGGCTTTACGGGCGTCGCCATCTTGGTTTTTTAGAACCAGATGTGACGTCAGACCGGCTCTGATTGGTTGGTCACAAGGTAGTCCCGCCCTAAAGCATACCCTGCTTTATCATCTATCTTCCTCTAAACGGAACTATTTTTTCTTGCAGAGATTAAACTGACTGAACTATTATTTGAGGGAAATATTTTGTCATGATGCCAAATGCAGCTGCGACTTTGTGACACTCTGTGGGGCTTGTTTGTTTTCGTGCACTGGATTACTCTGTCAGGTGTTCCCACAAAGCTCCATCATGTGTAACATAAACCCCGTCTATATTAAAACGGCGCTGTGTAAATCGCACTGATTAACATGACTGCTGAGAGGTAGTGAGCTGCCTCGTTAGTGACATGCCAATCAAACATGACTAATGTATGAGCTGGTAAAATGATTCACGAGTGAACAAAGCAGGAATCACAGCCGAGGAGAGCCTGGCGAGGAGACAAAGAGAGGAGTAACAGAGGGCAGCATTAACTCAGTCTAATAAACCGAGTAGAAGCTGAGTCACGGAGCTACCAGACAGTCACATGAGGACACTGTCAACCTAGAGGTTTGTTACAGTGAACTGACACACTGTCACTCTGGGCTTGTTACATCGTGCGGTGACACCTAACACGGACAATTTTTACAGTGCAGAGAGATTGTCTGTTTATCTGGACCGTTCATGTTCAAACACACAATCTCCTGTTGTTAAATTAAGGCCTTTTGACTGTGTGTACGCCATCTCTACCTGCTGTTAGCGAGCCTGTATCTGGATTTGTAGGAAAAACACGTGCTTGCACATTGCAAAGTACTGTCCAGACCACATCTGGTCGGCAGAGGATGGATTGTAATGACTTTGGTGTTCGTATGACTTTTCATCGAGCATTATCCTGTTTAATTTGATGGCTGTTGACTCGTCTTGTTTAGACAGCAGCGATTGCAGCAGCAGAGGAGAGCACGAGTGGATGTCATTGATGTTGACTACTTTGACGTGTAATAACTGCTGAGCTTGCGAAACAAAATGGCTGCTGTCGTTCTCTTCATGTGATAAAAATCAGTTTAAAGAAGTTTGTTCAAGTTTTTGAGTCCTTAATGAGGAACTCTACCAGTTTGTTTCATTACAGGAGATGATGTGTGTGCCTGATATTGTGTCTGTATGTTGAAGATGCACTTTTGATGTCTTGCAGCATGACTTTCTGTTGTTGTGTCTCTGCATCTAACTGATTTTATGCACTTAATTGAATTGTCAGTGGTGATTTGGATGCTTGTCACTCAGATGGTTAAACACACTCGGCATCATCGAGCTTTTGTTGTAGAAATATGGGTTTGGTTTCCATTTTTTAAGCATGTTGACCAGATTCAAAAAGGATTGAAATGTTGTTTTCAGGGAGGGGAGTACTATCTGCATATTAATTCTACCTTTAGGAACCATTGAGGGTGTGACGTCAAGAGTACATGACAGAATACATATGAAAATAATTAGCACGAACACAACAAACAACACAACACAGTTAAAACATTTGCATTCAAGAGTGCAATAAATTGTAACCATGGTTTTAAATTGTGTTAAGTTTTAATGTCCAGCAGCAGAAATTTTTTTAAGCTTTTCCAAAATCTGTGTTTGCATGTGGGACTTTAAGCATTAGACAGTCACTTAAACAGGTGGAGTAATGGTTATAGGACTAGTTTAATATGGAGGTAATACATGAAGTTGCTTTTAAGGGCTTTATAAATAAACAGAAAGTAGTGCCTGTTACTGTTAGCGACAGCCACCCACCCTTTTCATACAATATGCAATGATGAGTAGAGTAGCTGTCACTGGTAATAAATCTTAGAGCGGAGTGATGAACTGAATCGGTGATTTAAAGGTGGAGGCAGAGGCTATAGATGATATCACCATGATGCAAAACAGACAAGAAGACGGCCTCAATTATTCGTTTCCTACTGAGCACAGAAAAGTTTGCTCTGTTTCTGTGCAAATACCAATTTTTTGTTGTAGCTCACTGATAAGTGTGTCAATGTGAATTTTTAATGTAATTTTTAATCCAGCCAGATTACAAGATGTTTATAGGCTGAAACCCTCTCAATACTGTGTCCATTCAGAGTGATAACATGAAAATTATTGTCCACAATATCTCTGGTTCTAGAGAACAGCATGTGTTTAGTTTTGTTTACATTCAGGACTAATTTCAAATTAAAGGCTAGTTGTAAAATTGCAGAGTCAGCAAAGCAATACAGAATTGTATCATCCGCATAAAGGTGGACATTACAATTTGTAGTGAGGGATGTAATGTTATCAATATAAATTGTAAATAATACAGGACCCAGTATTGAACCTTGTGGAGCATGTGAACAAAAAGTTGCATACAGTGTTGAGTCAATTTGAGTCAAATGATGTCACTTGAGTCAGCGTCAGTTGGAACTGAAGTTTGGGAAGTTTGGATTTTCCCAGCTCATACATTTGCTCTTCATGTCTCTCGCTCAGTCTCAGGCAGAAGCTCATTACAGGGGCAGTCGTCACGCCAAGAAGCTCAAGTCTCAGGAGAACAAAGTCAAGACCAAGCTGTCAATCACTGGAGAGACCAATGGGAGCAGCATAAGTCCTGCAGGCCCCGCCCCTCCTGTCACCGCCAGCAGCTGTACCAATCAGCTCACAGGTTGATTTTATCTACTAATAACATTCATCTGAACACTGTTGATGTTACTGATGGTGGTTTCATTTGAGAGTTTTGGTTTTTATAGTATCATTTTTAATTTCTTCCTCCTTTTTTTCTTTTCTCCTCCTCTTCTTCCTCTTACCCATCCTCCAGAACTCTTACCTAGCCTCACCGACTCCTCCTCTCCACTCAAACCCTTCCTCCTCCCCTCCTCCTCCCCCCCTCTCTCCTCCTCCTCCCCCTCCTCTAGCAGAGCAGGCAGTGAGCCTCCTCCCTCCAGTCCTCCCTCTTCACTCCCCGCCCTGGGCCTCTGCCTCTCTTCCTCCTCCTCTTCCTCCTCTTCCAAAGCCTCCCCGCCTCCCCTTCCTCCAGCTCCTGTCACCTCCTCGCCGTCACCTGCTCCTCCTCTTCCTCCGCCTTCCCAGGACTCCACCCAGGATGCTCCTGTCTCGGCGGAGTCGGAGGAGGAGAAGGCGAAGAAGTTGCTGTACTGCTCTCTTTGTAAAGTCGCCGTCAACTCTCTGTCGCAGCTGGAGGCTCACAACGCAGGTGAGGAGGAATGAGATGATGCATGAAAAACATCATTTCTAAACCTTCGCGTATTTCATTTTAACCAGTGGAGGTATGTGGTGATGTTTTTCCCTTTACATGACACCACCTGCCTCCTGTGGGGAGCTGTGATACCGAGAGGAAAAACATTTATCTCCAAACTGCAAAAGAAATTCGCATTTGTGGCACTAATCCTCCACTCGGGTGCCATTAAACAGTGTTTTGCCCTTTCCTGTTTAAACATATCAATGCCCCTGTGCATAAAGCCAGGTGTGGAAGAACTTGACTGGTCCGCAGAGCCCTGACCCAAACTTCTTAAATGCATCAACAGGGAGAGCTTTTCTACTTGTGTTACCGCAGGATGATGGTCACGACTATTTGTCAGGTTTCAGGTCTCTGCAGGTTGATTTTCATAGTATTAAACTGAAACTAGTGGCTCCCTGGAAGGAAAGAAATCAATATCAAAGCTGATGATTTTAAAAATGAGCAGGAAGAATTAAAAGTATACTGGGAATGTGAGTTAAAAAAAATCGTTGTGGCTTTATAGCTGCAACACCCGCACTGACAGATGTATTAAACATTATGTCTCTTGGTTCATAGAAGTTGGGTTCTGTGTGTCTCTGTTTGCAGGTTCAAAGCACAAGACGATGCTGGAGGCTCGGAGCGGCGCCGGGCCAATCAAGGCCTACCCTCGACCTGGAGCCAAGCTGAAGAGCGGCGGCGGCGGCTCCCAGCTGAAGGGCTCCGGCCTGCAGAACAAAACCTTCCACTGCCAGATCTGCGATGTCCATGTCAACTCTGAGATCCAGCTCAAACAGGTAGAAACGCAGCCAGCACATACAGAGTAATAACATTAGTTCACATTACTGCACACAGACCCAAATCTGTGACTCGTGGTTGAAGCAGCTTGCTGTGTCTAAACTCTCAAGTTACTGCTGAGAGCAGTTTTAATTTGTGTTTTAATTTTTACTGCATCTGTGAAATTTTCCAATCCAATTGTTTCATTGTCTTGTTCACAGATAATTTCACCTAAATATTTTATTTTATTCAAGAAAACCGACTTCTGTCTTCCATCTATCTATAGCTTTGTTGACATAAATCATAATTAAGTTGTATACCTTACTTGGGCATATTTTTTTTTAGAAATTTAAAGAATAAAGCCAGATAATCAGAAATTAAGAAACACATAGCAAATGATAGAATTAATGATTGAATTTAGCTGTTAGGACTCAGCTGGAGTTTATGGTGACGACGGTGAGAACCACAGAAGAACAAAGATCTGCTCAAATCACAAAGAGCTGCTTCCTCCTCCTGCTTTTATACTCAAATTGTGCTGTGTGTGTGTGTGTTAATATTCAAAAAGTGAATATTAAATCTCCTGTCTCAGCAGGAGGTTTCTCTCAACTTTCTCCTGCTTTTCATTCGTTTCCAAAACAGCCAGACGGGTGCCGAGCTCCTCTGTCCTCAGCTTTGCCGTCTGTCAGCGTGCTAATGTGTGTTTTTGCTCATTGTTGTCGTTGCAGCACATCTCCAGCAGGAGGCACAAGGACAGAGTGGCAGGAAAACCCAGCAAACCAAAATACAGCCCTTATAACAAACAGCAGCGCGGCTCGCTCACTGTAAGTGTCTCCCTCTCTAGTTCAAAGTCAAACTTGCTTCAATAAAACAGATAAATGTTGATTTAAATCAGTAATGAGGGGCTGCAGTAATAATTTCTTATTCATATTATTATTAGTAGTAGTATTTTCTGAATTAATACATTTATTTTATTCATTTATGTATTTGTATTTATTCGCCTCTGTTTTTATAATTTCTCCCCTCCTTGTTTTCTTTCCTCTCCTCTTCAGAAGGAGTTGGTGAAGCCCTCCCTCTCTCCCTCCTTCCTCTCCACTACCTTCGCTCCTCCGCCCTCCCCCCTCACCTCCTCCATCTCGCTCCCTCCCTCCTCTCTCGCTTCCTCCCCTCTCCTCACCCCCTCCTCCTCACCCCTCACCACTGCCATCTCCCTCCACCCTCGCCCTCCAGCCTCCTCGTCCCTCTTCACCGCCTCCTTCCTGCGTCCGGCTCCCGGACCAATCAGAACGAGCCAAGGGTCGATTCTCTTCACCCCGTACTGATGGCAGCGCCGGCTGTGGGGAGTCGAACCGGCGACCTTTGACCTCTGACCTCCAGTTTGTTGGAGCCACGGGGGGCAGAAGAGTCCAGGAGGCATCAGCACTACGGGGATTCAAACCTGCAACCTTTTCACCTGACAGAGGAGACATGAGAGGACAGGACCTCCTCCCCCTCCTCTTCCTCCTCCTCCTGTCTGGATCAGGCGTCTTCTTCTCGGGTCCGAAAATATAAAGCAACTGGTGATTTTAACCAAACCAGAAATGGACCTGAAGCCAAGCAGAGCTGAGGCTGTTCCCACACATCCTGGAAAACTTTTGGTCATTTTGATGATACAGATTCAACTTGAAGAAAAAATGAGTGAAACTTTCAACCTGGAAACAAAATATTTCTATTTTTCTTCCTCCAACCTTTTTATGAAAAAGAACCTTAAAGTACTTTGTCATTTATGACAAATGATTCTTCTTGGCAGCCTGAATCTCCTGAAAATAAAGCTGGAGTTTGATCCTGGTTAAAAGGCTCTCAGACCAACATGATAAAGACGACTTGGTACCAGTAATTTGCTGCATTTTGTCAGGTGAAAGATGAAAACCAGACACAAAGTTGGAAAAGAAAGTCTGGGCTCGGATCCCGGTTCAGGTCAGGTTGGCTCGGCTCCTCAGAGGTCGGAGGGGGCAGCTGGGATTTACTTCAGCCCCCTGTGACCCTTAAGGAAAAGCGGCATAGAGGATAGATGGATGTTTGGATTGAGGATCGGAACCAGGATCAGGATCAGAACCAGGATTTGTGAGGAACCAGAAGTGACAAGCAAAATCTACCCGAAGCTGCTCCTGGTTAAAATGCTCTCAGATTGATATGACAACGACTGATAGGTGCCAGTAATTTGCTGCATGTACCAGGTGAAAGATGCAGCTTATGATGAGACCAGACACAAAGTTCAAAGGGTCCTCAGAGGTCGGAGGGGGTCGGCCAGAGGCTCCTCTCCCTGCTGCTGGGGGAACTAACCAGCACTAACCTGATGTCAGCAGAAGTCCTCCGTCACGGACGAATGCTCCTGCAGATGTCTTCGTGTCGCGCCAGCACTGGAGCGCGATGCCACCGGTGTCCTCCAACGTGTTCAGCTCATTTCTAACATACAGCGTCTCAGGAAAACAAACGGCGAAGTGGAGAACGAGAAATTAAAAGTTAAAGTTGACTGTTTTTTTGTTTATTTTTTATTTCCTCTTATCATCAACCAGTCCCAAGGACAGACCATAAGGGCACATCAGGACGGTCTGTTGCTCGCTCTCGCCTCCTGCTGATTCTGTATGTTTGGAACCAGAGTTTGGACTGAACTCCTCGTCCGTATATCTGATGTCCACGCCTCACGCCTCTACCTGTTGGTGTCCCTTTTGCCTCCACTGCCGGTGTGTTGCAGACGCCCTCTGCACTCTGGACCGGGCTACTTCCTGGTTTTACAGTGAAAAAGGCCTTTTGTCCCGACTGTTGCCTGGTGTGAACACTGTCGGTGTCTCGGTTTTGTTTCAGTCAACCTTCCCGGTGTCACCAAATGTGAACTTCATGGAGCTAAAAGCGCCTGAGCAGAACTTTTACTGAAACTGAAACTTTTATCACAAAGAGTCAGAGGAACTTTTTAAGGCTTTAACTCATCGCTGGAACTTGTCACAACCTGCAACAGCAAAGGAACATTTTCCTTTCATCTGCTTATTCACTTTCCGTGAGCAAAATACAATATTGACGGTTCTCTGGTTGCTTTGTCCGTGCTCTAATAATTTATTTTACAGTGTATGTTGTAAATAATCCCCCCGAAGCTTTTTCACGACTTTCAAACAACCGCACAATTTGTCCACCCATCCAACTTTCGATCGAGAGACGGATCAGCTACCGGACAGAGTTGGACGAACCCTTAAGATTTGGTCCCATTACCTCACCTCTAGTGCCACCCTCAGGATAAACGTCACATTTTTAATCAAGTAGTTGTTTGACAGTTGTAAAATGGCTTCACAGAACCAGAAGAAACCATAGAAAACATCCCACAAAGTTAAAGAAGAGCTGCTGAAGCTCTTGTTCACTCAGTCACTCTGTTAATCTCCAGATTATAAGGCTCTACTCTGATTGGCTGTCAGCAGTGGTAAAGAGGGAGAGACACAGCTATTGATTAATTTAAAAAGCCTCTGAATAGATGAAGTAGTAGATTAAAGGGTTAGTTCACAGATTGAGTTTGTTACAGCCAGTATGAACAAGAGGAACCGTTACAGTGACAATAACCTGAAAGCAAGATATGAGCATATGAGTATTAAATCACAATGGAAGAAAGAATGGGGAAAAATACATTAGCTCATAAACTGACTTTTAAAAAATCTACAAATGTCTTTCTGTAAATACAAAAAAAACATGTTTATAAGCTGTAATTTAAATAATAAGATACAGTGCAAAGCACTTTTTGGAGCTTAAATTTATTTATTTGTCTCATGAGCTGCAAAACATTTACAGATGGATGCACAGAAGTTATTTATTTTTCAAGCAATAATCTGTGAAATAAATGTAGTTTGGTATTTTTTACTACTAAGTCTCCGTCTAAAGATCTTGGAGTTTAAAACTGCTCTCACTTTGGTCACAGATGGATTTCAGAAACGAAAGAAACGAATGTCACGCCTAATCCATGTCAATGAAAACACATCAAGGTGCAGACGTTACAGCGACAAGATCAGAGGCATCAATAATACAGGCAGACACACGCTCCTCAATTGGCCGATTTCACCATCACTGAATAATGAAAGTGTTATTTTCTATGGTTTCAAATGGTCAATATGTTCCCGTCCGTCTTCCTGCCTCCTCCTGAATAACTTGAAGCGTCTCAAGTCTTCCAATAACAAGCAGACAGGTTTAAGGAAATTATGTGTACGTGTTTATCTATGCAGTATTTGGTCTCACGGTGCAGTAACTCCGTCGAACTCATCAACATGCAACTGAAAAAAAAAAAAAAAAAGAGTCAAATCCATGTTGATGATGCTGATTAACCTCCAGTGAGGCTGTTGTGATGAACCTCCTCCTGTCTGATGATGTCATCGTGATGCAATAATGTACAGATCAGCTGCTGCTTTTCTATTTGCTTCGCTTCCTTATCAGCAATACTGAGGCCCGAGGGTCCTGATGCTAGTCCGAGTCCTGATGCTAGTCCGAGTCCTGATGCTAGTCCGAGTCCTGATACTGGGGCCGTGTTGCAATACTGGAATGAAACAAAGAGGGACGCAGTGTTTAAATTGTTTCTTGACATGATAAAAACTCCATCACTTTTATTCAAGCTGAGATTGTATGTGTGTGTGTGTGTGTGTGTGTGTGTGTGTGTGTGTGTGTGTGTATTCATGTTGTGGGGACATAAATCTGTTTACACAGTCACATTGTGGGGACTCGCCTTCCTTTGGGGGACAAAATGCAAACTCCTATAAAGATAAATCATTAGATTTTAGAGTGAGGCCTTGGTTTAAGGTTCAGGTTAAGTTAAGGTAAAGTTAGGTTAAGTTTAGGGTTTAGGTTTAGGCAAGCAGTGGTTATGGTTAGGGTTAGGGTAGGTCTCCAGGAAATGAATGTAAGTCAATGTTATGTCCTCCGAAGTGATGGAAACATGACTGTGTGTGTGTGTGTGTGTGTTCCCTCTGTGAACCTCTACCATGTGATTTATTCACCAAAATAAAAGCTAATTTTCCATTGACCCAGAGGACATGCAAAGACTCTGAACCAGAGAGAAGCTGTTTTTTTTTTTTAAACACACTGGATACATTCGACTAAACTACAACACATAAGAGCTCAGTTTGGTTATTTGGATTTTAAAAATAAATGCAGATTAAGACTTTTAAATCTCTGCACAAAGAAGAAGGAAAACAAGCGCACATTCATTCAGTTAAATTCTCCTTCGCCACTCAGACCTCTCAGAGATTACTTTGATTGACGACAGGTGAATCACTTAAATTGGATCATCGGTGTGTTGATGAAGCCAGAAACAGTTCAGAGGTGAAAACATATACTTTACTTTGATCTCAGCTCCGTACGACAGGGTTAAGTCTTCCTCAGACGTGTTAAAAAGCGTCACTTACTGCTTCGGAGAACCTCCGTCCACTTCTTTATGTACAGTATTTATTCTCTGATCTTGTTCTCGATGATGATGATGTTGATGATGATGATGCAAATATGCAAAAGCAAACTTGTCAGGTTGAGATTATGTAACATTTCTCTCCTCATTATTTTGTTTCTGTAACTTTGTTTTATTTGTTTTCATTAAAAAAAAACTACTGAAAGTCCTGCATCAGTCCTGCTTTCTTTTTAAATAAAGATATTAATAAATTAATATTTATTTATTTCATCACGTAGTATCATAGTATCTTTAAGTCTCTTGTGATGTTTGCAGCTCTCGTGTGACCTTAAAGGTTTTATACACAACATTCAAAATATTAATGTAGCATTAAACAACTATTTGTTATGTACAGATACACTTTGAGTACTGCTGTGTTTGTTTCTAAAGCAGGGAAGACGGCACGATGAAGCCACTGCGAAGCCTCAAGTTTGGTTTTAAGGCGCCATCTTTTGGAGCCAAAAGTGACGTTTGTCATTGGTCAGTAACGACGTACTGTAGCGTAACCTGCTTTATGGTCTGTTTTTTCTCTAAATGGGACCATAATTTACTAAATAAACATCCTGCTGTGTTGAAGAAGACTATAAACTAGCAACTGAGACCATAAACATTTGTTTTGGCCTGAGATGCTCTAGTGTGATATCTAGTGGTTCTGAATCTATAGAACCTTTAGACCTTTAATTAGTTTCACCAGACCCTAAAGATCTCAATCTGACATTAGTGACCTTCCCCAGACTTTAGTGAGTCTCGTTAAACCTAAATGACCCTGTTACCATTATTACTCTCACCTCATGTCCACTAGAGGGCGTCTAACCCACATCAGCGTGAATGCACATGTTGACTCATGAGTGACATTAAAAGGGAAACTGTTATTCTAAGGCTGGTTTGACCTGAAATCACAAGGACGGCATGGAGGGTTGAAACTACAACATCTGACATTTTTCCTCCTCAACGGGAAGAAGTTACTCCCTGACACATCTACAGCCAACACAGTAACTTCTTCCCCAAACCACAGCGACTCATTGAAAACATGTTGCACACACGGCCTTGGGTGGATAACACAGCGATGATGGGAAACTGCTCGCTCTCGTCCTCCTCCTTCTTCTAGTAATTCAGAATCTGCAGACTGTTTCTAACGAGAACTGACAAGGGATCATTTGTGCTTGCAACACAGGCCTGGACGGTCTTTTTTTGTTGTTGGCTTCGGTCTCAGGACATCAAACATCAAACTGAATCTCATTTATGCTGCTGCAACATCCAAGAAACTCAATGTGACTTTTTTTTTTTTACTATTTTGCTACTTTTGACCACCAACTGTGCTTGTGTGCAGCTTCAAGATTACATAAAGAAAAAGAGAGACACAAAAGAGAAACACCAAGTCATAGTTTGACCTGAGCAAACTATTACCACTGAGGTCACAGGACATAGTACAAGGAAGCTTTTAACTGGTTTGATCATTTACTTTGCGCTCCGCGTCTCCTGCTGTGTGCAAATAAATAATCAGGCCAGTTAAAAGGTGACAAGGCGTCTTTAGTTGAGTGTCGTCCAGACACGTATCACGTGATCCTGTAAACCAGACGAATACCTGATTTTCTGTTTGCATGTGAGACGTTGATTATAATGGATTATTAAGTTATTGATCTCCCTGGTTGTTGAGTTTTGTGGCTGATGCATCAGAATTGTCAGTATCTTGGAGGCCTCGATGGATAGTGAAAATGATATGTTTCTTATCTTGTGTGCACAAGATTGAGCAAGAGCTCTGAGCGTTGCAGCACACGTGGATGCAGAATTGGATCCTACAAGCCATTGGATTTGGTTTTATTAATAATTTAGACGACTTCTTGACCAAATGGGACCTTTTTCTTAACAGGAAAGGGAAATCTGATTAGTAATTTTATTAACTTCATTGCTTTTAGCCTTAATTGATAGTTTCCCTAGCAGGACTCTGCCCAGCATCCCGGCTCCGTCTATCAAAACCACGCTGGTGGCCAAAATCTGTCTCTGCTGCTGCTCACTTTTGTTTATTAAATATAAGGTCCCTCGCTAACAAGTCTTTTATCTGCCAGGATTTTATAATTTTTATTATCACCTCGTCTTGGTTAAACCCCTTTAACCCCTCAGTTTTCTTTTGAAAAACAAATCGCCCATTTTATATGTTTTATTTCACAGAACCCCCAGATTTACTTTTATTCACAACTTTTATCTGTCATTATGTTACAATATGACAGAATTCTTATTCTTGGTGATTTTAGCGTCCATGTTTGTTGTCTTTGTCTTTGTGGATGATGTGAACGTCCTTTAAATTCACTCTCCGATCCTCGTTTCTGTGGAGCTTTTACATCCTCAAAGACATTTTTTAATAACAGTGATCATGGCCTATTTTAGGCTGTATAGCTCCTGTAAGATTTTAAAAAAGTTGAAACCATCTTGTCTGCCACTAATAATGAGGGACTGAGAATATTAAAGAGACAGTGCAGGAAGAAAAGTCTCTCCCTTGCTTCTTTAAAAGACGTAATGTTCAACTACCAACGTTGTAACAGAGTGATAATGTACCTTTAGTAGAAAAGGGTCGGAGTACTTCCTCCATCTCTGGGGATCAAGAAACTATTTCATGCAGTTCAGTTTGTACAAGTTTTTCAATACAGAAAATGCATATATGCATATATTAATCAGAAGATCAGTGGTTTGATTCCTCGCTCCTCCTGTCAAAGTTGTGAATGTGTCGAAGTTCTTTGAGTTGTCGAAAAGAAGTGGCTGAACAACTACAGTCCATTTACCATGGAAAAACACAGATCTGTCCCTCTTGGATGGATTATATTTCACATGAAAATACTAAACAATCCCTTTCTCACTGCCCCCCTCAGGGGTGCTGGTGTGCTCAAGCTCAGTTCCTGCACCAGTGTCCTGGGAGTCTGAGGGTCCTGCTCAGTATCTTAGCTCCTGTGTTCTTCTGGACCCGGACCTCAGATGCTGAACCTTGACTCTGCTGCAGACTCTCTCCCAGTTTGTGGGTCACAGCCCCCAGTGCTCCCATCATCTCTGGCACCTCTGTTGCCTTCACTCCTCACATCTTTTCCAGCTCCTCTTTGGTATTTTTCCAGCTTCTTCTTCTGTTGTTTGTCAATCAGCACGATGTCAGGTTGGTTAACCATCACCAGCTTGTCAGTCTGGATCTGGAAGTCCCCCTGCATCTCAGCTCGGTCATTATCAACCACTTTGGGAGGTGTCTTCTATTCTGACGGTGGGACTTCCAGCCCAAACTTAGTGCAGATGTTCCTGTACACTCTTCCAGCCACTTGGTTATGACGTCCCATGTACGCGGTTCCTGCCTGCATCTTCCACCCTGCTGTCATAAGACTGTTTCAGGAGCATCTCTGCACAGCCTGAACCCAGGATCCTACATTCCTGCTCTGGTGCTGCCATGATTAGAGCTTCTCTGCTCTTTTTCCAGCCACTTGTAGGATTTCTCAGTCACCTCTTCTATCTGTTGGTGGTTCATGTCATGACGGTGCTCATCCCTCCAGGAAGGTTCATCCTCCTCTTCTGCATTATCAGCTTCCTGCTGCCTGAGGTTTTCACTCAGAAGCTCATCTTCGGGGTTCATCTTCCTGCTGATGTGTTTCTGGATCTTGGTTGTTTCGTCCTTGTATGCAAATGTATGCATATTAAATTATCCTACTGATCCTCTTTATATGTTTCATTCTAACCTCATCAGGACACTTTTCTCCATTTAGTCCTTATAATCACCATGTCTACCCTTTAAAAGGGACACAATGTTTCCTCCTGTCTGTCTATTTCTGATCATGAGGTGTTGTGACAAGTAGTTACAAGATGAGCACAGACTTCAGAGGAGGAGGAGGAGGAGGAGGAGGAGGAGTTCTTTGGTCTTGTCTTGGATAAAGGAGGTATGAAGCCTCAGAGAAATCCTGCAGAGAGAAGCTGACACGGCTCCAGCAGGAGGAAGTTCTTATTGTTGTGATCTTGTCTATGTGTTAGTAGTTTTTACACCTATTTTAATAATAGAATTGTGGCAAAGTAATACTAAAAAGTTTAAAACTACATTTTGCATTTCTAGTCATTCTAGTTGTCATAGTTAGTCGGTTAATAAACAAAAGTCAAGACTGTAGGTGTGAAATTAAAAGAGTGTAAGTGGAGTCCAGTGAAATGCAGGACTATGAGGAGTCGGTGTCGTTCCTGGGGACCTGGGGCCCCTTCCAGAGGAGAGTCTTCTTCCTGCTCTGTCTCACCAGCGTCCCATGTGGATACCACCTGCTGTCCGTCATCTTTCTGCTGGCTACCCCCCCACACCAGTGCCACATCCCCCACCACAGCAACCTGAGCCAGGACTGGATCCAGGCCAGCATCCCAGTGCAGGTCAGTCCTGTTGGAACTGATTCTTAATTAAGAGAAAAAATGAAATGACCTTTAATCAGTGAATCAAGTATTTTGAAATGCACCTTTTTAATTTTAATTCGTTTTCTGATCTTGCGCCATGATCATCAGAACAATATAATTTTTCTGTGACTTCCAAAACTGTTTAAAATCTCTGCTGAAAAATATACACACGTCGTGATGTGACAACGCTCTGGTTAAGGTTTTGTCTTCGTCTTGGTTACGTTTGGGCAACATTATGTTTTCCTACTTCCCTCAGGTTACAGGATCTTTATTGCCATGGCTACAATAAAATGACTGTTGTGTATCTCCGTCACTGAGGCTGATGGGATACGTTACATACATATGACGATACATACGAAGTGATTGACACTGTGTGATTCACCCCTAATGTGATTCGACACGATTTGACGTGACGCTGCACTTCAGTGTGGTACAAAGAGTTTGATTTTATTTCTTTGGTTGTTCTTAAGCAAACAGAAAATCATAAACAAAGTGAAAAAGTGTTACAAACGTATTTCAAGAATTAAAAGTAGAAGTACTTGTTATGGCTGCTGTCAGTGTTATATAAGTATAAGTTAAATTATTTTATTTGTTTGTGGGTGGAGCTCTTTTTCTCTACTTTGTATACGGATTGTTAATTTAATTTATGTTTTGGATAAAAATCTTTGAGGTAAAGAGTAACATAAGTATAGGTGTCAAATAAAAGTAGTGGAGTTAAGGGTATAAAATGTAGAGTACAACATGTTTTGGAGTTTTATAAGTATACATATATATAGATAGTATAAAGTATATATTAAGTATAAAACAGCAGAATTGATCCTTCTAGTGTTCTTTTACTTTCCAGCAATGTGATGTAAGTTATTTTTGTCTGGGTTTAATGTTAACATAGAGTTGAAGTTAAATTTAAAGTCAGGTGTTTAGTTTAATGTTATCAGATGTCCATGTTACATTATGCAGGACAGCAGTAATTAAAAATGGGCAGATCTAATTTCTTAAATCCAGTTGAGACACAAACAGCTGAATAAGTCCGAAACCTTGGAAATACAGTCAGCTAATAATTCAGCTTTGTACTGGATCCAGACTGGGATCCTCCTGCAGGTTAGAACTGGTCTAGTGTGGACTGATGTGGTCCTCGTGGGTGCTGTTCACCTCCCCAGACTGTTGTTACATCACAGCCTGGAAATAACGATGCTGTTGTTTCCTGCTCAGCAGGCGGCCGGGCGGCTGGAGAGGAGCAGTTGTAGCCGGTACGAGCTGGAGCTGGTGCAGAACCTGTCTGCACTGGGAACCAGACCCAGCCTGAACCTGGTCTACAACCGGTCTGCGCTGGGATCAAGTCCAGAGGTCCTCGTCTCCAGCCTGAAGCAGGAGGGCTGTAAAGATGGATGGGCCTACAGCACTGAGTTCTACCAGTCCACTGTAGTCACTGAGGTACTGAGCTGCTGTCGTTACTACTTTTAGTTTTTTATCAGCTCCCCGTTAATGTTTAGACTCCAGTGTCCTATATTAGGATCCGATCTGGTCCGAACAGCTTCTGTCTGTGAAACACTGAGGGGTCGTGACCTCTCTCAGTGGCCACCAATCATTGACTTGCCTCAGGCGGAGATGCAGGAAGCTGCCACCAGAAACTGGAAACGACCGGATCGGCGTCTCCTGCATTTGTGTCATCTACCTGTGAGGTGTAATGCCAAAACCTTTTGTTCAGAGAGTTAAGAGTTAAGAAGGTGTGCACCCTGCATGGCCTGATACTGAACGACCTTTATACACACGAATGCACATGTTTAATGCACTTTTTAATCAAATTATTTTCATGTGCAAATACAAAGAGGAAAAAAGAACATAATCTAATCTAAAATGACCCATTTATACATATTAAATGACTACTGAGCTCACTGGGCAAAAGTGATCAGATCAAGCGCACTTAATTAAGTGTAATTATGCTTCACTCATTTGGTTTGAGGACGCTGTTTTAATGATGCGTAAAGTAAAGAAAGAAGTATTATTCCTTTAGTGTTTTTCTTTTTTTTTAAGTTTACTAAATGTCTGTGTATTAGCGTCTTGTGTGTTCACTATATTGTCCATTGTTTCTTGAATTCATACAATAAGTGATTAAAGAGCAGGTCTAGTTCACATCTCCAAGTTTGTAGAAGTGCTTGTTTGGTTCTTGTGTGTAAGATACTTTCACAAAGCAGCCAAACTTCTGGCACAAGAAGGTAATGACCAGAGCAGCTCAGACCGGTCAGAGGTCACAGACGACGTCCAGACCAGCAGTCTGGACAGGAGGAGTCCAAGGGACGCTGGAGGTTTGGGGCTCTGAAAGCTGGACACCGAAGGATGGTCTCAAAGATGACTGACCGGAGTTGGATTCTGTAGGGATGTGTTGAGAGTGATGGGACATTTTAGGATCATTTATGAGAATGTGGAGACCAGAGGATTGCTTGGGCAGAAGACTGACAGAGTCTCAGTCACAGAGACTCATGACGAACAGACTCAGGATAATCACCAGCACAGGAACAGAACAATCAAGCACAGACAGATAAGGTCAAAGGACCAACTGCTGATGACCACATTTTTAATATGTTTAACGTTTGCTGTATTATTCCAGGTTGCATATCCAGGTTTGCCTGATATTTGAGTGTCTGTATCTGCTGCTGAGTTATTCTACCTCACACTTTTATGTCTTCAACCATATTTGTCTTCCAGTTTAACCTGGTGTGTGACGACCAGTGGAAACAGCCTCTGACCTCTCTTGTTTACTTCCTGGGGGGGCTGTGTGGATGCTTAGTGTCTGGACAGATCTCTGACCGGTAATTTTCAGTTTTACTTCAAACTGTTAGCTGTCAGCTGCTAAGTATGTTTAAAGGTTCGCGCTTCATGGGGAAAAAAAAAAATCTGCTGGATTAAAGATGTGTATCCTGAAATCCAATAACATCAGCGTCTCTCTTCTTGGACATTAACATTAACATCACCACGTGGTTGTATTTGTACTTCAGGTTTGGCAGGAAGCCCGTGCTGTTCGGTGCCATCGCCATGCTCAGCGTCTTCAGCAGCGCTGTGGCCTTCGCTCCGTCCTGGCCCGTCTTCACCGTGCTCTTCTTCATGATGGGCATGGGTCAGATCGCCGGCTACATAGTCGTGTTTGTCCTGGGTATGGCTTCTTCATTATTGGTATTCTGCTGATCTCAATAGATTACCACTGGAGGACAGGATAAGACCATGTGTATACTGATGAGGAGATGTTTACGAATCCATCTTCTTCTGTCCGTTTTGGCCTTGAGTGCTGTCAACTCCAAAATGAAGTTTTGTTTTATATTGAGAAAAGATAACTTCATCAATAATGCTGACTGTCACAAATCCTTCCTGATCTCTCTATTATTCATTCATTCATTCATCCCTCACTCTCCTGTCAATGCAGACTCTCCATTTCTTCACTGCCAGTTTGTCTTTTGCACTTTACTAAACATTTTCTTTGCTGTGTTTTCTCTGTTTACCTGATCTTGAGCCCCTGCCTGGTTGAGTTCTTCTAGTTTGTCCACCTGATTATGACCTTTGATCGCCTGATTACTGAATTAAAGATGTTGGAGGTTGCTTAGTACGACTCCCTGATGTTTTTTTAAACATGTTTGCTCCACAGGTTCAGAGCTCCTGGTTGGTTCCACCAGAGTTCTCTTCTCCAGCCTGGGCCTGCCTATCGTGTACACCATTGGTATGATCCTGCTGCCTGGCACCGCCTACCTGGTCAGGTACTGGAGACAACTGTCGCTGATCATGGCCGTGCCAGGTCTGGCCTGCATCCCCCTCTGGTGGTGAGTACATGATGTAGATGCACCTGCATCTTGTGTGCTGCTTCAACACTCCATACTTGAAGTTGTAATTTGTATGACATGAAGGAGGGAATGAAATCTGTGCAGAAGATGAAGTCGTCCAGATGTGGAATGATAACTCTACCTGCTGATCCAAATTTGTACCTTGAGGAACCACAAACAAAACACTTCTGCGAACCACATTCAGAAGAACCACATGAAAAAAACAAAGCCCTGTCATTCATTTGAGTAGGAACATGCCTTGAAGGTGAGCTACGGCAAGATATATAAGTTGAACCTGGCTCAATTTTTGCTGCGACACAATGCAACATAATCAAGATCAAATATATGCAAGTGCACAGTCCTGGTGGATTAATTTGTCACACGAACACAGTTTATCTGCTTCCTATCTCCACCATGGCTTGATTATTGAGAAACAGTCGATATGACGCACAGGTGGATGAACCAGGAGGATCCAGAGTCCTTCCCTGGTTTCTGTTTTCATCTGATACACAGTAGAGGTTGTGTTTGTGTCTGCTAGGCTGGTTCCAGAGTCTCCTCGCTGGCTGGTTTCTCGCGGCCGTTTGTGGGAAGCTGAACTCGTGCTGAGGTCGGCAGCTCTGGAGAACCGAGTGGAGGCTCCACATGTGATCTTCCCCTCGGTCAATGTAAGACCCTCTAACGTTAACAGACTTCCTTCACACGCTAAAGGCTGTTGTACTACAGCTGTGTCTCTCCGCAGGCTGAAAAAGCAACAAGCCAGAAGACGGAGTCCCTCAGCGTTCTGGACCTCCTGAGGACCAAAAACATTCGAAGTATCACACTTGTGCTGTGGCTCATCTGGTGCGTAAAAATGCTTTTCCACCACAAGGGTTTTCCCCTGGAATTCAGGAACTTTCCCTCTTTTAGCTGATAGCGAGATTGATTGGTTCGTCCATCCAGATAAAGATAAAGTATCCCAACAACTAGTCGTCCATCTCATTGTCCCCACATGATGATCACTAATGAGTTGGTTGAAACTCTGACCTTTCCTCCAACACCAGAATCAGGACAACGCTTTCTTCTCATCCAACGTTCAGATTATCATTCCTGCTCCCCAGAGGATGGTCACTTTAGTTCTTAATGACCACATGACCTTTCCTTTTGCATCACCCTCAGGACCAACCTGACATTTTTAGCTCTATTGCATGTAAATCTTTAAGAAAATATGTTGTTCTTTTCTGTCTGTTCCATCTTATTGAGATTTAGAGGGGCGCTAACATGACTGCAGAGTTTACATCTTGTTCTTTGCAGGTTTTCTATAAGTGTAAGCTACTTCGGACTGTCATTCAACACGTCGAGCCTCTATGGCAACCCCTTCCTCAACTACTTCCTGGTGTCGGCTGTTGAGTACCCAGCGTACACTGCCAGCTGGTTGGCGACACGCAGTCTTCCTCGCCGCCTGTCCTTCATCAGCTTCACCCTGCTGGGGGCGCTAGCTCTGCTCCTTATCCAGATCACTCTGCACAGTGAGTAAGACCAAGCTAGCTGTACTCCTCTAAAAGTAGGCTCTTTTTCTCATAGACTTCCACACATTCTGACCAGTGAGCCGGTGGAGTCGCCCCCTATTGGCCTTTAGAAAGAATGCAAGTTAAAGGCTCCTCAGCATTGACTTTACTTTTACGTACACTAATTTTTTACAGTCCATGATGCAAATGCATCACTAAAACAGACACGTAGTCATAGAAAAACAGCACTATGGTGCAACTAGAAGACTGCAAACATGATGCTCTGCTAACAGGCTAAAGTTGTACGTCCAATTCAAAAAGTCACGACTCCACCTGTTGATGAGCCATGTAGAGGACCTGTGAAGAAAAAGGATGAATTACAGAGTATTATTTGTAAGCCACAGTATTGTAATACAGTAGTATTATGAATAAAAGTGTAATTAAAATGTTAGGTGTTTTGATATAAAACCCTGTTTGGATTCTTACTATAGAAAAACATACCCACAAGCAACAGATTGATATTGTTTGTGTGTTCAAACTGCTAAAATGCTTTAACCTGACAAATCTGCCGAATGTGAAGCTGTTGAGGGAACAGTCTTCAGCTTCATATTGGTTCAGTGCATCTTCAACGCTTTCTTGATCACCAGCTTAAAGCCTTCGTCCTCCCTGCAGGTCATCCAAGTCTCACCCTGTCCCTGGTGCTGCTGGGTAAATTTGGCATTCTGGTCGGCAACGGGGTGTTGTACATGTTCACCGGTGAGCTCTCCCCCACAGTCATCAGGAACACAGCGATGTCGTCCTGTGCCATGTTCTCCAGGTTGGGGTCGTCTGTTTCCCCGTACCTGCTGCAGCTGGGTGAGACCTTTCACTGCATACACACTACAGACGATACTGCAGTAAAGGGCCAGTTCACCCAAACGACAGAACACATTTTCTCAATTGCTCAAACTTGAATCTAAAGATACAGAGTTTTAGTTTTTATGTGTTGTATTCTTTATTGTTCTTTATAGGACAAATCTTTACTGATCTGCTCTGGTTCTGTCTCCAGCTGTGTTCAACACGTTCCTGCCGTGGATCATTGTGGGCTCACTGTCGCTGCTCTGTGTTCTGCTCTGCGTCTTCCTGCCTGAGACCTTCAGACAGCCGCTGCCGGACACCATCCAGCAGATGCCGCTCATACGGGGGTCAGTCTGCAGTCACTTTTCACACCTTGCTGTCGGTGTTCTGCTCGGCCCAACGTGGCGGCCTCCTCCATTAAATCAAAGCAGTGTCTTTGGTTCTATTCGGGTGTCCCAACACTTGACTAGAAGGGAAGTGGAGACACTTTCGGGTCAGCTTTATAGGATTCAAGATTCAAGATGTTTATTGTCGCTCCGGTTGCACCAGGACACTTGTGTGAGCTCTGTTAATACACATACATATGACAGAAAAACATATATGAAAATAAAATAAAGACATATAAAGATACATAAAGAAACAGATATGGATAACAAACAACGAGTGTTTTCAGAGTCCTGTATCTCCTCCCTGAGTGAGACGGGCCGTTGTGTTGGGTCCTTAATGATGATTAGAGGTGTTCAGCACATGTTTGAACAAACCTTCATCAGCACATCTTTAAACTGAACCGGCTGCACTGAATCACCATCGTCAGCGAATCAGCAGCTTGTAGCAGTGGAGCTCCTCACTGGAGCACCATCGTCAGCGATGATAGACAGTACACGACTTCCTCTTTAAGAGCTTATTAAGAGACCACAGAAACCACAGAGACAATCATGGTGGGATAACTCTGTAAATAATGGGCTGCTAAGCCATTAATCTTAAGTACAGTGCTGGAGGAGGCTGGTTTTTATACTGAACTGAACAAACAGACTGAGCTGAACTAAAGACGGTCCTGGCTGTGTGAGCCGTGATGCGTTCACTTACATACTGAAGTGCACTTGAGACTTGACCAGGGTTTGTCTAAGACTTTAGTGACTGATTTTTAGAATTTAATGCCACAGTTTGATTAAATTTAAGGCTGTTTTGCAATAAAAGAATAAAAATGAAATCTGAAAATATGGTCCTACAGATACATATGCTGTCAGTTAAAAAGGAGAAGTACGACAAAGTGATAATAACTGGTTCAGATAAAGAACATTTCTTGCGATATGTTTATTAATGTGAAAAAATATATATGTCCTAAATGTCGCAGAGGAACTCTCACAGGATGACGATGATTTAAGACATTTTAAGACTTTTTAAGAGCAAGTTTAATAAATATCCTGTAAACTTACAGTGGTTATATGTTTTGTTAAATGGTTAAATGTCGTATTGAAAGTGTGAATGTAACATTTTGGTCAAAATACTAAGCAAATGAATCAAAATAGAAATGCAAACAGAGATTCTTGTCATATGCAGTGATTAGGGTAGATATAATCCGCAATTAATCACGTCAATTTACTCCACAGCTGTTTTTACATTTGGGAACGTATCATATTATCCTTTTTACATTACAGCCCTCGTGCTCCTGACGATTTGACAGTGGAACAGCACCAAACCCTCACAGACACACTCAGATCAAACTGATGAAGTCTTTAATTCTGTTGCACAATACTGCTCCCTTTGCACAAATGTAAAAAGTTGGAGTAGTCGGGCCACTTCCACTGTCACTCCCCCTTTTTAGCCAATTGCCATGAACATAAACACACACTTGACCGCACTTGATCTCTGAGGCAAATTTCAGCCTCTTAGGGGAAAAACTGTGGGGAAATTTTACTCAACCAGACCGATTAAAAGTAAAGTTTACCAGTTTGAAGCACACAACCATCACAAAAAAAGTGTTTAAAAGGCATATCTACACTGTAGACTCATCCATAGGATGAAAAAACACTGTAAGTGCAGCCTGAATGATGCTGCTCTGCTCTGACTTCCAGGTTCAGGTGGCCACAGGCCTCCACGCCTCCTCCAAAGGATGATGGGAAATCAGCTAAAGACCAGACTACTGCTCCTGAGATCATCTGCTCAACTCATCTATAACAAAAAAGAAAACTGCAGCATTGCCACACTGACTTTTTTTTTATCCTTTTGCTCTCAAAAAAACAAACACTTTGCTGTATACTTTTGGGTTCTCCAGTGATGCATTCACTGACACCTTATGTATTGCAATAACAGTTTACAGCCGGAGCAGAGTGCTGTGCAAGAGCAGGTCAACAAAAGAAAACATTGCAAAGCTTCACTGAAGATAGGGAGTCACATTATTTATCTATTTTTTCCTGTTACAATCAAAGGAAAGTGAGCAGGACATTAAAATCACCCAGCAGTTTGCTTCACTTGCTGTAGATCTTATTTACCAGGTTTCCACTTAAGATGATAAACATGACATCAATCAATCCCAGCATGTAAAAGAGAGCGGGAAGGAAAAAGAATCATAAATAAGAGGTGAATGTAAATTCTGTACAGACTTGAGGAGATTTATTTTCCTCCTACATCAGCTGCAATGCTACGTTACAAGATTCATAACTATAAACTTGAATATTTGTGTTTGTGTGTGTGTGTGTGTGTGTATTGTTCATCTGCTTCCAGTCGATCAAGTCGTACTAAAGATGAATGTGATGAATATATCTAAATTAAGTCATTCACAGCCTCTATATTCATTATTAACAGATTAAACTGACAGACAGTTTTACTTATGAATCATATTTGATATTTTTATTTTATTGATTATGACTGGCTGACATATGAAGTTCTTTTTTTTATTTTATTTTGAAAATAAATCTGATCCTTACTGTTGGATAGTACAGTTTCTGAGGGCACATGAACGCCTCAGTGGTGTGGAATCAGTGGGCGTGGCCTGTGGCTCCGCCCCGGGCTTTACCGGAACACAACCAAACAGGCCTTCAGAATAAAAGCATGTACAATATATTTTTTTCTAGACTTTTGCTACTTTACCTCAAATAAAGAAAAAAAACATCTGAATTCTTCATCCAGATCTGTTTGATTAAACTCTAATGCCAAAGCTGCCAAAACTTTATTATAGGCTGAGTTTAATTGCCAATGTGGCTACACACACACCCAGATAGTATATTTTGTGTTTTATGCGCCGCCTTTTATGTTTATGTATGACTT
The DNA here is from genome assembly GCF_042242105.1 of Pempheris klunzingeri. Lineage (NCBI taxonomy): Eukaryota > Metazoa > Chordata > Actinopteri > Acropomatiformes > Pempheridae > Pempheris > Pempheris klunzingeri. Next base: position 23,457,989 of record NC_092021.1, read on the forward strand.
ATTATTTTAACCTAAACCATGATCTTTTCCTAAACCTACCCAAGTAGTTTTGGTGCCTAAACTTAACCAAAATGTGGCTGAAAACAATAAGAGAAAACTGAAATATTTAAGTCATCAAAGAAACTGATGCATTTTATCATTGCTCTTACACGGGACTTTAATCCCTGAGTGTAAGTCCAGTAACTAAACCATTTATCCATCACGCCCACATCATCATTCTTTATATTGAATGACAGGACCAGGTGGAAATAGCTGAATAGCAGCTGTCTGACTATTTGCACCAAGGGGCAGGTTTGGCTAACTTTACGTACTGACAATAGCAATGAATAAAATACATTGGCTAAGCTGATATCAGTCATGAACAACACTTCTCACCTCCTGCATGAGACTGTGGGGGCCTGAAGCAGCTCCTGCAGCCACAGACTAGCTACACCCATCACATGTCCTTCATCCCACCTGCAATAACACTCATTAATTCAACGTAACACAGCACAACTGGTTATTATCACCATCTGTCACCTCTGTCACTATAATCACTTTACTCCATACAATCTGCAGTGTGAAATAATATTTATTGACCGTTTATTTACATATTTATGGAAATGGCAATGGCAATTTATTTAGCTAGTGCAACTTAACAATCCATAGGTATATCTGTATATCTACATATATGTGGGATGTTTATGGTGTATTTATGTTGATGAGTTTTTTATGTTATTTACGTCTTTTACATTTTTATGTTTATTTTTTTGCACTCTCTTTCCACTTGAGCTGCTGTGAATTTCCCCAAAGTATCTTATCAAATCTTTGTATGTATCAAAATAGAAAACATTACATAGAAATCGTACAAAATCTAAATAAAAACTAACAATAAACTTCAGATGTTTTTCTTTATTTATACATGAGGCTTTTATTTGGAAGGTCTCTCCGCCGGAAGTCGTGTTCTTCTTTTCTGCGCTTCACTGCGGCTGCGCAGAGCAGCGAGACCCACCGCCTGCTTTCTGCGCGTCTCCACTGTTGTCTGAGGAGGACGGACGACAAACCGAGGTCTTCTGAGTGTTTTTACCAAATGGAGAACAGGTCAGACATCCGCCGCTAAACCAGCCTGAGAGGAGGAAGAGGAGGAGGAGGAGGAAGAGGAGGAGAGGAAGAGGAGCTGCGGGAGAGAAGGAGGGACAGAGGAGAAGAGGAGGAGGAGGATTGGGAGGAAAAAAAAATCGGGACAGTAACGTTAAAATGCTGCAGATCTGACTGGAAGGTAAGAAAACCCGCCTGATCGATGCTGATAGGTGATCGATGAGAAAGTTGTTCGATGCTGAGCGGATCGAAGCTGAGTTTTCCGCTCCTGCATCCGCGGGTCAGAGGCGCAGCAGCCCGCAGCTGCTGAATGTAGGTCATTGTGTCTGTGGGCCGAGCCGAACCAGCCCGAGGATAACCGAGCCGAGCCGGGCCGAGCCGAGCCGAGCCGTCCTGCAGCTGTAAGCCAGGCCGCGAGCTGGCTGATGAGGAGGAGGAGGAGGATGATGAAGATGAAGCCATGCAGCAGGACTGACTGGTGCTGCAGTGCATCGTTTATCATCACTAATACTAGAATCACTCCCAGTAACACTGATAATGGATCAATAATGGAAGTAAATGAGCTGAATAGTTCAGAAAAATACTAAAAATAAAAGTTTTTATTAACAGAATGAGAAAACCAGCTGTCTAAGTTTGAGTATTTCTCTACAACAGCAACAAATATACACAACAATTAAAGTTTTATTCCGTTTATTAGTAGTTTAATTTGACAAACAGCACAAAACAACTGCCGCCAGGTTTTAATTCAAGTATTTAATTAAAAAAAATCTTGTTTAATGCATATAAATACATGACTTTGTGGTTTTTTACCCCAAGAATCACCTCAGGCACAAATGAGAAACGTGGATTTCTCATGTTAAATAACCAAAACTGATGCAGCTTTGGCTGAGAACGTGTTCATGTAGGAGAACGTCACTCTGATGACTGAGAAAATAAGTTTTTAGGCCTTTGAATCATTAAAAAATGAGCATTAAAGTGAGACTGAAGACTCAAACATGTTAACATTAGTCTGAACTAAGAGCCTAAATACTAAGATCAGCGTTAAATCTTAGTTTGAATCTTAGCAGTCACTTTACAAAAGAAGTACATATAATTATAAGATCAATACCACTCATATCCGTGCTTAAATACAATGCTGTTGCCATGGAGACAGTTAGCTTAGCTTAGCTTAGCTTAGCTTAGCGTAAGGACTGGAAACAGGGAAACAACTAGTCTGGCTTTGTCCAAGTGTAACTGAATCTGCCCACCAGCACCTCTGAAGCTCACTGAACACTCAACCTGTTTATCTTGTTTGTTTAATCTGTACAAACGTCACTGCTCCAGCCAAGAAATAGGCACAAAACCTCCTGCCAAACCTGGATATGTGGGCCGAACCGTGGACGTGGACTAGCTGTTCATGCTAAGCTAAAGTAGCCGCCTGGCTGTGGTTTCATATAATGAGCACAGACGTGACAGTGAAATCACCCATCACTCTTTAAATAATAAAAAAAAAAAACACAGTATACAAACCAGTGTCATTGATCGAGCAACGAAAACAAAGAGGGTTAAAACAAACACAGATGTTGAACCAGCATGTGTGTTTGTTCAGGTCACAGATTTCTGGTTTAGTTTCCTCCTGCAGTTTAAAGGAGAGCTGCATCTAACGGTTACATTCATTTAAAATTAATATCAAGTGATAGAAATGTTACCCGACTGATTTGCTGACTGACAGATTTTACTGCACTAACGCCCCGATTAAACAGACGGTAAATCACAGGCCGAACGTGAAGCCAAGAATCTGAGTCTGCAGGGAGAAATGCCAGCTGGGAGAAAATCCTTATGGAAAATGTCTGTGCTGTCTGTGTAATATTCCTTTAGTGCTTTAGCTGAGGTTTGTAGTGTGTCTCTGCTGCTGCAGTGATTTAATACTGAGCCTAAAGTCCTTTATTTTATCACATGACTTTCAGTGTGTTTGTCATCTGATCAGGGACATCAGTGGTGTATTTGACTGAATGTTCCTTTAATTGATGTTGAATGATATTCGCACAGTAACAGCAGTGAAAACAGAGTTTCCCGTTTGTTTTCTAACCCTGCAGTGACGGGTAGCACACAAAGCTGTGGGCTACAGCACAACGACTAGCGTCTGAGCCTGCTGGCTAGAGACTGAGCCTGCTGGCTAGCGTCTGAGCCTGTTGGCTAGCGTCTGAGCCTGTTGGCTAGAGTCTGAGCCTGCTGGCTAGAGTCTGAGCCTGCTGGCTAGAGACTGAGCCTGCTGGCTAGCGTCTGAGCCTGTTGGCTAGCGTCTGAGCCTGTTGGCTAGCGTCTGAGCCTGTTGGCTAGAGTCTGAGCCTGCTGGCTAGAGTCTGAGCCTGCTGGCTAGAGTCTGAGCCTGTTGGCTAGCGTCTGAGCCTGCTGGCTAGCGTCTGAGCCTGCTGGCTAGAGTCTGAGCCTGCTGGCTAGAGTCTGAGCCTGTTGGCTAGCGTCTGAGCCTGCTGGCTAGCTGTTGGCTAGCGCCTGAGCCTGTTGACTTGAGCCTGTTGGCTAGTGCCTGAGCCTGTTGACTAGTGCCTGAGCCTGCTGGCTAGCGTCTGAGCCTATGTGCTAGCGTCTGAGCCTATGTGCTAGCGTCTGAGCCTATGTGCTAGCGTCTGAACCTGTTGGCTAGCGTCTGAACCTGCTGGCTAGTGCCCGAGCCTGCTGGCTAGTGCCCGAGCCTGCTGGCTAGTGTCTGAGCCTGCTGGCTAGCGTCTGAGCCTGCTGGCTAGCGTCTGAGCCTGCTGGCTGGCATCTGAGCCTATGTGCTAGCGTCTGAGCCTGCTGGCTAGCGTCTGAGCCTATGTGCTAGCGTCTGAGCCTATGTGCTAGCGTCTGAGCCTGCTGGCTAGCGTCTGAGCCTATGTGCTAGCATCTGAGCCTGCTGGCTAGCAGTTCAGTGAAGAAACACTGTCCAGGGAAATAAAACGAAGGGATATTATACATCACATCACAAACAATATCATAACTTTGTGAGATGCCTGCTTCCTTTGGCCGTGTGAGACTACTGCAGCGTCATAACTTTTGGACCAAGTGAGGGCTGAAATGTTGTCCTCCATCTCTTTATAGCCAGCGTGGACATTAGTGATAATAACTGTAAATAAAAAGTTGTGTACATGTGTGTCTACAGATGTCTGACGTTACCATGGAAGCGACCACCATCCTCCCCATCCTCAAGAAGAAACTGGCTTTTCTGTCTGGTAGAACACACACACACACACACACTATGAGATAATCTCAGTGTACATGCAGTTTGCTCAGTAATCACATGTCTCTCTGTAGGGGGAAAAGACCGGCGCAGTGGTCTGATCCTGACCATCCCTCTCAGTTCAGATCAGACCAGCATGGAGGAGCTCAGCGCCACACTGGACTACCTGCTCAGCATCCCCAGGTACACACACACACACACTCAGTTGTGTTAACAAAAGACTGGTTTGTCTCATTTTTAAAGCCTTTGGCCATGTTTGGAGTTCACTTGTCTCTGAAGAGCTGCTGGATTTGTGTTTTGTATCTTGGCTTCATCTTAAGAATCCTGCATGTTCAGCTGTATGGTAAAAGACTTAAAGGATGATTGCAGTCTATTACAACTTGGGTTTTGGCCTGAATAAATGAGACGACCCTGACCTCTCCAACAGCGTTTTGAAGACACAAACACTTTCAGACTGGTGCTGTTGGGAAAGTCTCCCATAGATACTAACTATGAGAGTCCTCATCCTTGAAGACTTTTCTCACATAAAGGGAAAACATGAAAACCCACTCCTGAAAAGCATAATCTAAATCCCACAATTCAGCTTGTTTTTCTCTCATCATCTCCTCTTAAAAGAGGCCAAAAATTTTCCTTCCTGGCATTTTTTTTTTCGCTCCTCATCATGATGTTCTCTAACAACACTCGTTTCTGGCAGCTTGACAGATGATCCAGTCCCTGTTTCATTTGCGCTGTAAAAATGTCAGGAGATGATTTAAACTCGTTATCACCTAGCAGGATTTTATTTACACCAAAACAACATCAGACAAGCTGTTTTAAATTCCTGTTATATAAACTGGGCATCATCAAACCTTTAAGGCTGACGAAAGACACCATAACCCACCAGGCGATCTCTGCTATGCCTAACCATATGCTAAACTAAACATAACTCCAACTTCAGAGGGCACCGCTACGGGAAACTCTATCTGATGGGGAAACAAAGTTCAACACGACAGCTGCTAATGCCGCCTCACTTACAGTCAAGATGGCAGCGAAGATTAAAAAAACAGGGATTTATTCATGTGGTGTGTGCTCATACTTAGTGGATCATAACATATATCGGGTATGGAACTAATCTGTAGATGCCCTGGTTCAAAACCAGTTTTTGAGCCACGTCGAAGGTCAAAATGTGGCCTGAACAGACGAGGTAAGGCTTTTTTTTTTTTCCTAGCCGACTGCTGCTGTTGCCTTTTGCTCTGTGATGTCAAACTTGCGGCCCCAACCGGCCAGTCAAGAGGCGAGAAGAGTCAGCAGTCACGGACAGTATCCACTCAATAAGAGGAGTTTTTGAATCACAGCCATCGTGAGAGGTCGTTCAGCTTACAGGCATAAATGTGCAGAAAAAGATTAGACTGATTGATCCAGTAGTTTAAGAGATTAGCTGCGGACATACAGACACACGGACCAAATGCATGACCAAGTAATAATGAAATTTATTTGCAGCGTCAAAGCTACAAACAACCCATAATGCAACACACTCGCTATTTAGAAATAATATCTGATGCCACAAATACATAAAGTCATTCAGATCTAATATAATCCCAACTTTTTCAAACACAATTTCCAGGGAAAATGTCTTATTTATTTGGGCCAATACCACGTTTTTGGTTTTTAGTGTTGCAGCTTTGAACATGGTTTTTATCGGTTATGATGACATTTAACCGGCCAGTGTAAATGCTGAGACAGAACAGTAACTTGGCGATAGAAATGAACTCCCAGAGCATGAAAATAAGACCCGAGTCGTCTTAAACTTGAATTATCCTGACATAAATCTGCTTGTCGTTACGGTTTAAAGTCTGCTCCAACGTCAGCATTGCAATTAAAAGCTAACGTCTGATTAGGAAACTCATTTCTCCAAGATTTTTGGAAAAGAAGGAATACAACACACTCTCTTTTATTGGGAAGAGTCCGTCTGTGTTTGGACGATCTTGTTCTTTTAAATGCTTCCTCTCCCCCTCAGTGAGAAGTGTAAGGCTCGTGGTTTCACCGTCATCGTGGACGGACGGAAGTCTCAGTGGAACATTGTGAAGACCGTGGTGCTCATGCTACAGGTACAAACCTTTACAACAACACGGCTCCCAAAAGTGACACCCGTGGCTGCGTTACTCAGTCGGGTCGGTGATGCTGTCGGTGCCGTTTCAGAATGTGATTCCAGCAGAGGTGTCGCTGGTCTGCGTGGTGAAGCCCGATGAGTTCTGGGATAAGAAGGTCACACACTTCTGCTTCTGGAAGGAGAAAGACCGCCTGGGCTTCGAGGTGAGTCTCTCAGCTGCTGCTCACTGAACTGCTTTTCGTCACTGAGCTTTGCGGAGTTTAAGTTTGTACTTGACTTGAAAATGACTCGTTTTTGTCTCAACGTGAACGAGAGATTTTCGCACTTGAGCTGATCAGTGGTTTTCTCAGTCTGAGGCCAGTTTTTTATTAAGTGTGAAAGCCATTCATGGGCTCAGGTGACATACAGAGGTCAAATACAGTTCAGCTCAAGACACAATACATCAGGGGTGTCAAACATACGGCTGACAGCTGAAGACAAATTTCAGGTCGGTCATAATGTTTTGCAAAAAGATGGTTCATTAAATGTGAACGTTTTCAGAATGTGCTTGTACTTTTAGGGAAATTCTTTATAGGTTATTCTGCTGTGATTTTACTGGTCCGGCTCACCCCTGCAATACATGAATAAATGATTTTGATGCTTTCTTGCTGATTTATTTTGACACAGTCCAGAAAAACATCTCTGGTGAATCCCAAATCATTGGGGTTGTGTGAGGTTTGGTTCTCTTTCCCCCCCCCAGGAGTTTAACAACCTGTAAACTTGGGCTTAACATAGTCTGAACTTTTTCAAGAACCCTGTTAGGCTTTGGTTCGAGGTTTGTCCACATGTTTTTGCTGAGTTTTATAAACTGTGAGGCTGCAGATACACAGTATGTTCTAAATATGGCCGTCACGACCACAGAAAGGAGCAGTTGGGCTCAACTGTGGTGACAATACCTGAGTTTGTCTGGAGGCCTGGACACAAAGAATAAACAGGATGGAGGAGGTCTGGGCGAAACCAAACAATGGGCCATTAGACCCAGAACTTCCACTCATAACCCCACAAAACTGTAAAGAAACTAAATTAATAAGCAAAGTCAGAAAAACTAGACTACCAGACCTCCGTCCTCAAAACAAACAAACACAACAGGAGTCAGGAAGGCGGCTTCATCCGGGAGAGAGAGCATAGATATAGAAATGTAGATGACTCATTGGCCGTGGCTGCATGTTGTCGGCCATATTGGGGCAAGATCTGCTAGTGTGTATAACGAGAGACAAAGACTGTGACTCGCTTGATTCTGAACTGATTTTCATTGGACAGATAGCCGTGATTTCTTTTTTTCCAGACATGCTAACATGTACAGCCGTACAGAGCTGCTGGCGTGGCTGCAGACTCTTAGTGTTGTATCTGTACTGGGTGCAGTAAGAGGTTGTGGGTCTGTCCCACAGTGGGAAGTGGTGCTGAGATTTCTTGTAACATTCTTGCGTCCGCTGTGTCGACACCGTTACTCAGTTTGCTCCAGTGTGACCTCTCGTCTTTCTATAATCTTGTCTCATCATCTGAACTCTTTGAATGTGTGCAGTGTCCCCACTTAGCCGGCCACCTTTTGGCCTCCTCCCGCCAAACACTCAAGTGTTTGTGACTCGTTGTCCCAACATGTCCACACACAAAAGTGTTTAGAGCTGCTCTATGATGAAAAGCCTGCTGGCACACAGAGCAGCGAGGCCAGTTTGAGTTTTTTTTTTTTTTCAGAAATGAGAATTTAAACTGGGTTCTTCAGAGACAAATGGAGTGTGTCTCCAGTTTTTGCTCTTGTGTGGACAGCTGGGTCCAAAACACACACACACAAAAGAGGAGTTGGTGCCTGACGTCAAACTGAGGGAAACTTATAACCTTGAGCATCGTTAACTGTCCTTAGTGCTGCTAGAAACCTGAGTCAGGACTGATGGAGAGTGTGTGTGTGTGTGTGTGTGTGTGTGTGTGATTTTTCGGCCAGTCTCTTGCTCTATTACAACAGATGGATTTACTGACGGAGATCAGTAGTCACAGTGACCCAGATTCCTGCAGCCATGTTGGCTCTACGCTCGTTGTCACAGTAACCGGGGTCTGTAGCGACTGGAAAGTCGTCGCAGCTAAATAATCGATCACCGTCGGCGTTTGGATGACTTTATGTGTTTTAATCAAAGTGGAGGTATCGTTGCGTGCTGAGAGCAGAGGCTGATGGGGAAACTCTCCCTGTTGGTGCGTTCAAGGACGCTCCGACATTTAACCGCCGGCGAATCAGCAGCAGCAGCACAGTTTTCATACAAGGGATGCCTCAAAGTCACTTTATTCTGTTCACAATGTCCATGTTTGCTCACGTGTAAGTTGTGAGTTCCTAAACATGTTGATTGTTTGACTACTCAATATATTTTTAAAGAAGAAATCTTGCTGGTACTTTGATAAATAATTTGCTGGGACTGATGATTGTTTTCTATTTGCTGGAGGGGAGATTCCAGTTACAGTGTTGATATGTGACTCATCTAAACTATGGAGTGTGTGTGTGTGTGTGTTAGTGTGTGGATGTCACAGTGGGGTGTGTGTCGCACAGCTGCTCCATCCTAACATTTAAATAAACACACACGCTCTGAGTTGAGACAGCTGGAGGACAGACTCACTGCCAGCTGTCTGTCTGACTGTCATTTCATACAAACACACACTTCTATAAGTGCTTTATTGACTGATGTATAATATAAAAAGGCTAAAACATGCTGTATGTGCAGACAGACGCAGAAATGGATAAATGTCTGTAAAAGTATTGATGTGAAGTTTATCTTCATCCTGTGAAATCTCAGATCAGCTGAACACTGAACACACTATCTCCAGATTTAGAAAGTGCTCTGGGAAGCTGACGGAGAGGTTTGTCTTGTGATCCAAGACCTCTGTTGGGTAGAAACATACTCTGTGACGAACTCTGGTGTGTATAAAATGTAGAAACAGCCCTAAGAAAGGTCCTAAAGGTCCTTTGATTTACAAGGCAGAAAGTCATAAGTTAAAAGAGAGCTTGAAGAAGATTCTGCTTCTCGCTCAGCGTTAAAGAAACAGACTATAGTTATGTGTACCCAAAACGCCCTCCTTCCAATACTGAGTCAACCAGCAGCAGGACGGAGAAGCGAGGAAGGCAGGAAGTATAATGTGGAGAATAAAAAACTACCCATCATTCACTGCATTCAAACAACACATTGAAACCCACGAGAGCTCATAAAAGATGTTAGAAAATGTGTTGTTTGTGGACACATGAGGCATTTGAATCATCTGTGGAGGTCAAATAAAGTGTTTGTATGTGAGTCAAATATTGCTGATGGAGCACTGATGAAACATTTCTATGGAGAAGTTATGATTTGTCCTTCAAACTCACCAGTATTGTTGTATTTCACAGCTCAGACAATGTAATCATTGTGAGTGTTTAATGTGTAAAAGAATCACACTAATGATGTTTTATATTGAAGCTGACTGAGTGTAATTATCCAAAATATAGAGCAGCCACTTTAATGACATTAGACTGCACACATTATGCCTTCATGACCTGTAAATGTGCTCAGCTGTGGCTAATTATCATTAATTTCACGTGTCGGCCAAACCACAAAATGAAAGTCTGATTAATCTGCTCTTTGCACGCTGCTGTCTGTGCTTCCTGTCAGGTGATCCTGGTTTCGGCCAATAAGTTGACTCGTTACATCGAACCGTGTCAGCTGACGGACGACTTTGGGGGAAGCCTCGACTACGACCACAGCGACTGGCTCAACAAGAGGCTGGTCTGTTTGGATTAATCCATATGTTTGATATTTTCTGTAACTTAACAAATGCTTGTTGCCATGGTTACCTGGCACAAGGTCTGAGGATGTTTTTTTATTTTTTTTATTTTTATTGTTTTATTTGTTGCAGGTTTTCGAGAAGTTCACCAAAGAGTCGACGTCGCTGCTGGACGAGCTGTCGATTATCAATGAGAGTGACAAAACCAGCACGGTGGACAAGGACAAGTACGATCATACACACATGTACACACACACACACACACACACACACACACACACAGCAGCAGTCACAGTGTGTTAACATTAGACAGATGAAATCTAGAGCTGTGTGTGTGTCTGTTCTCTGCAGGTCAGCTGACTGTGCCCTCCTGCCGTCCTTTGACCCTGAGACTGTCCTTCAGACCGGTAAATATCACCTCGTCACTGAAACCCCTTTCAGACACGTTATGCTAATGAGACGGCCGTGAACAGAGAAACGGTGCCCAGGAGGCACACAGAGGAAACTTTGGAAGACTTGATTTGAATATCTCAGACTGCTGAGGCTTAATATTTACTTCAGATAAACCTCTGAGTACTAAACAGGATTTTCTACCATCTTCACCTACCAGGCCATTATGAACAGAGGGAATAACAGAAAATTAGTATTATAGTGTAAAATAAAAAATAAATTAATTTAAAATCAGTATAACAAAACTGTGACTGAGCTGATTTTATGTTGTTGAGGAGATTCCTCTCATGTAAAAGTATTATGTCAAACTCATAACAAACCAGCGTCCTATTTATAACTTGCTTACTCACTGTGTACACAACCACATATCTGTGTGTCTCCTCTCGCTGGTGGTCATGAGCGCTGAGAACAGACTGAAGGAACATAAACGTGGATCTGAGCGGCTAAAAGTTTCCTCGGCAGGTTGTCGGGCTCGCCGTGACCCGAGGGGGGGAGGGTCTGGGTGGAGAGGAGCGGGAGGTAAATAGACACTAAGGACGGATGAATGGCGGACGGCTGCGTCCAGTGTACTGAGCAGCCTGTGTCTGTGTGCTGGTCGGAGGTGAAAGGAGTCTTTGTCTGCGGTACCACCCTCCTCCCTCTACCAGCTCCCTTCATAATGTAACAGCATGTGCACAAACACTGGTGCATTATTGTCTCCGATGCTTTTGGATCTCAAGCCAACGCTCTCCCTCATCCTCCCGTCTCTTTGTCTGCAGGTCATGAGCTGCTGTCGGAGCTGCAGCAGCGTCGTTTTAACGGCTCGGAGGGAGGAGGAGGAGGAGGACAGGGAGGTGAGGAAGCAGCTGTCAGTCGAGCAGGTGTCGCTGAAGCTAGACAAAAATAATCCGACGCATCCACTGTGTAGTATCTCCCCCCTGTGAGGAAGCTGACGTTAGCGGCTCTGCCCTGCTCCTTATTGGCCTGAGGGAAGTTTACAGTCAAACATACTGTTTGAAAATATGATTAAATATATAAGATTAGGAGGCAAACAGTGTTGTGTTCGAATGAATAACGGTCCGATGTTTTTCCTCATCATACTCTTAAAGGTCCCATATCGTACAAAATGGCCTTAAGGCCTTTCCAACATAAATATACGTCCCTGGTGTGACTGGACGGCGCCAAAGACCGTCCTCCTGCTCCATCTTTCAGTAGATGTGTGAGGAAAAACGCATTTCCTCCAAATAAAAGCCTGAACCTTTAAACGATCACTATATGGGACCTTTAAAGAAAGGACTAACTAGGACAGCGCTTCTTTATTTACACGTCTTCTGCACGGATCATCGACTGTGAAAGGATGCTGACATTCAGACTTAGTGAATGATTCAGATGTCCCACTCTGAGCTTCACCGAGTCAGAGGACCTCTTTAATTACCAAATAAAAAATTGATCCTTATCTAAAATGTACTTATCCTCACCTGAAATGTGTCAGATATCTTTTAAACTGATACGTCCTTATCAGATTTTTTAAGTCTTAGGTATTTATATTTAACGAAATCTGGTGGGAAACCTGCAAACAGCTACAGCAGCAGAATAAAAGCGCATCGTTTTGCTGGACTATCACTGCCGTGTCTTGAGTGTCCTCTCTGACCTCCGACCTCCAGGTCCGGCCTGGTGTCCCATGGAGGAGGAGCTGCTGGCTCAGCCTCAGGTGATGAAGCTGCTGGACTCGCTCAGGGAGCAGTACACCCGATACCAGGAGCTCTGCAGGCAGCGGAACAAACGCACCCAGCTAGACGAGATCCACGCCAAGGTCATGCAGGTAACACACACGCCGCGTCTCCGTCTGAAAATGTGACCACAGTTTGGAAATTCTTACGTTTTATCCAGAATCTTAAATTCTTGTTTTTTTTTTTCTCTTTTTCAACCTTGAGTTTGATCCGTGGTTTTGATTTTATTTTTTTCAGCAAAATGCATCAAGACTAAAACATGACTGAGGCGTCATGATGTTAATGATCTTGTGAAAGCTGTAAGATTAAGCAAAGGAGAGATGTAAAGGGAGCAGCGGACATTATTGTAAAACGACTGCAAAACGTCCTGCATCACTGTCGGGGTTTGTTTATTACACAGCTTTGTGCTAAAGAAAGAAAATAGTAACTTAAAAATGATTTTATAGGTTTAAAAAATACAAACATTTTATTGCTTGCGCTATCAGAGCAGTACCCATATCAGAAACAACAGACCGTAAAATGCCATAAATGACCAAACAGAATCAAGTATTCAGCCAAGCCGTGTAATAAATCGTGTTAATTAATGAGCCCTGTTTCAGTTTGTATGTCAAGCTAAGCCGACTGATCTCTTGTTATATTTTATTTACCGGGCAGAAATTTTGAAAGCTGATGTGATCTTTTCATCCGACTGACTAAACGCATTCCACAAACGTCGAACTGCTCCTTTAATAATGTTCATACACCGTTTCACGCTGCAGTTTATCAAACGGGGCACGAATGTGTAAACGTGACGTCGTCCTCGTACTCGCGGCTCTCAGTTTAATCTACTTAAGCCTCCCCGGCCTTTGACCTTTGACCCCCAGAATCGGTGTCACCGCTCCGTAGCGCTGAACTAGACTCTAATGTGGTTACTGGGGGCTGATGGGTAACACCGCTGTCTTGAAGATGAGCCCCGGGGTTGCCATGGTAACGGCTTCATATTGGTCGCTAGCCTGGAGGATTTGAGGTGGGGTGGTTGGCCTAGTTCTTCATCGAAGTGTGTGTGTGTGTGTGTGTGTCTGTGTGTGTGTGTGTGTGTGTGTGGGCTCTTTAAGGCATCACTGACCTGATAAATACAATTAAATTACAATACACACACACACACACACACATCTGGAGCAGATAGGTCCAGATGTTACTGCACTGTACTGAGGAGTATTATGGTGAATATTTAAAATACATTATCACTCAGAATGATCTTATTTTGTAACACACAATATGTATTTTACATTTTTTTTATCAATAAACTTCTGTTAAACATTAGGTCACAACCAAACAAGGCACAGAAACAGTTGTCATTTACTTTAATTTTATTTTTAGATAGTTAGATGATAAAAGAGTATTGATTGTAAAAAGGCATACAAAGCTTCCATTAATTCCTGGTTTTATCAGAGGAACTTAAAGTTTAAAGGGCCACTCTTTTCTCTCCTTCGGTGTAATGAATAAATCTCTGGGATTCCCCTTTAATAGACTGTTCATATGTCAAGTTGTACATTGATGAGGTCTGTATGATCTGATTTAACAATCAACTTCCAATTTCACTTTTTCTATTTTGGTTGGCTTTACTGTAACATGTTCATGTGTTTGTGTTGCAAAAAATCTAAAGGAAAATGTCAAATTTTTTTTAGAAGAAAAGAGTTATAGACTGAAAATGTTGCTGTGATAACATGTTGGACCACATGTGAGAGACTAGCAGAGCCTGAGCGCCTCCTGCTGGTTGTTCTGCTGCACTGCAGCGCAGAGACTCGCTGAGACTCGACAGAGATCCTCACAAACCGCAACATGTCTCCTTTTTCAGAGCCGGACGTTTGACGTGTCTCAGTAGGAAAAGATTCAGTGTAAACAGTAACATGAATGGTGGTTGTTTCAGGGTCTTTTACTTCTGGAACCAGCCTCCCCCAGCTCTCCCTCTACGGGGGATCACCGAGTCTGATTTCTCTTTCTCTTCATGTCAGGTGGTCACCTGGCTGCAGGGTCCAGGTTCAGAGCTGCTGAAGACTCAGCAGGAGATCGGAGACTCGATTCGAGCCGCTCAGGCCCTGCAGCAGAAACACGAGGAGATCGAGAGCCAGCACAGTGTAATGCAGCACACACACACACACACACACACATATACATATCCATCTTCTCATCCTCCGCTCAGCAGGAAAGCCAATGAACTTGTTTCCCTACATGTCAAAGTTTTCTCTTAAACTAACCACAACTGCTACCTGAGCTTCCGGGTCGACTGAAAATCACTTTCACAGTATGTGGACTCTGTTTATATCAGTGAGAGTAGACGAAATATAGATAGTGATAGTAGTAGTGATATAATAGACTGATTTTGTTTTAACACAGTCTACTTAGAAAGCTGGTAAAGAAGTGTAGGTTAGTTCTGTTTCGTGTCACTGTGGGAAATGAAGACATTGTAGTTACAACGCTGGTCTGATTCTGTGTGTGTGTGTGCAGGAGTGGTTTGCGGTGTACGTGGAGCTGAACCAGCAGATAGCTGCCTTGCTCAGTGCCGGGGAAGAGGAGGAGGTGGCCGAGCTGAAGTCGCTGCAGCAGCAGCTGAGCGACGTCTGCTACAGACAGGCGGCTCAGCTGGAGGGCCGACAGAACGTCCTGCAGGCGGCGCAGAGCTTCCACAGCACCACACAGGAGGTGGAGCACACACACACACACACACACACACACACACAGACTGTATCAGCTGCTGTTTAGGCTGCATGTTCAGACTAGAAACAAACACAATGGCTGTTCTGTGTTTCATCTTTGTGCAGAGGAAGATCTAGGATGTGTTTAGCTTAGCTTAGCATAATGACTGCAGGCAGAGGGAAACTGCTAGCCTTGTCCAACAAACGAGAAAATATAAAATGCACAATATGATTTCTTGGAATTTCAGCAGCTCTTCTGGAGGTAAAGTGGTTGAACTAAAAACTAAAAACTGTATGAAAGTGGAAGTGATTCATTCTGAGTAATCAAAGCTGTGTGCCTCTGCAGTTGTCCCAGCAGTTGGACGGTCTACTGGGCATGCTCTGTGCTGACGTGGCTCCAGCTGACGGAGCTTCGATTCAACAGAACCTCAAACTGTTGGAGGAGAAGCTGCAGACAGTTGGTTCGTAAAATCTTATGGATTTTCATGATGGGTCGTTAAGTGATGGGTGAAGTAAAGTTCCTTTTGTGACACTAACCGTCTCTGCTCCACGCAGAGGCAGGTCTCACTTCTCTGCGTCAGAAGGGGGCCTTGGTGCTGGAGCAGATGTGCAGCCAGCAGCCGTGGGCTCTGGAGGATACAGAGAGTCCAGCTGGAGAACAGCAGGACAACATTCAGCACATCCAGGCTGTGATGGAGGAGATGCAGCTCCGCAAGCAGAGGTAACTTTTTTTTTTACAGCGGAGTTCAGCAGGGAGCAACTTGGGGTTTCTTTTGCAAGTCTTTCTGAAAGCCAAGACACTATATCTTAAAGCTCTGTATCTTTATGTCAGTGTCTGAAGTGTATCTACTACTAAACTAGATCATCAAACTTTTGCGTCAGATCAAAGCACACCCAATGAAAGTGAAAGAAATAGCCGTCATTTTGGTTAGTTCAAAGCCACCAGACTCCATTGACAAAAACAGTAATTTTACACAAGAGTTGCTGCTCTACTTCTGCCTCGATCAGTTAGTTTGTTTGTGTTTTGTGTGACTTAGGTGTCTTTAAAGGGTTAGTTATCAACCAACACAATATTTGTGCAACAGACAAAAACACAAACAAATTGACCAATCAAAGCAGCAGTAGACCAGCTACTCCCATTTATGCAAGGTAAAATTGCTGTTTTTGTCAATGGAGTTTGGAGGGTTTGAATAGCACAATGTAATGGCTGTTTCTGTCTATCCCTGTAGGGATGCTTTCTGTGATGTTGTCAGACACTAACAAACAGAGCCTGTCAGTGGCAAAAACAAGCACTTTTAGTAGATATGAGGCTTACGTTGCAGTCATTGTAGCTCATTCGCAATTCAAAAGTTTTTGGAACCAGTCGTTTCGTACCCAAAATATGTAAAAAAATAAGGCCCAGATTTAAAAATATATCCTTTTGACACTGAAATCAGTACTGCAGCACTTTATACTGGTGATGTGACTGAAGCCTTCAACTATATATATATATATGTGTGTGTGTGTGTGTGTGTGTTGCAGGTGTGAGGACATGGTGGACGTCAGGAGGCTGAAGATGCTGCAGATGGTCCAACTGTTCAAATGTGAAGAAGACGCTTTGCAGGTAGGACACACAACAGCAACAACAACACACACACACAGATGTACTTCCTGTATTGATGTGTGTGTGTGTGTGTGTGTGTGTGTGTTCCCTCAGTCAGTAGAGTGGCTTGGCGAGCTGTTGGACGCTCTGTTGAAGACTCACGTCAGACTGGGCGATGAGTCTCAGGAGACCAGGACCATGTTGGACAAACACAGGAAGTTTGTGGACGTCGCACAGGTGAGACACTTCCTGACTACTCCGTCTTTTGATCTATTGTTAACATGAAAACATATTTATACACATTAAACAATTTTACTACCTAGCTTCCGTCTAAATCTGTCTTCCCGTCTCCTCCTTCAGAGCACCTACGATTACGGCCGCCAGCTGCTGCAGGCGACCGTCGTCCTCTGTCAGTCTCTGCGCTGCACGACGCGCTCGTCCGGCGACACTCTGCCGAGACTCAACCGAGTGTGGAAACAGTTCAGCGTCAGCGCTGATGAGAGGCAGCAGAGACTGGAGCTGGCTCTGGGCTTCCACACCGCCGCCGAGAAGGTGAGACAGGGTGAAGGAGAGAGAGAGAGAGACCTCACTCGACGAGGAGGCTGGAGCTCGACCTGTAGTAGAGATTATGTGAACTTCCCTTCGGTGTGTGTTCTTACTGCGTTTCAGGTGCTACAGCAGGAATGTGTGGACTTAGAGCCTCTGGATGAAGCGGACTCTTTAGGGAAAACTCTGCTGGACAAACTGACCACGCCTGTTATCTTCCCTGATGGGTAGGTACACACTCAGACAGGTGCAACTGTTCCATTCAGCCCAAAAGAACTTGGCTTTTTTCTTTCTTCTTTTGTCAAACCATTTGATGAATTGATTTTTGTCGGGTTGTTATGAGAATTGAGAGCTGTTTCTCAAACTGTTTCTAAAATAAGTTTAGCCTTTAAGCCGACATAAGCGACATAACTGACATGTAACTGATCATAGCCCTTAAAATTCATCGATTAACCAGCTTTTTGAGTCCCCATAACGTGACTGTGTTGGCATGTTTGTGTCCTCACATGTCCTCACTCTTGAATCGTTGTTGCTCCAGGACCGAGCAGTACTTTGGGACTCCCAGCGACACGGCGGCGGCGGCGGAGGGCGTCAGAGAGCGCCTGCTGCTGGTGGAGGAGCGGCGGCTGCAGCTGCAGGAGGCGGGGGTCCATCGTGTCGACGAGGAAGGTGGGGGGGTGCTGAACGGGCAGGAGGCGCGGCTCGATGTGATCGGAGAAGAACTGAGCGAGAAGGAGGAGCAGGATGAGGAGGACGAGGAGGAGGCGGGGCACCAGGATGAAGACTTGGAGAGGCAGACGCAGGACTGCTAATGGACTGCTGATGAGGTTAAATGGAGCAGCCTTAATGAAGCTCGTGGACGAAGGGCTGCAGATTAGTGCCCACTGAAACCTCCGGAAAGCCCTCGACTTGGTTGCCTCTGTCTCACGGCAGCAGTGGGTTGTTCTGATGGTATATCTTCATGTTGAGACTACATTTCCCATCAGGCTCAGTGCTTACCCTTCCTGAAAGAGGACAAACACGCTGGATGTGATTTCTCTTTTGTTCGGCAGAAGCCGTCAAAGCTTTCCCACTGTTTGCTCCGGAACAGCAGCGCCCTCCAGCTGATTTTCTGCCATTAAGCGATCCAGCAGATTTCCTTCCAAACGTGACCCACTGGATCCCACGTGTAAAAATCCTGGAAATATTTACTGGAATTATTAACATTCATGTTTCTAAATGCTCTGACGATTGAGTGTAAAATAATCCGTTTGGACAAGAATGCTCCTCATGCTTGCCTAACACCGCCGCCTCCTTCCCAGCATGCCGCTTCTTCACCCGAGCGGCCGGAGCTTCCATGTCGCCAACGTGGCCACGACCGTTTCTGTCTGTGCCTCCTCTCACCTCCCAGTAGATGTTACTTTTTTTGTTTTTTTTGCTCGTGTTATTTCCGGCAGCTCTCACACGTAAAAGGACGCGATCCAGACGCCCCGGGTCCACGTGTGCTTGGTGTCAGCTGACCATCGCAGCGACCAGCAGTGCTGTGACCTCAGCACGCCGTACTCCGCTATTCTGGGTCTGAATAACCGAAGTACAGAGCGCCGAGGTCACAGACGGGGCGCCGAGCTGTGAGATGCAGCGTCTCCCCAGAAACCTCAACAGTAGTGCGCTCAAAAAAAGTGATCTAACCAACGTTTTTTAGTGCCTGTCACACAGATATTCCACCAATCAAATTACAATTTGGTAATTCACGCTCTCAAGTTTACAGTTTGTGCTCACAATTAAGAACCATTAATGTCAGTACTGTCGTCATGAGTGTACTAACACAGTTTTATTTTGATGTTGGGCAGAAAGGTGTGGATATCCTTCAGTGTTCACCACAAAGCAGGAGATCCTTTGAATGTATTTTACAACATAACGGATCGTTTCATTTTAAAAACTGTGACTCTGCAGCCATCTTCATAAGCAGGCTAAATATTTAATATATTAAATTGACAGCACAGATTAAGTAACGAGGGATTATTATTACATTGTGCACATAAATTATTTTTTTTCATATTTTGGTAACTACAGATTTGATCCCTCGTGGAAACACACACTGAGGAGATGAATGAATTTGTTAGCAGAAAGAGTTTCAGTATCAGTTCAGAGTCCAAGTTGACTGGACGTTTCTTGGTGGATTCATCTGTGGGACTTGAAGTCAACATTAATGAATCAGTGACCCAGAGGCTCCGACCGCTTCGCTGCTCTAAACAAACCCTCTGCCTTCATGATGGAAATCAGACCCGCGCCGCTCGATCCACTCCAGACTGACCCACGGGGACTGAGGTGACCTCTGACCTCAAGCGGCGGCCCAGTGAGCGCTGACACTGGCGGTGATCCGCCGACGTGGTAACACCGGATAGGACAGATTCCTTTTCTATTTATTTGAGTTTTTTTTTTAAAGCAAACCTCGCTGTGATTGGTTGGCATTTTTGACCAATAACTGCTGCTGTAAGTGTAACCGCTAAACGCTGCGTCTTTCTCTCTGTCCACCGACATCAGTGTGATCCATCATAACATCATCCTCTCAATAAAGAAGCGTTTTGAAGTTGCTGTCTGAGGTGGGTTTTTTTTTTTTCAAAAAACAAAGACTGACATCATGGTTCATCGATGAGGCTTCATCGACCTGCTGAGGCTGAGTGAAGCGTCACATCAGACCAGTGAGTTTCCAGATTTATGTGGTTTAATAATTAATTCCACTTAGCTCCGCTAAGAAGTAAAACCGTCTGCAGAGGGGCAAGTAGATTTCTGACCCACTTGCCCCCCAGAAGAAACTTTAATATCTGAAGATACAACAGAGTGATTTGTGTCTAAACTAGTTTACACATTCTTCTGTAAGCAGTCTTTCTGCTCTAACCTGATCTTTTAAATGTCATTTATATTGAAATAACCTGGTTTCCTTAATCAGGGCTAAAAAAGGCTCTAATCTGAAGTAGGAGAAACTCCAGGATGTCTACATGTATCAGCAATTTAAATTTAACATTTCTTTCATTTCTCTTTTAATGCCACAATTTAAATTTAAACAATAGCTGCAATTAAACTAAACAAATGCGACCATTTAGATGTTCAAATACCTGTTTGTGGTAAGGCGATCATGACGGTAGCTGGTTCAGTTAAAGAACATTTCGCCAAATACATTCATTAATGTGAAAAAGATATTTGTCCTTTAATTATATTAATCACAGCAACGGTCTTACAGGCGGAGACACAAACAGGATGTCAGAGACGTTTGAAGGCATTTTGGTCTTGGAGCTGCTTTTAGACCAGACTGACAGCATGCAATGAATAAATATAGAAGACACTCCCACACAGAACTTAAGGCTAGATAATACTTTTAAGGCCTTTTATCAGTTAATGAGAATTTAAGACATTTTAAGGAGCTGCAGCCTCCCTGAACTCCTAAATTTAAGACTCCTATTTTTTGTTTGGTTTAAGTGTAATTCCCCGAAACTAAAAGTAGCTCTCACTTTGAGAGAGGTCACACAGTCCAGGGTAATTCACCTTCCTTATCGTATTAAGAGTTAAACAGCATAATTCAATTTCCAATGAGTTTAAAAAAACTCGAAGAGGAGTAGAGACACAAAGGGCCCTTCAGAGAGTCATGGCCAGCTGTCCTGAGGAGGAGACGCTGCTGTTTTTCAGGACTAAAATACCTCATTCAGTGAACCTGGTTCCTCCAAATTTAAACACTGTTGATATTTGAACTCAACAGCAAAACAAAAGTATCTCTCACATCAGTGCGGCACTGGAGTTTGTTTTTTTTCCTCGGTACACACAGAGCGGGACACTAACGAAGTGTATTGAATTAGGTTTGCTGACTACACCTTTAATTTGGCGCGGCCACTCATTCTAATACAAATACACAAATACATGTTGTCAAATTCTGTTTATTTAAAAAATGTTTTTCGTCACTTCCACATTTTACTGTTCCAACTTGGGAATGTATTTTTCTATTATTCTTTAAATAGATTACATCATTATATAATACCTTTACATACTGACATTTGTACACAGAGAACATGAACCCAGCAGCACCATTGTTCCCTTTATTAGCTGCTGTCAGAGGAAACTTTACCCAAACAGGACCTCAAGTTTAACACCTAAACTTAAGGGACTGTCAGTCATTTCAAGACTACATCCTTCACTCCACTTCATATTTATGTTCACAACGTTGACAAATTAAGTCTAAAATAAGTTAAGAAGGAAACTGACATGAGAGTTTATGTTTGCCACCTTCCAGGATCCAGCGGTGACGTCGATGTACAGAGCTGAGAGCTGAGATGGTGCACGAGTGCGGGTCATCGCCGGGTCTCCTTTTCCATAAGATCTTTGGCTTCATTGATCTTAGCGGCGAGATACGGTGACCCACCTACACACACACACACACGCGTTACATTAATTGACTCTGTGATCACTACTTCAACACTCGACCATTCAAACATTGTTTAACATTAGCTAGTTAGCATGAGGTTGACCAGCAGTGTTAGTTTAAATGAAGGACTACAAATAAAACCGTTCTCATAAACAAATAAAGTTACAGTCCTTTGTTTAGGACATCATCCGTTTTATATGTGTGGTAAATCGTTCAGAGTTAATGGATGTTATTTGGTTTCCTAATGTGAAATAGTTATTTAAAAAAAATAAACAGGCTGTCCTGTACAGTTACACATACGTATAAATAAGCATCAACATCTACTTTAATAATTAGTTTGACCTTGTGTATATATTTACCAAAGTTAATGTGAATATAATGAATTGAGGCAACTTTCCTGTGTGAAAATGAATTTCAACATTTTAGGCATCAATAGAAAACAGCAGGTTTGGCTGCAGGCTCATAGACACCTGACTTTAGTTTCTGTCACTTTAATGGGGCAGAGTTTCAGCTTACCTTTATCTGGATGGTTCAGGACCATGACCCGCCGATGGGCCTCTCGTACCTTGGCCTTGGTGCTGGTTGGGCTGGACATAAAACAAACAACACACCCATGTGAGCAATCATCACATCCTGTGACCAGTGAGAGACCCACATTACAGGACTTGACTGACAAGTTAACAGATAACACACGGAACTATCTACTAAAGCGCTTTCTGTTACCTGATGCCGAGAACGAGGCAGGCCTCTCGTCGGGACATCTTCTGTTCAAAACCTCCTTTGTAATACGTTGAGAAAGCCTGAGGTGACAGAAAACAATTAGAGCATTAATCTGTAGTCTGAATCTCACGGGGGCTCATTCCAAAAACTTTGGGACAGACTTTATTTTGTTTGTTCATGTTTTTTCCCAAAAAATGTAGAATGTGAAGCAGTGCCAGTGTTTCTTTGTACCATCTACAGCTTGTACGCAAAAACTAAAAGCCTGAGCACAACACGGTACAAAGACTAATGAAAAATTAGATTTATATGCCAGAAAGCAGGCTGCATGCAGTGTTTTTCAGCTTTAGTTTGAATCTGAAGACCATCAGCAAGAAATAAATCAAGGTGTACATCACAAAGCCCTGGAATGGCCATAAAGAGAAAAAAAAAAAAAAGTATTGAGGCCCAATTTACTACATTCAGCACTGTGGCCATATTTGGATTCATTTGTGTGCACAAGATAAGTGTAGAGAGCGAGTACAACAAAACATTTCTCCTGAAATACAGACTCAGTCTGGGTGAGCCGGACCGGCCGTGAGCTTGTGCGTCACATACAAAAGGACTTAGCATATATGAGCATCACAGCAGGTGTACAACAGGTTAATCATTTACTCACTGATGTGGGCATCCTCTTGACTGTTTGAGAGAAGACTTGTCCAAGAGGCTTCCACAGCTGGAATGCATAGCGGCCTGAGTACCAAACACACACACACGAGACAGTTCAGTAAACAAAAACCTGAAAACAATACCGCACATGCACATCTAAATGTTACCACCTTGGCACTGAAGAAGAAGTTTTCTTACCTGCAAAACCTGCAGCAGCGACGCCAAGACCGACTGCTACCAGAGTCCCTCCCTGCCACCAGAACAAGACATCCAGCAGTTACCACAAAACACACACACACACACACACACCTGAGGGTTCAGCTTCAGGACGCTGGACGTGATCTACTGGCTGTTTGATAGTGTGATTTGTTTGTTACTCTGTGTATCAGATTAATGCGTCTACCTGAAGAGATTAATTGGATTCCCCTCAATGACCAAACAGCTTTTCCTCTTTTTTTTAAAACTTCATTTAATTTTCTCAGGTTCAGAAGATTAATTTGAAAGTTCAGTTATATAATTAAATTGGTTCAAATTGTCAGTCATCAGGTGAAAAACCTTTTAATAGAGAAAAAAAACAAACATACATATAGAAGTATGTATATAAGCTACTACAAATAAATGCAAACAGCAACAGATAATTTGCAAAATGATTTGACGATTAGTAATTTATATTCTTCACTGCCTTTAAATAGAATTTAAAAGAGAATAATTGTTTCAGTTAAATTCAATAAACTTAAATGAGTATTTCCAGAAGTCAGTGGATGAACATTGGATACTAAGAAAGGGAAAACTGTGATATGAGCTTCATAATAAATCTGATCACACTTTTGGCCTAAACAAATACTTAATAATGTCCCATATTGTGCTTTAAGTTTAGTGACTAACCAGCTTGTGTTGTTTCAAGACTAGTTGCATAATAATCATTACTGAACAGTCTTGCAGAGATCTCATTATGAGTTTTCCATAATGCTCATCTTCTTCAGAAGTAGTCAAACCACATTTATCTACTACTGCAGACTGCAGACTGAGCATCAGGTGTGAATGCAGCACAACATCTTTTACTTTTGGCACCATAATATACCATAAACATGTAAAGAACCTTAAGTGATGTGGAGGAAGCTAATTTACATTTATTATTTCACAACTAATCATCATACTGTAATTTGTGAAGCAACAGAAATTTAAATGACACTAAAAAAGTGATATATAATATTAATAATCCAGTCATTAGTGAGGTTACTGTGGAGTTTAAGTCTTTAATCGTTATGAGGACTCATTAATCAGGCTGATTGATTAATGTTAAGTGTGACAAGCTAGCTAGGATGAATGCTAACATTCAGTTTAATTGGCTCGTTTGAAAGGTTCCCAGTTGATAATAACAACTGTACGAGATTGTCCTGAAAGCTGACATGTGTCTAACTACTGCAAAACATTATTATTATGATATTATTAAACATTTATTTGCTTACTTTAGCTAATTAGTTCGCTAATGCTCCTGATGCAACAGCAGCGGTGTGTTAGCGGTCATTCAGGTTAGCAAACACACGCGTTAGCAGGTAAAACACCAGACTAATTTAGTTTAACTGACTAAACTAACCTCCTCCGGGTGGAAACAGATACTCACCAGCCGTCTGTCTATCTCTGCGTCGCTCCTGACCTTCGTTTTTGGGGAATATTCAGCATCTCGCATAAAGTCTCCTCCATCCACGGTCACTGCGCCGGTGTTCGCCATGTTGCCTCGGAAACGTACGTCACCGGGACGTCATAACATCCGGTTGTAAGATTTCAAAATAAAACTAAAGCAAAGCAACTTCCTGTGTAGTGTCAGCTTCTCTTGGAGCCTCTGAAAGTCAGACATATTCTTACATATTTTAAGTTAAGTGAGTAAAAACGGCACCACTTACCGTTTATATGTTTTTTATTTCTTATGTCTTCTTTTTTCACTTGACACTTTTCTTCAGTGTAATATTTGTATAAGTTCTCCTTGTTCTTGTGAGGGTTTCCTCCCACAGTCCAAAGACATGCAGGTCAGGTTAATTGGTGACACTAAATTGCTCTTAGCTGTGAGTGTGAATGGTTGTCGGTCTATACGTGTCAGCCCTGTGATTGATTGATTGATGATCAGTCCACGCTGTACCCCACCTCTCGCCACAACAACTAGATTTCACACTGATTGATATGGATTCAGTCTCAGCTGTAGGCCTTTGTCAGCTGCTGGTGATCATATCGTCACCCCAAAATCACAGAAATCAGCTCTGTCAACTTAAAAACTTCCCACCCCATCAAAAGTCCCATCTGAAAAATGTAAATTCTTGGACTGTTATTATTTTCTTTTTTATTCTTTCACAAAACAATAGATTTTTATTTAAAGGAGAAAATAATCTGTGTTTAATCTCTGTACTGGAGCTTTCAATCATATTACATCCTCCTCATCACAATTGTAGATGTTCAAATTTCCATTTTTACTGAATATTTCATTACTGAAACTCCACTGAAAGTCAATAATCAACTCTGAAGCTCAGCTGTTTGCCTCTTTTGTGTAACTGATATTAACAGTGATTATGAAACTGTTTTGTTAGACATATTCCTGAAGTTATTCTGGTCCCCACTGGATAAACAATCGTTGTTTCATATCTTCATGCCGCTAGATGGAGCCATTGAGAAATGAACCATGTGGTGGTGTAAAGCGTGTTTGTGCTGCACAGAACAGGAGCTACTACTATTGTGATGAATATTGAATTTAGTGTGTTGAGAATATTGCTGCAAGTTACCAGTATTCAGTGTCACGCTTACATTTTATACATTTGTGTTTGCGTGGACGTTTTATTTGTATCTGTTATGTTTGTTTTGTATCCGCTTGTGTTACTTTATTACTCTTTGTGTGTTCTTCTTGCATCAGTCACATCTGCTACATGTTCTTATTTATATTTGCTTTTATCTTTTGTCGACTGTTGCGCCCGCACGTGTTTGTGTGTTTTATTTGTTTGCATTTGTGCTTGATATGAGTTTGTGTTTGTGTTTCTCTTTGTACTTGCATGTGTGTGTGTGTGTGTGTGTGTGTGTGTGTACAGGTGTACTTTGTGGCCCTTGTGGACCCTCGACATGATTAGGGATCCAGCAGGAGTCTCGGAGCAGGGAGCAGCGGGCACAGAGGAGCTGATGGAGTCCTGAGCCTGGAGCTGGTTTCTATTGTCCCCGGTAATTGGATTTGGTCCGGGAGAAAAGATGGCTGTCAGTGAGAGGCTGCGATCATTAGGTGTGAATGAGATGTGTTGTGCCAGGGCTGAACACACACACACACACACACACACAGATTGTTATTGTGCTGTGCTGTTCAATAGTCACCAAATACACACACACACACACACACACGTCTACACTGATCCAGATAAAACTGAAATTACTGTTTTCATGTCAAACACCATTCTGCCCACATGTGTTTTCAGATCATTTTCTGGAAGCTCTCCGTCTCATTGAGACATTAAAACAGGACAACAGCTAAATCTCTTCCTCCTCGTCCCCTTTACGGACCCCTGCCACAATAAAACAGCCAAACACAGTAAGAGAGGATGTTTCATGCAGGAATCTCAGCTCCTTAAAGCAGGTTATCTGTCCCAAGTGACCATATAAAGTTATTTCTCTAAAGTAGCCCAGTCCTGGTCAGATTAGCTTTCAGACTTATTATCATCCCATGTCTCATAATCAATCAGTCTAATCTTTTCAATTTAGTGGCAGCAGTTTGTCCTTTTTTTGGTCCATTGTCAGAAAGAGTCTGGTGTTTTACTCTTTTATCCTTTCGTTTACCTGTTGCAGCATCATGGGAGTTTACAGCTCTGTCTGGATGCTCAGTGCACTGCATCTTACAGGGGAACTCCACCGATGTTACACATGGAGGTGTGTTTCCACAGGTGTTGGAGAGAACTGCTGCATATGTGGAAAAGCTGCAAAAAAGGCTTTCGTGATCCCTTAAAGAGTCTCGAGTCAAGTGACGTCACTGGAGTCAGCGTCAGTTGGACCTGAAGAGTTTGAAAATGAAAAAAAGTCTGTGTGGATTTAGAAAGAAGGGACTGAACCTGACCTCTCCGGGCTACATTAGCCGCTACGTTAGCACAACACACGCAAATCTCTGGTTGAACTGTCAAGTTGCATCGTTTGTAATGTAGGAAAAAGAAGTAGAGCAGATAGAATAAAGAAAATATACTGTTTTTTTTCCTTCAACAACAGATTGCATCTAGAAAAAATGCTGCAAATAAATAAAACACAAGCAAATTAAGAAATACATCCAGTCTAAGAGCAGAAAGGTGTCCAATGTTCATCCAACCAAAATCATAAGAAGCATTAAAGCCTCACAGGGAAATAAAGGAGGAGACTCCACAGGTGAATGTGGTAAAAATCAGATATCACCATCAAACTTCTCCTGTTGATTACTTCCATTGAGACAACTGTTTTGGATGACAAGTTTTCTAAAATTATATGTTTAAAGATGTAAATGAGGCATCGTCACATTAAATATGTGATAATTCACATTAATTTCCAGAACAGAAGTCTGAAACTGAAACACTGGATAAGATCAGGTGTGTTAGTTAGTTAGTTTGCCATGTTATTAGGAACAAAATGTCATGTAAATGTATGAATAATGATGTGAACAAATCCTCAGTAAAAACCTTCAGAACATAGAGAGGAATAAGAAAGTTTGTATCTGTTGGTGTTACTGAAGTGGAAATACCTGCCTCAGAGAAATCTACCGACAAAGTAGTCAAATAAACACCTACAAGTGCATTTGGGATGTTTTCGTTTCACTGGTCATCAGCAAAATAACCCAAAATCTCAAAACTGACCTGTGCATGAAAAGCAGTGTTTCTGCACATAGAGTCTGGCTGTAAACAATCATCAGGTGCACATGTGGATACTGAAACAGCCACTGTTCATACTGTCCCTCCCCAACATGTAAGTAACGGGGGGCAAAATCCACCATCCATCCATCTTTGCTAATATGTACTCCAAAGTTTGTCCTGTTTTTGTTGCTGCTGAAGCATCATTAACTTCAGATAAACTTTGAAACGTAAAGACAAGACCGCCAAATTTTGTCCCCGATCGCTTAATCTGAAATGTTTTTTTTTTTAAAAGGAGAAACAAGTACAAGCAAAACCTGCCTCACTGTTCAAATGGGCTCCTGACACTTGTTTTAAATCAAGAAAAACTGTGAATGTGTCCTTTAAGCAGCACTAGTGTTGCTTTCAAGTGTTTTTAAAATTATTGCCCCTATTAAACGCCTCAGTTCAAATACAGACCCATAATGCATCTGTACACAGGTTGCATTAGAAGAGAGCAGATTATTTGCATATTAAAAAATATTTGTGTGTGTGTGTGTGTGTGTGTGTGTGTGTGTGTGTGTGTGTGTCCTCAACTTAAGGGAGGGAGAAACATTTACTGAACACACATACACGCATTGCGTTTCCATGGGAACCAAGCAGCCACTCTGCTCTTCAATGAGTGAGTCGAGGTAGATGGCCATTGTGTGGTCTGTGTTTGGGGGGTCGGGGTGGCGGTTCGAGAGGGGTTGGGTGGAGGGTGGAGGTTGAGAGGAGGAGGAGGGGGTGGCCAATATTAAACAACACACTAGACAGATGAAAGCACTGCACATCTTTAAATCTAATCATAATTTAGTCATCAGGGGGAGATGGTATGATCAAAATAAAGAAGGAAATAGGCAAGACTGACGGCACAGAGAGAGACCTGAGTGCACGAGTCAAGGGAAGGGGGATGTGAGATTGCTGTTAGATGGAAAATGATGGAGCCTCATGGGTAGAGATGGTCTTATACCTGAAGTTGATGCTTATTTGCTGCATCAGTCCCGATATCCAGGCACCGGCACTTAGCTTAAAAGGGTTTCTAAAGCTCAGGCAGCAGCCACACTGCAGCAAAGACAGAGGACTTAGTCATAACCAGTACCTGGACTTCCATTCATGCTTTTCACTGATGTAATATCATGACAAATACAATTACGATAGCTGAATGGAAATGGACAAAATATAGTTCAAATCTCCAAATATCATTTTTTTTCTCCATGCTGCCAATTTATGATTTATTCATGAACAAAGGGCATTTTTTAATACACTGGATGATGTCCCTGTTTTCATTTATTTGGCTTTTTCTAAACATATTTTCAGAACTAACAAGAAACAAAGAAAGAGAAGAAACATCAGCAGAACACTGAAGTCTATCAGTTTTTATCTGAGACGTGTTGGATTATCATCCTGTGAGATTACTGCAGATTTAGGCTGTGGCCTCTTGGTGCTTTATTTATGGGACTACTTTATGCTGGCTGATTTATTTGACTTTCTATTTTATTTTTATTCTTATTCTGTATTTCATTTTTTGGCGTCTTTGCTTGACACTCAGTGCTGTACTGGATTAACTGTCACTTAAGGTTGTTTTAAAAGATTTTTGTTAAAAAAGAGACTAGTTATTATTATTGTGGGTGTTTTTGTTGTGACCAGAGCAGACTGGAGGACGGCGCCCTCCAGAGGATGAGCTGGATAAGACCAGTGTTACTGGAGGACACTTTTTAAAAACTCCTCACCTTTTTAAAACAAATGTTTTTAGTAAAGACCTCTTTCACACTTTCAGCATGCCTCCGTTCTGACTGTGTTTTAGCTTCTGTGATAATGTATTTGCATGACTCTGCCTCCCTTGGACTCATTTCTCTGCTCACCTGCTAAAAGAGTCCCAGGCTCTACAGGTGGAGTTTCTACGACTCTGAGTCCCCTCACTCAGCGGCTGCTGACAGTAACACAGCGGAGCTCATTAGGGCGGCCCGGCCCTCCTCTCCTTCACCGGGCAAAACCTTTCAAACGAATTCAGACAAAGAGCATTCAGAGAAAGAAGGAGGAGGCGCCCAACCAACCAGGGCTTTCACCAATGGGCTTTTGAAAGCTGACAATGATATTTTGTGGATTGAAGCTTCTTATAATCAGTAATGTGTGTGCTGTTCTTTCTATGTAAGGTAACCTGTGCGTTATCATCCTATATTTAGTCCAGCATCTTTGCACTCTGCATCACTGCACTACTGCCCCTCTCACATCCTTTTTCATAGTTTCTTTTTACATAACAATGAAATTACCTGCATGTGTTCACTTACTGATTCTGATTCTATTCTTAACAAAATATCCACAAAACTTCATTTTTTCTGTATTTCCATTAGAATATGTTGAACAAATCGATTATGCCCGTGAAACTACATTCATCATTTATCATGAGACAACATTTCTGCATATGAAACAAGGCCTTCAAACAAGGCATCACATTTCATTGTTTCATTGTTGATTTCACAGTTTTTTTTTCTGGCTCAGTGGCGTAGTTTGCCGTCCAAATTGGCCCGATCTGGGGAGCCCCCCGGCTACTGCCAGTCCTGTTTAGCTCTGGCATTAAGCCTCAGCAGCTCTTGAGAGGTAGTTGACTTTTCTGTCACAACGCTGAAGAGGAAGGCTGTGACCCTGGATGAAGGCCCCGTGTTGAGGCCTCAGACAGCAGATTTGTGAAGCCTGCAGGCTGCTTGGACCTTCCTCACCTCTGTGTTAACACACCTAAAGGCTTGTATTTGTCCAGCTGGCAGCCAGTTTGGTTTGTCGGACATGTGGATGCTGCTGACAGGGTTTTTGTGCCCACAGCCGTGGAGGGTCTTGAGCAGATATGGTGGGCGATATCAGCCCGGCTCTGGAGGCCACTGAGGACTTTATCCACTGCATGGACGGGATACAAGGCGAAAATCCAAACCAAGACTAGCAGAGAACCCTGCAGCCCTCCAAGCAGCCAAAGCAGCTGGAGGAGGTGCTCAGTTAGTCATATTTTCTGGTCAGGGTTGACAACTTCAGCAGAATATGTTTTATATTTCAGATTTTTCAAAGCAGCCGCACCTTTTGCTTTACATTAACATTTTAAAAATAAAATACTGGCTCATACTTACTTCCCTAATGCACTAATTTCTAATTGATGTATCTAATAAATGAATAAAATTGCGACCACAGCTTACTGGATATAACGGAGTAATATTAAGCGGAACCTTTATCCTGTAGCCTCGGTTGCATTCAGGGCTCTTTATCGCCGACGGACTTGTCAAAATGACATAATGGTAAACACAGTAAGGTGAGTCTCGATTTATGTTTTACAGCTTGTGAACGGCACCAGTTGCACCTTAAGACAAAACCAGCACAGAGCCACCGAAACACGACGGTCACGACCTGATCGGTTTGATTTCTTTTTTTTAAAATCAAAGTGTCATTGATCAAGGATGGAGAGAGGAGGCTAGCGTTAGCTGCTAGCTCACTAGCCCCGGCTCACATCACATTAGCTGGGGACAAAAACAGGCCGTGTTCCGGCAGCTCTCAGGATAGTTAATCAGACGTATATACGAAGCTATAAACATTATATTTGTGGTGAGAAATTGGACGTATTAGCGAGCTGTGTCATGTAAAAGTTGATGTAAGTTAGCTGCCCGAAACGCTGACCGTGGCTTCACCTCTGCCACTGTTTACTGCTCAGATGCTGACTGTGTGTTTATGGATGAAGGAGCAGAGACAAACCACAGCACGGAGGCTTTAATCCACTGTGGGGCTTTAAAAGTTTCTCATCACTGCTAGTTTTATTAAACTAAAGTAGCATCATGCTGTAACAATACTTAAGGAATTAAAGATGAGATGAGACGTCCAGCTGAGGACCAGTGATGCATTCAGGGTCTTCACGGAAGCTGCCAGTTAGTAATCACATTTTCCACTAGAACTTATTAAAATACACCACCTGCATGCAGGATATACACACATGAAAAACATCAGATAAAACACACAAAGATGTGAGTTTAATGCGGTGGTTAAGTCTGAGTGCATGAAGCAAGATGGGAATAAGTAAATGAAGCAGCAGTAATAATGGTTTCATGTGTGAGTATTAATATAGATGAAGGTGCTGAGTGGCAATGAGCGTTCAGCAGCCTGAGAGGAAGAATTATGATAGATTAAAGTTGAATTAAAATACACATTAATGCAGCTGATGGTTGTTGCGTCACATGTGCAAGTGCTTTCATTTACATGCATTTTTATTTTACATATTTTAAAGCCGTTCGAGGATGTTTTGTATGTGAACCTCACAGTCCACGTTGTGTTCAGGTTCTCTGTTTTTTTTTTTTTTTGTATGTTCGTGTCATGAGGTTTTATTAGTGGAAAAGGCAAAATGACTTCTGTGGTGAATCAAGTGCAAAACCTGCAGTTTCAACCTGAATATGAGATCAGAAAATCATTTCAAAGCTGATCAGATCTTTGTTGTGGGAAACGTAAGGTCAAATGAAACAGGATGTGTGCCTTTTTATGTACTGTTTGTTTCCGGCTTCCCTAAATATAGAAATCTTTATTTTAGTTTTAATAGAAAGTAGTTTATCTTAAATAGAATGAAAATACATTCTGTACCACGATGTCTAAATAACCCCAAAGAGAAGGGGCCTTTTTACAGAGTGTTCATGTATATTGAGTGAAATATAGATTATTCAAATAAGGAAATGAAACAAAATGACAGTTGAGTCTGATTAACAGGCCAAATACAGCTTAGGCAGTGTTCACATTAAGGCTAATCAGTGGTTAAGTCATTAATTCAGCTCTTTTCCTTGCAACAATCTCAGTTTTCAGGGCATTTTTTCCAAAAATCATAATTACAAAAGTATTGCAATGTGTGCTTTCCTGGCTAATGTTGGTTTTAGTGGCTCGACAGCATGTGTGAGTCAACAGGAGTTCAGTGGGAAGCTCGATGAGTAAGAAACCTGGATGACGACGCTCAGTTAGGTCAGAGCTGTGTCTGCAGGCGGATGATGTCATGGTAGATGTGTTGGTGTATGAACAAACAGCGTGTGAAACAGTACAGTGGATTTCTCCAAGCTGCTCCGCTTGTATTTTTGCACTTAGTGCTTTTTAACTGTAATGAATCAGAAGAGAATAGGATGAATAAATATTTGGCTCGTGTTTAATGTAGTTTTTGGCCCCTTTTATTATCCTCACACAAACATGCAAACTGTATTGCTAACAATATGTCATAAAGGGATTAGTGCAGTTATCTTATTTTTATTGTTTTCATTCTTTCCATGTATCATCTCAAATTAAACGGAAACAGCAAACAGCTTCAGTGTAATGTTGCTACTGTTTACCAGCACTAATTTTCTGACTGTATGGTCTTACTCGTGTGAGCGTAACACATTTAAG
Organism: Pempheris klunzingeri; assembly: GCF_042242105.1. Taxonomy (NCBI): domain Eukaryota; kingdom Metazoa; phylum Chordata; class Actinopteri; order Acropomatiformes; family Pempheridae; genus Pempheris; species Pempheris klunzingeri. The sequence continues at coordinate 23,491,104 of NC_092021.1, forward strand.
TTAATGAACGCTCAGATAAAATCCATAAAGAGCATTAAAATCAATATTTAGCATAATATCCTCATTTGTATATCCAACTAATACTTATGGGTAAATTGTTGATATTCAGTTTATCACCCTGCATGACTAGAAATTGAATTGTAGTGATGTAATGGCCTTTAAATAATTCATATGCAGAGAAAAGTAAAAGAGGCCGAGCTGTGGAGGAGAAGAAAATCAATCAGAGCGACTGAGCACAAATGAGAGAGAGACAGAGAGAGAGAGAGAGACAGACAGAGAGAGAGAGAGACAGACAGAGAGAGAGAGAGAGACAGAGAGAGACAGAGAGAGATAATCAGAAGAGACGGGCGGTCAGGCAGATGGATGGGAACCCCACCCAGGCCTGCTTCCTCTCTGCCCGCTCCGTCCACTGATAGATAAGCAGCTGAGGAGGAAGTCAAGTATTATTTCATCAGGGGATGTGAGGGAGGATGGCCGTCTGTGTTTGCTGAGGAGGAATCTGTGAAGCTCTGCTCTCAGTGTGGTGAAGATGCTGTAGGTGGGTTGGTAGTTTGATGCTTAAACTACATGATTCATGATCCTCTTCTCAAACTTTTGCTCTCTGCAAAGCGTCTGCTTGAATTCTAAGAGATAAACTGGGACGCAAGTCTGATTTATGTATAAATGACCCAGAGTGATTTTACTGTCGGCTGTGTTTCCATTCTTTTTTATTTGCATGCTTCCTCTTTACTGTTTCCTCTTTCTGTCTTCTCTTTGTTTCAGTGAAGCCACAAACTGCCTCCATTTGAAGACCTCTCAGCCACCAGTAGCCAAATAAATTGACAGACTTTGTCTTCAGCCCCTGAACATGTCAGTCTGAGAGGAGGGATTTTACTGATTTTTCTTGCCCGCAGTGTGTTCGTCTGGCTCAGTGGCGTAGTTTGCCGCCCAGATTGGCTCGATCTGGGGAGCCCCCCGGCTACTGCCATTCCTGTTTAGCTCTGGCGTTAAGCCTCAGCAGCTCTTGAGAGGTAGTTGACTTTTCCGTCACAACGCTGAAGAGGAAGGCTGTGACCCTGGATGAAGGCCCCGTGTTGAGGCCTCAGACAGCAGATTTGTGAAGCCTGCAGGCTGCTTGGACCTTCCTCACCTCTGTGTTAACACACCTAAAGGCTTGTATTTGTCCAGCTGGCAGCCAGTTTGGTTTGTCGGACATGTGGATGCTGCTGACAGGGTTTTTGTGGCCACTTTGGAAAACCATCTAGCTGTGAGACTCGTAGCTCAGAGGACGGCCCAGCCATGGAGGGTCTTGAGCAGCTTGATATGGTGGGCGATATCAGCCCGGCTCTGGAGGCCACTGAGGACTTTATCCACTGCATGGACGGGATACAGAGCCAAGGTCCGAGCCAAGCTCCGCCGGGGACCCTGCAGCCCTCCAAGCAGCCAAAGCAGCTGGAGGAGGTGTCCAGTGCCGCGCTGGGGAAGCTGAGCTCCAGCGGCGTGTGGAGCCTGCTGGCCGGAGAGCAGCCAGAGGTGGGGCCCTTAGGCCTGGCCTGGGCCGACAACTTCAGCGTGCTGGGGCTCGGGATGGGCTTGAGACACGGCAAGAGAAGCCGAGCGCGCTCCACCAATGACCTGGCGGCCCACACCAAGGAGTGCGCAAACAACACGGCCAACTGCTCGTCCAAGTCGGCCTTCAAGAAGGGACACAACCGGTCCAGGTCAGACGTCAACTACCGGCCGTCTGCGTACACAGACAACGGGCTGCCCACTGTGGACTGCAACACTCTGAAGAACATGATCCTCAACCACCAGCAAGATGGTGAGTTCACTGACACGATGGGGAGTCGTATATGTAGAAAGTGGCTGTTCGTGAGCCAAAATCTTTCAGGTCTGCAAATTCACTTATTGATCATTTTCCTATTTTGTCTCAGATTTGTATATTTAGCATAAATTCAAATATTTTACTGAAGGTTATTACGTTTTCTTCTTCATTTTTTGTCTGCAATATTCATTGGCAACAGGAGCGAGATATATGATGAAGTATTCCATGAAATGATAGAAACACAGTTAAGTCAGTTCATGTAGCCTAAAATAACAATGTCTCTGGGTGTACTTAGCCATTGCACTAATGTTTTAAATAAATACTCAGTTTTCTTCCTGCCAGTACTGGACTTCTACATGAATGTGATGTCTTACCTTTGTGGGACACTGTTTCTGAATACACATGCTGCTGTTGAGTTTTCTGAATGCAGCTTTTAATGCTGGAGGCACCACAAACAAATTTCCATTAACCTCCATTCTATTGAGGTGGTGGCACAACTCTCGTATGTCAAAACCTTGAGAAATGAAGCCCAAACTACTGCCACTAAGTCACTAAGGAAATTGTGTGTTTTCTAATTTGGGTGAAGTGACTTTTGACCCACATTTGATTTGCTTAATTGGGCGTTTGTGGCATGGAGAGGTGGAGGCGATTCTTAGCCAACAGGCCGGCCCCTACCTGTCAGAAACACGCACACCTCCTCCTCCTGTGCCCTGATCGACTGTCCACTCGCTGGAAAGCTTTCAGCCTTTGAGAAGCTCTCAAAGGACAGAAGTCCTGGACTATTTGTGCCGCAGATCGGGGCATATGCTGTACTTATGTTGAAGCATCCTCAGAGAAAGCAATAATGACAGAAGATGATGATAACTTGAAATGACACAGCTGTGCTATGACAGTTAGTATTCAGGCAGAGAGCCCAACACACACACACACACACACACACACACACACACACACACACACCATTTGTTTGTGTATTTTGGCCATCTGAAGGCCTAAGGAGATCCTAAGGGATCCTGAGGGATAATAGCCCGTAATCCTGTCAGCAAATGGACTCAAATGAGGCGAGAGAAGAGGCAACCCAATTACCGGCCCCCGATACGGACAGGATTATTTAGTATTAGCATATGTGTGAAAAGGCATCAGGCTATTTAGTTTGGCTGGATGTGCGCTGAAAGGAGAGAAGTAGGAGAAGGAGGACGGCAGACGGCAGAGTGATTTAGCTCGGCCTCGCTGTGTCTCTTCATTCGCACTGGAGGAAGAAAGTGGCTGTTCCATTAGCGAGCTCAGGCGGGGATGTTTAGACGGTGGAAATGGAAATGATGATCATTATTACATACACTATAAACATATCTATTTAACCCCCCCTCCTCAAGTCCCCTCTCTCAAGCCCAGTTCCTCCACCAGAGGTCTGGGAGTCTGAGGGTCTTGCTCAGTATCTTAGCTCCTGAACCTGGACTCTGCTGCAGACTCTCTGGTCACAGCCCCCAGTGCTCCCAGTGCCCCCATCACCTCTGGCACCTCTGTCGCCTTCACTCCTCACATCTTTTCCAGCTCCTCTTCGGTATTTTTCCAGCTTCTCGTGTTCCTTAATTCCAGATGTTGCTGTAGCTCTGGAGTGCTACGTCTATCACCACTACATGTATATGGAGACTTTTATTCTAAGTCTCTTACGCTGTATCAAGTCAAATCAATTTCATTTATATATATATCATATATTTATATCCATTTAGACCCTGAACTCGGACGGGGAACTATTCCCTCAGTTTTCCCTAAATATATTTGACATGAGCGGATAAAGCTGCTCTGTTCATTCACACTTCCTCTATGTTTCAGTTCCTGTTGTGTCTAAACTTACTGTAATACATCAGTCATGACGCACATATTGTTCCCCACAAAATTCTGGCTTGACTCAACATGAGGATTCACCACTGTGCATGTGTGTGCGTCTCACACACACACACACACACACACACACTCAAATGCAGCAATTAGATGTTGTTGCTTCTGTAAAAAAATAAAATAAATCTCTAAATTTAACCGTAGATGTAAGTATGTTTCTCTGTGCATGTTAAAGTCTAAGTCGGTCTAGTGTTTAGCTCTGCTGCACCTCTCACCCAGTGCATGCTGGGATAGCTTCAGCCCACATCCAGGCCCTGACGAGGATAAGTGTTGGGATGCATGGTGTAGCTGCGTGTGGCGGCGGCAGGCCCCTTTTTCATTTGCAGTCAGTGGGCACTTTGGTATCGAGGGGGGGGGGCGACCGTGGGAGTCGTGTTAGATTGTAAAACAGCAGCTAATATTATGATTGGCTTCCTAATCAGAGGGTGAGGCTGCTTTATTTCAGGCTGAAGTGAAGGCGTCTTAATTGACTGGAGGGCAGCAGTGCTGGATAGTTAGTTTGCAGCGCTGAGAGAGGAGTGTTAATTGTGGCTGAAGGCTTGCGTGTGTGTGTGTGTGTGTGTGTGTGTGTATTAGACTATAACTAGAGTGCGATGTCAAAACCTACCAGGTGGAGTTGAAGGCTAATTGAACAGAGCAGTTTTCTTCGCCACAGTGCCTCGTTCTCATCGCGACCCTCCCGAGCGCGAAGACTGCTAATCAGCCCAACTTGATTCCGGCTAAACTTATTTGCATATTCATTTGTTCGCTAAGCAGAAGGTTTGTTAACATGCAAAGTCGGAGGCCCGGAGTGACGCCATGTCCGCTGCTGTTTGATAAGATTGATGAGGCACTTGACTCGCCACCGTTCAGTTAACGGGAGGTGTGAAGGGTTTAGCTTTTCCTTTTCCCTCCTTGATTGATTTAGCGTGTTATAAAAACAAAATGCAATATCTGCCAATTAGACGGGTGCGGGTGGGGGTTCACAGCTAAATCAGTGTGTGGGATTGGTTTAGGGGATGGGAATAGGTGACTGTAGGATTTCTTAAGTAAACCTGTCACCCTATTACATGACATCTAGATATAAAGGTTAAAACTGGGCTGAATTATGCTGAAAAGGCTTTTACATTTTATTTAGATGTCTAGGTATCGACAGGCTCAAACTATTGAAAACATGTTCAAATATCGTAGACGGATCACTGTATAAGTAATGATCATATATAACCTAGATAAACTTTTAGTTTATAAGCAAACATACCACCTTATTGTAGATGTGTATGTCTTTAAACTCACAAATCACAGCTCAGAGGATCCGTCACAGTTGATTAGTTCTCAGTCTTTGTTGCTGCATCTGAAGTCCTAAAGCTTCACCTTTTTACCACCACTCTCACACCATAGTTTCCTGTTTTTGCTGCCTTGTTCTGTGCAGCAGGTGCTTCTCTCTCTTCCTCGTTTCAGTGGCGACGCGTTGAGTTTGGACCCAAAACTGAACTTTCAGGAACGATGAAATGTTTGTCCAGAGTGTGGTTTCTTTGGGTGATGTGAAACGCTGGGTGCTTAAACCACTGAAGTGTGACTAAAGGTCCCAAATGTTCAGCCACAGGTCACTGGCATTTGGTGAAGTTTGTTTTTCGAATGATTGGGATGCCTGACAAGCTGAATCATCATCAAGCTACACCTCAAGTTTGACCTTTGTGTGCAGTTCAGAAAGTTTGTACAAAGGCCCGTACGGACTCCAAAAAGTTATGATTTGTTGCTACAACTGATTTAAAGTTTTAATAAGAACTCTTGATACTGTTTTATTTAGTACTCTTGCATTGACATTCTCTTTTTGCTCTTGTTTGCGGTGCCTTTTTTGTGAAAAGCGCTGGCTGACTAAAGGTTATTATCATTATTAGTGCCCAGCAGTGCATCAGCAGGCCCAGACTGGCTTTTCTCAGAAATACTGCAAATGTGATGGTGGATGCAAAAAGAAGTTGCAGGACAGTGAACTGCAAAAACACATGTTTGCTTTTTAAAAGTGTGATTGACACAGATTTGAGTTTATTGTATCAAAGCATTTTTAGCTGATTTACAGCTGTGCAAAGTTTCTGTTTTATATTGAAGGATTATCTTATATTTACTGGTGCTTACTTTGATGGGAAGTTGAATGCAAATGCTATGTTTACTCAGCATATCTGTCCCAAAATATGTTTAAGTATTAAAAATCCAGTATCAATCAGCCTCTAATCTTTAAGTTTACATACATCTTTATGTTAATCAGTCACGTAACTTCTTTGGATGTCTGGTATCACATAGGTCAAGTTTTGGTCAATAGGATGTATTTGTCGTTGGCTGGCATCTAGCCAATATGTTTTTTTTTTTTTTTAGGTATTTTTCAGGTAGGGCAGTGAATGCAGCACAGCTCCTAACAAAGGCTGTCCCAGTTTGATGTCCTTGCAGAGGTCACGCCTGTTATCCTCCTGAGCCTGAACCCTCCTTTATCAAGGAGTAAACATGCTGTAATCACAAAAGAGACAGAGAGAGGAAAGACATAAATGAGAGTTAAACAAACCTCCTGAGCAGCAGGCAGTGAAAGAACGGACAGAATGGGCCAAAACAGGGGGAGGGTGGAGCTCCTTCAGATTGGGAAAGTGGGACAGTTCACCCAGTGGCCTCTTTAACAGCCTGTTTCTGCTTCCTCTGTGATGAGAAAAGTTCTCAGAGGGGCACCCGAGCCCGGCTATCTCCTACCAAAATACCAACGTTCATGTCAGATTAGATACCTCGTGGAGGAAACCATCTAGATTTAAGGTCCCTGGTTAATGTTCTTACGATTCAGGCGAACTGAGAGTAAACAAACAACGCAGTTCATTTTCATGCCACAGATCGAGTCGTGATGTCCACAAATGTAACTCAGAGTGATCCAAATGTGTCCTGAAAACTCCCAAACTGTTATAGCTTTAGATGCACTTCATTAAAGCCTCATACGGAGACCCAGAGTCATGGCAAAAAACATGAGAATGTCCACAGAAGTTTCTCCCACCACCTCTGCAGCATCATTGTAGAGCTTAACGCACTAATCCTGTGAAGTGCTGTTGCATCCGAAGTGTAAAGCTCATCTGGAAGTGGCGTATTTGGCAATTTACTGGCTAAATGGTCATTATTTAGAAGGTACGGATCAGTGGCTTAGAGGTGGATTATGGTGCAGGAGTGGTTAGAGAAGCTGGATATTATGATCCCAACTCATTTTGCAGCCACACCGGAGCCTCTCAGGACGGTGTGGTGTGGCTTTAGGTGCAGCCACAATATGCACAACACCATCGGTGAAAAGATGGGGCTAAAAAGTAACACGCTGCATTGTTTCGTCCCTCTAAGGGCCGCACCGGCATAACTGATCTGTAAAGTTTCATGTCACCGCAGAACCGTCAGTTTTCAAGAAGAGAAAGGACATTTTCCTACAGCTCCAGCACCCTACAGCCATTATCTTAGAATAGAAGGAAGTGTGTCTCCTAAACAGTCATTTCTGAAGTGGCTTATCAAACCAATTCTGGATAAAAAGTTACCTGTAACATGACATTTGCTGTTGATTGTTCATATAATGTTTCTATAATGACTGCACTAAAAATATAAGACATACTTAAGTAGAAAACAACTTTAGCAATTACAGAAACATCCAAAAACTAGAGCTGCCAACATCCAGGAAGGAAGAAGCTGCAAACTTCCCAGAGCAGAACTGTTAATCTACTGTGGGGTGACTGTTTGTTTGTGACACGGATCCAGTGATGAGGTCTTAGTACCAGAATATCAAAACAAACAAGGCACATTTTTTAGAAATAAATAATAGAATCTGACTTGTTATTTGTGTCCACAGGAGATTAAATGAGCTGTACCTGTTAATTCAGAATAAAACTGTTTGGTGATCATTACTCATCTGTGTCTGGTTTCCCCCTCCTCCTCTGTATCCTCTGCCCAGCTGATAAAAGCAGCAGTAGCAGTGTGGTGAGGCGTGGTGAGATGGAGCAGCGTGAGGGGCCCCGGGGCCGCTGGACACCCTGCCACGTGGAGCTGACGCCCTGCGAGCTCCGGCTGTACACCCTGGACAGCAGCGCCAACCGCCAGCTGGGCACCGCCTACTCTCTGTCACACTGTCAGAGCGTCATCTCGCCAGCTCCCTGCAGCCAGCCCGGCCAGATCACCCAGCCCGCCGATCAACGCACGCTCCAGGCTCTGTTCTTCAACAGCACGCACCTCCAGCTGAGGGCGGCCAGCCAGTGGGAGGCCATGGAGTGGAGACTGCTTATATGGGAGAAGGTGCAGGCAGCCAGACCCGTGAGGCAGGACAACCGCCAGCGTAAGACCGGAGTGGAAAACCAACAGGTCGTCAAATTTCCCGCACCCATGTCGCCCTCCTCGTCGCCCTCTCCGTCGGGGCTCGACACCAGGCCTGACGGTGACGGCGACACCCCGACCTCAGCGGAGGCGTCACTCTGTCTCCAGCCTAATTCTGGCCTGAGCAGACCTACCACCCTGCCTCTGTTCACCCAGCGCTGCCAGGACGTCCTCAAAGCAGGTCTGCTCCACCAGCTGGTGGATCAGAACAACTGGCAGGCCTTCACCTTCGTCCTGACCAGATCTTCTCTCCGGGCCTTCCCCACCGAGGGCCGAGGGTCCGTGTCCCAGCCTGTCCTCCAGTACTCGCTGGCCTCCTGCTTGGCCACGCAGCACGACCGGGAGCCAGAGAACGGAGAGCCGTGGACAGACACGGGGGACTGTTTCCAGGTAGTTTTCCCCAAACAGGTACTCAGACTTCGGGCGGACGATCGCATCAAGGCAGAGGAGTGGGTCGAGGCGCTGCGGGAGGCGGTCGGAGCACAGAGGCCTGCCCGGGAAGGAGAGGGAGAATCGGGAGAAGGCGCTCCAGGCCTCCAGGGAGTGCTGCTGAGATCCAAACCGTCCAGGGAGAGGAGACAGCGGGAGGCCCAGAGAGCCAAGCGGCAGTCAGTCACCACCAGCTTCCTCAGTATTCTCACCTGTCTGGCTGTGGAGAAGGGGCTCACTGCTCAGAGCTTCAGGTGTGCAGGTAAATGACCTCCCCACACACACACACACACACACACACACGATACCTTTATAGCTGTTGGTAGTTATCTGTTTTAGTGTGAATGGCCCTTTATAGTCAGATTTAAGCTGAGCACAGCTCACAGCTTCAGGGTCTGAAAAGTGAAGCCAATGTGGAAGAGCCTTAAACCTGCACTCCCTCTAACAGCCAGCAGGGGGCGACTCTGCTGGTTGCAGAAAGATGTCAGAATGAATGGAAGTCTATGAGACAATGAGCCGACTTCTCTCCTGATTTATTAGCTCAGTCAACGTTTTCCTGATGAGTTTATGGTCTCAGTCGTTAGTTTACAGTCTTCTTCAACACAGCAGGATGTTCATTCAGTAAATTAAGGTCCCATTTAGAAGAAAATAGACGATAAAGTAGAGGACGCTTTGGGGGGGGGAAGCTCATCTGTCACTTCTGGGTCCAAAATCAAGATGGCGACCGGCGTTAAACCAAGATGGCAACATGAGCCTATGAAGCAGCAGCCAACAAACCAACGGGTGGCATCACGTTGGCTTCATCCACGTCTTTCATACAGTGTACGAGCACAGAGAAACTTTCCCCTCCGGTAGATGAATGTCTTATTTGATATGAAGCCACGATGTTTGAAGTGGTTTTATTATTTTTAACCTTCTTATTAAACATATATATGGAGGATGTCGTGTCTCTGCATCTACCTGAGCTTCTCTGCCAGTGGTTTGTGGCGTTTTTTTCATCTTCAGCCTGAACCCCTTACAGCCTCTCTCCCTCCTTTTATTATTATTATTACTCCTGTTCGTCTCCATCCCAGGCCCTTGGACAGCCCTATAAATGGCAGGCGGTGCTTTTACTCTCCCTGGGTGTGAAACGTGGGCTTCCTCCCTCTCTCTCTCTCTCTCCCTCTCTCTCTCTCTTAGGAGGGCTTTGAATAATCCCCGCTCACCTCCTTTTTTATTTGTAACAACTGGCTTATTAATGCAGGGCTGTTTGAAAGGCCAGCTGAAACAGGAACAAGGACGGAGGCCGTCTGGGGGCAACTGATGATAATTGGTATGCTTAAAGCACCGGAGGAGAGGGAAAAATGGATGAATGAATGAATGAATGAGAGCGAATGAAAGCGGCCTGGGGATGCAACAGTGGTCAGGCTTGATCGTAGTTGTTTGATTGAAGGGTTTCTGGGTAGAGCCGGAGGGAAGGGACAGCTGGATACGTCCATTTTCTATACAGAACACACCTCTGCTCACTCAGTCTGTTTATTTCCCTCCTTTTCTTTCTTTCTCCTTTCACCACTTCATTCAGACACACAGCTTTTCCCTCTTTTTGTCCCCCTTTCTCACTCTGCACCCCCCCCGTCATTTCTTTGACTGTATCCCTTCTTAGCCTCCTGCCGTGTTGACTAGCAGGTCCAGAAAAGTCTTTTTACACCGTTCGAATTCAATTCATTCATGTCCACACGTGCTTGTTAGAGTTTTTTATTATCAGGGAGTTGGTCTTAAAAAATCATTCTCACCAGCTTTAAAAGAAGAATCAGAGATTTAACTGTTTTTTCTGGACATTGTCATCATCTTCTTCATCTTCTTCTTCTTCTTCGTAGCGCGCCGCCTCCTCTTTATTGAGATGAGGCCAGTTTTTTTTTTTTTTTTGTACAACACGTCAACAATTCTGTGCTAAACAAATGAACAAGGCTCTGTCACGCTGTCAGAGCAGGATGTTTGAAAGAAGACTGACCTTCTAGTCATTTCTGAAATGAGTAGGTAATAAATTATGTATCAATCAAAAGTGCTGATATTTGCTGATTCTCAGATGTGAGGAATTAGTGTCTCTCTTTGTCGTCGTCACTGAGTTTTGGGCTGTTGGACAAATATTTTCTCTATTTACTGACATTTTATAGACTAAATATTTAATGGAAAACAGTCCTATTACCATATAAATCAATGAAAAAAAGATCATTGTTGCGGCTCTACTGGTTAATCTGTGCCATCTGTCTATTGTGATGCACTTATTGTGTTATTGTATAATGATTATTACACTGACACGTGGATTCAGATGGACGGCAGATGGACGACAGCCTCACACAAACAAACAGTCCAACTGATTTACAGGACGACAGAATGAAACATGCTTGATGATATTTTGCTACGAAGGTGTTGAAATGTTAACAAAAAGATTAAGAAAAATGTTTTTCGTGCTGAACAAATCAAGAATCTGACACAAAATACTGGCTTGAAAATGATTTTATTGCTTCTGCTATCAGAACGGTGCCCATAGCAACGATCTCCTAAACAGAAATAACCAATCAGAACTGAGTATTCAACAATCAAAATATAGTATTATACTTATGTATTTTGCATAACTGCATGTTTTCTCCTGGTGTGAGGAAGCTACGTAACATCTGCTTCTAAATTCAAATATTTTAACATTGGACAGCAGGATTCTCACCTAATTCTACCGTCCTGCTCTCGTCCAATAAAATGACATCCGATTCGCTGCCTGTCTGAATCCATGTGAACGCAGCATTAGTCTTTTTTTTTTTTTTTAGAAATGAAACTACACGCCAATGAGCTGTTTGTAGTAGGAACCAATGGGCTGAGTGCCGCACACAGGGGGGAGGGAAGTATTTAGGGACGGACTGAGGTGCGTCCCGCCTTCTCTCTCCGCCAGGCTTTGGATGGGAAGAGCTGAATAGTTTGTGCTGCACCAGTGAAAAGTTTGGACACACTTTGAAGAATCTAAAGAATAAAACATCTTCTGGATTGTTTAACACTTTTTTTTATTCACCACATAACACATAATGTGTTCCTTCATAGTTTCGATGTCCTTGATATTAATCTAAAATGTCTAAAGTGTCCAGACGTTTGAATAGTACTGTATATCCTGTGTGTTCTACAGTCTATGGTATGTTGGTGGTAGACGTTCTGAAACCATTAGCTGATCAGTCCATTAGCTGATTGGTTGGTTTTGATCTTTTCATGGTTGTTGTTGAGCAGCAGCCTGTTTCTTTACCGTAGCACAATATTCACATCACTTTGGCTGTTTTGGTCTCTTATTGGTGAATATCGGCAGTTGGACGACTTTGTCTGGCATGTTTTGGCATTTTATGTCTTGAGGAAGAAAAAAACATTGACACAAACTGCATCCTGCCCGACCTGCACACCTGACTATGGACGGTCAGCGCTCATTTTGGACTCCCATAAGCTGAACTCATCAAAAACATTCAGATTGGGTTGTTAATGCGTCATGGATTATTCATATACGAAGCCACTAATCTAAACAAGATCTCCTGATGGAAGCGACCGCGGAGCCTAATGTTCAGTACGCTACTTTAGTGTCCGCTGGTTTCTCTTTGAACTTGTTTTAAGTCACCCTTTGCATATGCATGCTACGTCCGTCCGTACATACAGAGCGATTGGTGGTTTAACATCAAAATGTAAAACGTATTCAACAAATTACACATGGGAATTGCTGCGGTTTTGATTCCTTTTGAAGGAAACGGTTAGTGTTCGTTTGAAGACCGTGACACGCCATCGTCCCTCATCTCTCACACACACACACACACACACACATATATACACACACACACAGTGCAGAGTGCAGAGTGTGTCCTCAGGTTTGGTGACCCCTGTTGTTGCACTGGTGCACATTCTCAGGCCCCCGACAGACCATGTGAATCTGTTGGACGTGGGGTTGGGGGGGTGGGGGCTGAAGTGGGAATCAGCAGATATGAGGAATCGAGGTAGTAGGAGGTGGGCTCACATCAAAAGATGGACAGTTTCTCTCTCTCTCTCTCTCTCTAACACACACACACACACACACACACACACTGTCTCATAGTACTCTCCATTTGTGCACAATTTCATTCGAGTGTTTGGTCGGTGTGAATGAGACACATCAAAGCTCAGGCTTCTCCTGTCTTTTCAGTTTTAATTCAAAAACATGTACATCTGACACACACACACGCACACACACATGCACACACACATGCACACACACACCAGGGTCCTCGCTGAGGTGTGGTGGTTTAAAACCAGGGTCGGGCAGATGAAAGCGTGAGCCCCTTTTTGCCCTGATGTCATCTCTCTCTCTCTTCCTGTGTCTGGATGTCTCTCCATCGCTCTCTCTCTCTCTCTCTCTCACCCCGGGCAGGTCAAAGTGACCCTCTCTCACTACAGAGAGCCGCGGTACAATCGGTAGACCTTTGAGCTACGTTTGAATTCCCATTCATCTTTCCCTCTGTCCCTCTTTCTCTTCGTCCCAGAAAAGAACCATAAAAGATCAGAGGCGAGTGGAGGAAGCCGCTGTTACTGTGTGCTGCTGGTGGAGGAAGTAGTTGGCAGCAGAAAGTATTAATAGTTACTGCTTAGATTGATAAAGCAGGGTTGCAGTAGCTCTGACGGACCGAGAAAATAGTTTAACATTGGTTGAAGTTGGTAAAATGTGGTTGAGATGGTGCCTTTACTTAAAGGGAGTGTCTGCGCTTTATTTTAGATGCACGTTTTGCCGTAAAAAGTTTGGCAACAAACAAAAGAAAAAATAATCCAGTGTCAGATGCCACATAGAACATAAACTAAACATCATTGCCTGCAGGTGGCAAAGTGTCACAGCTGGTGTTGGGCTACAGTTTCTATTTTCATACCGTCCAATCAGAGGCTCCGAGGAAGAGCAGGTCCTCCACAGATCAGAGGCTTCGGTCTCACATTCAGTCCACATTCAGTCCACATTCAGTCCACATTCAGTCCACATTCAGTCCACATTCAGTCCACATTCAGTCCACATTCAGTCCACATTCAGTCCACATTCAGTCCACGTGTTGAAGCGAATGAATGTGTGTTCCTCCTCCCATCAGTGTATGAATGATGTGTGAATGTCAAACACCAGAGAGGTGCTGTATAAGTACGCACATGCAGTACAAGTACATTTAGCAGGACTGAAGGTACTTGATATAAGCTGATTTCATCCATCTAAACAGACGTGATGCACTATTTTGGAATTTAAGCACTGACCTTGATTTTAACGTACAGTTTAATAATGTTCAGGATTTCTAAGCGTTGGTGGGAAAGTTACTTATTATTGATTATTGTGAGCTGTTTGTGGGTGAATACATGCATCTCCACTGTTTTTATTGTTACTGTTCTTATTATCTCAATAATTATGTGTGCTCGTAGTGGTTGTTTCTATTTAATCTGTCTATTGTGTGGCATTTTTTAAATAATTAGTGACGTTAGAATTACATTTGTCTGACGGAGCTTTGAAATAATAAAACCTTTAAGCTTTCAGCTAGCAAGACGGTAAAATAAACTTTTATAAAAGAGTTTTATTTAAGATTATTTAAACATTTAAAAAAGTCTTTTAAATAGAAATGTCTCTTCTGTTCAAACTACGGCTCCCTTTTAAAAGTCTGCGTGATTCACAGCATCACTTTCTGTTTAACATCGTTATCGTGTCTTTAATATCTCAGCCCAAATCAAATCCAGCGACTCGGAGCCAAAGTTTCGGTGAGCAGACGTTTAGAGATGCAGCGTGTCGGGTCCATGGAGAAGAGACGGAGAACTGGCTCGTAATTAAGCCATAAAACCTGAGAGTAGAGTATTTCTTACTAGTTTAATCACTTGATAGAGCACAGTTTATATAGTTAGTTATCTGTATGGACAAGACAGCTGCTGTGTTTGTTTTCTATTCATACAACATCTTTGTTCTGCCCTTATTGGTTCAGTCTACTTAAATGTTTGCTTTCTTCACTGGTGAGAATTCCCGCACAGCGCTCTCTGATTTCAGGTTGTTTTGCTGCTTGTTGAGGGTTTTGGTCAGAATCAGGTCAGCGTCAAATTTATGTGCTTTCTGTAATTTTATCCTTCCACAGCCCCACATCCATTATGTGCTGAGGCTTTGCTGCTTTGTTTCACTGTGCAGGGTATATTATAGACTCTGGAAGACGTACATTTACCTCCGTGTGTGGGTGTGTCCTCCTCATGATATAGAATTTGAGGTTAAGGTTAAAGGTTGTTATTTAGTTTGCAAAACGCTTTCAGGCTCCGTACGTATGAGTCTTTGTTCCTCTGCTCCCAACAGCAGCAGACCAAAACTGAGGCTACATTTGGCCCGAGCGCCGGCCTGGTGGTCAGCTGTTTCCTCGAAGTGACACAGTGTTTCTCTGCCTGCTGACCAGCCCCTCCGCCTGCTGGCTCCCAGTCAGCGGCCTGTGGTTGTTTTTCAAAGAGCATCCACCCCAACAACAGCGTGAGCTCACTGCTGTAATTAGCCTACACATATGTATTTCATCATGGCTCCTTCAAATAGATAAGACTTTGTTGTTTTTTCCCATCTTATCCACAAGCAATAATTTCAACCTAAGGAAAAACCAACATCCATTGTTTGAACTTTGGAAAGTGGTGAATGAGGATGCTGATAATTTGTGGGTCAGTGCAGTGTTTGGCTCTTCAGTCAAGTGTATTAGAAATAGTGCAAATGACAGAACACATGTGGAGGAGGTCTGACTCCTACTAATCATTCTTAAAGGACACATGTTTTGCTCATTTTCAGGTTCGTACTTGTATTTGTGGCTCCTGCCAGAATATGTTTACATGCTGTAATGTTCAAAAAACACATTGCTTTTCTCTTACTGCTCTGTTCGCCCTCTTTCTGAACGCTCCGCTTTAGCTCCTGTGTCTTTAACCCTTACATACTGTTACATTATAAAGGTACCTGAGATGCCTTTTCAGTGACATGGCAGGAAGACTTGGTGTGCATAGGCTATTTAGACATCCTAAATAGATCTGTAGTTCAAAATGTGGTATAGACACTTACTATGAGGGAATTCTTGGACCATGCTGTGAAGGCATAAAGTATGAACAGTATGTAAGGGTTAAGGCCACCCTCACGCATTAGCTGCACAAAATGCTAACGGCAAGTTCATCAGGCTGACAAACAGAAGAAAACACTGCTTCCAAGTGTGAAACCATGTCCCCGTATCCATCCATTCTGGAGCTCGTTCTGTTAACGGTCCTCGTTAAGAAAGCAGCCCTGAGTAAAGTAACACTACGCACACACCTAGCAGGAGTGTTTTGCTGTCCAAAACAAAGTAAATCCACCAGGTGTTCACTTCCTCAGATGGTGGGAGGACATCAGACGCCTGCATGTGACGTCTACACAGAGGGCCAAATCTAAAACGGAGCATTTATACACACATTTACTCAAAGACGGAGCAGGAGAACCTTTTCTGATGATGAACCTAAGGACCTAAACTGATGTTAAAAAGACATTTAAAAGTGCATTTTGCACAATATGTCCCCCTTTAAGAGAAATAGTGAAACTACAAGCCGAGGTCATTTAAAGATGTCCCTCCGCCGGACTTTTTGTTTGCTTAAGCATTGATCAATAATCTGAACCAGCTGAGTTGATTATTAAAATGATTGTTAGTTGTATTGCTGGCTGATTGGTGCTCCAACATGAGTGTTTTTTCAGATAAACAGGAGTCCTGCTCTCAGCGCTGATTAGTCCCATTGTCTGTCTCTTTCTGATGTCAGATTCTTGTCTAAGATAGAAAAGTGGCTGGACTAAGTTCTCTTTATTGTCTGCCTTCATCTGCCCTTGTTTGATCTCACTCTTCTTCTCTTTCACGCTCTTCCTTCTTCCCTCTCATGTCTCAATAGCTTTTTACTCATTTTCTATTTCCCCCCTTTCAGCCTGTGCTTGTTCTCGTGCTGAAGCACCACCGACAAACAGGCCGACACACGTCTCTCTCCCTCTGTCCTTTTTCCCTCTGCAGCTCTCCGTGCCTCTATTTTCCAAATCCTAGATAACAATCTTGTGTTTCTTTTCTTCTCTACCTCTCGGTGCTCGCTGTTTTCCCTCCATGTCGTCTGAGATTGTGTGGATAAGGGACACCTGTCGCAGTGCTGCGGCGCTCAGCTGTTTGTGTGTGTGTGTGTGTGTGTGATCACGAACCAGGTCCGGGTGTTTGGGTGAAGGATGGACTTTAAAGAGTCCAGAAGACAAAGCAGATGGCGGGGCAGCCATCGGGCTGAATAGAGCCGAGGATCTGTTGGTCTTTTAGGTCGACAAAGGACTTTCTTATTGAAGTCTGCTGTGTTGTGACTACTGGAAGAAGCAGCGCTCTGTTATCTGAGGGATTACTCCAAATGAATTTGGCAGGCAGATTCGGGCAAACATGGATGTTGATATTAGAAGATGCGCTGAAAAAGAACTCGTCATAATGAGATGGCTTATCGTACACTGACTCCTCTAAAACGAGAGACCTGAGATAGAAAGATAAATCATTTAAACAGGACTTGTAACCACAAAAATACAGTATGCAAAGACTTAAGTTTAGCCGTGTACGTGTTTATGGCTGCACCTAAAGGCAACACTCAGAGGGTGGGGGGGTGAAAAGACGGCAGGTTGCACCAACAGTTGTTTAAATATGGAGATAGACTTTGAGTTTCTTCTGGAACACATTCAAGTCTTTGTCACTTTCATTTCGCTTGAAACACCCTGACGCCTTAGGTTTCTTTTTACTTATATAGCTGTTATTCCTGTCCACTTTAAGTATATTATTAATAATAATAATAATAATAATAATATACACATCGTCCCCAATAAATCAGATTATAACTCAAATGAGCAGGTGGAAGAGAAACTGTCACAACACAATGTTTTCTATCCCAACTGGGCTGAAAATGATACCTGTTATCAGAAAAAAACACCTAAACTTTAGGATTAAATGGGTTGTATCTGCTCTTATGGGTCAACATATTACCCTATTGGGTTGAGAGTACCCGTTAAACTTGTTAAACTCTTGTTTATTATCTACAGATTTGTTCTCTGGATTAGTGCGGTGAGGGGCAATAAACTGACACACATTAACTCCAGAGTTATTTGTTCTGCAATCTTTGTGTTCTCCACATCCTGCTTCCCGCTCCAGCAGGCCGTTAACACCTAAAGCCGACTTGTGCAACACCTCGGGGCTAATTAGCACAGAAATAAACACACAGAGGGGATCGTATGGATCTCTTTATTAACGCCATCATTTGATGACATGCAGGGTGCACAACACATCAGAGATGACACCTGCTTGTTGCTTATTAAGATAGAAGATTGTTGTGTAGGTTTGAATCCCACTTTTCTAATGGTTTCCTTATGATTAGAGGCTTTCAAACACTGTAGAGTATCATATTAATGTTTATCACTGAGGTATAATCACACACACACACACACTTAACCAATGATCTCCTCCTCAGGCTGTCAGCGTCCAGTCGGTCTCTCCAGAGGAAAGGCAAAGGTCTGCTACTACAGCGGCTGGTACTACTGCCAGAGCTGCCATCAGGACAACTCCTTCCTCATCCCAGCACGCCTGCTGCACAACTGGGACACCAGCAAGCACAAGGTGGGAGAGCGCGTACACACAACTGTAGGAAAAACAGCTTTGACGGTGCGACTGTAACGCCAGCAGGGTGTTGTGGGTCTTATTAAGGGTTGTATGTACAGTATGACAACATTAGGGCACCACTGAAGCCACTTCATGTGGTTTTTAAGGTTAAGTAACTCTGAGCTGCTCCTCCAGGTGTCCAAACAGGCAAAGGAGTTCCTGGAGTTTGTGTATGAGGAGCCTCTGCTGGACGTCCAGCAGCTCAACCCTTGTCTGTACGAGCACTGTGAGCCGCTCAGCACCGTGCTGCGTCTCCGTCAGCAGCTCCAGTCACTGCGGGCCTACCTGTTCAGCTGCCGAGCAACCGTCGCCGAGGACCTCAGACGAAGGTAAGCTGGCGGCCAGCAGAACAAGTTACGCAGTTTTTCAGTTTAAAGCTCCGTTTTCCGACCTTTTTTGTGTTGTGAGCCCGTTAATGAAGAAGTGCCTGCCTGCAGACCATCATCGTAGGTGGTGAACGTCAAACGATTGTGATGAGATCACAAAAATAACATTATTTGTCAAACACACAGTCCCTCAGATTTGTCTTACAGCCTGTCGGGGGAGTCTGACCCCCAGCTGAGTCCCACAGAAAACACAATAGCACAACTGGATACAATTTAATCAGGAAGAAATGGGTGCAATCACGACGGTAATACGGTTAATTACCCTCAGTGATATGTGAATATTTAAGTCCCATTTAGGCGCCTGTTTGGGGCCAGACAGCAAGAATTTGGTCCTGTGCGCTTGTAGATTTAAAGGGATGTTCAACCAAAAAATAACAAAAAAAAGATGCATTAAAAAACTTTCTTGGTGGTTGAATAAATAAAAATATCAGCTTTTTTTGGACTGTAAAAAAACAGGGAAAATAGTAAGTTTTGGAGGCTCCACTGCTCATGAGCTACTATTTTAATGTTTAACATATTTGCTAAAATATTTATGTTCCACTGTTGATGACCAGACACTTGATTAGACAGACTGTTAACATCTCAGCGCATCATCTGTGTGTGTGTGTGAGTGAATGAATGTACAGTATGCCACAGTGACTTTTATCCACATGCATTCCTGTGTATATATATATATATATGCTGCATATACATAAAAGATGTGTGTCTGTGTGTGTGTGTTCATGTGTGTGATGGTCAGGAGGGGGGGTGGGTGACTGTTTATCTGAGAGGGGTCCCACACTGAAAGCCTTGTCTGTGAGCTGATGGATGCTCCCCGACACGGTCCAGGTCACTAATACACTCCAACGAGCCACGTCTGAGGGAGGATCCTCCACCTCAGCAGACAGACGGCAGTCTAGCTAATATTATATCATAATGATTCACCGAGAAAACATTTACAAGTAACAGAAATAATCTTATTCTGTGGTAGAAGGTAATTCCTGAGAAAAGCGATTATCTAGAGGAACAACAAGCATGTTGCTTCTGAAAAAGGAACTAATTCTGCTTTTTGGATGTAATTTTTTTTAAATGTTATCACCACAAACACTTTCATAGATTTCAGGTGGCATCAGGAATCTCAAAGACAGAGATCCGTCTCAGTAATTCGACCTGAAGCTCACTGTGACGTAAAGAAACAATAAAGTAGGCTCACTTCTGGCTTGGATAGTTTAGCTGACGTCACTTTTGGTCTTCGTTAAGAGTTTTAATGCCACACGATTAAAATGTTCTTTCTCTGTCCTGCCAAGTAGCTTCAAACCAAACCTACTGGTATTTTTATCGGCCTAAAAAAAAAAAAAAAAAAGAAACATATTAGTCAGACCCAGAGACGAGCAGCATCCTGGTGCTCTGTGTTTACTTCTGTCCCATTAGCTAGTGCCGGCTAGTGCCCCGCCACTTCCAAACACTGCAGGATTGATGAGGGCCATGGCGCTAAAACCTTCCCCGTGTCATCAGTCTCCATCAGGGGGGATCTGAAGAGAGATGCCTGTTGCATGCAGGCGGTGAGCTGTGGATACACAACTGCACACGCAGCCACACGAGGCACCAAAGGCTGTAAGTTAGAGAGCACTGGATGTTTGGTGAAGGACTTACACATGATCCAACAGCAGGTCAAAGGCTGTCTTCTTTTATTTTATTGATCTCATTAGTAACTGTGTTTGAAGGAGTGCGTCCTAATAATAATCTATTGTAAATGAAATGGATGTAGCCACAGTGATGTCACCCATCTCAAGGTTAACATTTCAAAAATCGCTGTCGCCATCTTGATTTTGGAGCCAGGAGTTGTTGTTTTTTTCCCCCCTACCTCTGATTGGTTAGGTTTAGGCCTGACTCGCCTCTGATTGGTCAGTCAGTAGGTAGTCCCGCCCTAAAACATACCCTGCTTTACTGTCCATCTTCCTCTAAATGGGACCATAATTTACTGAATGAACGTCCTGCTGTGATGAAGAAGACTGTAAACTAGCGACTGAGACCAGAAACTCATCAGGAAAATGTTCACTGAGCTGATAAATCAAGTGAGAAGTCGGCTCATTTTCATCATTGACTTCCATTCATTCTGACTTCTTTTTGGAGCCAGTTAGAAAGAATGCAGGTTTAAGACATCAGCATTAGTTTCAGTTGTCAGAGCGAGAAGCTGTGTCCACTTACTTATACAGCCAATGGTCCTAAAATTTCATACACTTGGCACGTACGTTTTGTAAAGATGATTTAAAACATTTTCAGCTTTATTTTGTTAAGAAAGTAGAGAGACAGGAACTGCAGGGAGAGAACCCTTACCTTGTAAGTCACCAATTACGGTTCCCCACACTTAAACCAAACCAATAAAGGGTCCCCAGGAAACAATGTCCAAACCAATTGTTTCGTGCCTTGTGTATCCTCGGGGACATTATTCTTGGTTATTTAGAGAAACTGTGTCAGAGTCTAGTTTGATTTGATCTTGAGCTCCGTGTGGGATTGTTTTCTCAATCATGAATCCACCTTTGTATGGTTTAGTTAATGTGGGCTCTAGGCTGCCAGCATGCACAACACACCACACCTGAGGTGGATGGAGCAAAGAGAGATGAAGTACGAGCTAGAGAGACGAGACTCCTCCTGTATGTGATGCATTTTCTCCAGATATTCGAGACAGAGATCTCTTGAGAATAGCAAACATGCATCATATACAAATGTCTTCTCAGTGTTTTCGTAAATTAGAAACAGAGTTGTTGAGATAAAAGGTTCAAGATCACGTTCATGTCGCCTAAATAAACTGGAATTCTATTTCTTTTTGAATATCGGAGCTTATCAATACTGCTTTCTTTAATAGTTAACCCCCAAGGCGGTCTGTGTGGTGTTTATAGGTCTTAAGTCTTTACAGTGTTTGCTGGGATGTACACGGTGGTTGTGAAGGTGTAGTAGGTGGTTTTGGGTAACTTCCGGTTCATAAACCTGGTCCTTAATCCACCTCATCAGTGGAAACGAGGGTTGGAGATAAAAACATTAACGCCACAAACGAACAGCGTCCAAAAAGTTGTACCAACACTTCTTTGACACTGAGTCAACACAGAGTGGACATTTTGAGTTTGGCAAAGATAAAGATTTTTTTTTGCAGAGATATTCTTTTGGTTTGCATTAGATTGTAATGTGTTTGTCCACCACACACACACACACACACACACACACACACACACACTTACCCTCCTTCAGTACACGAGTGATAACAGAATTTTAATGAAAGGTGTGTCTGCTGGTCAGGAAGGAGCTCCAAAGGAAAGTGAAATAAAACCCATTACACACTCTGAGGTCTTTATACAAACATTATCTGTTGTTGGCGTGTGTGTGTGTGTGTGTGCGTGTGTGTGCGTGTGTGTGTGTACGTGCATGAATCTGTGTATCTTCTGTTTGTAATCTAATCCTAAAATGTGTTAGTTCTCAAGTACTTTTATCAAGATCAGCACACACTCTCAGGGTGTGTTCACGTGGGCTCTGAACACACAACCAGTGAGGAGCCACTGTGTGTTTGATTAGTGCGTGTGTGTTCGATTATTGGGCCTGTGTGTGTGTGTGTGTGTGTGTGTGTGTGTGTGTGTGTAGTCTCATGAATGCTGATGTGGTAACCACTGGTAACGAACCAAACAGAGCAGTTTATCGGCGGTGCCTATCACCACGAGGCGTCTGGATCACACACACACACATACACAAACATACTTGTGTCTTGGTGACACTCATCGCAGCTCAGACGGGATTTAACACGGTGCCGTCCATCTTAGCCGTCTGAGAGGAGGCCTCACACACACACACACACACACACACACACACACACACACACACCAGAGTCATTAGATTGAATGCTACTGACTCTAAATTGATATTGTGGTTCTTATTTTGATGGAGGTTTGAGGCTGATCATCTCGTCGCTCACTGGTCAAAAACAGGAGAACGATGCAATAAAACTTCTCTCTCGTGTGTCTTTTCACAGGATTTTCCCCAGAGAATACCTGCTACAGCACATCCACCTGTACTCCATGGCTGACCTGCAGCAGGTACACACACACACACACACACACACACACATGCATGTACAGTGATGCCTTTTACGTGTCTAACATGAGCTAAAACAGAAAATCTAAAGTGATGTTTAAGATTAGAGTTTAGTTAGATGTTGGTTATATAAATGTCTTTATCTTAGTTCCAGACTTCCAAACTGCTTTAAATAAAATATTTGATGTAGTTGAAGGTTGTTCTGCTGGTTGGGGAAACGATCGGAGCCTCCGTGACGCTAAAATCGGCAACATTTTATAGCTCAAGTCATTTTTTTTTCAGAGTATATTTATTCATTTCCAAGCGGTCAGACAATAAAGGATGAGAGAGGATGACAGAAATATGTCCCCTCTTTCACAACAAGAACCAAAAATAGACAAAAAGCAGAGTAATCTGACCAAACGTCTAACAGGAGGGAGTTTATCTCACCGTTTTAGAAGCTACAGGCTAATGAAGACTTCCTGGCTATGCTCACCTGCTGACATTTGCTAGCTAGCCAGAAAATCCTGCTCTAGTTAAATTCTTATTCCGTGTTAGAAAACACTAGAAACGTGAGAAAATAGCTCAGTTTACGGTAGCGTGCTAATTTAGCATGCATTTTCTAAAAAAGAGTTACAGCTGAAATGAACATCGTAGGAGTTTTCCGTCTTTTTATTGGATTCACTGACGAACAGGAAACATAGAATAATGCCGGACTTTTCCTTTAAGCAAACACAACCTCTCCTTTGTTTCTTTGGCAAGTGTCCATGTCACAGCAGCGATAAGAGAGGGTGATACCTTCTAAAAGCCCAGTTTAGAACAGGCTGAGCTCTTTCAAGTGTCTCGATCCAGGAAAACAATGGTCTCCGTGGAAAGAATTCATATCTGGCACAGTGGAAGCCTTTAACTCTGCCTGCTCTGGTTTTTTTTTCCAATGTCAAGACGCCTCATTGTGCATTTTCACTTGTTTAATCAGCAGATTTTCTAATCAAACTGCAGCCTGCCTGCTGTTAATAGCAGAGAAAATGTTTTTTTAGCACAGATCATAAAAAAAAAAAAAGGAATCGCGTCCCGACGGTTCAGCATCCAGTCGCCGAGCTGCTTCTGGGGTCACAGTAAAGCGACCGCGAACCACTGAAAAGTTCTTTTGTTTGTCATTATGTTCATTATGTTGGACCCTGCCCCATTTTTTCCTCCTTTCACCCCTCTCTGACTCAGAGCTCGGCCACAGACAGACTCTCACGGTGAAAGAGATTGGACCCCCTCCTCCCTCCTCCTCCTCCTCCCTCCTCCCTCCTCCTCTCCCACACTGTGTCTCTCTGCTTCACTAATTGGTCACATTCAGAATCAACAGGCAGAAAAACAAAGCGTGACATCCCTCCATTCTTCCCAACATCCCCTTGGCCTCACACACGCTTAGCACATGTGTGTGTGTGTGTGTGTGTGTGTGTTCTTCACTCTCTGTTTCCCTGCTAAACTCTGTGATTTACTGCTAAAACCCAAACTGGTGATTTAGTGCTAATTTTAACAATAGTCCACGCTGCTCCCTCTCCTCTTTTCCTCCCCTCTCTCCTCCCTCTCGGAGATTCTCAAGCATCCTGCCTCTTAATTGGTTTTCCATATTAACAAGCTTGTTTCTTTTGATTCACCTCCTGAATAAAATGGCGCTCTTAATCAACGTGGCTTTTTTTGTTCCAGCGCAGAGGTCAGTGAAGGCTAAACTCCTCTGGCTAAACCCCCGGACCACACTAGTCTATTCACCTCCCGACAAACAGCCTCCACCCATATCCCCCATTAGGAGCCCGTTCATTTGGAGAAAACATACGTGTTTGTCTAAGGACACTCTGCCCTTTTCCTCCGCCGGTTTTAAGGATTGTTTCTAGGGTTTTGTGTGAGGACTAAAGTGTGTGTGTGTGTGTGTGTGTGTGTGTGTGTGTGTGTGTGTGTGCAGAGGGCTTCCCACAGTGACACCCTGGCACTCCCTCTATGCCAGGCATGCCTCTCCACTCACACAGAGGCCTCTTGAGTAAATGTTAAAAGTTCTCAGACAGATTTTCAGTTGTCTCCTCGTGGCTTTGAGCTCAGCTGCAGCTTTTAGCCTCACGTGCACAACTATGGGTTACATGACAGGATAGGACGTCCTCTAGGAATAAGACCCATCAGGGTAATACAGTATAGAGATAACGTCTGACTCAAGTGTTTAGGTGTAAAGATAAAAGACAGTGTCATTTATAGGAGGAGGTTTTTCCTGCCTAATATAATATCTGATGGGATTCTTCATTTTTGAATAGTTGTGAATCGGCGCAGTGTGATTAAAGATTGATTGATTTGTATTCTTGCCTTAAGGGGAATCGTACGTAAGGCTATACACAGTTCAACAGTAAAGCCTGGGACTAAGGTGATATTTAGATATGATGTTGTCTCATGAGTGACTCTGGCGTTGCTATGAACAACAGGAGCTCAGGGAAGCGATGGTGATTCTGCACCGTAATTAGATTTAAGTCATTTTCAAACATAAAAAAACAAACCAGAAGTTTGAATGAAGTTTTAAAATCAAGTTCTTGCCCAGCTGAAATAGTGAATTATTGTTTATTCTTATTTTCTTGTGTTAATAACTCTGGTTCACGCTCAAACAACTGTTTTGTTTACTTAAATTAATGTTAAACATGACAATCAGCTTTAGTCTTAGTTGATAACCATTAATAAATAAAGGGGGCCGGTAAAAAGGACTTTGGGCAAGTAGATTTCTGACCCCCACAGGCTTGTGGACTCTTTATTTGTACCAAAATTATTTCACATGTTTTCTGTGAAGATTATTATATGTTATAAGTTATATGACGAATAGTTTGAGGGCTTATTCCTCAATATCAGGTCCACCTGTCTGTCAAGGCCAAAACAGAAGAAGTCTTAGTTATAATCTTTAATGTACCAAAACTGTACACAACAGTGAAGGTTCCTTATAACAATTTAATAACTGAATGAAAACGTGCTCTCATGTCCAACTACCCATGATGCTTTTGGTTTATCGCTTGTCATGGACGGATATTTAAGTTTGTTTATTCACTAGAAAGACGTCTTCTGCTACAAACATCCTCTCATCTGGTAGGTTGCTTAAAAAATCGTGGAACCTCCGGATAAGACGGACTCCACCAGGCGTACGCTGACAAGCAACATACATCAAGTGTCCTGTGTGTGTGTGTGTGTGTGTGTGAGTGTGTGTGTGTGTGTGTGTGTGTGTGTGTGTGTGTGTGTGTGTGTGAGTTAGAGAGAGAGAGAGAGAGGAGAGAGGGTGTTATCCAAACAGAGCACACCCTGATCTTTCCAGCCATGTAATCCCAGCTGGCTTTCTAGTTTCTCAATGGAGTTGTGGTCGTGTGTGTGTGTGTGTGTGTGTGTGTGTATGACTGTGAGAGGGAGAGAGAGGGAGAGAGAGAGAGAGAGAGGGAGAGAGAGGGGAGAGAGAGGGAGAGAGAGGGAGAGAGAGGGGAGGGCAGACGAACGGCTGTTAAACAGCAGTTTTAGGGGATTAGGAGGTTTTGGAGCACAAAGACTCTGCATGGAGCAGAGAAAGAGGTTGATCTGGAGGGGGAGGAGCGTAAGAGGAGGTGAAGTGTGTGTGTGTGTGTGTGTGTGTTTGGAGGGAAAGTGGGTAAAGGATGTGAATACATCTGGAGGGTTTGTGCTGCAGGCTGCATATTGTGAATATGAATACTGTAAATGGACTTAACAGTAACTTAACACGTTGTTTCCCATCATTTTAAACTTGATATCTATCACATGTAAATATATTATTTCTCCTCTGTGTGTTTTTAGACGTAAAGCTCTCTGTCTGTGTGCTGATATTCAGGCTGACAACAGAAAGGCTTTGGTGATGATGGTCTTTAAAGGTCCCATATTGTGCAAAATGCACTTTTTAATATCTCTTTAGCATAAATATGAGTCTCAGGTGTATCTAGAGACCATCCTCCTCACCCACTGAAAACCTCCTGAATCCACCTTCGCTGTCCGCCATGTGTTTTTTTTTAATTTTTTTTTAATTCTCACTAAAGCCGACTTCCTCTAACATGGAGGTGTTGAAGACGAGAGCAAAGCTTGGAAATTGTTCTGTTTTTCTAAAATGGAGCGTTCACACAGAAATCATTAGAAAAATAATGTGTTTTTCAAACATTTAACTGTATAAACCTATAAATAATTATTGAAAATGAGCAGAATTTGGGACCTTTAATCCACATTCACGTTAATATTTGGCTTCGTTGTTGGAGGTTCCCGTCTGAACGAGCGTCCCAGTGTGACCCTGCTGGCCTGTGTTTCTTTGGTGCAGCAGATAAAATGGTCACTGAATATTTTACAGCAAATGGGAATTTAAATGAAAGACAAGATTTGTGAAATGTGATATTTTCTGATTCTAATTCAGCCTCTATGATGGAATATTGCATCCAAACACATACAAGAAGTCGTTTTCTTTGTATTCCCCCCCGTCCCTCTTTTTCCCCGTCCATTTACTTCTGTCACGCTCCTTCTTTCCCACCATCCCTCCAGAGTACCAGGCAGCAGCCAGAGCCGTGCTGCCAGTCGTTTGATTCTGCCCAGTCCAATTATAGAGGGCCTTAATTACTGAGCCTGTCAGCCTGCATCAGGAGAGCCATTCGTCATGCGGACTGGGCTGGACCGGGCTGAGCAGGGCCGCTTAGGTTTGCTGCGGGCTGTTCCGGGCCGAGGGGGACACATATATTCGTGTGTCCCTCTCGGTACCTGCCTGGGAACATTTATCATGTGTGCTTGACCTCAGTTGCAGAGCACCATTGAATCAGGGACAGTTATTGTGGAGTTTTCTTGTAAAACAGTGAGTTCAAGGCCAAGCAAAACATATCGAAGAATTTATTACCTAACAAAAAACATTTGCCGAAACCATTTAGATCTCTTTGCTCTCCAGCACCAGGTGCATCCCAGAGACTCGTCGACACAGTTGGTCTGGCCGGAGATGTAAAAGGCACAATGTCGGCTAAATCCCACTGGGAGCGTCTGTATCATGTTCTGGCTGCAACGCTTCTGCTGGAGCTGATCGCACCCACGTTAAAGTTAACGCTAACGCTTTTAATTAGAGACTCGTCAGGCAGAGCAGAGCAGAACAGGTGAGGCAGGCAGGAAGTCAGGTGAACAAACTGCAGAGAGAATTTGGTCAGTTTTTAAAAATAAATCCCTGACATGTTCCACCACCACGTCAGTATTTGCTCATGTTAGAAGCACAAAAATCCGGGAAAATGTCCAAATCAGTAAAATCTGAGAAAGTCAACTAATCAGCTAGCAAACGCTTCAGGTGGGATTTAATGGTGCGAGGAGGATGGAGCGAAACCAGAACGCAATGCCAGACGTTCCCCCGTGGGTTTTCAGTCCGTTCGACCAGTTTTCATTCACTTCATTCAAAGTGAACGATTGGTCGGTTACTAACACGTAGTCTGTCACGTCTCTCTCAGCCAAGTCATGCCAAGCATTTCTCTATAACTATAATCTGACACGGTGACGACCTTAACAGAGTAAAACATTGTGTGTTTGTTTTGCAAACTATCAGTGGCTACAGCCCTAATTTGTTTCCCTGTGTTGGATAATAGAAGAGAGTTGATCCTGTTTTTAGTGAGATATTGATGACATGATGTCACACGTGGCCTTACGGGCACCGTGTGGGTTATTATGGTCTGTGCCGTTAACCTCAGTGTAAAGCCTGATAGACTGTGGCCCTGATGTGTGACCTACTGTAAACAGGATCAGTCTACCCTCTGTGTTTGTGTGTGGTTTCTTCCTCCTCTCTCCATCTCGTGTCCTCCTCTTCTCCTCGTCGTTTAACGAACAGCATGAAGGAGGCTATAATTGGGAGGTCCAGAGCTCTGCCAGGTGGAAGCACTTGTATCTGAATACAGGCTCTTGCTCTCTCAAGATCTCTCTTGCATGTTCTATCTCTACCTCGCTTACTTTATTCTCTGTTTGTCTGCGTCTTCTACACGAACTCTCTCATTATGCTCATCGCTCCGTCTGCATTATTAGCATGATACGCTGCAGCTCTGCGACCATATTGAGGTTTTATTCCTCTAAGATTGTACAGAGCTTTTCTTCTCTGACTGTTTTTCTCTGTGACTCATCCACTGTCTGTTAAGCAGAACACAACCCCTTAGTTCTTAAAGGAACTCGCCAAGCGTTGCCATTAAAGGGCGTTCACCTCATTTACGTCTCCCTCCTTCCTTCCTTCCTTCCTTATCTCTCACAAGGCATCTTTAACTCAAACATTTGTGATTTTTTCTCCATTTGTTTTCTCCTTTCACTTTCTTGAGAAGTCTGTGAAACTGTGAATTTCATAGGATTAAAAAGAGTTAAAAGTTGCCACTGATCTCTAGTTTCTGCCCGTAAATTTAGTAACTCTAAATTGGCAACTTTTAATGAAATGCTTTCTAGGTTAATATTAAAACTGAATTATATCAAGCTGATAATCATTGATCACTATGTCGAACTGGACTTTCTGAACCCGTCATGCTTTACTGTCTTTTTAATTACCTTGTTCTAATTAATTGTTTCTACCGGTTACTTTTAAGATGGAGAACATTTGTGCTGCTTTAATAACTTTACACAATCCTGCCAAACTTTTAAAGGAAGCATCTTTAAAACTAGATTCCTTTATTTTAGCCTCCGATATTTCATCCACACTAATGCATATGATATTCTTAAACCTGGAAGGATCCCTACTAAGACAGACCTGCAAGATCCTTTTTTGTTTCACCAGAAACAGCCATTGTGTCTCGCTCTTAAAACCCACCAGACTCCATGGACAAAAACAGTAATTTTACTTTGCAGAACATGGGACTGGTTGGTGTTTTGATGCCTCAATCGCTTAGTTTGTTCATGTTACTGAGTGTTACACAAATGTTCTGATTGATCCAAACTAGCCCTTTAATAACCCCAAAGTCACACAATCACACAAACTAACTTACTGATCAAAACAGCAGTACATCAGCAGATCCCATGTAAAATTAGTGTTTTTTTCTATGGAGTCTGGTGGGTTTGCACAGTGTGATACAAAGGCTGTTTCTGGTTTGTGTTCTAGTTTGTGTTCAGTTTGCCGACAGCTAACTTTTGGAAGTCTTTGTTTTTGACCATGTCCTTTCCTCTGTTCTTCCTTGCTTTCTCTTCATCCCTCCCTCACCCCCCCATTCCTTCTCTCTCCTCACCCCCATCAGGTGATTGATGGAAAACTGGCTCCCTTCCTGTCCAAGGTGATCAAGTTTGCCAGCTCCCATGTTTTCAGCTGCAGTTTGTGTCGAGAGAAAGGCTTCATTTGTGAGCTCTGCCACAACGGACAGGTCATCTACCCCTTCCAGGAGAACGCCACCAAGAGGTACAGTGTGGATATGATTGATTTAGGTTTGATTGATTTAGTAAATTTAATTTGAGAATGTAACTGTAACATCTTTGTCAGAAGCAGTAATACAGAACATAGACAACAGAACCAGAGGTCACTTCTTATGACTTTTTCACTAAGATGTCCTAAAGGGTTCTACTTTAATTTGTTTTGCATCATTTTAGTTTTTCACATTTGACCGTGAGTGTTTTTCTTTGCCACAAACAGCCAGTGTACCAAGAGAGTGTACAGCAAAAGCGCCTGTATGGAAAAAAACAAAAACCAAACTACAGCACGCAGTCTTCGTGTTTCTCTGGAGACCGACACGCCGAATGAACTCTTTCCGGTGTAATAACCCAGCAGCACAGAGCCGAAGGGGAACTCACGGGGCTGAGGGGACGTGAACTGATACTACATCAGAAACGCTGCGGTGATGTCGCCGCCTCAGTAGCGAGATTTATTTTCGTTCGGGCCCTCGGGGCGCCGCTCCAGAACGGGGGTGTAGTGAAAAACTCTTGAGTTTGTTAACCCTGAGATGAGGAGGGGGAAACTCTGGGTTTCCAGCTCCACAGAGAGACGTAGCGTAAGCACCGGCTCGGTTACCGTGTTAGTTCCCGTGGTAACTGACCCAGAGTTACCGTGGTAACTGACTCTGTGAACTTAACCTGGTTTTCTTTAACAAAACCAGAGTTTTCTCTAGTTTTATTTCCTCATTGATTCAGTCAGTATCAAAGCACATGTAACAACATAGAATATATATAATAAGACCACATAATGTCAGAAATGTCTTTATTTTATAAGTTATAGAAGTTATTACATATTGTGGTGGTTATTACAGAAGGTGGAGGTGAATGGAAACATGGCATTTAAACAAAAATCATTTGCAAACGATGCTGACCTTTGACCTTTGACCTTTGAGGGATATTTCAGTGCTGTGAGCAGCATAAACTAAACTCCATTTACCTCCATTGCTGTCGATTTAAAAAAAACTAGGACACAGAAAAACTGCTAAAGCAAAGTAGATGAAGCGTCTGTGAGTGAGAGCCTGCTGCTGGTCGTCCACGTCTCGGACCGTTAACACAGTCCAGATCCTCGTCCTCTTCCCCGAAACTCCGAGAGACGGACAGCAGAGCGATAACGACCGATGCTAGAAGACTATCGCTCACATATGTGCACACTTTCCCTGTTGAGTTGTGCTTTATGACTTGCGGCGGAAGCGTCGAGTGTTAACTGATAACGTCTGTATCTACAGCGACACGCTTACTGGAGCTGAGCTGTAAAGATTCACTGAGCTGTTGGCTCACTCACTCAGACAGGAAATGAGCAACAAGTGGATATAAATCACAACCCAGAATTTTAATGGTTAATCGTGTCGTGTTTGTGATGAAGTGTATTATATTTGCAGTCCTGGCCATCAGTAGTAATAACAACACGGGTTAATCGTTAAGTTCAATCAGTCTTTAATGGTATAACACCAGTTCATCCATCGTTTATCCTTATAGGGGTCAATTTAGAGCCGTTAACCAGCATGTCTTTGGGCTGTGGGAGACACACAGAGCAGGTCAAGACCAAACTCTTTAATTAAGAGAAACGGCGATTCATGAATCCCACATGAGCAACATCTCGGCAGCAATGGCACCAAACCTTCCCCTTAAACAGGAAGAACCCTCAAACAGAGGTGGGCGGCGCTCTGCCAAAGACGAACCCATCAGTCCTTCTTAACGATGCCGCCATGTTCCCTGACTGCAGCAGTTTACCTGGTGAGGACAGAGTTATTACAGAGTGACTGACCCGCGTGTCGATCTTTGTGTTTGCAGGTGCGACGGCTGCGGCGCCGTGTTCCACGCCGAGTGCCGACAGAAAGCCCAGCCGTGCCCTCGCTGCGTTCGCCGAGAGCTCCACCACAAGAGGCCGTCCTCCTTCTGGTCGCCCGACGACGACGCCTCCGGGTGCTTTCACCTGCCGTACCACGACACCTGAGACGCACACAGACGTACAAAAGCAGGATGAGTCGGGGAGCCGCCGGGCCGTGACGCTGGACAAAACGCCTGTTTCTCTTGATTTGTGTGCGTCTCCAGGACAAAGTTTGAGCTTTGATGCGTTGTTGGCTTCGTGTGTGTGTGTGTGTGTGTGTCCACTAACACACACACACACACACACACTCCCCTTCGTCCTACTGTAAAGAGCAGGGAGAAAAACCCACCTGAAGAACTGCGGCACCAGGCTTTACAGACTGAACACCTTGTATTTTGTAGTCAAAGGTGTCCTCCTCCATCTTCATCCCTTTACCACGTCAGTATCTTCACTTGTTTCGTTCAACACGTCAAATCGCAGCTGAGGAACTCAGAGAAGTAGTTGGAACATTTCGGTGGTTTCTTCTAAAAGTTTAGTAAACTAAGTGATATTAAATTAACAAAACACTTTTGGTAGTCGGTAAAACTTTCTGGCTCCAGTTTCAAACAAATTGAGCAAACTGGAGATGTAAACGGTTCCTCTGGGACCACGTGATGCTTTTTGTTTTTGTCTCTGTTCATAAACTGAATGAATAATCGAGATAACAAACCATCTAATCTACGATGAAAATCATCTCACGATAAAGTGATGCTCCAAAGAAAACCGGTCAGGAATGAATGAAACGGCTGTAAAACGTGTGTGTGCACGTGGTGGACTGTGAAAATTGCGAAACGATCCTTTAAACTGTTTAACGGTTGGGGGGGAAAAAAAAAAGATAAATAAATAAATAAATCTCACTCCTGCAGCAGAATCCACTATTTCTCCATCTGTGGGTCTACTTTGTTCCAAACGTCCTGTTATGTTATCACAGTAAAATATGTTCACTTCTGCATTTCCTGTTTTGATTTGAACTCCAGGAGAGTCGCAGCTTGATTTAGTTCCTTTTAGTTTAGTTTGACTTTCAGATTTTTTTTTTGTTTTAAGGCTCATTAGATGTCAGAAAACTGCAGAGAGCTTAAAACAACATGGTTGAGGTGAGCAGCAGAAACACAGTGTTCAGGTCTTCGTCTTCTCACATTCAGTTCAGAGCTGAAACGATTAGTTGACTAATTGATTTGTTGGTTGGCACGAAATTAATCAACTATTTTGATAATCAAGTCGTCGTCTTAGAGTTTTTTTTCAAGCAAAAATACCAAACACCGGCTTGTTCCTGCTTTTTAAAGGACGGTACATCATCTTCATCAGGAGTTCCCCTTTAAATGTGAGAATTAGATTTTCCTGGTCTTAAATCACAATAAACTGAATAGTTTTTGGGGGTTTTGGACTGTTAGTTAGAAGACGTCACTTTTTTTTACTATTTTCTGAAGAGATTAAAAGAGATTAATGTATTTATTGAGGAAATGACAAGATAATGAAAATAATCAGTTTAAGCCTCAGTAAAGGTCCAACAGAAGTGGATTTAGTCGTGTTTGGAACAAATGGATCAACAGTGGGAGACTGGATTATACTATTGGAGGCGGTTTTATAAATTCATGTGGTCTTTTTTTTTTTTTTCCAATCGCAACAACTTGTCGACATTGAAAACCAAAATGCAAAAGTTGTCCAGTCAAGTCTTTAGGTGGACTACAGGCTTGGATTTGGGTTCGCTCAGGATGCAACTGGAGCCATCTGATTGGGATGTTTTACTAAATAACAATAATAATGATGATAATAATATGAAATTAATCCTCTTTCTGTCAGATCTCACTCCTTTTCCTTAAACTGAGCACTGAACCTTTTGTTTTACTGTTAAATGTAAACAGACTTTAATTTCAAAGGGACTCTGTCTGTCTGTCCGAGCTCATTTCTCTCTCACCATCACACTGACTGTAAAATAACAGAGGCAATAATATACTGTAACTTATTCTGTCATTGTTGCCTTTTCCCTCCTCTCCTCGCCTTCTTGTTGTGCTTTATTCATGCAGAATCTATCAAACACGATAGCAGCTTTAGCTTTTAGTATCTCTATGCAACCTAGATGGCCTTTATCGCCCACGGCTTTCATGTGTAAAGGTCTGGAAACCCTTTGGTTGACATCGTCTCTACACTGCTGCCCTGGCTGTGTTTCCATCCTCCTTTCATTTTACTGAGATGTTGGAAAAATATAAATAAAAATCAGCAAATAAAATCAACGAGGAAAAAGAATTTGATAAAATTCTGTATTTTTGTTTCAGAATCAGGTCGTGTTCTTCTTGTTTTGGTTTTTTTTTTGTGGAAACACGACTTTTAATTTTATTTTTTTAAACGAACAAACTAGTGTTTTCCCCAGCAGACATGAAAACGTTTTGGGAAAGTAAAAGAAAGTTGATGCTGCACTCCCTCATTTGTTCCAGCATCCATAAAAAGTTTGCTTCCAGCGAACATTTCAATCGATCAATCGTTACCTGAAGACACTTTATGTTAAAGCTTCTAAATATGGAACATAACGAGCCTGAAGAACTTTTAAGGATGTTTGGGCGTCATTACGAAGTTTTGGACTGCAGCTTTAAAGTTCTAATAACTTTGTTATAATTCGGATGTTGTTTCTTCCCACTTTTATTTCACAGCCAAACTGATTCTATCTTGATTTCAGCTCTTTGCTCGTCTGTCTTCTCTTCATCCTGGTTGTTTTGGGTTTTTTTTCCAGCCTCTTTGAGCCATAAACTTTGAAGGGAATTTACGTGTGAATAAGCTGCTGGAAGCGGCGCCGGACTGACAAACTCCACTTCTGGGTTTATTTGAGAATATGTATTTTTGTGACAAGCAGAGATCAGACTGACAGTCATCCATGTTTCTGAAGCATGCAGGACACGGCAGCCTGAAACTAGTAACCCAGTGTAGTTTCAACCAGGCAGGAGAAGAGCACTGATGTCCATTACCTTTGTTTTTGTTTTAAAACCGGCTGCCATGTTTGGTTATTGTTGACTGATCGTGCCTGCTGATAAAAGAAACTAATGTGGAGGTTATAAAACCGTATTTTTAATAAGTATTTGTTTATTTATTTATTTTAAATCATGCTGCTCCTTTGTGTTCCACAGGTTTTTTATTTATTTACTGTTATTTGTGCTCACAGATTTGGCCTAAAACAAAGAGACCTGAAGCAAAGCCACCATCTGACCCTCTAAGTCATCAGTGTTTCCTCTAGTAGACATTACAAATGTCACACATGACACATACAGGTGCATTGATTAGTGAAATAAATGACCAAGTCTCATCTTTCTGCTATAAAACTATCAAAGTGTCAGATTTCAGGAAGCAGCACTCTTTCCTCTTATTGTATAAAATATAATATGCAACAGTAAAATATGTGTAACATCTTTATATATTCAGTTTTATATCCAAATGTACTTAATTGAAATACTTCTGGATAATCATGTTTAAAAATGTCTAACATCTAAAACTCTTCTGGACCTATTTTTAGTAATAAGTTGATCAATTTGCTGAAGTTTTCTGTTGGAACGTGAAATGAAATCAGACATAATCCTAATGTTCGAGGCTGTTAGAGGGGTGTAACAGGGTGTAACAGGGTGTAACACACTGACCTGACCAAACTTGTGTGCACAAATTACCAAAAGAATCAAATTAAAGTACCCAGGCAGCTGCAGCGCTCTGTAGTTTGTCTCTCTGTAGCTGATTTGTTGACTTTTGCATCTGGTCACTTTAAAACTTTTAGCAATTTCTTTGCTTGTTTCATGTTTTCATGCGTCATTTCACCCGATCAAAAGTGCAGGTTTGTGTTTACGTGATATTTTTATTTTTATTTTCTGCATTTAGAAGTATGAATATGATTCGTTGTTTAAAGTCTAAGACTGAATAATGTTTACTTTTCTTTTGACTAAACTAAAAGTACTAAGATGAAACCTTGAGGCCATTTTATGACTGAAAATTAGCGTTGATATTGTTCACTGAAGTGTGTTTACAGAGCAGGAGTGTGTTTATGTCGCAGGCACATCATGATCATCATCACCGTATGTTTTACTTGACGCGTTTGGAGAAGAATATATTGTACAGTATTTAAGCAGAGTAACGGGACTGAAATTCTCTCTCTTTTGCACTTTTTAAGTTATTTTTGAAGCCGTTGTTTCTTTTCGTCGCAGCCAAACTCTTATGCAACTACAGGGAGTTGATTTTCAGTTTTTAATCAGCCCTTCCTCCTGTCTGCTTTTGTTCCAATTTGTCTGCTAGCCACTGATGCCAATAAAGACAAACTTCTTAATAGTGAAAGTGTTTGAATCCTATGTTGAGAATTGTTCGGATTGTTTGGATTTTCTCAGCGTTTATATTCCTGCAGGTTTATTTGAGTTGAAGAGTTACGAAGCGAAACACTCGCAGTAGTGTCGGCTTGTGAGCTAACAGCCAAAGCCACAAAATGGAGCCGGTGAACAGTAATTATCTTAGAAAAGGTAGAAGAGAACAAGCAGCACTGAGGATATGAAGACAAGTGGATTCTGCAGCAGGAGTTTCAATCAATGTTTGAGGAGGAGAAAAAAAACGCCACCAAAACTGAAAAAAATAAGAAGGAAAGAAAGAAAACTGCTCACCTCAACATTCACCGTCAAATCTCCAAAACATGCTTGGACGCCGTCGGCTTCACGTTGGCGTCCTCCTCACAACAGCTGCCTCTGACCAAGATTTTGATCCATTCTGCGTCGTCGGTTCTCCACTTACAGATCTGTAACAAAAGGAAAACAGTTTGTCAGGATATTTACTAGTCATTCAGGACGGGTTCATGTTTTTTGGACCTCAGTTACACCAAGTGTCCCTTTCATGGAGCCTTTAAATGTTAAAAGCTACCAGTGTTTTACTGCTGATTACCACATCTGGACGGGATAAAGTCATTATATTTACACACAAACACAAAACGTTCTGGTTTTTGCTCTTATTCAGAAGAAGACAATATTCCCACTGAGCTGTTAATAGATTCTTTGACATTTTCAACACGTCAAAATATGGAACCACTTGTACCATTTAGCTTCTTTGCAAGATCTGCATTGAGATGTTTGCACGTCTGTCAGGATGTTTTAAGTGAGTGTAGCTTCTCCTGCCAAGTAGAAGATTTGAGCTTTTCGTTTGGACAGTTTGTAAACCTGTGGATAATTATATGCAATCTACATGCAAAGCTTCATGTTAAAACCGTAATGGAGACGCGTTTTCCGCTGGTCAAAGAATCCTAATCCTAAATCCTGAATTTAACTGGCAAATCTCACGTCTTAATCGGAAGATGCTACTTCGGAATAATTCGGAAAATCCAAAAGGGAATATCCTGATGATGTGACCCCGGATCAACTTCACAATATCATCATATTCTGAATAATAATGGAGTATTAATGTGCATTTCGGTCCCGACTGAAACATACTACAGAATACTAGACATTCATTATCCCCTGAGGATGAATCGACGAGGCCAACATTTGTGGTTTTGAATGAGGCGTCTCGTCGACCATCAAGCGGATTGAGGAATTTTGAAGCACGCATTCAGGATGAGCTGTAAAAACTTTGGTGCTCGTCTGACTTTTCTTCCAGCGCCACCATCAGGACAAGTTTCTAATTTGTCCAGTACTTTAGTTTTAGCTCACGACAAGACAAAGGACGTCCCCATCAGCCTCGGCTATATTAGTGTTGTGATGTTAAGCGTGCTAACACTCTAAGACTAAGACGCTGAACAGTTCACCTGCTGAAACATCAGCATCTCAGCAGAAGACCACCCAGAACTCGCGGTGCACAAATCGAGTTATAGAAACCAAGGGGAGCCAGAACCCGTCTGAAACACGCCAGAAGGATAATTACACCCAATCCAAAGTGAAGTCGACCCAAACGGACCTAAAAAGGGAGGAAAGTCGAACACTGGCTGCAGCAGCGTGATGATAATGAGCAGCCACAGCGGGAAAGAGCAGGGAAACATGAACCGCACTCTTCTTCTCCTACAGCGGACGGCAGCGCCACATCTGATCCACGCTCTATATGTCTATATGTCTATATGTCCTAAAGGCCCAACGCCCATCTACTCCACTGCATTTAGCCCACAGCTGTACGACTGATAGGGTTTAATAAGTTTACAAAATATAATGCTTAAGATTAAAAAGATGTTCAGAGTGTTTTTACATTAAAATAAGTGTCCTGTTACATTTCTGATCAGTTCTTAACACACACGTGGTTTAATTTAAACAACTGAGTCTCAAAGAGGTAAAATTACCTAAAAAGAGATTAAAAAAACAGCTTAAAAGTGAAAGTACATTTGTGTAGCAGAACTTTTTTAAATTTTAATAACCCTCAACATTTGTTAACTTATCATCCAGAGCCTGATTTATAGAATACTGTATCACTAAAAACACGATGAAAACTGTTTTTTTAATGGCTGACAGTATAAAAACACTTGGCTTTGATACGTTGACAGAATGAAACGAGTATTAACTTGACGGCTTCATCCAGTGTTCAGATTTCTGTTCTGGACGTTTAATTACACAACGTCTCATTTGCACAGTTAAACATAAAACCTCTGAAAACTTGTAATTAAAAAAAACGAGTCTCTTAATGTAAGTTGGGGAAGTTTCATGCTGATGACGATAAGATAAATGTTTTCATCCTATTCACCTGGAGTCTTCCCCCTAAAGTAGGATTTTAAATGCAGGACTTTTACTTTTATATCATGGTCTTCCTCAGCAGATGACGTTTTCCCAATTGTTAATATAAACATTTCATTCCACCTGCATCTAAAACCATCTGACCAGCCTCTAGAAGCACCTTGTGGTGACAGCATTTCGAGGCTGAGAATGAAACGTCCAAACGAGTTCAAAGTTTGCCGAGATGACAAACGCTAACGTGTCAGTTTGCGGCTGGTTGTCAGGTTATGAGCTCGGCCTCAAACCGAGCTGAGAAAAAACACAGATTCATGTGAATAAAAAAAAAAAAGGTGCATGTAAACCTGCCTGGGTGAATATGCATATTGTCTGAGAGAGCGGGGGCTGAATCTTTTGCCTGTGATGTATGTCGAGCAGAGGGCAAATTGAAGCTGAGTGTCGACCGCGCTTAATTGTCATCGCCAATTAGTGCATTGTGGGACGCCCACAATGGATCAACTGTAGCGAGTAGAACGAAGTCCTTTGTGCTTCTCCAATGGCCCGCGGGCCAGTCAAGACTCATTTAGGACCCGAACAACGACGGAGCAGAAATGCCAACGAAAATGAAAACAAAAGACAGTTTAAGGAGAAAGAGAGGGCGGGAGGAAAGAAAAAGACAGGAGCAGGAGGAGGAGGAGGAGGAAGGGGGGAGGTGGACAACGGTCACAGAGGAGTGAAGGACCGGGCCTCTGCTCTCCTAACAGGAGAGGAGGATGTATGGCTTTGACACACACACACACACACACACACTTGTGCTTCTATCTTCGTGAGGACCCTCATCAACATGATGAATTCCTCAGCCCCTTACTCACCCAGCCTTCACCATCACAGCTGAACTCCAGCTCGTACTCAGACTTTAACCTAAACCCAACTCTAACTGGAACTGTGAAGCCCAAATGTCCTCACTCTGTTGGTTAAATCCACTCTCTCTCACACACACACACATATATACACACACACACACACACACACACACACACAGCCCCCCTTCGCTGACATTTAGCGAGCCACCACACAAAAGCTGGCAGGGCCCCAGTGTTCCCAGTGACCTGGTTGTTCAGGGGCTCGTTTGACCACGTTGAGGCTTTCAGCAGGTTTGAGTCGTGCAGATCGTCTGTTTGCTTTTGTCAGTGTTAAAGGGTAGATCCACTGTTTTTAACCCCCTTTCAAATCCTTACTAAAATGTGTTCTTTGCAATCAATCGCAGGTTAAAAAACAAACAAAACAAACAGTCCAAAGAGAGAATC
The DNA here is from genome assembly GCF_042242105.1 of Pempheris klunzingeri. Classification (NCBI taxonomy): domain Eukaryota; kingdom Metazoa; phylum Chordata; class Actinopteri; order Acropomatiformes; family Pempheridae; genus Pempheris; species Pempheris klunzingeri. The sequence goes on from NC_092021.1 coordinate 23,530,912, forward strand.
ACTGCATAACCAGGACTTTTCAAATACTACTAATATTTCTGCGTCTCCTTTTCCTCAGTCTCCTCACTTATCTCTCAAACTTGCAGTTATCACCCGACTCTGCAGCTCCGCTCGGCCTTACAGAACTTTACAGAGAGTTTCAGCTCATGTTTTTAAGCCGTCCGACCTGCAGCCTCACCGCTTCACTCTCAGCGTCGGTTTTCAGCGGAAAAGCTCTAAAAACTCACTGCACACGAGCAGACAGACACAGTTAGCAACTAACTGGTGAACAAACTGGAGCGTTTAGCAGCTAAAGAGCCAAATATTTCCCTCAGGAGTTGGTGGAGACCAAATACAGAGCTAAAAGAGAAGGAATATTGGATTTAAATGAATCAGGAGGACACAAATTAATGATAAATCTCTGTAAATGTTGCATCTGTATCTGCTAACAACGTTTGCTGTATCAACTTCATCAGGTATTAATATGCTAGTGTTGTGTTTTCACTGTATTTCCACAATGAAAAGTTGACCAAAAAAAGGTAAATTTGCTGATGAAGATCATGTGATCTGATTGAAAGCTCTAGAGGTCTGACTAAATGGAAGGAGGTTGTTTTAAAGGAGACATATTTTCAGGTTCATACTTGTATTTGGGCTCCTACTAGAGTATGTTTATTCTTAGCATGCTGTGCTCATAACTTCCTCATCTCACTACTAGAGCTAGCGTTAGCCACGTAGCAATGGTGGAGGTGAATTAAGGTTTTCAGTGGGCGGGACTGTCGGCCTGCTGAAGGGCTCGAGGAGGTCACATGACCGAAATCTAAAACAGAGCTACGAAAAGATGGAACAGGAGAAAAAGAGGATGTTTTACATTGAAAATACATTTAAAAAAGTAAACTTTTGCACAACACGTCCCCTTTAAAAATGAATGCGAAGCGATTCAATGAAGCCAAACACACGAGGGCTGAGCTACACATCAGCTCCGCACCAGCAACACGACTCGGACAACAAAAGCAGACGTGATGTTTGCTCACTGTGACGGATCACCTCAGTCAAACAAGCTCCGAGTCTCTGCATGTTAGTTTTTAATGCCTTGCCGACATGAAAGCGGCTGCCTGTGGGGCTGAAAAAACACAATCTGCAGAACGCTTTGGAAAAATGTTCTGCAGCAAAGTTAACATCATTTGTAAGTAAATAGTCTAAAGGTGTGTTCAGGCTGAACACAAAGAGGTTTGAAGGCAGCCAGATTACATCAGGACGGTGGAGAAACGCGTGGCGACGCCAACAGACAGATCTGTCTGCCTGTTGCCGCTCAAATAAAACACGTGTGGAGTTGCTCAAAGAAGTGGCCATTTAGCCAAAGATGAGACCACGAGAGCAGTAAAGCAGTAAAAGTGGAAAAAAGAGAGTCGACAAATCGGCACAAGAAACACTTTGAATAAATTGAGCTGAAAATGATCCGTCTGAACGCAGGTTTAAAGGTGATAACTACATGTGATAAATGGCCACAGAAGAAGGTCTGTGAAGTCTGATAAATCACTAAAACAAGACTAAAAGTTTGAAAAATACTGGATTATCAGATAAAACAGAGTTTCTCAACCTTTTAGCTCCCAAAATGACTCCAGCATGTCGTCTCATGAATCTGCTCACATCACTCTGCAGCTCTGCTTTCAAGACCAGGAGGGAAAAGAAACCTGCTTTAGAAACAGACCTGGACCAGTTCTGGGTATCATCTGATCCCACGTGGAGTCCTGATGCTGTTGGGCCCTTTAAACATTTGAAGTGACGGCGATGTGACGTGTATCAATTCTGATAGATACACAAAGATGGGTGGTGCTTCAGACTTAAGTACAATAGCAAACACACACACACACTTTATTAGTTTACTTCATGGTAAAGGTTAAAATTGGTAGGCTAAGGTAAAGAACTCTGTAATTCATTATGTCAGTCAGCGTCCTCACAGGTGTAGAGGTATAATATCTGTGTGTGTGTGTGTGTGTGTGTCTGTGTGTGTGTATCCCATGGTTACCTGATCAGAAGGGATGCAGGTCAGGTCTGCTTGTGTTCTCGCACCAGTCTTAGTCAAACAGGCCGGGCACCTGGGAAAATCACCACAAGTAATCACATGTGTGTGTGTGTGTGTGTGTGTGGGTACATGTGAGATATTGATGACGTCCAGGCTTCACACACAAACTCGCCACTTGCTTTCATTTATCAAAGTAACCTGAGTAAATCAGACCGAGAAAGACTTGTCATGGCTGATTTGTTTAACACACACAAACACACCCTTTGCGACCTTTGTGCGATGTGGGATATGGCTCTGTGTGTGTGTGTGTGTGTGTGTGTAAGAGAGAGACAGAGTCATGAAATCATTTATGGATCTTACTGATTATTTAGGTTTTGTTGTATTAAAACATCACTACATTTATTCTGACCACGTGTTCAGCTTGATTGAACCTCAATATTTTTTGGTTCTGACTAAAATGCACCTGTACGTCCAAAGTATTGACGTATTGATAACTGTTTGTTTTTTTATTATTATTGTTCCTTTTCTATGAAACGGTTGTTTCTTTGAGCTTCCATGTTACATCAGTGACTCACTGATGTTTGACTTTGCACAGCTCACCTCGGCACACAGCTGTGTGTGTGTGTGTGTGTGTGTGTGTGTGTGTGTGACTTGATCTCCGCCACTTCACACTTCAAGCACCTTTCATGTACACCAGCCACACGTATAGATGCCACGCACAGATTTCAGAACGAGACCCGCCGGATTCAATAAATGACCGAGTGATAAGAGGCAAAGAAACCTGCCGCCGGTCTGACGGGGAAACAGCAGTGGGATCAAACACTGCTGCTGCTGATCACTTTCTGAATGACAGCAGCTTTAGAAGAACTCCACTTTAACTTGTAACTGCTTCAGTGCTTCAATGCTGATTGGACTTTACTAGATATACTGTTGAAAGCTCTACCTGCAGTGTTTTGTGACCTATAATGGTTAAATTACAACCTCTTTTTAATGTTCTTTCTCTCTAACATGTGTTATAATATGTGACCTTACTGTTGCAAAACTTCCCTACTCATTAATCTTATTGTTTGGTTTTTATTTTTGCATCTATTAAAGTATTTCTGTGGAGTTTCTCCGAGAGTCATGAGGGTTGTTTGTTATACACACTGTAAAATCTATTAAGGCGACTTTGTAATTTGAACCAATGCAAATATAACTGACATGACGGTGGAGGACGAAGGTGACGAAGAACTGAGGTCCTCTCTTCACCTTGGCAACCGAAAAATCACCTGTACCTGGCTTTATGTCTGTTGTTGGCGTTGAATTTAATGCGTCAGTCCATCAAGTCCTGTTGCCTTCAGTGGGAGCAGAGCCAGTAGGAAACGTCCACGAGCTGCCTGTGGATGTTAAACACAAACTGATATCGGCTCCAGTGATCACGCTGTGTATTAATGCTCCTCTGAACACACACCTGGGCGAGACCATGACGCTGAAAGGGCCCCTTTAAAGATGAAACTCTACATTGTGTCCTCACACAGGAGCGATAAGACTGAAGACAGAGCTGATTGTTTCAGACTAATTAATTGTGTAAAATGGGCAAAAATACTGGACAAAAATGTGAAGAATTAGAGCAAAAGAATATTCACCAGGTGAAACATCTAGGGTGAGTTATTGTAGATGTTTAAAGTGTGTGTGTGTGTGTGTGTGTGTGTGTGTGTGGTCGTCTGGTCAGAGTGTCAGTGGGTGGAGAGACCTTATCAATCATCTGATACCTGCAGGCTCTCCTGGTAAACTCCTACCTCTTAATGCAGGAAGTCATAAATACAACTCACTGATGCGTTCAGGTGCCGTTGGTGGGAAGAGTCATGTGTGGATAAATAAGAAAATTCAGATCAGGACTGAGACCAGAAGTTGAGTCATTAAATTTAACTGCAAATAAAACAGCTAAATGTACTTAAATCAAAAGTAAAATCACTTATTGTGAGGTTTTATTATTATGAGGCAACATTGAAGCAACGTTTAAATGTTAAATGGTTTCAGACCTCATTTTAACTAAATACTGTATTTAATAATACAGTCAATAATGTCAAAGCTGGTGCTGAAACTATTGGCTGATTAACTAATTAAAACAATGGATTTGCAGAGAATTAACTGCCAAGAAGTTTAATAATGACCAACATACTGTTAAAGTCTTTCAATAGAACAGAAATCCTTTACAGTAAAGTAATTAAACTGCATTACCTGTTCTTTTAGTATATTTTTTAACTTTTAAACTTTATTTTATTGTTTGTTGCTTTATTTTTTCCTCATGTTGTAATCTTATTATACATTATTCTATGTTTCTCTTCATTGTGTCATCGATTGTAGCCCTAATGTCTTTCCTTGTTTTATAGAAAACACAAATTGATGAAGGTGATGAAGGTCCAATAATTAACTGTTTAAATCTGAGTTTTCTTTAAAAAAAAAAAAAAAAGATATTCTTGATGCTGATTTGTTTTGGAAAAAAAAAAAAAAATCCAGATTTTCCTTCCCATACCTGCACCGCCAGAAATCTCCTCTGTGCTCGCACAAGGAGGGGGGAGTGGTGACATTTCCGACAGGCCGTGAAGGCAGCAGCCCTGTGTGATGAGGAGGCGCTGCAGCTTCAGGAGCGTGTTATTCCGTCCTGGAGCTCAGAGAGGTCTGCAGCGCAGCCGCCGGCACCGCGGGACAAGTTTCCCCCCTGGAGGAGTGTTGTTGGGGTTTATTTTGTTTTCCCGCAGCGGAAGCACACATCACACTTTCTCAAGTCTGGAAAGAAAAAGCAAACATGCGCCTGAAAGCCGCTTTCAGGTGACTGCAGGAGGCGTCAAGTGGATTTTACACGTCGGGATCCGAGAGTCTGGACACTTTTAGACATTTTTGCTCACTTTGGAGACTTTACTTTTTATTTTCTAACTCCGAGAGTCTCAGGATGCGACTTTTTCTTGCATTCGCAGCAAACGGGTCTGAACATGCTGCAGGGTCGTTCCGGTTACTGGGACGTGACCACCGGAGATGAACTTTCTCCGTAATGATTGCAGGAGCTCCGGTGAATGATTGACAGCAGAGGCTCGCCTGCTGCTCTGCGGACCTGCACGGACAAACCGGATTTACCGTCCGGAGGGTTCAACTGGTTTTTGTCTTAATCATTAAGTGGATTCTGGTCCTGATCGATCCGGAGGAAGGAGGAGAAAGTTTTCATCCCGGTTTCCAAGATGAACTCGTGAATTAAAACCACCTGCTGCAGCCTCCTTCTTCTTCTTCACTACTATTATTACTTCCTTGTTTTGATGACATTCAGTTCATAAATAAGAGCAGCTGATCTTTATTCTCTGCATGGCCTCCACGGTGATGCTCCCTCCGTGCAGCCCGGTGTTCCCGCGGCCCCTCGTGCTGCTGCTGCTGCTGCTCCGGTGTCCCGGTGTCACGTTAGGAGCCTCCAAAGATCTGGTGTGTGAGCCCATCACTGTGCCCATGTGCAGGGGCATCGGCTACAACCTCACCTACATGCCCAATCAGTTCAACCACGACACCCAGGAGGAGGTGGGGCTGGAGGTGCACCAGTTCTGGCCCCTGGTCCGGATCCGCTGCTCTCCGGACCTGCTCTTCTTCCTGTGCAGCATGTACACCCCGATCTGCCTGCCGGACTACCGCAAGCCCCTCCCGCCCTGCCGCTCCGTGTGTGAACGGGCCAAACGAGGCTGCTCCCCCCTGATGAGCCAGTACGGCTTCGAGTGGCCCGAGAGGATGAGCTGCGAGCAGCTGCCCCAGCTGGGCGACGAGACCCTGTGCATGGACCAGAACAGCAGCGAGACCACAACCCTGGCCCCGCCGTTCCCCAAGCCCACCCCTAAAGCTCGGACCAGACCGCCCAGCCCCCCGCAGTGTGACAGGGAGTGCCGCTGTCGGGACCCCCTGGTGCCCATCAAGAGGGACCCCCACACCCTGTACGGACAGATCCAGACCAGCCTCCTGCCCAACTGCGCGCTGCCCTGCCACCAGCCCTACTTCTCCGCTGACGAACGCGCCTTCACCAGCTTCTGGGTGGGACTCTGGTCGGTGCTGTGCTTCATCTCCACCTTGACCACCGTTGCCACCTTCCTCATTGACATGGAGCGCTTCAAGTACCCAGAGAGGCCCATCATCTTCCTGGCTGCCTGCTACCTCTTCGTGTCTTTGGGCTACATCATCCGCCTGGTCGCGGGTCATGACCGTGTGGCTTGTGGCTCCAGCAGCAGTGTTGGTGGCGACCAGCTGCACATCCTGTACGACACCACCGGTCCTGCTCTGTGCACCCTGGTCTTCTTGTTGGTGTATTTCTTCGGCATGGCCAGCTCCATCTGGTGGGTGGTGCTGTCCTTCACCTGGTTCCTGGCTGCAGGGATGAAGTGGGGCAGCGAGGCCATCGCAGGATACTCTCAGTATTTCCACCTCGCTGCCTGGCTCATCCCCAGCGTCAAGTCCATCGTCGTCCTGGCCCTCAGTTCTGTGGACGGGGACCCTGTGGCTGGGATCTGTTACGTGGGGAACCAGAATCTGGAGAACCTGCGTGGGTTCGTCCTCGCACCTCTGGTGGTTTACCTCTTCACCGGCTCACTTTTCTTACTCTCCGGCTTCGTTTCTCTCTTCCGCATCAGGAGCATCATCAAACAAGGTGGCACCAAGACGGACAAACTGGAACGGCTGATGATCCGCATCGGGCTCTTCACGGTGCTGTACACCGTCCCCGCCACCATCGTGGTGGCCTGCCTGGTCTACGAGCAGCACTACCGGCCCGGCTGGGAGCGAGCCTTGGCCTGCACCTGCCCGTCCGAGCGCCAGCGTTCGGGCGTGGGTCCAGACTACGCCATCTTCATGCTCAAGTACTTCATGTGTTTAGTGGTGGGCATCACCTCAGGGGTCTGGATTTGGTCAGGAAAAACCCTGGAGTCCTGGAGGAGGTTTGTGGCTCGGTGCTGCCCCTGCTGGCCGCAGAAAGCCACCGCCCCCCCCTCCATGTACAGTGAGGCCAGCACTGCTTTGACTGGACACACCGGAATCGGGCTGACATCAGGGATCTACCACAAAGCTGCTCCGTCCCATATATGAGCCGACCGGCACAGAGGAGGGTTTTTAGGAGCGCTGGTGGTCACATATTCTGTGCTGTCACCTCTCTGAACCCTCACATGAACCGAAGCAGGACCCAGAGTGTGAGAGCGAACACACACCTGCAGGACCACGTGCTTGTGCATCAGCTGTGCTCCGGATCCAGGTCTCACAGAAACATGACAAGATGGACCAAAAGATCCAGCCTGTAACAAAGGGAATTAAATTAAACAAACAACCTGCGTAATGGGAATTTAAACCAGAGAAAGTCCAACACAGTCTCGACTTTTGCGCAATCTGACTCTCCATGGATCCATCACACACGTTTCTTCATATCTGCTGAGCACTGAGAGAGAAAACCATATTTATTATTGTATATATATATGACTGTAAAAAAAAATGAACATTAGTTGTATAGTGTGACATGTTTAGTTTGTAACCAGCCACAAAGCAAAGTGTGAGACACCTGAGGAGAGACTCTCAGTCTGCTTTGAACCGTAGAAGCTTGTGTGTGTGAGATCTGGTGCGTTTTGTGTGACAGTAAACTGATGACACCAACCTTTTACCCCCATCTGCTGGTTCACGGTGGATCTGCTCACATCAGGGACGCTCAAACGTTGGACCCCTAACAGATGAAGTGTCAGACCACAGAACCCTCCGCAGAATAAGGTTTTACACCAAAACTGTCTAAAAAAAAAGTGGTTAAAGTGTTTGAAGAGTTACTTCTGAAGTCTGAAGTTTGTTGTGATGTCAGTTTAACAACTAAAGGACCCTTAAAAAGGCCCCTGGACCTCACTTTGAGAACCACTGCTCTGATGCTAGGGTCACATACTGATAGATTTGTTAAAAATGTATTGATTTATTGATTAGATGCTGAAGACAGTTGTGATAATTAATTATCAAAGTGTTTAGTTTCAGCTGTTATCAGTTTTCTCAGTTTTACTTTGGCTGTTGGTGGAGAAAACGGTGTCTCCATGATTTTCTTAATTTTTTGATTGAAAATTCCTAATTGCGTCCCCATTTATCTTTTATCGTCGTTATTTTTACCTGCTGTCTCATTTATATAAATCCTGAGGATGAGACACGTTGACTAAAATCTTAATGACTTAACCAGGTTAAATTATTCCTGATGCTACCAAACTATAAACTTTTTTAATTGGTAGAGGAAACTAAATATCTGCCGGCTAATTCACATGCAGATTTTCTTTATTCTTCTATTATTGATTTAATATTTTGGCGGTTTTGGACTGTTTGTTGGCCAAATAAGCACTTTGAACAGGTGTTTTTATTGTTTTAGGCCATTTACAGCATCAACAAGCACTTTAGGAAGATGCAGCTTTATTATAGGAGAAAATCTTACCAGCAGGGATCTGTGGTCTGATGTGGATCTGTGGTCTGATGTGGATCTGTTGTCTGATGTGTATCTGTGGTCTTTGGGGGGCTTGACAGCATAAAGTGCCCCCTTACAGAGGTCACAGGGAGTGTTTCTGCTTGAAGAGTGCAGATTAAATGGTTTTACTGCCACTAAATGTGTGTGATTTGGTGAAAATGAAGCACATTCACTGTTTTCTGCCCCCCCCCCTCCTCCCTGCTGTGATGGTCTGTGGTATTTTCAGTGTTGTTGGCCATTTGTGTTGTTTAGACTACTGTGTGTCCACATGCTAGACGATATCTTTAATTTATTAGCCTGATTTGTGTGAGTGGATGTGACCGCACGAGTGAGGACGAATGCCAGTAAGTGTTGGTAAAGACCGACATTTAGGTTTATTTGTCAAAGTGTAAAATCTGCTTTATTATTGATAGAGTTCCTCAAAGGATTTAAAAATAAATATTGTAGATTTTAATTCATATTGTGGAATTAAAACTGAGTTGATCTCGAGTTTGGTGCCCGTCTCATCTACGCCTGTGTGTTTCTGTACATCTGCCCCAACATGTTAAACTTTTTTTTACGTTTTTTTTTTGTTCTAACTTTAATGGTTCATGTGTGCAAGAATAAGGATGTTTGTTTAAATGTCTTGCTTAAAATCAAGTAGAAGAAACTAATATTTGTTCAATATCTTGATTTAAAAGTTGAATTTGCAGGCTGCAAAGCGGCAAAAACAGTTATGATCTCCACATCAGGAAAGTTGAGCCGTTTAATGGCGGAAATAATGACGACAAATCAAAAAAAAAAATGGATGCACATCAGTTACAAGCTCTCACTCACTCACTCGCTCGCTTCACGCAGGCTCCTGTTTTCCTCAAGTGACGTCACACTGGTGGTTGCTCGCTTGTAGCAGCGTCCTCCATCTTTAAACCAGAGTACAAAGGAATAACAAGACACTCGTCCGTTCACTCACACCGAATGTGACTCTGGAGGAAGCAGGAATTCTGATTATGTGCCTTCATGATGATGGTGAAGAAGAAGATGAAACATGGGACAGCAGTGAATTTAGTCCACTTGGTTGCAGAAGTGATTGTTTTTTTGGATTTGTTTTTTCCCAGAGCCAGGAGTGGAGGATATAGGACATAGATAAAATCCTCTATCACAGTTAAGAGTTTGTACTTTTAGCTCTACATCAGTGTAGGTCATGATCTGGTAAATTTGATTAATGGCTGTTTATTGACAAAATGGATGATCATGTTTGTTTCTGGCTCCTCCAGCAAATTAAATACAGATTACATACTTTAAATTAAATTAGATTAGATAATAAAAACAATCACAGCACATCTTCACATTGATGCAAAACTCATTTAAAATTCAAAATACTGTTACTAAGAACTCCTGCTTACTGATTTACACCTTTGATTAAAGTGACCAAAAGCAACAAGACATATTAAAGGGAGATGCCACTTTATAACACAATCTGACATCTGACAAACTGTTGTTGTGTCAGTGCACATCATCATATCATCCAAACTTATTTAATCTATTTATTATGGGATTAGAAAGACATTAGAAAATACCAACAGTTGTCAAAGTCACACTGTGATGTCATTAAACAGAAAGTGAGTATTAAACTATTAGTTCTGGATGCAAACATGAAGCTACACCTGATATTATTCTGACAAAGCTGTTTCACATCCTGGTCCTAAAAGGTGTGTAGGATCAAAGCCGTCTGACAAACCTTTGCATTGACTCCGTTCTGTTTAAATGCTCTGTGAATGGTAGTCAGAAGCTGTCTGACTACAGCACCTAAACTTTGTTGATATGGACCAACAGTGAGAAGGACTCTCTGATTCCTTCATATTATGACAGCTGACAAGTTTGTTTCATAAACTTCTACCACTTATTAATTAAGAGAGGAAACCACAATGAGGTCTAATACTTACAGCTCATCCAGGAAATGGTTTAGCCGCGGTGGTAAGACGGTAAGATGGTGGCCTGTACGATCGCCACACTGAATATAAAGACTTCTTCTGTGCAAAACAAGCTCCTCTGCTAAAGGTTCATGTTGTATTTAAAGAATATTCACTGTTTTCTGGTGATGTTAGTGGATGTTGTCTCGGTTTCAGACGAGTCGTCCCTCCACCTGGCTGCGGTCCGGTCGCACTGGTTCAATCAGCCTCGATGGCAACAGCACACGCTGAGGTGGTCACGGCTCACACACACACACACACACACACACAAGTACCACAACATATCTTTGTTACATGATTAGTGTTTATTTAAAATACTCCATCTGCAAATGTTTTTCTCTCAATTAAAAACAAGACAAATTTCACAGCTAGTAGCCTACATAGTAAGCAAAAAGGAGGGGAGTGTCCATCGGTCTCTTTCCCCCCCTCAGTATCTATGTAGTTTGTTCAAAAGCTCTGGTCTGATAATCTGTTGGTGGGGGTCAGGATGGAGGGATCTGAAGGGACACAATACTGAGGCTGGACGACTGTGGACCCTACCTACATTTTGTCATTATGTTGGTCTAAAACTGCTTTAATCAAGCCGCTCGGTGGCGGCACCGATCCAGAATCTGTTAATGGCTCATTTCTGGCCAGCTGAAGCGTATCTGAAAAGTGAACCTGACCCCAGATTGGCACTCCTGGTTCCCGCACAGCAGCTGACTGAGGGTTTGTTTGCGTCAGCCAACTCCTGCGGAATATTTATACTTCAGTACGTCAGCTGAGACGAGCTGTACGCGCCATCCAAATTAGACACATGTAGTTAATCTACTGAAATCGAATCCAGCACCACTGGAATTAACAGTAAACAAGTCTTTTTTTTTTTTTTTTTACACTCTCAAATGTAACTTTTGGTATTAACTCTAATTTACAAGGAACATTTTGCATTGGATGTGATAATGAGCCAATTAAAGGATAAATCTGGTGATGCTCTATAGTTTCTTGTTGTCTGCCAATATAAAAATATTAAAAAATACTTAATAAAACTATAAAAAAGTCCCCAGCAAACACACCATCTCCTCTAGTTTGAGTGATGTTTGCTAAAAAATACAGCGGTGGAAATAACTGAGCTCAGTTTATATATTTGTGACCCACATTACAAATGTATGTCTTCAGTAAAATCAACAGTGGGGAAGTCAGACAGGACAGAGACAGACTAGTTTTAATCTGACAACAACTGTACTACAGAGTAACACCAGATTCATCCTTCAAGAATAATTCAGATAATCCAAAGGCTAACCCTCAGGGATAACTGCAGCAGAGAGATTCCTACTTAACACTTTCTCCTGGAAATAAGGGACAAGTAGGAAATAAATAAGGGATTTAAAAACATTAGTTGTGTGGCGAAGTTTCAGGTCAACGCCTCAGTTTCAGGTTGAATTTGTCAATCTCGCAGCTCTGCAGCCGTGATGCAGATTACCGTTTGGGTCATACAGCAGCTGTAACTGGCCGAATCCTGCCTTTTGTGGCCGTGTTTGTCCGAGGGTGGCCGTGGGTTAGCTGGGCTTTGGAAATCGGAGGGCAGGTTTCTGGCCTATGACAGCACAGCGTTGGAGTGTCGTATACCGATCAGGTTGTCTGCGCTGAAGGATCGTCGCATGGCTGCTCGGCTCAGGTCCTTGTACTTGTCCTCACATAGTCTGGAAATGGCCTGGATGGAGAAAAAAAAATGAACAGATCATCGTTTTAATCAAGTGTTTGAACTCAGGAGTCTGTAGAACCATAAAATGATAAAGCAGCTCTGGTTGGAGTTTACCATGTGCCTCTGCTCCTTTACAGTTTAGTAGAGAATTCACTGTATCTGTAGTAGAGATGCACCAATAACACTTTTGTCCAGACCAAGTACAAGTACTTACATTTGGATACTTGCCAATAGCAAGTACTGAGTTCTCAATATCACCATAACAGTACACAGTTTCTAACACTACTCTAATACACTTGATATTGAGTGGAAATGGCGATACTACATGTCAAAAGAGGAATTGTTACAAATGAATATAGAAGTAATTATTAGTAAAGAGTGTGTTTGCCTTCCTTTTTATTTCATAACAGGCAAAATAACAGCCTGCTTGGCAGAATACATAAAATTAATGACCTGTGAAAGCCAATCTGCACCAAAAATGTGTTAACCGACCGCCTGACCTCCTGCTTTGAAGCCACGGGCCACTACCAACAGCACTAAAACAGATTTAAGGCTGCTGAGTGCTGCTCAGCTTGGCAACTGCGTGACAGCTGCCTTTCACCGAGTACCTGAGCTCAGTAGCTGATGTGATAGACGATACTGATGTACTCTGGTCGGTAGTAATCGCTGGTGAACTGGTCGACTTTGCCACAGCACACACCAGCTATAATACACGTGTTTACAGGTGCGTCATAATGAGACACACTGATGCTGGTCCAGGTCTGCGGAGGACAGCTCACCTCGAGTTTCTGGGCGCGCTGGTTGTTGAGAGGCTCCAGTGGGAAGCTGAGGTTGTTATCATCAGCCAGCTGCCGCAGATCAAAGTAGTACTTGGCATAGACACTGGCTGGCACGTTGATATTAAACTGGAGGAGTTCCAGGAAGTGTCGCTCCATCTCATTCCTGGAGGGTGGAAACAGACCCAGGGTTACTCCAGACAGTCTAAACGTCTGAGCCGAGTCTAAACTCTACTCTAAAACATCTTCGAAGGCGGCGTGTTGCCAAAGCGAGCTCAATGGCAGGTCGAGTCAACAGCAAATCACATGTCGAATCTCTGCAAATCATCTCTAAACCTTCCAGCTCAACTGAACCACATCTTGACTGTATTCCTGAGCTTTTGCTCCATCTTGTTATTCAAAAGGACAGCAGGTGTTGATTTTTATGCTTTATCATTCATTCTTCTTCATATATTTACTGAATATACTAACTTATTACAATTCTTTAAACAATCATGGGTTTTCTGCTGCTGTTTGTTGTATAAAAAAAAACGTTTATGAAGAGAAAAGTCACAGTAAATACAGTAAATACTCAAAACAAGAAGATAACCACAGTACTGATAGTTAAAATACCATGAGATCCTGAGGAGACTAATTAAAAATGCATAATGTCAGACGACGACTAAAACTTATATAAAAAGTGACTAAAAGACGTAAAACTACCTCTATTCTCTAAAGACAAAAACATTTTTCTTCATCTGTAGTTTTGCTCTTGTTCACCTGTGCAGCAAATCTCAACACAACCTCGTGCATCAGTTACTGTGCACCGACTTTGAGGTCTTTCAACATGGGAAGTGCTTCTGCAGATGGAAATTAAATCTGTTCCACAGAGATCAGACATACACACACACACACACACGGGTAATCAGACATGTATCAGTATCACTGTTCATCTTTTCTAGACTACAACCTCCATCATCCTTCCTCATCATCACAGCCATGAGAAAAGCTAAGGGAGGTGGTTGTCAAGGAGACAGCATCTGGGATGCTTTGTTGGTCAGCAAAGGTGGTGAGTGTGAGTGTGACTGTGTGATGTCTGGTCTCCCCGGGCAACTAATGGAGTGGGCGAGAGCCGGGGCCATTATGTAGAAGCAGTGAGAGCACTTGAGACCCTCCCCTGCATTTCTCTCTGTCTGCCTCTGTTTCTCTCTCTACCCGTCTTCCCATCCCTCCATCCGGACCCGACCGGGCTCACAAAGACACTTCAATGGCAGCAAGGAAAACAGAGCAGAGAGTGAGCAGGTCAGACATATATGAGAGGGAGGGGAGAGAGAGTCAGAGAGCGATGGGGGTTCACGGGCAGAGAACAAGCATGCAGGCAGGGCACACATCTATCCAAATCACAAAAACCAAGGAGGCACTTTCAACCTCCTACACACACACACACAAAGCAATCATAGGAAATAAAGCCTGAGTGCTACGAGTGCAGCCCCTGGCCTCTTCACTGGATTGTAGCTCGAGCAACAGCAGAGATGCTACAGCGTCCGTCTGTCCCAGCACTTCCCGTCTTCTGTCTGTGTTAAGTGTATTTTTGTTGTTATGTTTCCCTCAGGTTGAGAATTTACTTATGCGGCAGGTTGCTCGGTGTGTGTGACCGGTGGGTTTAGTGATAAACTAATCAAACTAAGGTCTCTGAATACGTTTCAGGTTCCCCCTGTGACACCTAGTGAGCAGAAGAGATTTAACATGTCCGCGGACACAAGAATGCCTCCAGCCACAGATTTGCACCCCGTCGCAGATGTTTAATTACTTTTAATAAAGTGCCTCAGGGCCAGGGCTGTTAATGTGTCGGTTTAATTTGAAGTAAGATTCAGTATTGGTGAAGTTGTGTATTTTACAAACCGGCCTTCTGTGACATCACTCACCGCATGGGTCGGGATCATCATCCTCAACCCCCCCCCTCCAAGGATTTTAGTTCTCAGTTTTAAAGAATTTATTGATGAAAAGAAATAATCACAGCAAAAGTTGGTAAAGTACGGCTGCTGAGAAAACTTGCCAACCTCCAGACATCACAGGAGACCAAACCTCATCTGGGAATTTGGGGATCTTGACTAGAAAATGGTTGATTTCAGAGATCGTTTTCCTGCATATTCGTCAATTTATGGAGTAATTCTGTTGTCAGAATGTGAGGTTGGACAGGTTTTGGGGAAATAGTGTGAACGCACCATTGCAGCATCATGAATTAATCAGATGTTGGCCCGTCCGCTGGACTTTAACTAGACTAAAGAATTAGTTGCGACAACGCTACCATTGTTGAGATGACAGTAGAGTTTCAGAACGATCAATCAAGTCCATGACAGATAACTCATTGTCCTTAAATTGAGTTTATATATCCAGAGACCATCAGAGTGTTTTCATACAGAAACCGACTCACATGTCCTCCACAGTGATGTCTTTAAGGATCTGGCAGTAGTCGACGTTCCACACAGCCTGGTCGTCCCAGACTTTGGAGGCCAACAGGATGGCTCCCAGGACAATGCGCTTCCAGTTGCCGGGGCAGATATCCAGCTCAGCGTAGGTCAGCAGGCGCTCCAAATACACCTGGAGGAAGAAAATTGTTAATATATCAAAATTTAAACCGGGAACTGAAGAAGTTTTGGCAGCTGCTTATCATTTCAGAGACACGGGTCAGATTAACGCTGGTGATGCATTCAGGTGCCATTCGAGCTCCATAGATCAATTTGGTCATTGTGTGACTCAAACTGAATGTGACCAGCTTGACTCAGCACAGGACGGCTTCACATTTGTCAGTGTACATGTATTGATTAGGTCTGTTCACTGAGCTTTACTGTTGTGATGTCTTTTCACAGTTAGGACGACATGCTACTAACGGCAACAACCACAAAATGTTGGTTATATTAACTGGGGCCAGCTTGCTGTGTTGCCAACAGGAGATTTCTTTTGCACTTTTGCAAGCTGGTAATATTATAATAACATTGCTACAAACAATGAACAAAAAAAAAAAAAAAACATATACAGGGATCAAACTGGTCTTTTAAATATCACATTTTCTAATGTAACCAAAAATCCTTCCACTCCTGAGCTCAAATCCTGTCATGTGTGTGATTTTAAAAAGACAGTTTGCAGGAGTTTACTGCCCTCTGGTGACCACCTCATAGTAATACCACAATACTTAACCACCAACTACATCCTCACACACACTCTGAATGTAGTTTCAGTAATGTCTTGCTAGATCACAGAACATTTATGAATATATCTAACAGACTACGGATAAAAGGACCTTTACCAAGACCCTGGCTGTGGTGGGTCTCTGCCTCTGCCACTTTTTACTAATATTAGTCATGTTATTATTATTATTCATGTATTCATTATTATCATGTAACTCACTGTCACCATGTTGCTCATTATTATTCATATTCCTATTACCAGTAATATAATTACTATTATTATTATTCTTGAATCCTTAATTTTTCATACTTGAATCGTTGAGTCTCTCTTAATTAAAGGACCTGCTCTTTTATAGAAAGTGTATTGAGATAACGTTTGTTATGAATTGGCGCTTTATAAATAAAGATTGATTGGATCTTGGACCGATATGGGATTCTAATAATCTTTCATAGACCGGAAGGTGATTTGGTAAATACCGTCTAGTTTGTACTGTTAAATTTAGACCATTTTCATGCCAAAAACATTGGAGGTATTCATTGTTCCAAGAGTTTTGCTCTTGGCAGGGTCAAAATAGAAAGAATTTTGTGGTCAGTTAAACCTCTTTTAAACACTTGAGTGAGTCTCAGGATTTACACAGTAACATTGTTCCCATTACACACTTTAAGCGTGTACACCACAGCAGACTTACTAGAGTGACGATGGCACATTCTGCAGTGAGCTGTGCAGCGCTGAAGAGCGTCCTGAAGAAACGGTAGATCAGTTTGTGCTCTGGGTCCACGCAGGAGTAGTCGTCTGGCACTGGGTCTCTCTGCATACGTACAATGTAATGTTATAGACTCATCTAGGAAAAACACGGACCATAAACTACAAGAAGTGTGAAGCACTGAAGGGACTCGTCACTTCCATTGTAGAGCTTCAGGGAAACAAGGACAAGGAAGTATATCTGGGTGAAATTTAAAACGCATCGAATGCTGGTCTCGAAGGCCACGACTACACCAGCTGAGAGCAAACGTTTAGCGGAAACATTCATTTCATGTAAATATTACTTTTTAAAAAAAGGCACTTGTGATATCGTCAGTATCATTATAGGTGTTGCCCAAGGTTTTGTGTATGATGCCATGTTCAGCTTGGAGTGGCCCTCCAAAAAACTGAGTTATGAGGGTCAGCAGTGCATCAGCTTCGCTTTGGAGACACCACTCGTGCCTCATTATAGCAAAATCTACAACTAAATGGAACATATTTGTATAAAAGGCCACAAGAGAGGATGAGAAAGTACAACTATTTAATTTGTTGGGTTTTTCTTGAACTGTTCACAGGCCGTTACGGATCACAGTCAATTACAGGGCAACGCCGAAAAATCTCAGTTTGAAGGACAAGAAGGAAGCAAAGTTTTCTATTGAGACTCCACTATGTTTCACATGGACGTGAAATTATTGGACATACATTTTCTATATTTATCCACACTGTATATACACTCAAGGGCTTAATAATGAACCATCTCTGGCATGTAGTCCAGGTTTTCCCAGCTATCAGAACCATCTTGTGGTTGCTCAGGCTGACTGGTTGGAGCTTCAAAATAACACCGCTGACGCAAAGTTTGAGGAAATCTCATCAACACACTCACCGATAAGGGGTGCAACTTCTCATCGAAGATGTCCAGTGACTTGTCCGAGTCCCTACAGGACGCACAATACTCCTGTCAGCATACACTAGTTAGAGCAACATATTGTTCCATGACTTAAATGATTAAGATCAAATTAAAAATGGACACATACCTGTTTTTGATGTGGTAGTATATTGCTAACGTGACACTGGAGGAAGAGAAAAGACAACGTGTTCATTAGTTTTTGTGTTTTATTACTTCAATAAAAACAACAGTGGGATAATAGCATGCTGTGTGTGTGTGTGTGTGTGTGTGTGTGTGTGTGTGTGTGTGTGTGTGTGTGTGTGTGTGTGTGTGTGTGTGCACATGTTCAACAAGGACGCCTCGTTTAAACAGAGATAATCCTGATGATGTGATTTTCCAGATCCACTGAAATAATGTCATTACAGAGGACTGCCCTAAATTAGAGGAACATCTGTTTTAATCACATATGCACTCAGTATTAGTTTGGGATTACCACCCAATGATGCAACAGGATACTTTCATGTGAAACACACAGCATTGTGTTTCTGTGTGTGTGTGTGTGTGTGTGTGTGTGTGTGTGTGTGAAATCCTCTCACCATTTAATTGTGCTTTTGAGGTTTGGCTGGCTGACGGTGTTGTCGTCGATGAAGATCGTGGAACAGGAGCTGTATTTCTTTGACAGCGGACCAGGTGACACCTTGAGACAATCAACAACCAACAACATGATGAGATGATCACAGGACAGGAAGTAGCCTTGATTGCTGCATTTATTTTGACCAGTTACATTTCTTAATATTTTTTGTTCTGAGATTTTAACAAGTCTGGCGTCATTTTCATTGACAGCTGTTTCCAAAGATTTGAACCAAGCCAATCAGAGTTTTGTAGGAAGGATTGCATTTAATTTAATCAATTTACTAGATATACTGGCCTTATCTAATTATTGAGCATTAGGAACAACTTGTATTTCACCGCCCTGTTTTAAGACTTTAATAATGTTGTCACAGGCTTTTTCCACAATAAAAGTCTGGGTTAACACTGAATAGAGATTCTGGACTTACTGAAAAATGATCAAATATGAAGATATCAAATTCAACACTTCAGCTCACATAAAAAATGTCTACTTTAAGAAGCATCACCTGATTCCTAGTGGGCCAATCTACCGTGTAAACTCGCCTCCTCGCAGCTTAGCGCAGACAATCAATTCAGCAATTAGATTTATGATCAACATTTAGATTTTGACACTTACATGACTGATATGATTTATGTGGTTGCTTTTCCTCTTGTCTCGTACTGTGAAGGAAGGGAAACGTTGGACAAAGTCAAGCTCGGAGCAGAGGTCGGTGCTCAGTACATGCTGCACTGCATCGTGTGAGGAAGCTTAACAGTCAGGATCAAATGCAGTGTTAAACCTGAAATGCTTTGCTGATTGTTTACTTGCAGCTAATTAAAGACATCTACTGTGTCTAAACCCATTGGTCTGACTGTTAGAGCTGCCTGTGGCTTCAGTGGGTATGTAACACACTTAATCCAGCTCTACACAGAAGTCAGCAATGAACATTTTCCTGCCGCTACCAAGACTGCAACAAGTGTAAAAACAGAGCCTAGGATTAAAATGTAATAACTGCACGTGTGTTAAACCCTGTAGAGCGGTATTAACCTTACAGTCCTTGAAAACACATCAGTCTTGTGTTTCAGATGTGTGCGTTTGCTCTTCAAAGGACTGTGGGGAAGTTCATGTGAATCACTGCTCTGTGTGTGTGCATCATGATGGGGTTGCTCACCGTCTGTCTGGGACTTGCTAAGGAAGATGGTGCTCGCTCTGGCGTGGTCCGACGGGTTAGACTCAAAGGCCAGCTCTGAGAAAACAAAAAGTGTATGTGAGCACTTCATACTGACAATCCATCAACAGTTTGTGATAAAGCCAACAGGAGAGAAGAGGACGCCATTAGCTGTCAGGTCAATCAAACAAACTGTTAAAAGCACATGGTACAAATTATCCATCATGAAGAACTGATGCCAACATCTTTGGATCTGTAGAAATCCAATCTCACAGCAAACAGGTGGCTGCAGTGCAGCCAACAAACATCAAACGAGACTGGAGATAAATAAAAGTTAACTTGTGGACTGACGGTGTATAAAAAGGAGCGCATGCCCCCTGAGTGTGGTTAAGGTTATGGTGCTAACAGGTGACAGCCAACCCCAGATGGAACAAGCTTTGTCCGCTTGGCCCCGTTATATTTGTGTTTTTTCACCGCTGTGAACTATTCAAAACACACACTCACACACACACACAGCGCCGCCATGTGCAGTGTAGCTCATTCAAACTTCTGCATTGTTGTTTTTAAGCAGAATTTATCTGAATGTTTTTTTGCTTGTGATGTGATAAACAATATTCATTTAAGGTGACAATGTTTGTTTAAAATTTGCTGATCAGTATTCTGCAGGTGCAGAATCTGTGTGAGTTTAAAAAAAAAACCAGACTGGACAGACTTCTCTTCAAAACATACATTTAAGTGATCAAGTATTATATTAACAATAAAAAAACGACAGTATTTTAGTTGGTAAAAACATTTAACTTAGAACAACAAACAGCCTTTGGCAGCATTTCATTTTGCACAGTGTACAGAAGACGATGTACAGCTTGATCCGTCCTCATTGTGTGCTTATTTTGGCTATTGTAGCAGGCTAACTACTTGTGGGTATTAGAGGATACTTTACAGATAGAACTGTAAATCTGAACAGCAGTAAGATGAAGACAGCACTGGCTTAGAGACAAGGATGACTTTGCAAGTGTTCTTTATCCAAATCCGTACAGACAGTGTGTTACATAAAGGACAGGGGATTAGACGATGGCAGCGTTTGTGCAGTGAGGACAGCAAGCAGACACATGACGAATGTCGGGAGGACCGTTGGACCAATCCTGACCCTCACCCTGCCAACAGCTGGTCTCACCAAACTTCCCTCACACACCGACATGCGTGGAATGAACAATGTACGCGTCTGGGTGTCACCGACGAGCGGCCATACTGGGACTGACGGTACAAAACTCAGCTTGGGAGAAATATTTGGGATGCTTCCCCGATTAGAGGCCTGTATCACAACATGAGTGAAACTGAGAACACGGCCTGTTGGGTAATCCTGGTTTACACTTAACGCTATAACAGTGGGTGTGGTTATGCTAAGTTGATGCCACAGAGCAGCAGTTTGTTTGTTTGTAGAAATTAACGGATATCCTGGTTAAGGCATGACCTCCCTCCCTCTCTCTCTCTCTCATTCTACTTTATTTGCCTCCCACTCTGCTCAACAATAAGCCACAGAGATAAAACTGCACTTGGGGAGAGAAATGACACTAATGAGGGTTTTGTTATTGTTTTGTTTATGTCTGACTTGGTATTGTGATGCCAGTGTGATCAACAGGATGCAGTGCCCAACTAAAGAGTGCCAGTAATGTCATCATCTTCTGTGCACTGCTGGCAGCAGGACGGCCATAAACACGTCTGGAAACTTGGCAATTGCAAGAGAGAGTGTGTGTGTGTCTCTGTGTGTGTGTGTGAGAGAGTGTGTATTTCCCTGCAGCACATCATCAGATTGTTGCATGCTGTTACAGATTGTCTGGGGTCCCTTAAGCTGACACAAGTAAGAGGGTGTGTCTGTGCATATGCGGATTGATATGGAGGAGCTTCTTCCTAATGACAGCCACTACTTTGAGATGAAACCTCCCTGTAAGCAAACATTTATGGGTGTGACACTTCATGGGCGCAAATACTGGAGAGGAAGGGACAAGTTCAAGCTGTCTTATGCTCACAGACACGTACCGTCCGGGACCTCTCTGTCGCTGATGTGCTGCAGGTAGGGCACGGTGGTGTCATCGCTCACTTCCGTGCTGGTCTGGAACTCCTCCAGCCGCTCAGCCGGTTGCCTCGACGGTAGTTTGGGGCTGGACTCGGGAGAGACGCAGCATGACACCGTGTTCCCCATTTGCAAACCGGGTGCAAGCTTCACACTATCGCAGCAGCCAAGTCCGAGTAGTGCAAATATTCGTAGCTAGCTAAAGTTAGCTCCCCACAGCCTCATGAACATTACCAGGCTACAGTCGGTATTAGCACGGCACTATCTTTGCGTGCTAAATCGCCGCTGTGTACCAACTCCCAGGGGTCGCATTCCTGTCCATTTGTGGGTATGTGGTGTAGCGGTCCGAGAGTTAGCCCGACAGGCTCACACCGACGAGGAAAATCAGCGTCGTCTGCTGTAGTATTTAAAATTATCTTCTGGTAACATCAAAAGGTTGTTGGTTAAAACGCAGGTGGTCGCCAAGTCATTCATTCATTCAACATGCTAGAGTTTCACTGCTAGGTGGCTAACTAGCATTTTAGCACGCTAGCTAACCTACCTGGTCGGCTCCGTCTGCTTAACTTTGTTCTACTCCTCATTAACTCCACTTTTTCTGCTGTCGTGTAAACACTGTTTGGCTGTACGAAATAAGCACGTTAAGATTTCAGACCGGCAAATCCTGGCAAACACATTTCACGAGACTTTCCAGCCAGTCCCACGAATGTCTGCTTGCTCTCCAGTCGGTGTGTTGCCAAATCGAGCCCGAGGCTTCTGCGGCCTCCAGGAGAAACCCGAGGTAAAAAGAGAAAAAATCAAAACTGTGGGCAAGAAATTCTCAATGAGGTCTGACTGACTGGGTCTTGTCCCGGTTGCTCGTTTGCAAAACAACTTTGGCAGCTGCTCCGGACTCCCCTATCGGAGGCTCCACCTCGTCTGATTTGTGCTGGATGTACTCCCAGCCACCGCCGCCATCTGTTGCCTGAGCCCACAAACGCTACTACTTGGCAGGGATATGTAGTAGCCCCGCCCAGTTAGG
Source organism: Pempheris klunzingeri (assembly GCF_042242105.1). NCBI lineage: Eukaryota > Metazoa > Chordata > Actinopteri > Acropomatiformes > Pempheridae > Pempheris > Pempheris klunzingeri. The sequence goes on from NC_092021.1 coordinate 23,553,457, forward strand.
AGAATCCTTCACTCCCATTGGCTGAGAAATCAAAACAAGGCTCTTTCGAAGCCGCTCATTGGCTGGAAGAGCTGTCAGTTAGAGGCGATTTAAAGCGATGAAATGTATTTACAAGGCTACTATTTTTGTATTGACAACGACTCACACCCTCACCCTGTGAGAACTGAGGCCTGTCCTCTGCTGCAACAAACACATCCCTCCTCATTCAAGCAGTGGGACATGTGGGGGACCAGGGATGGTTGTAATCATATATAATTTTCTCCTGAAATATGTCAAAATATGCTTGAATTTTTCATACTTTTCTGTAACTTTGAGGGGGTAATATTGATAATTTTTTTTACTAGAATACATTTCTCAGACAGGTAATAGTGCCTTATTTATTCATATTTAACTTAAGCTTATTTTATTTAATGATGTGCACATTTTTACTGGTTTCACTGACTTTATTATTATTTATTTGTCCATTTTGTTGTTTGTCAATTGACTGCTTGAGCTACAAGACACCTGAATGATCTGTCTGTCTGTCTGTCTGTCTCCACCTCTATGGCATTAAAATACTGCCACACAGTACAACAGCAGTTGTGATTCCTGTAAGAAACCATCCTGTATAATGATTATCATACTTTTGATACTTAAAGTACATTATACTGATAATACTTATTGAGCAAAATTTGAATCCAGAACTTTGACTTGTAATGAACTTATTTATCAATATGAGCAAATGTTTTTCAGCTTTCTAGTATAGGTAAATGTGGGAGTTATTTATTTGTTGTTAATATCTAGTTGTTTTACTAATAGTAAGTAGTATTGGCTTATTATTCAGGGTGTTTGCTTTATTTACATCAGATTTTGAAATTTCTTTTGCCAGCTATTTATTTACTTTAATAATTTTCCTATTTAACATATTTAGTTTTTGTGTAACTGATATTTTGTTTTGCTGTGTTTGTAAGTCGAGTAATAACGTGGACATAGACACTAGAAACACGGAGCAACTGGATGCCTTTTCTTTGGTTGTTTTAAAAAAAATTTACCTTTTAAATAAACAAAAAAAAAACCTTTATCCATCTGTCATGAATATATCATTCACATATGATTGATTGACAAAAAATACATTATCTTCAAGAGCAGTTTATTGCGACATTGTAAGAGTTTACAAAAGAGTGATGTAATGTGAACAGCACTTTAAAATAATGAGCTGGTATAGTTTTTATAAGGTGACAATGCTGAAACAAACAGTATAGAACACATCGTTTGGTGACCTGGTCTCTACAAGATACTATACAATACATGGCATTTTAAATTGATAACTTGTAAAATTGGCAATATATAAACTGATCACATTAAAAGTTAGAAAAATGTTATTATTACCGTTCTAGAAATTATATGTATATATTTTTGCACACATGGATATCACCCTGTTTCATGCACAAATGGGGCCCGTGGGTATAAACTATTCTGGCACAGACATGAAAACACTTTTGGTTTTGTTGGAAAGATACCGTGTAGTCACACCACAAAGTTGGCTATATCAAATCAATAGAAGAAAAAGATTATTACCAATGTTTTTTTTCAGCACCAGCACCAGATGTGTGAATTACAAGAGGTGGAAATTTCACCGGTAACTAAACGTTTGAGTGCTACCTGTCCTGACACACAGCGTCACACCCCTGGCACTGGTTAGTCCTGAACAGTGATTCTGTCACATTTACAGTTTCCTCTCCTCTAAAACAAGCTTTACTGTCAGTGCGGCGAAAGGTGGGGATCATCAGACTTGTGGGAGGAGCTACAGTACATGCTAATGTGTCGTGGTCAATACGGGATGATTCATCCATCCATTCACAGACTTCTGAATTACTCAGAGTTTGAGGTGCTGTGATTTTTTCAGCCTTTACTCCTCTGCACATTACAAATACATACTGTACAATATCAAATTGTTTGAAACTAGAAAAATAAAACCGACAGAGCTACCATGAAGTGATGACCTTTTACAAACGGATGACCTAAAAATAAAGAAGAAACAAACTCTAATTATTAGAGTGACCATAAGTGCCCCCCAGCCCCCAGCATTTCCTCTCACCTCATGATTGAGGTACTGAAACTCATTTGTCTAACACAGGAATAGATTTTCGTCAAAATAATATTAACTCAAAGTCCACTTACTCTCTTCTGGAGCTTTCAATCAAATAAACCAGAGACTATATTTAAACTCCCGTAGACGACCACCTGTCATCACCTGACAGAAGTACTTCATCATGTAACGATGAAGACAGTGAGATGAGTTTGAGAGCTTTAAACTGTTAAGTGGACATCGAGTTAAGATGAATTTGTCAAACTGCTGCTTCTGAGGTGAAGAATGAATGTCGATAACTGTGAGTACGGTAAGCTGGAGGACAAACTGAGAATTTAGAGTTTCTTCAACAAAAATCACAGAAAGTCTCTTTTAGTTTAACAGATTTAGGTTGAGAATTAACCACCTGCCATGTTTCTTCACACTGGGACATATGACAATAAGAACACAGTCAAAAACAGTCAAACTTGTTTTTTTTTTAGTAAAATAAACGCAGTGAAGTTACAATAAAAGAACCATAAAAAGGGCTCCAACTGAAAGAAAAGTTGTGCTTTCGTCTGACGAACTGGAAGATATAAAAAAACAGTTACCGGAGATGAAAACACTTAACTAAGTAAGAACAAAAGTGTTTGTGGTTGAGCTTGAAGCCAACAAGGGTTCTGCTGTGCAGTTTTCAAATAAACACGATAGATGTCGTGGACCCCAACTGTTCTCAACAGACTCGCTCTTCTCTACACATAAACACTGTCAATCCCTAACAGCACTCTGAAATATAACATCTTCAATAAAGGCCTTTTTCTCGTACACTTAGCTGCCATGACGGTGGTAGGCCTGGTGGATCACATGAATACACACGCACATTGTCTTCTATTATACATTAACGTATGTTACAAATATGCAAAGTTGGTTTCGTACAAGCCATAAGAACATTTTTCATATCAAATAAACATAAATACATAATGTCTACACATGCTGTAGAGTCTATGTACAGTAATATAAAAAAATAAGCAGACAAATACGTACATGTATCTTCTCAAAAACCGCGCACAGTCCCACAAAAGTGATCTCTTTTCAACACAACGCACACCTTCATGGATTATTGGCGTTAAACTCGTGTAATTGTAACTCACATCTTCTGGAGATTTCACAAAGAACCCAAACTTGCTACACATTTAAAAAAAACAACAAAAACACACACACACACACACATGGCTCTGCAATCTCACACGATGTCTCTATCCATATTTCATCACCGTATGACAGACGCAGCAAAACACACAATAATGTAAAACACTGAAAAATGAGATGTCATGGAGGCCGACAGTGGCTGTTTGACCTAGAATTTAATATTACTTGGATGTGGAAAAGATACGTGTCTGTTCTACTCAACACATTTTTACCCTTTCAGACGTCACTCTCATCTGTTGTGAGACAACATTTTACTCGCCCAGTTTTAGAGCCAATATCTGGGGACACAGCGCGCCACAGGAGCGGTGACTAGTCAGCAAACCCCCACTTATCTAAACGTGAACACACCTGAATGTCCATTAAAATTGTGCTTTGCTTTAAATAACTACTTATGTTAAGCAGTAGTCAGTCAGTCAGTCAGAGTTGAATCACTACGTTGAGATGTTTTATCTAAAAACTAATAATTTGGTTGCGATAAAATGGCCCCTTGTGTTAGGAATGTTGGCCAAAAACTATAAAAATGTGGCCCCAGGTTGTAAAAACAATAATCTCTCTTTAAAACTGCATCTCATCCTGATAATAATCTCTGACAACTGTCTGCGCTGGAGAGGCAGAAAACAAATGAGTGTCTTGAAAAGTTCATCCCTTTTTAATGGAAATGATCGCGGCAGTGCCACACACAGTTCAGCTTCCTTCGAGATCGGCAGTTGGTAGCATCTTTAAAAATGTCTTGTTTTTGTACCCAATTAGTTGTGGAGTCGTAAGTTGGTTCAGGACGTGGATCCAGCAGAGATTCATTCAAAGCCTCTAACTGCAACTGACTGAGCGTGCCGGACACAGAAACATCCGAGTCTTAACTGCTGTGCAATTTGTTTTCAGGATAAAGTATGTTCTGAAAATACTGTCAAATGCAGCATGCAGCAGATAAACATATCAGCTAATGTCACATTTGTAATATATTCAATAGTATTTATAACAAGGGTTGTTTTGTGTCTTGTCGCTGTTTTGGCCAGTTTACTGTTTAACACTGAACTCACCACAGTGAATGTTAAGTTACACCACAGGAACAGAAAATATTAATTGATGAGTATTTGGCAGGTGTAAAACACACAGGACACCATGAACATTGTTCTGGTCGGTGATGTGCAGGTAACTAAAACAACAGTCTAGATGCTTAAAGGACAAAGTCGGACGTTATTGCTTCCATGGTAAACACAAATAATCCACTTTAGTCCAAATGAGGAGGCCAATAATATATGAAGCCATGTTCTTTTTGTTGTTGAAAGACGTGTTAAGGATAGTTTTCCTTTGTTTCTTTCACTGTGTTGCCAGACGGCTGTGAGGAGTACAGTGTTTAAACAGGTATTAGCCAAATCTCCGACAGTAAGACGCAGGCTGATAGACACAAGTGTGTGAGGCAACATGCTAACTGTTGACCTTTTCTGTGATGCTGCACAGGATTGTGGCTGATGTCTTAGACTATGAAGCTTCAGTTAGCACTTCGCAAGTGTCTATCATTGACCTGGATGACAGTACACACGGCCTACGGAGGAGAAGGTAGTTTAAGCAGAACTGGATCAGGATGACTTCGTCAAAAACAGCCAGCCGTGTGCAGACTGAAGGCCAGGCAGGCAGGATCAAACCGTCAAAGTATTTGAAAAGAACTGAAATGCTACTTGGCCCAGCTCGGTGTTCAGGACAGAACTATTCGGATTTATGGCAGTAAAGGTCTTTAAGTGCTTTAAGTTCTTCAATTAGTGTCTTGTTTTGGTTCTCCAGGACGGCCACTCGGTTCTCCAGACACTTAACATACTCCTTCTTCTTCCTGCGACATTCACGGGCTGCCTCTCTGTTGGAAGGACAGGACACAATTTGTTTTCCTTAATCATTTTTTTTGGGGGGGGGGGGGGGGGGGGGGTTTGGGGGCACTTTGGGGGCATCATACTGTCTGTTTTTAATTAAATGCACCTACCCCCGGCTGACTTTTAGGCTGGCCTGTTAAACCGTGTGGTGACACATACGAACCTTCTGATGCAACAGCAAAGCTACTATTGAAATCAGACATACAAAGACACAGAATCTTCCTCTGTTCATACCTGTTCTTCATGAGGCGGACTTCCCGTTTACGGGTGACCTCCTCAGTAGCACCCTGGGTGGGGAGGGCGGGGGAAGAGGCCATGACCACCCCGGGTGCGATGGTGCTGGCGGGGGCTGCTCGGATCTGATAGGCCTGGACGTCACCGGACGCAGCTGAAACGTGCGGTTGGCAGAGAGTGGGTGATCGATTTTATTATTTTATAGGGAGAATCTACCTTTAATCAGCTAGTTTGCTGACTGAGAACTGCAAATGTTTTGGTCTTTACCATCAAACAGAAAACCGCCTTCAAAAAGTAATGGCTGTAATTGCAAAACAGCACATTCTCACCTTGGACCACCACCTGGTTACTGGGAACCAGTATTTGCTGGCCGTCGCTGGTCTGTGCATACTGGAGGATGGTGGCTCCGGGCTGGGCGGCTGCCGCTGCGTTGGTCATAGTCAGAGTCTGGAGGCCCTGGACTCCATCTGTGCCATTATTGGCCAGCTGAATGGCTCCACCCTGTGTGATTGCAACTTTATGTTTGGTGACAGGGACAGATGACAAGGAGGAGAAGAGAAACAGATGACAGAATCAATCAAATCAAAGAAAAGGAAAATACAAAAGAAAGAAACACCAGCAGAAATGTGTTACGACTGCTTGTTACTGTATGTGCAATGATTCAGTGCAGCAAAATGTCTTTTCAGCAAGCACCAGCTTTCAGAAAATATAGATTTTCAACTATTATGGGTGCAGTCCAATCTACTGCCGGCATGATTTACAGCCATAGCACGCTCATTAGGCTAATTGTAATGAGCAAGCTAAAATGAAAGCTCACTGTATGTAGCCTAATTAGCAACACATCTTCAAACCAAGCCACGTTTTGGAGACTTGGTGGTGGAGCGGCAGCACCAACCTTCTCTCTCCAGCCAGGGGTTAAATTAGATTTTGTCATGCTGGGCATCCCTGGGTTCAGAGGATTTAGAAATTCTGTCAGTGTGCAGTGGACTTATCCAAAACCCGGGTTTTGTATGCGTTGGACACATCCAAAGCCACAGGAGTGCACAGGCAGGGCGTAGTCCGGGTCAGCCAAAGTCTTAATGGTGCCCTAGCAAAATCTGATTAGGGGGGCCGCCTGCAGGCTGCTATATTAGATTATCTGATAATATATGCATGTATACAATCTACAGTATAAGCCTGCTTAGCATTATATTTACAGGGACAACAATAATGCAATATCACTGCTCTACTGTAAAACTTATAAACCCATTATTATTAGTCGTAGCTGTGTAAACTGGCTTACACCACACCACTGTGTGCACTGCCTGACATGTTTTTACCCTTCCATGGTTTATCATCTTCAAAAAGAGAGGTCTAATGTTCATTTGCACTTTACCACTCAGTGATACAGCACTAAATGACATACTGGTAATGAGCAGCAAAAACCAAACTGCAGGATAGCAAAAGTATGACTCCTGATTAAAGCTACCAAGTTAAAAACGAAAATAAACATTTTCTAAAGCTTCAAAATCCGTTATTGTTTCGCCGATTGAAAGGAATAACCGAATGAATGGGTGGTAAACGGCCCCAGTCTGTTTCCCAGCAGTTCACAGTGAGAAAAAACAATGAAATTGTAAAAACCTTCTTTATCTGACTGGAGTTCAGGTTTGAAAATGGCGTCCATTAGTTTCCGTTGCCACTCGTTCTCTTTTGGACGACGAAGTTCGTCCGCATTTTCTGATATCGTTCTTTCAAACAGCTCAAATATTTCACCGGCAGCTGCAATTAGTCTCCGGTTGACAGAAGCTCTAAACTTTTGAACTGTTGACATTTTTTTACAGCATCTTCTCCTCCAGACACTCTCTGTTTAAAACGGGTCAATCTGGCATGACAAGCGTTGCTAGGTTACGTTCGGGTCTACTTCCTGGTAGCGTTAGCATGCTAGGTTAGCTTCATTCGGCATTTTTTAAATGAAATGAAATGGGTTTATTCTTTGAGACGTTTTCACCTGCCGAAACGTTCACCCACTAATGGAGCCAGGACCCGGGACCAGAACCACCATTTCACCCGTTAGGTTGTGGATCGCTGTTTTGAAGCCTCGAGTTTGGCTTTACGGACGTCGCCATCTTGGATTTTTGAAGCCAGAAGGGACGTTTGTTCCACAAAGACCACCTCTGATTGGTTAGTCACGACGTAGTCCCGCCCCATAATATACCCCTCTTTATCTCTTCTATTCTTATATCAATCAATCAATCAATAGAGTAAGTAGCTAAGCAGCTGCTGTGTTCGCAGTCCTGCCTCCCACTGCTTTGTATGTTTTAGATGTTAGATAGATCAGCTCGATAGATCAGCTCAACATCAAGCTCCAAAACATAAATGAACACCATTTTAAATGACTTCTATAAAAAGATAAAATAAAAATAACAGTGATGTTTTTAGTTACTAAAAAAGAACCAATAACGAGAGTCTTTAAGAGAATTAGCATGAATAAAATCCTAAATCTCTAAACTGTGTGAAACGACCTGTGATGTCTGAGCAGTGAGCGACAGTAGTGATGGGAATTTGGGCTCTTTTTAGAGAGCCGGTTCTTTCGGCTCGGCTCCCTAAAACGAGCCGGCTCTTTCGGCTCCCAAGTGGCAGATTTTTTTGTTGCTTCAATGAATTTATTACCAAATTATGTGTAAAATGAATTACTAATGTAAAAAACACATTATATAGAATATTTATTGTTTATATTGCTTTATTAATTTGAAATTATTTAATTTTACTGGGGTCATGGAGCTCTGGGCTGCAGGTCTTGGTGGCTGTGGTGTTGTCCTGGATGATGCTGTAGACATTGTAGGAGCAGTAGACACACTGGCACCTTCATTAACAGCAGCTTCCTTTGCTTGTCTTTCCTCCTCTAACTGAATTGATGGGTGAACAGTACACACATGTCTGTGCAGGTTGTTTTTGGAGCCTGATATGAAATTTTAATTTTGCAAAGTCTGCACTCTGCCCTCCAACTATCAATTATATTAAAATGTGTTCTGTCGCTCATGTTTCTCACCTGTCCTGCCTGCAGTCTGACTATGTAGCAGTGCTCTCTCACTCTCCGTCTGACACACAGACACTACCACACATCTTGACCAATCACAGGCGGCTTTAACAGAAAAAAGATGAGAAAAACAAACATATCGGCTCCCGATCAGGAGCCGGCTCCCGTCGCAGAGCCGGGTCTAAGAACCGGATCGTTCACGACCGACACATCACTAAGCAACAGGTGGAGTTCACCATGCCGACTATGACGCTTGTTAAACCTACTGTATTGGCCGCTGCTGGTCTGGTAGATGGGCGTGGGCACAGTAACGGTGGTGATTGCGTGTGTGGCGGAAGCTGCAGCAGAGGAGGCGTCCTCCTCGGCCCTTTCCTCCTCGATACGAGGGACAGCCGGTGCGTCGGACGAAAGGTCGTTCAGGATTTTTCTGTCGGGACGGAACAAGTGTGGGGGTTATTTGCACTGACAAACCAGCCTGAGCACACTGGTTTAAACACGTTTTAGATTTCAGACACTTATGCACCAAACATTTGCTGCTTCTTGCTTGCAAGACGAATATCAGCACAGTTTACGACGAAGCCTAGCCTGCAATGAACACAGCTTGTTATGGAAAGCAAAGCAAAGAATGGGGAGAAAATTACAAAAAGAACTGATTATGTGGCCTATGAGCAAGTAAAAGAAAACAGGAGTTTGTGTTTGAACTTATACTTTGTGTTATTAATTTTAAAATATTCATAGTAGGTGAATACTCATGGGAAAACACTACTGACAAGACAAAAAGGTGCCACACACACACACACACACACACACACACACACACACACACACACACACACACACACACACACACACACACACACACACCTGTACGAGGGCCGTCGTGACAGAATCTCTCTGCGCTTCTGAGAGTCAGTCACACTGTCTACTGACTCCTGTGAATCCTCGCTCTCTGCGATGGTGGAGATCTGGAGCAAACAAACAAACCAATAAACCAAACAAACCCTCTAACTTCCAGTTCTTCATACTGCAGCCAAATATGACACATGTAACAATAGTATCGTGTGTGTGTGTGTGTGTGTGTGTGTGTGTGTTACCTGTACAGCCTGGACCTGTGGGGACTGGATGACTGACGGCTGTGCAGCCTGGATGACGCCGTGGACCTGAACCGTCTGTCCGTTGGGAAGCTGTACCAGCGTTACTGTGGGACCTGTTGCTGTGGCGTGGCCTGTTGCCATGGATACCTGTAATCCAGAAGTGATGTGACCACACTGTTATGGTGTTTTTAAAAAATGTTTGGCATCAGCAGGACTTTTCCACTGAGTTCACTGACCAGAAGCGGTGGTAGTAGTGGTAATGTCATCTGTTACCTGTGCCAGAGTAGCGATCTGCGCAGAGGTGATCTGGTGGTTCTCCGTCTCCGTCACAGCAGTCTCCACCCCCTGCTGAGCCTCCACTACTGACTCCATCTTCATTGGCTGAGCTGAGGACGAAGGTTAGAGGGGAAGCTGTTAAAAGCTGAACTTTTGTTAAGCAGCAGCAGCAGAATCACAACCATCTAACATCTAATAATAACAGAGGGACTCACAACATTTCAGATTGTGGGAACACTTTGGGAACATCCCCTGAGCTTAGGAAAACAATTGTAGTTAATTAACCCTTTAACGTCCTCACCAAGAAAAAAGCAATGAAAAAATGTATTCTTTATATATTTTATTTCCTTGGGGCACTAATTCCAAAATTCTATGTTTTTTTATGAACAGACATTTTTTGAAATATTGGCCTCTACCAAACGGTTGAGATGTCGTATGTAAAACATGTTTTCAATAAGATATAGTGAGTCAAAATGTGCTCTACCATATGGTTGAGCAGAAGGTTAAAGGGTTAAGAAAGTTATAAAGATTATAGTTATAAAAAATGCAGTTGAAATGCAGAGGGAAAAGATTTTGAATGGGAGTCACTAATAACTATAGAATATTAACAAATTAAATTGTCTTATTTCAGTTTGAAGAGCATTCCTAGAAGATCTCCACACGTTGTTCCACCTCAGTAATGAAAAATATATCTCAGGAGTTCACACAGTACATAATAAATCTGGAAACACAACCGGAAAATGTCCCCAGAAGCCTCTTCTGCTATAAAGTTACCAGACTGTCTGTAAGCTCTGATCAGATGGTGAATCATCGTCACCACAGGAGAAAAACATGTGCATTTTGAGGCAGTGTGAACCATAAACCAAGTGTTTGTCAGTAAGAGGATCATCCTGCTGCTGCCTGGGACGCTGTTTTCTCTGTTTGGGACAATAGCAAAAACACTCATTTTTAATCATATAGGAATGTTTGCCTCACCTCAAGGGATGTTCCCACAATCTGAAAATGTTGGGAACGCCCCCCGTTACTCATGAATATAACATTTTTATTGCTTTTCCGAGCTGGTTGCTGCACCGCGGCGGTACAGTCGTAAAACTGACTATGAGGTTATGGGTGCTGAACTCAGAAATGTGCGCACGTGATCACAACGTCTTCATTTGTTCGTGATAACTCATGTGATGAAGCATGAAGGAAAAAATGCAAGAAATGTCACAAAACCGCTTCTGAGGCACTTTTAAACAAAACCAGAGCGACGGACAGGAGACGACTGCTGTCTGTGGTGGCTCTTGCTCGCTGATTAGGCCACTTAGTTCAGAGTAGCTCAATTTCTGCTGCGACCACATCCATCAACGTCTGTTACACCATAAACCACAACATGACCTGTTTTTTAGGCTCAAACTGAGACAACTGTGACCCACTGAACCTCAGCGTGATGTTTTTTTATAAAATAATAAAATACATTTGGATGTGTCCCATGTCCTAAGCAGGTATGGAAGAACCCATCTGTGTACTCTGCCTGTAAGAGGCTCTGACTTAAGACAAGATATTTCTTCATTAGACAGAACAAGAATAAAACAATGAATAATAAGTGAACAGTCTATAATGATGTATTGATATAATGATAATGAAAGTCTATAATGAAAAAAATGGCACCACTACAAACATCCGCCATCGCATTTGGGCAGAATATAAGAGGAAAACATTTGTCAGACCAAACAAATGAGTATATCAGCATGAATGATGCTTTTAATGACCGTCCCCAGTCAGTTAGCACAGTTAAACAGCTAAACACACATCTGGAACAAACTCCCAGAAAACTCTCGGCACTTTAAAATCAAGTCTGAGGACTTTTCTGTTTCATCAAACCAAATACTTTCATTCATCTCTTGCACTGCACCGTTCTTCTTTTTCGGTTTAAGCTTGTTTTTTTTTTTTTTATTTTCTATCGTCTCTGCCATCTTTGTGTACAAATGTCCTTTTAGAACGTGTTTCTGCACTTTGCCAGGTGCTTTTAATGTTTTATGTAAAGCAAGCTGTGATTGCCGTGTTGTTGAAACGTGCTTTACAAATCAACTTGCCTCGCCGTCACAATCAGGTTTTAGTAAAAGAGGCTTTTTGTTCTCTGTGCAGTAAAACCATGACGGGACACTGTAATGAAAACATTCAAAAATGTAGTGCTGACATTACTATTTTTTATTCCCCCGTGAATATTGTTCCTATTTTATACTTCCTCATATTTAAACTGTACATATTTTTATTTCTCCTCCTGTTTATATTACTGTCCATTCAGTTTATTGAATGCTCTACTGTAACCTCTCTGTCATGGAGATAATACAGGAATATCTTTTTCTTATCTTGACACCCTGTTGGCTAATTGGCTCATACAAACTGTGATCCACATCAGGGCACATTTATTATCTTTGTCTAAATTTAGAATAGACTATAGACTATTACACTAATAATCACATATAAGTAGTTTAAAGTCAAACTAAACAATAATAAATCATGATTACTGTGACAAAGAATGTGCCAATTAAATGAAAATGAAAGAAAACAATAAATTTCTGTGTTTTCTTTTATTAAACTTGAAAAGTTTAACTGTAATAATGATGCACTATGTTTATATTGTGCCCATCTAACACCGCCCACGCCAGTGCACCTCATGCAGGGTCGCCCATGTGTGCATGGAGCTGCACACACGGTCACCGTCGCTGCAGAGATCGCGGTGAAGCGGCTCTGGGAGGTCTGAGTCAGCCTCCGGGCGCTCAGTGATCTCACACTGTGCGTAGCGTCTCTCCGCCGCATGATTGGCTTTACACATTTCTCCCTCTGCTTTTCAAAAATCACTCGGGTGCTCGGTGTGTGACAGCGGAGCCACATGGCCGGGCAACGCCCCCCTCCGAGCCGAGCAGAGCAGAGCACACCGGCCCGGCCACATCCCGGAGGGAGGCCGGGTCGGTCGGGCGGGAAGGAAGGAAGGAAGGACCAGGAAAAAAAAAACAAAAAAAACACTCAAACTTCAAACCACACATGCAGGAGACGAAGAAACCTGCAGGCCTGAGTTCGTGTTTGCAGCCAAACGCGACGGCCTGCAATGGCCGATTTCTGTGCGGCACAAATGAATGGAAGTAAATGGGTGCAGGATTATTCTCATCATTATTATTCTCATAAACGCAGAGGTGATTTAAGCAAGTGTGGACATTATATATGATCGAAATGAGCAGCTAATTAAGTCGAGCAGGTAAAGAGGGGTGCATATTGCGGATGGTGCTTTCAATGCGCCGTTCAGGGGGAAAACTGCGCAAACCTGTGCGCACAAATCTGTGTTCGCTACGGCGCCGTTTTGACAGGTGAGTGTGTGATCAGCGCCGGAGTCCCGTCACAGCTTCTCACGTGTTAACACACTAACTGTCCCCCAAGGATCCGCTACCGGAGCCGCACATTTGCTCCGTTTCTGTCAAACAGCCGCAGCCTCCCCTCCCTCCATCCTGCTACAAACACACCGCGGCGCCATGATCTCTTTGTTTCCTCCGGGCCGAACCCGACCAGACCGACACTTCCTACGGCCGCGTCCCGTGTCTCTGCGCCCCGGACACCGCTCCGTCCTTACCGATACAGACTCCCTTCGTCACTCCCGGGCCTCCGGAGCTCCACTTTTATTCTGGCCGACACGTAAGAGCCCGCGTCAGGCTACACCTCCGCCGCGTCACCGGGAACAACAACACGGAGATTGGAGAAGGACGAGAAAGCAGATGGCGACACTGGCCGGAAATGGCCGACGGACGAACGGAGAAGGACGGAAAATACCGAGGAGAGGCGAACGGTAACGACGCCCTCTTGACCCGTGAAACGTTTGGCAAAGTGACAGAAAATATAATAATAATCATAATAATCATCATCATTCTTCTTCTTCATCCTATTATTATTATTATTATTGTTATTAATGTTTTTAATTATAATATGAGAATGTAACCAGAACAACAGGACTCTAATAGGGTCATAAGAGCTGTGGGCTCCTAGTAACTACAACTTAAAGGGTCTCTTCACCATCACATAAAACTGATTTTTATTTGAATGTGGTCTTGAACGTTTTGACTTTTCAGCATAGATTTGAGTAGTCTCCAACAGTTTGTGTCTGTGAATTACTAACCACCATTATTACTATGTATTATGATAAAACAAGTTGCTGTTGTTTTTCAATGTAAGCAAAGCAAGCAGTAGCAATTCATCTCCTCTATGTGGAGGCAGTCGTGCCAGAAGCAGATATCTCTGCACACATATGCTAAGACGACTGTGTGTGTGAGACAGGCTCCCAAACAGTGGAGAAAATTGTGATATATATATATATATATATAAAATAGTAAGGCTATACGTATAATAGGCCATATAGTTACTACTAGATAGTCTAATATTCTCTTTTGTGGTGGACAGACCTTTTAAATTTCAATCATAACATCTCACTATTGATATGTATATACAATATCTGCTGCACTGAAAAGACCAACATAATACTGCATTTATAAATATGAGTGTAAAGTAAAACGCTACAGGCTCACTGATGAACCATCTCTTGATTTGCAGTTTACAAGCTGCAGGTACAAGCTTTGTCCAACACTATTCACTCGTGCATTTTCTTAGCAAATAGCACAAGAGTAAATAACATCAGTAATGGATAAATTCCATTTAGCAACTACATTTTGTGGGTCTTGATACTGTGCATGCTCCCTCACTGTCACACTCTGACTTACTGGGACACCTGAATAGAACAGAGCCATTGTTAATGTCATTACTCACATTGCATGTGTTTTACCAGAACAAGCACTGAAGCCATTTTCACCACCAGAGGGAAGCATGTGACCATTTTAATGCACACAGCAGCAGTGATCTGCAGGTAGACCACACTGGAATATATGTGTCGCTTAAGAAACATAAAAATACTCTTGAAAGTTGAAAGAAAATGAAAGAAAGATAAAATACAGCACCTCAGGATGGGATGCTCAATTAAACTGTGGTGCACGACTCTTTATAAATTCACAACAAAGCATCCACATTCAAATATGACAGATGACTGTGATGTATGAAAGTAGAAAGCAGAAATACAACATAAGCAAAAGCACCATGTGACTAAATATGGAAGGATATGGACAATGAGCTTGTATAGATATTAACAAAAAATAACCAAGAGTCCTGATTTTAATCTCCCCAGATGGTGGCGCTGTAGAGCTGTGCAAACTCTCCGGCCATGTGCTCCTCAGTCTCTGCCTCCCCTCCTCCTCCCCAGCGACAGAGAGGAGAGAGCTGCTGGTGTGTCATCGCGTAGATATGTGGAGTTTATCAAGGCAATTCCTTTTATAATCCTCCTGATGCTCGTTGCCGGTGTTTTATCTGTTTAATAGCATTTTACTGCCACACGCCATAAAAAACACCCTTTTTATTGTGACACCAAACACATTGTTTGGGGAATTGACCCTGCCTGGGTAATGAACAGCAGTGAATTTGCAGCCAGTTATAAAAAACACCCAGCAGGGGAGGAGGGTGCAGGGGCGGAGGAGGGGGAACAATTTTGACCCGAAGAGGAGAGGAGGAATATTTTACAGGAGGGGGGAGGAGGCTTGTTCTCCACGTCCCATTAGAGGTTTCAACCTGGCTGATTTTTAGTTGTTTTCTGGTTTCGCGGGATCGTCGTCCGATAGTCAACATTAACTGAATTATGTACGGAAAAGAACAGTAGCAGGTGTCACGGCAGATGTGCAAAGCTGAAGAAACCAAAATGAAAATTAAAAAAAACATAGGAAGAGGCAACAGATTGAGGAAAAACAGGACAAAAAGGAACAAATGAACACAGAGGCTTGGTAAAGATCACAAGGGCTCATTGAATGGCTGAAAAGTGAATCAGATGCTGGTGGTCTTAACCAACTAAACACCAATGACACCACTAACGACGAAACACCAAATGAAGGGATATTCTCTGGAAGGTGTTTATCCCTCCAGCAAAGTTCTTGGAGAATCTATTGCCTCTTTTCCACTGCATTGGTTTTTCCATTAGCTAAAGTTGGGGCTTGTACTACAGGCTGTGTAAAAGAAGTGATTGTAGCTTTCAGGTCTGAAAAGTGAGACCAATACTGAAGAGTACTTAAACCTGCCTTCTTTCTAATAACCTGCAGGGGGCGAGTCGCGAGATTTATCAGCTCAGTGAACATTTTCCCGATGAGTTTATGGTCTCAGCCGTTAGTTTACGGTCTTCTTCAACACAGCAGGATGTTCATTTAGTAAATAGATGATAAAGCAGGGAAAGCTTCAGGGCGGGACTAACGGGGGACTAAACAGGCATGTCATGCCCGAGCCTAACCAATCAGCAGCGGGGTCTTCTGGTTCTGAAACCAAGATGGTCAAGACGCCAAACTCGAGGCTTCAAAACCGCAGTTCGCAAACCAATAGGTGACGTCATCGTGGCTACGTCCACTTCTTATATACAGTCTCTGGATAGTACCGAGCCCCTGTACTTATTGTTTGGTATTACATCTGTCGAGGTTCCAAGCAAGCTGAGCCGATACGATAAGGTGGAGTGAAAACACTGCAGACTGAACACTTGCACGACATCATTTTAAATATCTAAGCTACCATCGATAGCAACCGCACTTTCTTTATTCACTTGACCCAGATTGAAAAAACAGCAACCTCCGAAACCACATAATTGTGGTCAATTATCAAAGTGCAGACATATCAAGGACGCCATCCCTTTGATGTCCTCTGCTATCACAGTAGCCCCTATAAGGAATAGGGCAGTGTGAAAGGTGTGTAGAGCATGTGTGTGTGGTTGAGCGAGCGGATCAGAGGGAAAGGTTAACACTGTTTTCAGCTTAGCAGTAAATGCACAGTGTAGGTTAGAGTTAGTCAGTGAATAAACGTCAACACTGGTCTCTATTGCTCATTGGTGCTATCTGTAGTGGAAACGACATCGAGAAAGCTGGAGCTACAAGCTGAGCCGTGATATGCAGTGGAAACAGGAGCGTCAAAGCTGTTTTAGATGCTTGTGGAGGACCAACAGCTTGCTGATGGCTGATGTCACAAGTTCTGTATTCGTTACCACTGGACAAGAATTATATTTCAGCACTGGTGTTTTAGTGTTTCAGCTCCCATCCAACTTCGCGGCTCTGTAACGGTGTCACGCTACTTCATCCTGCCGCTCCCAAAGGGCAAGAGTCCCACTTCCTGTGATCGCTAGGTGGTGCTGCCACTTAAACATGAACAGATGCCGTTTTTTGGGGGGCATTTGGTGAAATGACTGACGCTTTTGTTGTTCTTTGAGGGAACAGACTCACAAATGAAGACGTCCAAGTCCTTATTAGGCTTTTGCAAGAGGAGGACGTTCAGAGGGCGCTGGAGGAGATACAACACACAGCCAACAGTGCAGGAAGCTATTAAAGGATGAAACCAGATTACAGGCTCCACCATGTGGACCATGTGCTGCAACACAAACAAAAAACTGATGATCAAACTATATGTGATCAGTTCTGACAACAATAGGTTCTGCATTAGCATGTTTTTCCTTATCTAAATAAGATGTCCAGATACAGATCGAATGTATAAATGGAGAAATATTTTTACCTTGATCATTGAGAGTGCAGTCGTGCAACACTTCTTCTCTGTATGTATTTCAATAAGTTAAATCTGGTCATGCTCACAGATAGCGAACAGGTGAGCGTTCCACTGCCAGCCTCACATTTCACATGTTCGTGCTTGACATTTTTTCACGAGCAGTATCTCTGTGTCTGTGTTCTGCATTTTAGGCAGACGAGGTTTTTCAATTTTCACTGAATTCAAACCCCCGCTGCTCATTTTCACCAACACCTGGAGTGTTTTGACACTTTCACAAGAAGCTGTGAAAGGTTATCTTTCTGTTAAGATCTTGTTTGGGTGTATTTCAGTGGGGTTCAGCAGCATGTAATTGTAGCTGTCTGTATTACAAAAAAAATAAAAACAGAGTGAAAATCATCATGAAAAATAGATATTTGGGACTCAATAATAGACAGAGAATCACTTATTAAGATGGAGATGTAGTAAATTTATGACCAAAAGAGTGTAGGGGAATATTTTAAAGAGGGAAGAGAAGTGTGTTCTCCATGTAGAAATAAAACTGATTCTACATGCACACACACACAGACAGACACAGAAAGAATCAATAGAAGCATTTGGTCTATTATCATAAACACACAGTGTGTGTGTGTGTGTGTGTGTGTGTGTGTGTGTGTGTGTGTGTGTGTGTGTGTGTGTGTGTGTGTGTGTGTGTGTGTGTGTGTGTGTGTGTGGGAAGAATGGTGTTTTTATCTCCAGATGGTTGACTGAGACTTGGCTGGTTGGTACAGAGTCAGAGAGAGAAAAGCAGGCAGAAGGCGTCTTTTCTACTTGAGCTCGACTGAATGTGTGTGTGTGTGTGAGTGTGTGTGTGAGTGTGTGTGTGTGTGTGTGTGTGTGTGTGAGTGTGTGTGTGTGTGTGTGTGTGTGTGTGTGTGCGCCACGTCTGCCAACCTGCCTGCCTGTGTGTGTGTGTGCATGTACATGTGTGTGTGTGTGACTGACCTTGAGGAAGGAGGCTCAGTTGGAGCAGTGAGGGACTTTTGGAAGGCCTCCCCCCCTTCACCTCCCTCACCCCCCGCTGTGCCTCCCCCCTGGGTAAAGAACGACTGGCTTCTCATCCTCCTCCTGTCCTCTCTTTTCTTCTTCTTTCTTCTGCCGTCCATTTTTTTTCTCTGCTCTTTTTTCTGCTTGTATCTACTCTGCTCTCCTCTCATGTGCTCGCTACTTCTTCTTTTTTCTCCTCCTTCTTCTCCTCTCATCTCCTCCTCATTCCCCTTTTATCTCTTCCCTTTATTACCTCTCCTGATTTCCTTTCCTCCTTCATCTCCTCTCCTCTCCAGCTGTCTCCTCCTCTCCTTTCTCCCCCCCTCCATCAGTCTCTTCTTTCTTCTCTTCTTTTATCACATCTCTTCTCCTCTGTTCTTCACTTGTACGTCCTCTTCTACCCTTGTCTCCTCTGCTCGTCTTGTTTCCTCTCTTCCTTTATTTAATCTCCTCTCCTCTCTTCTCCCCGTTGAATAACTGTGGACTCCTCCAACAATCCTTTTCAGCAGCCAAGGTGCTCTGTATGAAAGAGAGGAGAGGAGAGGAGAAAAAAAAAGAAATACAGACACGTCTAAAGAAAAGGAGAGCAGGGAATCACATGCCAAACTAAAAGCTCTTTGAAAAGCTTTGGAGACTGCAGGATGTCCGGGGGGTAATTTAAAAAACCTGCCACGGGAAACGGTCAAAGAGAAGGTGTGACAGTCTGTCTGCAACATGCTTCATATTCACAAAAGGTCTGAAAACAGCACTTTGATTCCTTCACAGCACTTGTATCAGCATGTTTCAGTCTGTGTTTGACTGTGTTTTCTTTCACATGATGTGGTTCTGGTCTGTTGTCCCTTCAAATAATGCCGTGGATGTGGTTTCTTCACAGTCTGTTTGTTTGCTGCTGTCTAGTCACAGGCGGAAACGCACTTAACTCACCTTACTGAGTGTGTCTCTGTCTTCCACTCTGGCACTCTTTGAAATCACGAATCAGAGTGAAAGGGATGCAAATTAACATCTTGGTAGCGTTACAGACCTTAAACGACAGCATCTACTCATGCAGAAGTAGAAAAAAGAAGCAATCAGTAGAGTGCAGAGCTCCAGCAGGCGATTTCTGCTCCATCCAACCAACCTAACCTGAAACTATAACCACTGAGAGCTTTACAAGGTGTCTGTTTAACTTTTTTGTTTTTTATTACAACCTTTGGTGTGTTTTGTAACTGTAGCCTCAAGCTGTATCCACCTTATAATATAACTGTTTCAATAAAGAAAAAAACAACAGGGATCTGTTCGTGTTGTATCGTATGCAACTTCTGTGGATCACAACACGTCAGGTGTGGAATTAATGTGCAGATTCTCCGCTTCAAAACAAGACGATTTGAAGAGGTCAAAGGTCGTCTTTATATGTCTGACAGCTCCAAAGCTGGAACAGAACGAAAGCTGCCTGGAAACTGATATCAAACACAATGAAAACACTGATCAATATCATGAAGGTGAGTTGTAACAAGGATGCAAACTAAATAGCGGATCGTTCACTTCATGAGCAGCGACAAAGTGACTCCTCAGCGACACTGAACGCACCACGCATTATCACATGACATACTGTACATCTTTCTAAAATGTTGTCACCTTGAAGGGAACCAGACCGTGAAATTCAGGTCTTTGGCCCATAGATTCCCATCGTCCTCCCTCTCACTCCCCCAGCGTCACGCACCCCTCTCTCTGCTTTCTGAACTGACGCACGGGATCAAACTGTGGGGGAGATTTACTGTTTACATTCCTCTGTCTGCACGGCATGCTTACACACTCCTGTAATCAACTTGTGCCAACGCATCCATCTGAAGTCCCGGCCTGCAGTCGTCCGCACGAAGCGCAGGATGACGTTCACACACTCGCCTTTTTGTCTGCTCCATCCGTCTTCTCCTTGTTTCCGCTGTGACCTTTCAGAGAGTCGAGGAGGAGATGAAGCAAGAGGAGACCTTTAGCAATGGAGCGCATCCTTACCCTCTAATTATTCACTTTGTTTCACTTAAAACTTGCTGGGAGTGTTCACTAGGTGGACTGGTACACCCCATTCATAGTATGAAGTCTACATTTTTACATATACTGTTGCTATAGCAGCACATACACAGTTTAGAATAACAACATTTAACTTCTGATACACTGGCTCCTTAACTTCAGGCGGACAAAAGTAATTTCTTATGATCCGTGCAGAAGAAATGGAAACAAAGGGGACATTGTTTTGTCCTTAGGATGATAGTATTTGCACTATTGTAGGAAAACAGTTGGCTGTTTCTTTCTAACAGAGTAATGTCCTTCACTGTTCACTAGATAGACTGTTCTCCTCACGCTGTGTTCACACTACAAGCAACAAAGCTGCAAAACGACCAAGTGTGACCAGCTACACTGACGCTGAGTCACCACTCAAGCGTTGCTCAAGCGCTCGTTGCTGTGCCATCGTGAGCTTGTGCTCCACATTCATTTATGAGTATCCTTAATAAGCCAGTAAAGCATGATTTATTAGCAATACATGGAAGTTAGCATAGTGTCAGCCAGCTAAATAACACACCACCACAACTTGCCCTTGTGCTTTTAAAAATGTGCATCACATTCACGTCACATTCTCCCACAGTAGTTAAAGCTGCGTTTTCTGTTAGCGTGAAATAAAACTGCTACGGTTAAATAACACGGGGGAAATGGTTAATGGTAATAGTGAAACACAAACGTTTGATCGATTGACGCTTCACTTTGTCATTCAAGAGCGATTTAGGTATTATTAAAGCAGGTCAGGATGTACGGATGGATCAAGAAAACAATGGACGATCTTCAAAAAGAAATTATTTTAAGATGTGACAATACCATGGTTAAGGTTTGGTTAGTTTTAGGCACAATCATTCAATTTGCCTTGTTAATGTTAAGGGACCTGTTTCATCATAGTTACAGTGCTAAATAATAAAAACAATGACTGTCAGCTGTAAATGGCAGACAAAGAGTGTGTTTCTCTGACTAAAGCTTCATGTGAACCACTAGTTACTGGTGCTAATCTATGATTGGACAGTTGCTGTTTGGGGGAAGAGTTGATGATAAATAGATAAATGGTAAATAGACTGTACTTGTATAGCCCCTAGTCGAGTCTTTTTGACCATTCAAAGCATCGTAGCACTACAAATAAATCAGTTCATTTCTTCAGTAGCCACATTCAGCCGTTTTTTAAGTTACTCAGAGCAACAAACAAGCTTGTTTTTGACTGTCTGTCCTCAAAAACTCTGTACAAGCAACTGCAATAAAGGAAAAAAATGACTTTAAATCAGTTCAATATTACTCTCCATGAAGCAGGATACCTGATCAATACCTATATCATGCTAAAACGACAGGCATAGCCCATTTACATCCAAATAGAGTGGGTTTTTCCACTTCTTACATCCCTGATTAGTATATTCTTGTACTCAGAGGCAGCAGGCTTCTCATTTTTCTGTCTGTGCATCCTCGTTTCTACATTTACTGTCTGGGAAGAGCAGCTCCTCATTTCCCCCGAGCAGAGACTGAGTGCATGCAGAGGAGGAGTGGGAGGCGAGAGGAGGCGAGCGGCAAGGCCTTAGCAGGGCTATTTTTATGAGGCACATAATAAAGATATGGAGATGAAGCATCTATATGCTACCTGAGGACTTTCCCTCTGCTCCCAGTCTGGCCTGACAACCTCCTCTCTTGTTTCTGCTCCTCGGCTCCCGTGGAGGATAGAGAGAACAGGCTGAGATGAATGAGAGTAATAACCCCACTGTCAAGAGAGCGAGCAGTGGGGAGGGTCATGATGGTGTAAACACCAGAGCGAAAGCTTGCAGGTCTGTGGTTCTATTTTTACTACGGCACAGGGGGAGGTGGAGGGGGAGGAGAAAGTGGGATGGAGGGAGGGAAGAGGAAGTGGTATGAAAATGTGAGTTCTACATTATTCATGGACCCAGTAGAGGAGCATGGACGGCGGCTGGGACACCTTTCACAGCCTGCACACACATTTGTACTTATATAAGAACGCTCATCGACATGACACATTCCCCAGCCTGTAGAATTAAAGGGGGATTTCGCTGATTTTACACATTAAAAATCAACTAATCATACATTAAGAATAAATCAAATGTGCTCACGGGCCACTCGTGTGACAAACCCACAGTGAATGATCACAACTCTGTGTCGGCTTAACAGCACATTTACTGAATGGTTCAGTCCCTTAACAGCAGTTAGCAGCTAGCTAGTGAACAATAAGGAACATTTAGCAGCTAAATACACAGATCGGAGCTAAAGGGAGAACGAGTATTGGACTCACACTCATCAGGTGAACACAAACACACAACAATTTTTGCCGAAACATTTTTATAAACTTCTGGCGGAAGTTTTTCTGCCTCCAAGTGGTTAAAATGTGCTTAATGTAGCTTTAAATGAGCTCAATCCACAGAGTTTTGAAGGAAGCTTTGCCAATATTTAAGGTTTGAAATGACTTGTAGGTACAAAAAGTTTTCCAGTATTGTAATTGTACTGTACTGTACTGTAAGTGTCTGACAACTTCAGAGAAAGGATCCTTACATAGACAGTCCCGTATGATCCCTTTTATTTGACCAGAAACGGCTGTTATATCACTTGTTTCAGTGCCACCAGACTCCATTAACAAAAACAGGAATTTTAACTCACAGAAGCTGCAGCTTTGATCAGTTAGTTTGTCTGCGTTATTGTGTGACTTTGGTGCTTTAAAGAGTTATTTCAGATTGGAGCTACTGTGTTAAAACACCAAAGTCACAGCAACTAGACCAGCAACGTGATCCTGACAATATTAGAGATGTAAAGTAAAATAAAGCATCTGTGTGTGTGTGTCAATATATGTTATATGTAT
The DNA here is from genome assembly GCF_042242105.1 of Pempheris klunzingeri. Lineage (NCBI taxonomy): Eukaryota > Metazoa > Chordata > Actinopteri > Acropomatiformes > Pempheridae > Pempheris > Pempheris klunzingeri. Next base: position 23,576,678 of record NC_092021.1, read on the forward strand.
ATGTTTTTGACCACAAACTGTCATATATGCACCTCATATTTTACAGCAAGTTTATGGATTTATTCATGTTTATATCAGATAGGCTGATATCCTTGTACGACTCTGTGTCACTGTCCTGCGCTCTGTGTGTGTCAGTGTGTGTTTGTTCATGGACGCCATATTATTTACATGGATGAGTGACCTTCACAGGGTCGTGTCACGCTCAGTAAAACCCTCTGTGCTATAACTCTGCACAGTTTTCAGCCCTGGACTCCCTCTTTCGGGCCGGCTCTTATATCATGTTTCTTCACAATGGAGCTTAAAGATCAGCTTTGTGTTACACACTGAAGTCTCACAAACGCACATGGCAGTGAAGTTTGTGGTATAAATAGGATATAAATGTGATGTGATATATTAAATATACTCCCGGGTCCCATGAAAATTAATGAAGAACAGTACAGAATTGAGAGACATTATCCAGATGATAGAGGTAGAGAAATATAGAGGTAGATATGTATATACAAGAAAATCATTCTTCCAAGGAAACAGTGAATCTTCTACTGGGAATGTCATTGTGCACTAGATGTACACATATAAAGCCCCATAATGAGGCAAATTGTTGTTTTTACACTTTTTTTTTTACAGATGAAATATGGAGATAAAACATATTGAGCTTTAGGGGTGCTGCTAAGTTGAGTTTGTTACCTGTCGACAGAGCCAGGTAAGCTGTTTCCACTGTTTCTACTCTTTATCAGAGACTGTGTATAAGAAGTGGACGTCGCCATCTTGGTTTTGGGGCGCGAAGACCCTGCCTCTGATTGGTTATGTTTAGGCATCCCCTGCCTTATTGTCTGGTTTACTCTAAACAGAGCCATCATTTACTAAATGAACATCCTGCTGTGTTGAAGAGGAAATGGAACTAGCTGCTGAAACCATAAACTCATCAGGAAAATGTTCACTGAGCTGATAAATCAAGTGAGAAATCATTTTCTCATTGACTTCCATCCAATCAGACTACAATCAGCCGGCATCATGTTCACGGTACAGACATGAACATGAAGAAGTATTTTCCTCAAGATGTCAGTCTGCTCATTTAAGGCAGTAAAGCGTCATCTTGTGGTGCCATTAATATAAAGCAGTGATATTAATTAAAGATTTGAGCAAAGAGAAAGACTTTGGAGGAGACTGCGGTAAATTTTTAAATATTTCACAGATTAGCAAAAATAAAGCCATCAAAGCTTAACTATTAATATTATATGTATTTGTAAGAGATTAAGGATCTTTTAATATTCTCAAGTAAAAGACAGAATTTAAATTGGAAATATTCTAAATGTCTTGTGCATCATTTTAGATGCATTTCAACATTCAACCAGTATTTTTGTATGTCAGGAAACTTTAATGTGAATATGAAGTCACCAGTGTGTGTGGCAGAGATGTGTCTGATTAATCCTGACTAAATTAGGTATTAACATGATTTTAACAGTGAAATGTGATTTATTCACATTTCTATATTATCATATATTTATATGATTTATATTATTTACCATTTTTCCACTATGTCAAATTTGCCTTCATCAGTATTTGCCCTCTTATCCGTATCTGCACTCTCGAGTTATGAATTAATTTTATACCATAATGGGTCTTTTCATGATCTATGATTCATTGGTGGCTGTGGTGAAACTGTGGTGTTGCGCCACCTGTCCCGTCACCTCTCCACTTAGCTCAGCTCACCTCCAATCGACCCTGGGACCTGAGCCGACATAGCAGCAGTGTCCTGCAGAGACACTGAAGACAGAGAGACAGAGACTGAGGCAGAGACGGAGAAGAGATAAACAGAGGATGTGAAATCTATCTGCAGCCGCTCAGCTGCTGGCCAGGATGCTGCTGCTGTAGCATCCTTAATCTGACTGGCAAGGCCTGATGCTGATCTGACAGCTCCTGCTGATGTACTGTGGAGAGAAGAGATAGGCGCTACACACACACACACACACACACACACACACACACACACTCATCATCTTGTTGGAATGACCCTAAATCCCAAAGACATTTCAAAATTTGAGCAACACTAAAATCCAGACTTGTGGTACAATGGAGGAGGGATTATTCCAAATTCCAAAAATTATACACATTTATTATAATTGATTAATGTATCTATTAATAATCATGCCAAACTCCTGCTCCTTAAAGGCCAACAGGGTAATATCTAGTCTTAAAATCTTAAGAAAAGAAAGTAACCACACATTTCACTGATATTGATGGTCATGTTGAACTGTTTCATGTGAGGAACACAGATTTCTGGGCTTGTGCGGTGATTTTTAGCTGTATGTCACTTACCAACATCAGCTGCTAATTAAACAGAGACAATACTTCCAGGAAATAAAACTAACATTCTGTGTAATGAAGCTAATGAGCTCTCTCTCTCTCACACACACTCACTCACACACACACTGTATGTATTGGAGGGGTATTTGGTGACATGACACAAGGTAATAATACATGTTTGACTTAACTGACTTAAATCAAAGTTTAAATTCATGCAGCAGGACCACAGTCTGATCTGATGTCCACTGAGCTTCCACCAGGGCAGTTTGGGAATCAAATGCACGGCTCGAACATGTGACGGCGGTTTAAACGTGAAGGTGGCGTGTCGTTGGGTGTCACGCGACTGCCCTGCACCTGCTCGCTGCTGCCTGTGTCACTGATGCTTGGAAAAATGTAATGAAGCAGATCGCCAGAGCGGAGAGAGAGCAGACATGCAGAAGAGTATCTTCATCAGTTTCCCCTCGTCCTCCTGTCAGGCCGGTTTTCTCCTGTGTCGCCATTGTTTGTTGTTATGAAGGTGACAAACCGACCTCTTCCTCTCACCGTTGAAAAAGAATCAACGAATCAGTGAAATTTTCCTCATCGAAAAAAAAAATCCCAACATTTCATCCTGTGTTTCTATTTATTTTCTGTGGGATATAACCAACCTCAGCTGGGCCTGGAGTCTGGTTGCCATAGTAACAAGATGACCTAGGTTTAAAAAAAAATAAATAAAGAATTAAATGGTTTTCTCAGTTTGGCGTCGACCGGTCTGCAAAGAGCCTCGACCTCAGCCCCATTCAGCACTTATGGGCTGATTCAGAGCGCCGACTGTGAGCCAGGCTTGTCTGTTGTATTTTAGTAATGTGCTACACAGCATTCACACATCCATCCTAAAGGTGTAACATCAATGTTGTTCTTTTTCCTCTCAAAGTAAATGTCACAAATTCTTTCTCTACTCCACTACACTGTTTATCCAGTTTATCCTTCACATATCGAATAACCTGTTTACTTAAGCACACGTAAAAGCACTCAGGCACCTTTATCCATCTGATTAGGACCAATCAGCAGTCACGCTTTTAATTGGTCTATCCCGTAAATTAATGTTATTTTCTGTATTGTATATTTCTGAGGAAAACATCACAATAATGTTTTTGAAGCACAACACACTGACAAATATAATGATAATGTTACATAAAGCCACACAAAACAAAATAATGCATAATCAGTAGTGACAGTCCCACAGCCCTGTGATCCTTTTTCTGTCGTGTGTGTGCGTGTGCATGTGTGTGTGCATGTGTGTGTGCACGTGTGTGTGTGTGTGACTGGAAATAGCAGGTGACTTGTTTTGGTGCTGAGCCCCATATGTGCCATGTAGAAGGGAATACATGTGCTTGTGTGTCTATCTGTGTGTGTGTGTGTGTGTGTGTTTGTCTAGCTAATCATGTGTGGCTGAGTGCACTCAACAACAACAACACCCCATCACCAGACAGACAGGCTGGCCGGCAGGGACCCCTGTCCACCATCTGTGTGTGTGTGTGTGTAAATGACAGACAGACACACTCACAGACTGGTGGTAGTGATGGTCTGGTCTCCACCTGTCCCCCCTGTCATTACCCGGGAGGTGATGGAGGGGAACAGAGAGAGGGATGAGGGAAGATGAAGAGGCGGGGGGGAAAGGTGGAGGGGAGAAAACAGGAGAGATAAACAGAAAAAGAAACGAGACAGAATGAGCAGAGACCTCAGTGTGACGTAGTCGCAGGTGAGGAAACCAGAAAGAGACGTTGAGAGGCTGCAGAGAAGACTCGATGTGACAGAGACAGAGAGACAGGATGAAAATGGACAGACTGAGATGTAGATGGAGAGTGAAAGGACAGATCAAAGAGGAACGATGAGGGACGGTGAATGAGGAGAAGAAAGTTGAGCAGTTCTAAAATACACGAAGAGGCCCAACAGTCTGCCGAAGAAAAACAAAAAAACAGGAGGAGGAGCACAGAAAGTCAAGTGTTGAGACAAAAAGCTGTGAAATGTGACAGACGTTAAGCTTGAAAGTGAATTTAATACAAAGAAAATACTAATAAAAAATTGTAACCTGTAATTTTGATCATAAGAAAATGGGACTTATGAAGCACTGACAGAATCACAAGCTGACGAGGAGTCTCATTCTGCTTTATCTAAGCTGTGGAGTTCCTCAAGGCTCAATTTTCGGACCTCTTTTATTTTCCTGTTTGCTCCCTTTAGATCTGCTCGACTGTGTCTCTTGTCATTGCTTTGCTGATGACATTACTTTATATATGACACCCTTTTTTTTTTAACTTAATGAAGTGGCTTGTACAATTACAAGCGAATATTCTTTATCCTCTTAAATCCTAAATCCTCTTTTTACTTTAAAGACTGCTTGATTCTGCCATTTTCAGAATCTAATCTATTGTAAAAAAAAAAAAAAAGGTTGTTGCTACTATTTTACTCTTTTACAGCATATAAATGTTCCTTAATTCCTGCTAACTGACTGTGTTAGGTTTAAAAAATATACTATCTGTAGTAGAAATGAGATGATAATAATGATAGTGACACTGATAGTGTTTTCTCTGGATATTACCGCGGTCCGGCTCTGCATCCTTGGTGTAAGAAACACAGTGCAGAAGTGAATATGGTTCTTACATATTGGTGTGATGAAGCAGTTCATTGTCCATCTGTTTTGTGTTTAACTCCCTCCATCTGGTGCAACTATGCGCTTACAGAACAACTAATTTGTTGTTTCCTCTTATTCAATGTTGCTTCACTCCTAGATCTTCAGTTCAGTTCACATTTTACATTTTACAACACCAAATATATTTATCAGTTTTAATTCTGACTTTGACCTTGGTACGGACTCCTGAGGGTTGGCTGTGGGTACAAATATGATCTTGCTTATTTTAGGTTTTCATTGCTGAAGAATTAATTATGTAGCCTGGAAAAATGAGCTGGAATGATCTTGAGACCTTGCTGCATAACTGGAAAAGATGTGACCCTCATCGGCCTCATGGTGGCGCTGTAAATATGGCCAAACAGGGAAAAGAACTTTGAAAGGCCAGCACACCTGGTCCAACTCAAGTAACTCTACAAAAAGCGTTTTTGACCATAAAAGACTGCAATGTCTAAACTTGTCCTGCACCATGTGCTGAACATACACACCAAGTTTCATTTGCATCCAATAAAAGGGGGAAGTTGTCTTCAGAGTTCTGGCCGAGTGCTCAGACTTAATTTTAGACAGACTTTAGCATTAAATTCAGCTAAAAGGAGCCTGAAGATGGCAACCAGCTCATTGCTGCTCGTGGCTTTAAAAGCATAGTTTGGATTTAATGCACAGAGGATGGCAGTCAGCGCTTCCGCAGTTTAGTGTTTACTTTTTTTAGGTTTTAGGGTTACTTTCCAAGCTCATTGTTGATTGGAAACTAAAATGCACATGATGTTGAATCAGGTTAGAAGCACAACAAAAGCTTGGTTTTGAGTTGGAACGTTAGATGAGTGAAGTAGCTTTGCAATTTGTCTTGGCAAACTATGAAATATACCCATTATGTAAACTTTGAGACAATATTTAACCATCACTGCTGAGACTAGTGCAGAAAACAATGAAAAACTACAAAGAGCAGCTTTATTAGTCATTACTGAAAGCTCTGTATTGTAGGAAATTGTATTTTCAGGTGTTAAATTAGCCCATCAGTAATCATGCACCCCCACTTTTAACTATGACAGGACGCCCATGATCACAGGCAGTGACTCAATGTACAAATATAACATCTGTACACAAGTGGGAGCAGTTTTACTTCAACAGCTTATAAGAATGAGAGGTAACCTTTAACGTATGCCTGTGCTGCTGTTCTTTTCCTGTGTTTTGCAGCTAGAGGGTTCATACAAGGCTAAAAAAGAAGTTTTCAGAGCCGTGGCAAAGCTTGGGAGCGCACACACACACACACACACACACACACACACACATATATACACACACACTTTTACAAATTTCCAGGAACCCTCCCATCCCTCAGGCTCACCCCAATTCAGATGTCATATGTGTATTCTCCCTGGATCAAAGGGAGGTCACGTTAATTAGCCAATTTCACACTCCTCTGCCAGCACACACACACACACACACACACACATGCTCCACTGTGACACAGACGTGTTAATTAAAGACTTTAGACCACAGCAGTGGGAGCCAATCAGCGCTCATCATTGAGGGTTATGACCCTGTTTATGATGTGCTGTTGATCACCAGTGAAGTCACATGTACAGTATTCTGAATTATACATGTTCGTATGGAGCCTGTAAAGTACGTCAGGGTGTCCAAACATAGACCAGACGCCATAACGAGGAGCAGAGAGGCGTCTCCTCTGTAACACCCTGCGTTAATGAGCGGATAAAATGACGCACGGAGGAATGCTGGATTCTGCCGTAGCTTCTGGAGTATCATCATCATCATCATCATCATCATCATCATCATCTGCTGGCATTTCTATCTGTTACCAGGCGACAACTTCCACTTGTTTGAGCAGTGATAATTATTCCAGGGCTAACAAAGATGATGCTGATACCATCCATCAATGCATAAATATCGATTGCTTGTAAGTGGTCACAGCATGAGCAGGATAATCAACTTTATTGCACGCAGTTATGGAAATTAATGCAGCCAGTAGAGGCACTTAAGACACATTATTTTCTTCCATGTTCTGCATTATTTTATTTTTATATAACTGCTCTGCTAATCTTGGATTGTTTGTCTATTCGTGTATATTTCTACATACAGCAAACTGCTATTATGTCGAAACTATTACCTTCTCCAGGCCTCTGAGACTCTCTTAACTAAGACTGAACCAACTATAACCCCCCTCCCTCCCCTAAGATCTTAGGAACAAGGCTACAAGCTTTTCAGTTTATTACAAAGTAATCCATATTCATCCAATATTTTTTCAGACAGTATTATTGCTGCATGGCGCCTGTTTACACATGTGCATATGAAAGACTCTGGAGGTTTTGGCCATCTGTGCGTGGTTGTGCGTCTCCTGCATGATCCACACCTGGTAACCACCCACCCACTCACACAGTCTCAGTGTGTATGAGTAAACTGCACCTGGGTGGACACACACACACACACACATTTAGAGGAGACAAAAACACACAGGCTCAGGCTTAAACGTTTTTTTTAAATTAGTTATGATCATCTTTAGATTCAAGCTGATATTTTCTGCCGGCGCTCAACATCTTTCACCATTTTCATGGCCCAAAATGACAACTAATCCTGTGGTGTGAGTGGGCTCACGTCCATATGAAAAGAGTCAAACTCCTTTCAGACTACATCAATAAACCTGATATATGCAGAATCCGCAGCAGCCAAGCTTGACTAACCCACACATCGCTACTCCCATTCCAGCACAGGCAGTTTGACAGAGAAAGTCCAAAATATGAAGAACACGCAGTATGTGGGTTTGACAAAAACATCACTTTGACCTTTCATCATTTCCAAAGTCTGGCCGTGTTTATGTATCTAATCTGGCAGACGTGATTTTTATCTCTCCATGTTTGTTGAAACTCTTAAGAGGTCCCGCGTCGTCCTTTGAATGCATTTCTAAAGTAGCTGCATCAACATTGGCATTTCAAGGTAATGTAGAGAGATTCACTTTGAAATATATCAATATACTGTCTGATGGAAGTGTGGGCCCTGATAAGGTGTGCAGTGGTGCCAAATATAAACTACAGCCTGAGGCATTTATACTTAAGGTAGGGGTTTTCAGTGTCGGGGTCGGGACCCCCTGAGGGCTTGTGTGATAAAACTGATGGCAGAAGAAAAAGATTTCCACATAAAAATGTTGTTTATTTGACTTTCTCAAATCGGTTTTTATTTCTCGTTAAACATCAGAGTGTTTTACCTGTTCAGGACTCTAAAGACTAATAAAATGAATCAATCTGACTAATCCATCTTTGATTGAATTCCTCACGGCTCATAAATACATACAACCTGGGCTGGGGGGTTGTTATTAGGCCTTACTGTTAGTAGGGCCACAAGCCAGAAGCAGAAACCACTGACTTATAGGTCAGGATTAGGGTTGGACTCATAGACACGCCTGATATTGGACTTTGATATTAGGAGTGGGAATAGGGACTGAATCATCTGCTCTCATATGTTTTAATATTTTACAGAGAATTCACTAATAGCACTGCAGCCAACATGTTTCAGCCATGATAGCAGTGTAGCTATAGGGATGTACAGACATTCATGAATACTAATTGTGTGTGTGGTAAAACCCAGACTGTTTATCCAGTGGCACTTACTTTGCACACTTCACCTCACACACTGTGACACTTGTACTTTTCAATCTGTACTTTTGTTTTAAAAAGGGACAGACTATTTAATTGTATTTTATTGTGTCTAAGTTTCTGTTCAATCTTGTATTTTAATATTTTGTATTGTTATGACGACCTCTGTACCGCACTCTGACACAACAATTTCCTCCAGGATAAATAAAGTCGGTCTTATTCTTATTCTTATTCTTCACGTTAACATTTGTAATAGAGTGAAAAGTCTCAAGAACAATTCCCATGATTTGGTTTATAACCAAACATGTGCCAAACTAATGACATCTCCACCACTCTAAGCTTCACCTTGTGTTTAGTCTTAATCAACATGCTAAAACGCTACACCGCGACGGTGTATGTGGTGAACATCAATATGTTAGCATGATCACTGTGAGCGTGTTAGCACGACAACAAGTCAATTAATCTTTTAGTTCTTATGATGTGGGAGGACAACCAACACAATATAGGCTATTAAACAAAAAAAAATCCAGCAAATAATAAATCAGAGCTTGATAAAATATGTTCGCTTGTCTATGTGGAGATTTCTTTTTAGATAATAAACATTTTGAAATTATTTCTAATGTGAAAATTATTCCTTCAGTGTGTGTTCTGTGGTTTGATCCCTGATGATCTGAGACATGTGCCCTTATAAAAACACTGAATAAAACATTGAATAAAACATCCATTGATACTGAAAGCTTCCATCCCCAAACATGAAATTGTTATGGGACTATAAAAGCTCACATCACCCTAAACCCTCGTCTTTGTGCGGAGATGAAGCCCCGCTGCTGAATTCCAGACATGCTGCCTCATTGATCCTGCCTGCTTTGCTCTGCTCTGTCTTCACTCATATTGCGGTGTTAAATTGAGTATAAATGGATGGCACCGTGCTGTTACATGAAAGGTCAGAGGTGAAACCCTCAGGATCCTAAACGGCCTCAAGCAGCTGCCGCTCCTTTTGACCCAAGGACCTTGATGAAAGAGGCTCGGAGGATGGGGAGAAAAGAAGGAGAACAAAAGGAAAGGAAAGGGAAGAGAGTGATGAACAATAGATCAGTCATGCGCCTTCAACCACACAATAATACAGTACATCTGTCTCTCCCCGTGCACGCGGTATAACCATGTACAGAATAATGCAGATACATTTTAGAAAGGATCCTTTTCTCTCAGATTTGGCCTTCATTCCACACTCAGCCGGCAGATTCCACCCCCAGGCTTTTCAAAAATGCTCTTCACAGTGAATACATTGCTGTCCTCGCTTTTCAATGTGAGCAGGAGAACAGAGCTTTTTTAGAAACACTGTTGGGAGGCTGTAAACCTTCAAATCAATGCACTCATGGCTAAATCATAGCAGCAAAAACAAACAACTAATAGGCCTATGGGGGAGACAATGTGCACCGGGGCCTCTCCACTTCCTGCACGGTGACTGAAGTGAACGTTGGCACTGGACGTAACTAACTGATGCACTTACAGAACTTACAGAAAATAGATTTAGGAGTTCCCTTTACCAAATGTACATTTACAAAAGAAGCCTAAAGGGAATCTGTCCCTGAAGGATAGTTTAATATATCCACTCACATGACGTGTGCACGTGTCAGCATCTGTGTTGTGACACGGAAGACGACACAAATGGAGACATAAGCTGTGAAAGCAGGTTTGGCTAAAACAGCTGTGATCTGTATTTATTTTCAAATATCTTTTAGCTCATTGTTTTAATTTTCTGGCTTGTAACTCTCACCGTTTTGGTTCACTTTCCCCACCTTCATAGCGCTGTTTTAATTACAGCAGATGGCTGCAGCAGGTAGACAAAGGTAATGACCGGCCGGTGATCATACCGGAGCAATTAGCTGCTGAAAAATCATATATTCCCCTCAGGAGACCACAAATAGAGCTAAAAGGAAAATGAACATTGGACTTGTTGCTCCACGGCGACTTGATGTGTAAACAAGCAGCTATTTGCAAACATGTTTGCCATATCAGTTTAAAAGGCGATAGACTGGTGAGCAGAAAGAGCTGCAGAGCTGTGACGACATACAGAGAAGGGCAGAAAGGCGGGTATTTCTACAGGTATTAGTGAGGGGCAGGTGTGCAGGTGGGCGTGGAGAGGTGGGAGCACACAGGTGGGGACTGAGGAAAGGATGCAGTGGCTGAAGGAACACAGCAGCGAGTCTGAAGGGGAGAGAAAAAACAGGAGACAAGAGGCCTCTCTAAGAGCAGGGGAGGTGTTTAACAGCAGGTTATGTACAAACAAGTCAATCATGAGAGCGCCCTAATCCCACACAGGTGTGGAGAAGGCCACACTTAAATAGGGGGTCAAACTCTCAGACAGCCACATGGGGCAAGTGAGGATGACAGTAAAGATCAGCGTATCTGTCTGCCTCTGCTGCTCCAGCCCTGTTCTCTCTCCGTCTGCTTTGGTTTGTTGTCTGGAATCTGTTCAGTGGATTCCTGTTTCCTTCATTTTAATTTCGACCCAAACCACGAAGCTACAATACTCTTCTTAGTAAAACTCCCTCCGCATCTCACATGTCACGTTAACTAGAATTCATCTACACACTCAAAAATCATCATGTCAGCACTGAAATGAGGAAACTGGCTTTTAAATATTACACTTCAAACAAGTGGAACAGCGTGCCGAAGCTTGTAAATCTAGTCAAGCTAATTAATAAATCTCTGTTGTTGTTGTTGATCTTGCTCTAACTCATTTTTCTCACGTTGTGTACGTTTTATAATCAGGGCGTCCTTGTAAAAGAGAACGTGCTCTCAATGGCCTTCCCTGTTTAAATAAAGGTTAAAGAGAAATAAATACAAATAAAAGTGTTTATTATGATTTAGTTGCCACCAGTGAATATTGTAGGGAATGCACTGATCTAATAAGGCCTCAGATGCAGGTTTTCACAGCTAATGAAACATAGGAAGAACATGTGTGGCCTGTACATCATCACTGACCACTGCTGAGTCCAGAGTTTTTGTTCTACTACTACTACTAACTGATCTCTGCATGATGGAAAGCTGTTTCACACCTAAACGGCGCCTTCAAACAGAACGGCGTTCGAGTTGATGTGGTATGTGACTACGCCTTCATTGTCGCTGTTCCACTTTGGACCAAAACCGTCCATGACTCATACGGCGGTGTGGCTGATTAAAGTTGCAGAACTTGTTCACAGCTCCACGTACCCTTTAAACAGCGGCGCACACCAGCAGAGCGAAGCATGGAGTCAGAACTCAGAACAAGGTTACTGAGCTGCAGGAGTATCAGACTGGTAATTACTGAGGCAGTTACACAAACACACACAGACTCTCTCTCTCACACACACACACACACACACAGGCATCTGTCATCTATGGGCAACTGGTGCCACGGCAGCTAGCAGCTAATTGGATCATTGTCTGGAAAGGAGAGAGGAGGAGCGAGGGATAAGAAAAAAAAGAAGAGGAAAGCAGGCTGTGGAGAGAAAACAAGAGATTAATGAGACCAAGAGCTCTCAGAAGACTGCTGGGCAAGGTGAAACTCACCAGGGATAAGTGCTGCAGATTCGCCTGTTTACTAGCAGTTATGCAAAAACAGTTTGTATATTATAACCATGTAAAGAGTCTGTTTCTTTATAGAAATCAGTTGTTGCCAGATATCATATGTGATCGTTCATCGTTCAGCCTAAAAAAAAATACCTTCCAGTGAATCCAATAACTACACACTGTATAAAATGAAAGTGGGTGCTTGCAGATAATTCTTCAGCCTCTTTTAGCCCATAGTTTTGCTTTAAAGGCATATTTACTGTCAGCTCAACCTCTTCCCAGCATGTGAGCCCACTGTAAACTACCTGCCAAACACCAAACAGCAGACAAAGTTGGGTGACAAGAGAAAGAACCAGATATTTTTCTCAGCAAAACAGAGGAGAGTGGATATTGGACTTACATTCATCAGATGGAAACAAACACGACTCCAGATGAATCACCTGGATGTTGGCAACGGTTGGCCAAAGACAGAAGCCGAAACAATAGGACGCAATAATGTGTTTCAGCTTATTCCAGAGTTCTTCTGCCCCCAAATGGCCTAAAAACAGACTCATGAATCCTTTCTGTCACTGTGAAACCACCCAGGGTATCACAGGTTAGGACTGGAGACTCTTGGTTGAAAGAAGCTGGTGTGATAATGCCTAACAGCTAATTAGCTTAGCTTAGCTTCTCTGAGTACACCTCTGAGAGGCATTGATTATCACACTGATGATCCCAAACCAAACACACTCTGTGTTTACAGTTTGGTGACAATTTCTTTGTCTGTGAATAGCCACAATTATGCATTAATCCAGATTTAATTTGCAATGAAACATCAAAATATATTAGTATGGCACCTTTTGAGTCTCTGGAGGGTGCGTTATCTCATTTATAAGCCAGCTGGCTACTTAACCTCTGCTTACAGGCGTTGTGCTAAACTTTGCTGAACATAATCAATGTTATCAGACCGAATTTTCTTGTTTCTGGTTAAGAATTTGGACTGAATTCTGTTTTAACTTATATAAAAGATCAGAGATGTGGCCAGTGATCCAGAGGTCTGTAACCAGGCTGTCAGTCTTTGCAGTGGATGAAAATGCTCAATACTCAATATTCTTACCATTACAGTGCATCAGATGATGACAACATTTAAATCAGGCCTTAAAACATTACTGTTTTCCAATAAATTAGAGATATAAACTTCCTTTTTATCTGCAGCTGTTTATCTGTTTTTTATTGTATTGTATTTATTGTATTTAAAAGCAGTTTCTTTTTAAACTTCAACAATTTATTTGCTTGTTTTTTTATTGTCTTTTACATGCACATTTAATGTCTCTCTACGTCTTATCTTTAACGTGTTTTTATGTGGGTTTTAAAGCTCTTTTAATTGCCTCGTGTGTGAATGGAGCCGTATGAATAAACTCGTCTTGCCTTGAAAACAATGTGACAAAGTGAAAGAGTTGCTGAAGCTACAGGGAATTATTACCTATTAGTCTCAAGCTGAGTTTTAGAGTTTCGGCTCAGCTTGTTTAGCGGTCCGGCCTGCAGCTTTGATGTTGAACAGTAAACAGTAAAGCTGTAGAAAAAGCTCTAAAAACACAACATGCACCACCTGCTCAGCACCAGACAGCACACAGGCAAACATCGTGGAGCATTCAGCAGCAAAAGAAAGCAAACACTGTCATCTCGAGAGACGGTGGAGACCAAAAATGGAGCTAAAAGAGAGTGAATATTGTGGTTGCAGCTGTCAGGTTGCCAGGAGTGACTGCTGGACGTTAAATATGTCACCATATCAACTTAAAAGGTGATGATATGCTGATGTTGTGTTCACAGCTTTACTCTACAAGGGGGTTTCCCTGAATGGCTGACCTTTTTTGTCGCACCAGGCCACATGTGTTGATCTTATTGTTGCTGAATAAAAAGAGCCAGTTTGGTTTGTGTGTGTGTGTGTGTGTGTGTGTGTGTGTGTGTGTGTGTGTGCGTATTTTTACTGGAAGCTGCAGTCAGGGGGGGGAATGACTCATATGGATAGTCTAGTGAGACAATGAGGGCCGCTGGAGGATATCTCTCTGCATGTGTGACCATGTGTGTGTGTGTAAGTGTGTGTGACACCATGTGTTTGTGTGTGTGTGTGTGTATGTGTTACAGTGCTGATTGAGGGAATGTCACAGAGCAATGAGAAGGAACCAGGCCAACTGCCACCAGAGCGCTTGCGGTCAATTTGGATGGACTGTCACAGCGGCTCGCCTCACGTCCACGTCGCCTCCTTCCCCCTGTTGCTCTCCAAGTGCTAACAGCACACTGTGTGAACGATCGGTGTGTAAGTGTGCGTGTGTGTGTGTTCACTGGACTATATTTGACATCAGTATAGCCTTATAGCCAGATGGTAATGATGCCCCACTGGCCCCCATGTGGAACAGAAATACTGACACGTTGTGAGCGGTGTGGATGTGAAGCAGCGATGAGCAGTGACAGGACCAAAGCTTCTGCTGTCACCGCTGGACACACCAAGGACGGGCTGACAGCACACACACACGCACCGCCGTCACACACACTAACACACAAATTTATCGGAGTGTTCGCTCTGTTTGCTAAAGCTCCGCTCAAACGATCTTTGATGACACATCCCCTGATTCAAATGACTCACTGCGGTGTGATAGGGCTGCTGCTGAGCTGTTTTTAAGTCATCAGGGCCGAGTCAAGTCTTCATGAAGGAAACTGTAAGTCAAAATTAAAGTCCTGTAACTCCCTGAATCCTGACCTTTGATATGACACAGCATTTACACATTTTATCCTTTCAAATCTGTGTTAATGTGTGGCAGTGTGAGGCCTGCCTGTCACTGTGTTCGAGGGGGAACATCCACAGTCCTCGCTCTGCACAAAGAAATGTATTCTAGTGCTTATCTGAAGCTGCAGTGAGGCTTCAGCAGTCTGAGTTGGACAAATCAAGAAGGTATCTTCTATAGTTACAGTCTCTTTAGAACAAATTTCCCTCTTTGTGTTTTTTTTTTTATCCCACCACGCAAACTCTGTCTGCAGAAACACAAGCAGGAAATCTTATACTGAACAGACAGCAGTTTAATGGTGTGATCCACACTGCTGAAGCCTCATATCAGCCGCGACTGAACTTCAGAATGAGGACTGTGGCTTTTATCCCCCATCACTTACTTTGAAATCACTTTGCGAGCGGCCTCTTCAGAGCTTGTTTGGACAGAAGGACTGAACGATTACTGTGCTCAATAAAGCTTTTACAGTTTTCCTCAGCTGTTTACACACAAACGCTGGTACTTGAGACACAACGACCACGAACTGCAACTTAAGCACCACCCCGATCCACTTCTGATAAAACACGAGCACATTTGGCTCAGTCTTCATGAGTAAAATCTCAAAATGCTCAACTCACATTCTCCTTCTATCCGCTCCGACTCCTCACATGTGCTGCCCAGTCGTCAATTAGCAATCAGAGCTTTAGCAATACAAAGGACCACAGGTGCGCTCCTGCAGCACAGGAGAGAGAGAAAGAGCGGCCATGTTGTCCACACTGGTGTTTTTAATGATATACAGTACATCCTTCTATTATTTGTTCTGTATATAGAGTGTATTTAGTATTATGGGACATAATTGTGTTTATATCACAGAATCTATGTTTTATATTTAACATTATACACAAATATTTTACAGACTGCTGAACATGTACGTGTAGCAGGTGTAACACTGAAGAAATCGCCTGATGAGGCATCCACACCAGTGTTTTACTCTCATACTAGTGTTTTCCATTCACACCAGTGTTTTACTCTCATACTAGTGTTTTCCATTCATGGCAGTGGTCGGTTCTTGGAGAAAATTGTGAACCCACCTTAATATTTCAATGAGGTCGAGCCTCAGAGGAGTCAAGTTCAAGACAAGTCTTCATTTCTGTGTGTTTTGTCTCCAGCTCTCGGTCACAGTACGTAAAAAAAAAACCCCACTGAGAATCAAAACTAAAACTCTGCAGCATTTTCAACCACTTTTGGCTCATTGTTAAAGCAAGTAAAGCAGGAAGTGGAGTGATATTGTTGATATTGTACAGTATTGCTCATATTTATCTCCTTTTTGTTTCTGTCTATTTATCTATCGTTAGTATTTTAAACAGCGTTGGTGGTGAAAAGGCAAAGTAAGAATTTCATTGTGCGGCGAAACTTGTTTTCTATCTGTGCATATGAAATAATTGGATTGGAGGGATGAGAACCTCTTGAAAACTCAGAAAACTGATCGTGATTCAATGGAAACAATGCAGACAACAAGGGAATTAATGAGGACTGTGTTTTGGTGCATCCTGTTAGTCGGCCAATAGCGTACAGCAGCCTGTTACTGTGTTGTTTTGGAATATTTTTGGCCCCTGATGGCCAGTTCCTCTTGAATGAATGGACGTCATTACTGAAAACTCAAATATAACATTTGGGTTAAATGAGGAGAACCTCTGTTTCAGGTTTCTTCCCATTAAAGGAGAGTTTTTCCGGCCACTGTTACCTGATACCTGATGCTTTCTCATGAGTGGGATTCCTTAATTTTGAATTCTTGAATCGTCTCTCTCTTAATTAGAGTCTTTTGTCTAGACTTGCTCTGTATGGAAAGCGTCTTGAGATAACACTGTTGGCGCTATATAAATAAAGATTGATTGATTGTTGAAGTTCAAGAGGTTAAACATCACTAATCTAACCTCTAAAAAGGGGAACAATTACTGCTTTAACTTATAATATCTGAGTACATTTTACAGCTGAGACACGTTCACATTTACACATGAAACATTATGAGCACATGCACGGCTTTGCTGTGTTTCTGACGGCACGCTGTGGGAGACGCAGCCGTCACACCCTGAATGTGCCGAATGTGGCACTGTGTTGTGTTGGCGAGTGTTGTTGACTGTTGTTGTGCTCTTTGTTCCAGTTCTATCAGAGCAGATCCTTGAACAATGGCCTGAGACCTTGACTCAGAAGAAACAGATTGTGAATGCACGTGAATAGTCCCCTTCAGTGTGTGTGTGTGTGTTTATGTGTGAGAGTTTCTATTCTTATTGGGACCTTGTTGTAGCCCTCATGGGGGCCAAAGCCTGGTCCCACTTAATCAAAATGTCATTACTGAGGTTCTGGGGAAAAGGTGTGAACTGAGGTTAGGTTAAGGTTACTGTTAGCCATGAGTTGGTTATGGTTAAGGTTCGGGTTAATCTGTCCACAATAAATGGACGTCAATGCCTGTGTGTGTGTTCATGCTTCCTCTTCCTCTTCCTCAATGGGCTGCTGCAGGAAGGACCCAGTGCAGGAAAACACACAGAAGAATGAATAATCAGTCAGACTTTGATCTGATGTGTATTTATATAAGAGACATTGCTGCATATCGACTGACTCTCCGTTTGTGTATCCGTGCACGGAAGGAACGCGACGATATATTACAGCACGATATTGTTTGACATGAAATATGAAACGCTGGGCGTCATTAATCACCCAGCTGAAGAATTACTCCCAGCACTAAGTCTAAATGAAGTCCTCTAAGTCGTACTTGTTGTATATCAAATGCAGAGAGTGCAGTTAAAATGTTCACAGGTCTCACCCGTAGCTGGAACATGTTGACAGGTTGAAAAACCAACCTCAGGCAGAAATACAGAACCAGCTTCTCTAAAAATACTTAAACTGAGCTTTGTGGCTAGAATGTGGGGTGACTAGCGGAGGACAGGGTTTTATTGTTCTCCTCTAAACACTCACTGCTTCTGTTCAACCATCTTCCTGCGAGGAGAAACAGGCCCTTCAGCAGCTTTGTGTTTCACTCTTTTTGCACCGTTTCATGTTTGTTGTTGACAGACTGACAGAAGGGACGCGGGGAGCTCGCGGATTTTAGCTGCACGGACAAGAGGCGTTCATGATTCTCCTTCAGGTCAAGAGCACCGTTACAAACTTACATCTGATATATTTGTGATTACAGGAAAATAAATCCATGTTTTCCTCCTGATTTAGTTGGTTTGGCCTTTATTCCTGTAGATTATTACGACATTTTGCTCCCTAATTTCAGTTGAGGACCAGATGAGGGATGTGGGAACAGGTGTGCGGATGAATGGGGCATTCAGGTGATTCGGGCATCTGGTGCACGGCTCGACGATGGCAGGTCAGGGGAGTTGAAGGAAATGGCCTTGGAGAAGTGAGCAGGGGGAAGGAAACAGGGACTGAGAGCAATGCAATGTGAAAAGAGAGTGTGGCTGAGGGAAGGAACTCAGGCTACATTATAATTATGAGTGTTTCACTGTACTGGATCAGCATCACGCTGCAAGACTTGATTATCTGCAGCTGCTGAGTAAACTTAACGCTGCGTCCAGTGGTGTAACTCCAGAGCAAACAAGGGAACAAGAGACCATTCACCGCAAAGCAAAGAGGAGGAAGGAGGACAGGGTTCATTCTGGTAAACACGGTCTGAACTGATGTGCAGTGAGATGGAAGAGGAGAGAAATAGAGGCTGCTGTCAAAGATAATGCCTTCCCTCCCCTTCCCATCTCCCTCTCTCCCTCGATCTGTGCATGCACTGAATAATTTAGAGCTTTACAGTACAGCCGGTGATAAAGTCAGCTCTGACTGAGACAGAGGGAGACAAAGGTAGAAACATCACTGCTCGATATTTGACTCTCTGTGATAAGCAGAACATGCGGCGTTCACCGTCTACACAAAGAGGACGATTTCCTCGATTACTGCTCTCGATAAAGCTGATGAGAGCACTTTTTGCTCATGAGGACGGAATAATCATGCTGCGCAAATATGAAAATGTAAAACAAAAGGTGACACCTTTACAGCCCGTGTGGCCTCTTTACATTTTAATGCAGCTGGGCTTAACAAGACAAATGATATTAATAATTTGTGGAAAAAATTGGAAATAAAGGGCCAATATCACCTTGGAATAGCATTTAGTAATTTAAAAGGGCTTCATGTGTCTTAATGACATTGCAAAATGTTTTTGTGCTGTGATTTCAGCAGCAGGAAACAACAAAACAAGGCTCTGTTCAATGTAGTTTATTGACTCTAACTATGACAAAAATACACTTAATACAGGCAGCAGGAGGATGTTAAAGGGTCATTTACATGTATGGAAATCATCAAACACTTGAGGATAAACAGGGGAAAATATCTCACACTAAACCAGACAATATGACGAATATGATGATTCTATTTCTGTCGTGTTTGCTTGAAAAAAAAAAGATGAACCTGGATTATATTGAAGTTGTGATATTCTAAGAATGAAGTTATTGTATTCTCACAGTTCCACAACAGAGTATTAGGTTGTTCTTGAAATGTTTGATCTCTGAACATCATGATCTTGTATGTAAATCACTCATTTATTCTCATAACATTGCAAATTGCTCCTAAAAATATCATCAATTTTGAATTTTGGAATTGGATCCAATTTTTGGATCTGGATTTTTACATTTATTCCCAAAATACTCACCCTTGCTGAAATCTTTGTCATGCACATCCATCCATCCATCCATTATCTTCTACTTACCCGGGTGGCAACAGGTCAAGCAGGGCGCTCCAGACGTTCTTCTCCCGAGCAACAATTTCCAGCTCCTCCTGGGGGATCCCGAGGCGTTCCCAGGCCAGATGAGATATATAATCCCTCCAGCGAGTTCTGGGTCTGCCCCGGGAACTCCTCCCGGTGGGACGTGCTCAGTAAACCTCCAAAGGGAGGCGTCCTGACCAGAACCAAACCACCTCAGCTGGCTCCTTTAAATGTGAAAGAGGCGGCTCTACTCCGAGCCCCTCCCGGATGCTCGCAGATCAACTGGTAAATCGAGAGCTTTGCCTTCCGGCTCAGCTCCCTTTTCACCACAACAGACCGGTACAGCGCCTGCATCACTGCTGACGCTGCACTAATCCCTCTGTACCCTCTGTACCCTCTGTACCCTCTGTACCCTCTGTACCCTCTGTACCCTCTGTACCCTTGCTCGCTCCCAACCTGGAGGGGCAATCCACCGTTTTCTGGCAGAGAACCATGTCCTCAGACTTAGAGGTGCTGACCCTCACCTTGTTGACCCTCGGCTTCAAGAGGAACAATGTGGATGTTACGTACATGAGTACATGAGAAGACCTAAAAGACCTGGCTGTGTGTTTACATGACCAGGAACAGTTTGTCAACCCAACGACTCGACCAAGAAACAAGTTTTCTCGTTTACATGATGTTTAAGAGGCCACTTCAGTGCAAAGAGACGGAAATAACGTGGTTATTTAAGAGTGTTCACGTGTGTGTGAGAGAGAGAGAGAGAGCTACTGAAGTGGACTGAGGAGGAAGCAGAGACTGGCAGGGAGACAGAGATTAGCAGCGATAGCAGGCTAATGTGTGTTTGACCTCCTGAGTGGCTGTAAGCAGCAGATAAGCTAAAGACTTGATTGTCTGTGGACCTCCGCAGACACACTCTGTAATTAGTTCATCTGTCTGAGCATGTAAAGACAGAATTTACACAGAGCACTTCTCTCTGCTCCTGTGACCCCCGGGAGTCCAGACAGTTGACCTTGGACCTCTACAGGCTAAAGCGCTGGGTTCTCCGAGAGTTCTTGTGCCTTTTTCCCCCCCTCAGTTAACGTACAAGCTGCCACAGATAAAAACAGAAGAAAATCTTTATTGGTTTTTAGCAAGAGTGGAACAAAAGTGGGCTCAGGAGACTGGCAGGCAGACGTCATCAACACCCTATCACGAGGCTGGTGTTTGAAAGTCAGGAAGATGCAGTCACAACTAATCAGGGTTCCCACCTCCAGAAGCTGGCAGGAGCTGTATTGAGTTTGTCAGCCTGAAACGACCCAGAACACCAGGAAACCAACAGCAGAGAAACACACCTGTCCAAGAGCAGCACAGCGTGAGTTCAGGGCTCCTTTATTCACCACAAACAGTGAATAGTGGTGAATCAAACAGTGTGGGGAGTGCGGACTCCCCGCTGATGAGCAATCTCTGCTCGTTGGGCTGATGGTGGCCAGTTGGAAAACATCACATCAGAGCTGCAGTAGGTGGTGGTAGTAGTCAGGTGGAGGCAAAAAGTTTCCTTGAATTCTTAGTTTTGGTGCTAAGCTACGCTAAACACACTCTAGATCTCCGAACTGAGGACAACGAGCTGATCTCTTCTCATCAAACTTTACGTCGGAAAGTCTACTTCCCAAATTTAGAGAATGTGTCCTTCATGTTTTGTAATAAAACTAAAAAGCAATTAAAACATTTCCATCAGTTTTCTGGGTCAACAAGCTGGTTTCAGTTTGAACAAATGAAAACTGGTGCTGTGTTTCTTACCTCCCACAGCATCCACCCACACACCCACTGTGGGACGTCTTACACCAGTCTCATTCCTCCTTACTGTTGAAACAAAGAAGCTGTAAAGGCAGTCGATCAGGTGAGTGTGTGAGAGAGAGAGTCAGATATATACACTATACAGCTCTATAGTTTCAGATGTAGCTCTCTCACACAGCTCAGATTGATGAGATGTGTAGCAAAGTTGCAACAAAAAGCAAAAATGATGCAACGTGGATACAGTTTATAATGAACTGAATCTTCGAGCACTACAGCATATCGTATCTAAAATCTAAATCCCACTAAAATCATCTGGAATTCAACCAAGACCGTGTTTATCTTTCATGTGATTATTCCGCACAGGATTTCTTTTACTTTTGGAGCAGACAGACTTCTTCTTCTTCTTCACTGTCTGAAAGCAGTCCGTCGATTGTTTGTGGTAGCCACTCAAAGGAAGACAGCAGGTAGCTAATTTAGCTAATTTAGCATGTTAATATTACTGTACTTTTTTCTTTTATGCACGTAAAAATCAATTAAAGCAATGCACATTCAGTGGAGCACTTGTCCAGCCCACAGTGACTCAGCTACACTAGCCATAAAACCTGTGGACTCTTCCTAGTTTCTACTCCCACACCTGCCTAAATTTGCCATAACTACCATCCTCCCCCTCCCCTAAAAGCAGCTATAATCAATATTTTTGTGATAACGATGCATCAAGATGAAGATGTGAATACAATGTCTCAGGGTCGCCGCTCCCCTCGGCCTGAAAAAGCTTCGTAATGACCTTGAACTCATGATTTAGTTGTCTGCAAAGCATCTTTGTGATTTGATTTACTCTCGCTGCTCTCATAGCATCATTTTCAGCCGCAAGAAGCAGCTGTTCTCTAAAAACCCACTGCACACGACCCTCTCAGCACTAAACAGCAGACTAAATCAGCCACTAGCAGAACATTTAGCAGCTAAACAGTCAGATATTTTAATCATTTGAGTTTGTAGAGACAGTAAATATGGGACATTTCTAAGTTGGAGTAGTTGGAGTTGCATGTGTAGAAAGCAAGAATTTGAATTGTTGAAAATGTTAGCATAGAAAGTCATCTGGAGTTTTGCAGAACTGACCAATATTAACATTCACAGTTGGTAAAATCGCTCCTTTGAATTGATTCTGCAAAAAAGATGTTGCAGCACAACATGCAGTTGAAACATCTGGGTGAAACAGACGCATCTCTCATCAATCTGAGCCACTCTGAATAACTTCAGACCTGCTTTTGTTTTGATCACAGCTGTCGTGATATTCGTCCTCTTTTAGAACAAAGCAGCATTATCCGGGTAGGTGGTGGTGGTGGTGGTGGTGGACAGTGCGGCCGCTCTAATGAGCTGACATGGCCCTTCTGGGAGATAAGTATAGAATACGCCATGGGGCAACTCCCCACATTTCTGTTTATTTCTGCTGTTAAAGAGAGCTGATGGTTGCTGTTTCTGTAACGCTCACCAACACCACACAGACTAATGCTGCTGAATAAGATTATAAACAGCTCACTCGCCTTCTTTCTCCACCTCTGACAAGAACTGAATAAGCTTGCAAACCTTCAAAATGCCCACACTAATCATCATTGTGGCTTCCCATTTTCCAGCCAACGCAGCCCACTGCTGAGAAATGATAATAATCCTCTGCGTTGGCTTTGCTGAAACCTCTTCATCCAAGCATCTTACGCACCCTGCAAGCAAAGAAAAATACAAGCATGAGTGGAAATGCAAAGTCCGTACTCACAGAAACGCCAAGTGACCACTTAAGATGATTTAAATCAGACGAATGAATATCGAGTCTGTCCTTCTGGAGAAATACAATCACAATTTGGTCTTTTAATTAGTTAATTAGCAATTTCTATGTAAGAGGACAAACTCGCAGAGCAGATACGCTGTATATGAGCCTCCTTACTTCTGCTTAATTGATCCCCAATTAGCCATTAATTATTTGATTACCTCATTTAGCCCGCGTGTCATTGGGTTGTATGTCAGCTCAGTCAGTGACAAGTTAGGGCTAATTAAAGACTGGGACACTATAGGCAGCCGAGGAGAAGCCATTTACAGGCAGCAGAGAGCGATAGATATTCATGAGATTGTTTTAATCTGTAATAAAGACCTAAATTACCAGCAGCGTTAAGAATATGAGCCTGTCTGTTGTATTTATGTGACGCTGGTTCTCCGTACGTCTGTGCTCTTGTCAGTGGCTGGACAGGATGCGTCCATCTGCTTTAAATGGCCATTACGAAGGAATAATGTGCCACCGTGTTACTCATAATTGAAGTCATCTGGGTGTCCATGCAGGGGTGACTTCAGTTATTTAACACTCAAGGTTATATTCTGTAGTTTTCTGTCTGTCTGCTCTAAAGGGAAGATGTGCAAACAAGGTGACATCTCTGAAAGTGAATCCCCGTCGTTGGGGACAAACTGTAACACGTTGACCTCAGAGTTCCCCCGAGCCCAAAGGTGCACGTAGAATAAATGGATCGTAAGCGTTAAAATGAAATGATATAGAGGGATCTATGGTTTATTCACCCTGATGAGCTCAATAGATTGGCTGTGTTATGTTCAAGTGCATCATTTCCAGAGATACATTTGAAATAATTCAGCAATTCTTCTTGCTTTAAATAGTTTTTCAACAGTTCCTAGTTATTTTTCTTTGTGTTATGTGATCATGAATTAAACATCTTTGTGTTGCGGACTGCTGACTGTGCAAAACAAACAATGTGAAGATGCCACCTGTGACATTTAGGAAATACTAACGGGCATTTTTCATTGTGTTGATAATTAAGTGATTAATCAAGAGTGCAACTTGAAGATTAGTCAGTAATATAAATTATAATCACTTGTTGCAGACTTAATCATTTATTCTATGTTTTGGCATTTATCAGGACGTCATGTGCCCATTATCTCTGCTTAGCCATCCATCTCTGCTGCACATGATGCCACATGTCAAGATGACACTGGTGCATGTGTGGGGAGAATTAAAAGAACAGTGTTTCCTGCTCCTGGAGGCCCACTGCCCTGCATGCTTTAGATGTTTCCCTGCTCCAACACACCTGATTCAAATGGAACGATCAGCTCGTCATCCAGCTCTGCAGAAGCCTGACGACGACCCATTCGTTTCAATCAGGTGTGTTGGAGCAGGGAAGCAGGCAGGGCAGTGGGCCTCCAGGACCAGGATTTGGAGCATCAATTGTTCCAGCAAGTGCCCCAAAGCAACATTTATTTTACGTTGAAGTGACAAAGTCCTGTGGTCATAACAACAGACGTCAGGTGTCTTGACTTCTTTGTATGTCGTCCATGAACCTTAAGCACGGTGGTGTCACATCATGACATAGATTTATTTTTCAAATGACAAATTTTGTTGTTTAACTTGTCCAAAGTTAAGTTCAAACTTATTTAAGGCTCCAATCTGTGGTAGCCTCACTGAGGGGGTGTTGTCTTGTGTTGGCTTATCACTGAAAAGTTTACGTGTAGTCTAACAGGATATGTCTCTCTGCTGTGGCTCAGCAAGGAAACTGTCTGTCCACAGAGAAGGAATCTTATACCCATAAAATGTATTTTCAACATAAACATGTTTCCCCAGTGTGCCTGCAGGCCTTCTTCTCCTGCTCCATCTTCCAGGAAATGTTTGTGAAAACACACTGTTTGGATTTGGCTCCTTATGAACTCCTCCGTTCCTTCAGCAAACCTACTGAGTCTACCTCGTTGTTCTTCCGCTCTAACACCAGCTCCCGTTAACACAAAGATGTCTAGATAAAAACAGAGCCTTCAGTGTTGCGTTGGTTAACAGAAACATTTAAACTCAAGCATCCAAAAGTGCAGTCGAGCAGGATCCATGCAGAAGGTAGAAAAATCCCCAGGTACCATATTTTTCACCCAAAATGGAAAATTACATCAAAAGGCGTCCAGTTTGCAGTAAGAGTGCAAAGAATTGAGAAAAAGATTATTCTGAAGGAACAAAATACAAGACAGGCAGATCAGATTCTACCATTTATTACACATATTACATTCTTAAATAAAAATGCTCCACTTAACAGTTCTTGCATAGATATCTTACAATACCAATTTAGAAAAGAATTATGAAACAGACCAGTAACAAAAATAAATTTTCTTCTTCCTTAATAAAGAACATTACCATACTAACATCATATAATACAAATAATATTTTAAACACTTTGTACAGCAAAAAATTTTAAGTAAAACAAGAGAACTCAAAGTAAAAAAAACAATAAAAAAAAAAAAACTCAACAGAGGTGACGGTAACAGAGGAGAGGAAGGTGGGTGTGGAGTGGTGGTTTATGGGTCGAAGGTTGAAATGGAAGGTATCAGAGTAACAGAGGCCCTGTGGGACAGGTGAGAGGGATGTTATGATGGTAAAAACACACCTGCTGTCTCCTCTTTCCTCTACATGTCAGCTCATCCCAGGAAATATATAGTTGTGACCCCTCAACAGTTCTGGCTTCAGCTGAAACAGTTCAGATGATATAAAAAGGTGCTAAAATACAACTTTCACCAAACGGAGACACTGGATTGGTCACTTTTCCCAACATGTGGCACAAAATGAAAATCAACTCTACGCCAACTAGACACAGATGCGCTCACCAGATGCATTACAGAGATTTTGGAGATGAGGTTTCTTTTTAATACAGCTTTACAGCAACATCCACTTGGGCAAGCAAGATGAGCATCATGCACATTTCTAAAACTTCAAATTTAACCAAAATTACCTAAAACTTGTGTTTGGCACTTGATCCTGAGGGAAACATTGAACGTCGTCTTGTGTCTTGTTCCCCTGATCTCTTAAATGCAGCTGGTGAGTAGCAACATGTCGACGTAACCGATAGGAACGACGGGCAACAGTGTGAAAACAAGAAAAACTGGATTTAAATTTTTACATTTTTTGTCAACTTGGAAAGAAACTTAAGAATCCCAAACACCCATGATGATCCCATTTATCCCATTCGTGAGTCTGAGTTCAATAAAAAGGAATCTTTCCACACTGATATAAAAGATGCTGCTGTGTAGGTGGACGTAACATTTTCACTTTAGCTTTCACTAAATGGACTTCATTTGAACTTTGCAGGAGATTATTTTACTTGCCTCACCCCAGAAACAATGAGCAGGGTGTGGCAGATGGTTAGTTAGCAAAACATGTCTGAATATTTTCCAGACTTGCTGAGGATTGTAGGATAACACATTTTCCAGAACATCTTTGAACCTGTGACAAACAGAGCATTTTTCATACCAGTCGTTCTTTGCGCGTAGTGACTGTCCAAACTCCAAGAAGCAGTTCCTAATTTCTAAGTACCCTACAAGAATGCATCGGGCATTCGGGTTGAACGGAGCAGATAAACTGACAGAGATGGAAAAGCACCTACAGCGATAGATCGACTGAACTAAAACAAACTGTACCGACTGAGGAAATTTAGCTGGCAAGGTGGAAAAGTTATTGCAGTCTCACCAATGAACTGCTTGGAGCTCCCAAGCTGCATAGCTCTTGAGGAAACTTCCCAGTACAGCTGGATATCCAAAGACTATTAGCATGTTCGGCCCCAGAGGGCTCTGACGGTCATGGTGTTGCTTGGAAAGGTTTTGGTGTGGGTGAGGTGAAATATACACAGACAAGGAGAGGGGTAAAGATCTGTGAATCTCTTATATACTGACACATCAAGCTTGGACAAACACAGTAGTTACAGACAGACAGAGTCACTCCGGGATGCCACTGATACCAAGAAGGTTCAACCAAGTCACAGCTTGACCGAATGTTTTAAAGTCCAACATATTCCCCCAGAATAACGGTGATGAAAAAGGCATTTCACTGGAGGTCGATATGTCGCTCTGACCGGACCTGTCGTCAGCGGTTCTTGGTGGCAAAGTGCATCCTGGACGTGTAACAAATGTTAAGTGGATATTTGAAAGAGTGCTCCAACAGACTATGCTAGCAGTGCGTGCACATGGAGAGTGCAATAGCTAAGTATGTTCATGTAGTGCAATGTTTGCGAGAACTAAAGCAGATCTATATAAACGCTGAAATGTCTGAGACGGTGCTGTCGCCACACACGGTTAATTTCACACAGAGCGGTCTGCATGTAAGATCTCACGCTATTTACAAAAGCTGCCTAAAGTGACAATCCTTCTTCAGGGTGATATGGTGGAAAACTGTGGAAACCAAAGCCTGGTTCCTCAAAGGACAATGTTGACAACGTTAACAATCAGCCCTGTGGTCAAAGATGAAGTCAGACGGCTGTTTTCACACTGGGTTTGTTGGTGCGAGTCCGAACCTGAACTTGATTAGCTTCTGTCTCCTAAAAAAACCTCAAATTACAGTTTCTAGGCAAAGCAATCGCAGATTCGGACTGTGTGAAAGCACCTTTAATCCCAAAGGGAAGAACTTAACTTCACCTCTGACCTGTAACCATTTGATGTGATGAGAACAGTAAACTTCTTCAAAGTTGGTGATATAACATTGGTTTCCACAGTCAGACAGATTAACATTTCCAAACACCACCTTTTACTTTGAAATATGAAACTTGACAGTGCTATTTTCAGTGTGCTAAGCAGCTAAAT
This sequence comes from Pempheris klunzingeri, assembly GCF_042242105.1. Lineage (NCBI taxonomy): Eukaryota > Metazoa > Chordata > Actinopteri > Acropomatiformes > Pempheridae > Pempheris > Pempheris klunzingeri. The sequence goes on from NC_092021.1 coordinate 23,604,665, forward strand.
TAATCTAAAGCTTCTTCACTCCGGCTTACGCTGCTAGCGCCACTATACTGGGCACCCTATAAGACCATGAGAAAATTATTTTACATTTGTGAACTATGAGTTCGGCTCCAGCTGACAGCAGACAAGAGACTGAGAACGTTATGAAGCATGGGAAGTCGGAGCATAGCGGTAATTAAGATTTAATGGGACGTTCATGTAAGGAAAACAATCCGTCTCCCTCCACCTTCCAGCCGACGCTCCTTTCCTGCGTCTCTGCCCTCTCGGCTCTTTTCCTCTACATCTACAACATTCACAGCAGTTAACTTGCAAATATGCAAATCTTTGGGCAAAAATGTGTAAAGTGTGCATTCAGCATTCCTGCAGCTGATAGTGCATGGACAACTGCTGTGGACAGAGAGGGAGAGATGGGGTGAGGATGGAGGGGTGGAGGGAAACAAGAATGGCACTTAAACTGCTAAGGAAGAGAGAGGGTTGAGTATCTGTAGGGGCTTTGCAGATAAATGGTAATTTAGTTATCTGTAATCCATGAGATAAAATGTGAGTACTGTTTTAATGATTCCAATATTCATGTTAGCACTTTTTTTTTATCGCAGTTTAGTCTCTTTGACAATAATCCCACTGTCTCCTGACGTTTCTCTATGCTAATGGGATCTTCTGTTTGTTCTACATCAAATATGTCCACTGGGTCCGAAGCGCTGGAATCGGTCCGGCTCAAGGTCCCCGTTGTTTTTTCTTTTTTCTTTCTCCAGACCACTTGGTTTCCCCGTGACCCGGAGCTACCTCATTAGCCGAGCTGCAGCTAGAGAGGGGGACCCGGGAGTGCTAATGCTAATCAGAGCTGTGGGACGGCAGCTCGCCGTCCTGGAGGAGCCCGAGAGACGACAGAAAACCAGCTTCAACAGGCTGAGAGACGTGAAGGAGACGAAATGTTAGACTATCTGAAGTGACTTTGAGGTCTGTCAGATGTCAAGAGGGATTCTAATTAAAGAGGGGAAGAACTATAAGCTGTATTTGTTGCATGCTGGCCACCACTATAATTTCAACTTTTACATTTTAAAAACGTATGCTCTAAAACTTGTCTTTATAGTTTGGGGCACATTTTGGAACGTGTTGTTCCTAAAAACAACACAGAAATGGGCTGAAAGTGACGTATGCCTTTTGTGTACTTAAGCATACTTATGGCTCATCATTTTTGTGATCTTCACGTAAAAAATACCATGATTTCTTTTTTCAAACATCAATTCGTGGTATTAGCGGCTCAAAATATGAGTCTGACAAGACAAATGGAGATGATCTGCTATTAACTTATTGTTTTTTTCACCATTTTCTTTTTTTAAATGATCAGAACAAACACTATTCAATGCTGAGATTTTTGGGAAGGAGAAACAAAATAATGAGCCATAAGCGTCCTTCGTGTCCATCAGTGCACGTTTGCATTTCTTTGACTCTTGTCATCAAGCTCCATGACTTGTATGAACTATGACTGAATGTATGAACGAATGAAGGGTTTAAACAAACAAACAAAACAAAAAAGTCTATTAAACACATTGTCAGCCATTGCTTAGATTAAATGCATTTCCCAACAGTTCATATGTATCAACCAGCATTTCTCCCACATGGTTGCGCACGTGTTCAGCACTTAAAAATCTGTCATCGACCACTTTGCTGAATCACTGCTTCCCTCACAGTATGCCTAACGGGGACACACACATACACACATATACACATTCATGCCATCAAAAGCCTCACAAAAGTGCTACGATCCCCATCCCTCTATGATTGTACGTCCTGTATCGGAGGGTTCTTTCTACATCCCATTGCATGTCTCAACATTTTGGCATGACTTTGCATCATCCAAGCTGAAGGAAACAACCATCAATACAGCTTTTGTAACAGAAAACTAACAATGAAATGAAATCAAAAGTGAAACACTGGATTCATCCCAAATGAGGGTTGCTTTACGTCATATTTAGCAGAAAGAGAGTTAGTAGAGAAAGCTGCCGCTGGATACAGAGGCCTCGTATGGAGACGGTCTCCCGCTGATCTCTCCTGACCGGGGAGACTCTGCCCGTAGCTAAAGGGCAGTTCCACGCTGGAGGTTTTTGGTATCGATTGTTCGAAGCTGCACCATAAACCCCCTTGCAGGGGAATGTTTTCACTGTTTCGCCTAATGAAGGCTGGCAAGGCCGACTGGCACAATGAGTGGACACGCTGGGATGTGAAATTCCCCACCAGCTTCAGGATCCCTGCACCCTCACCAAGCCGCACCAGTCAGCAGCAGTGAGTATCAGACTGTTTGCATGTGCTACGGGGCATATAGGTGGTGGTGGGCGGATGGAGCAGCGGTGTCGGTGTTGCTGTTGATGTTGGCGGCATCAGTTATGCCCTGATTGCAAGGCGAGTTTATTTTTTCTGCAACCACTGAGCAAAGGAAGCAGGCGTTGTGATATGCACTCGCACCAGTTTTTCGCCTCTTATATCATTTTTTACGTTGGAGATTTTGCGATTACATTCAGGTCACAGATAAAAGTAACTGTTTTCATCAAACATTCAGTCCAAGCAGTGATTTAACAAACCTTACTGTGCCCATAAACCTCTACAGGTCACAACACGCAGAAGCAAAACAGCAGCCCGTCAACAGCCAAACGCTTGTTAGTCTGCTAGCTGAATTACTAGCTAGCATGCTAAGGGACGATTATTCACAGACCATCTCACAGGCCCTTCGCATCAAAATGTATTTATTTACATCATTTGGTGTGTAAAAGTTAAGTTTGGCTCAAATTTTCTGCAGATTTAAGTCTCTTCTAAAAGAAAGTTACTCAAGATGCCTGAAGTTTTCATTAACCAGATGCAGTAATTCACAATTTCACGGGTAAAGTGAGTCCCAAAGGTACTCTGTGTTTTCAAAGGCTTCTTTGAGTGTTACTGTCACCAACTGTTGAACAGCCTGAAACCGATGGTGGGAATGGTTATGGCGTCGCCCGTGTGCTCACAATGTCTTTATGTAATTGTAAAAATGTTGCTCAATAGAAATATAATAGCAGGATCCTTTAATGTTTGAAAGAATTTTGCTCAATCTTTTTCAATTTGTCAAATCAAAGTAGAGTTGGAGTTTCAGCAGTCAGATGTGATGGGGATATTAAACATAAAAACATTTGAGAGGATGTTATCCCAGTGACAGCCTGATTGAGACAGTTCTGATATTTCTTCAGGACCTTTTCATAATAAGAAAGCTGCTTTAGCAGGTTCTAAACGAACCTGATGCAATAATGCTTCTGGTTGCTGCTTCTGCTTGGCTGAAGAGATGCGGATTCATCTCGAGGGCCCTTGAGTTTACTGTACAAGAGAGAGACCGGACGGAAGGGTCTTTGTGGATCATCGACATGTTTTCAACGATGTCGTATATTTTGATAAAAGACCTGCTGCAACTGTTTCACGTCTATTTATTTTTTGATGAAATCAGTGACTTATACCCTCGATTGCAACCAACAATGTAACCGGAGTCTCTGAAGTAAAAACGCTGATTAAATGAGAGGCACAAACTGTAGCGAGGGATATGTGGGTGATTGTTGGAACTGAGAACAAGCAGATTTCTCACTTCAAAGGATTTGGAATCGTTTGTTACCTCCAGCCGAGAGCTAAGATACTCTTCTACTAAACAACAGTTGCTAAATTCCTACTGTGAAAAAAGATCTGGGAGCAGAACATATAATTCCAGGAAGAGTGTGCGTGTGTGTGTGTGTATGTGTGTGTGAGTGTGTGTGTACATGAGCTGGTGTGTGTGTGTGTGTGTGTTTGCAATAAAGCCTGCCATGCAGTGTTTTGTTTTCCAACTCTGTTCATTAGTTTAATAATTATTTTCCTAAATCTTATTAGTCTTATCTCAAGAGGAGCCGTGAGCAAAGAAACTGCAGTCTAAGTCTGTGTGTGTGTGTGTGTGTGTGTGTGTGTGTGTGTGTGTTGACGGAGTTTGTGTGCTTGTTCTGTATACAATGTGTAGAGCGAGACAGAATTGTTTTTGTGTTGTATTTTTTCAAGTCTTTTTATGATTTTTTTTTCTTTGTGTTCCTTTTTTGCTGTAGAAAAAAAGCACAGATAACATTGAAAAAAAGTCAGTGCAGTCAATGGATACGAAACAGGCAAATTTGACCGGGCTGATGAGACCATGTCGGTTCGGTGCCACCGCGCAAAGGTCGGTTGGCGTCTTAAGTCCCTCGTGAATAACCAAAAAGCAGCTCTTCAGCCTCTGTTCTTGCCCTGCAGTGCTGCCGGGGAGATGAGATCTCAGAGTCTGTGAAAGTGCTCCAGGATGACTTTCAGAATCAACAAAAAACAAAAAAGAGGAAGAAAAAACAGGTTTCCAGTTTTTAGTGAGTCCTTCGCCTGACTCTGGTAGAGTGTGAGACCACAGAAGGTCATGCAACGGTTTTGTTTTTTAAGCTGGAGTGAAGGGCAGAAAGAGCAACGGAAAAAAACATGAAGACCTCTCTGCTCTCTGCTTTTGTTTTAGTCCAAAAAAACAAAAAAAAAATACAAATCCCTTTTCTGAGAATTGGTGTGATTCTGTTCTTTGTTCATCCACTGGTTGCTTACAGACTGCAGAAGCACAGCCGGTGCGCATGGGGATTTAAAGACCAACAACGCTCTCCTTCTCATCCCACACATTCTGTTGAAGTCATCTTAGATTTTCAGTTTTTTTCTCAAACACAATTCAGTGAGTTTTAAGACATTTTCTCCAAGAGAGAAAAGAACAAAGTGTCATTCTTTGTAATAACAACAATAAGAAGAATTATCGTCCTCTAAGTAGAAAAAAAGGGAAGAAAGTGTCGCTGCGCATTTCTGTCAGATGGCCTGCGGGGGCGGCAGGCGTCTCAGTGAAGGTGAGAGATGCAAACACCCACTGGAGGAGAGCCTGAGAGCTGCAGCAGCACCCGCTGACCAAGGTCCCGTGGGTCCCACCGAAACACCCAGTGTCCGAGCCCTGGGTTCAATTGTCAGCTGTGCCGGAAGTCAATCCGTACAGTCTCTCTCCTGCAGATTTGGCATTGTTGTTTTCTTCACATAGATTACTGAAGCTGACTGCGTCAGGTGATGGTTTCTTATGTTCCATGTATGAGAAACAGTAAAAATAAAGAAAAAAGCTGAGTATTTGATTTCAAAAGCCGGTAAAGCACTAACAACTGACTATATGGATATTTAAAGTTTCCCCACTGAACTATCTCCTCACCCAAAGTGACTTTATGGTTCAAACACACTAAATACAGAGAAAGAAAAAAAGGCGGCGTTATGTTTCATCAAGCGAGTTAAGTATATGTTGATTTGGCAGTGTCCAAGTCCCCAGAGCCACATGGGAGCAGCGGGGTTCACCGGGATGAGTCAAAGACGGTGTGTGGAGTTACCTATTGCAAGTGTGTGAGTGTGAAATTTTAAAGAAAAACAACAATCTAGCTACTCCTCGTTTTCATCCAGTTCCATCTCCACCGAGAGGGCCGTCAGTCTGTTCGATCTTTGTGACCCTCTCAGATGGATGCGCTGCCCTGAAGGCGTCACGGCCGCCGACTGGTTTATGGACGGGGTGAACGAGGCGGGTGGTTGGTAGCTCGACTGCCCATCCCTCTCTCTCTCTCTCTCCTCCTATCTCTCCTCCTCCTCCTTCTCCTTTTGCTTCTTCCCCTCTCCCGCTCCTCTTCTTTTTGCCCTCAGATGTGCCTCTTCATGTGCAGGGCCAGGTGGTCTGACCGAGAGAAACACCTGCAGAGGGAAACAGAGCGACCACGTCAGGAAATCATAATCTAACATCCCAGACATGCATGAAATCTGTAGTAAAAACACAGGAAATGAAAGATAAGGAATGCTGAAATAAGAAGGCAGAGCAGGAAACAACTGAATTTTTAACCCATTTAAATAAGAATAAACGAGAGAACAGCTTACAGAAACACGTATATACAATTTGCAACGTAAAGACGTCTGCAAAGGCACAATTAGTCGTATCTCATTAGAGATTATCACACAATACACATACTATTTCAGGCAACTGTTGCCCATCAGTGCTACTGGCTCTGTATATGAGTTGGGAATGGTTCACACTCTCAAGCCCCCCTGAAATACCCACTGGCTCTTTATATCTTGGGAACTCTCCACAATCTCAGGCCCCTTGAACTTCCCACCGGCAATGTGTATTTGCTGGAAGAGCTCCACACTTGCAGCCCCCCTACACTACACATTGGCTTGTGTGCGTTTGCTGGGAATGCTCCACACGGTAAGGCCCACCTAAATGCTCCCTGGCTCTGTGTGTTTTCTGGGGAATACTTGTCAGCCTTGAGCCCAAAACCATCCACCATGGAACATAATGTGCTAAAGGTTGAATGTTAGGCATGCTAAGTTCAGCTCTTAATGCTTATTCTGATCAGTGTGTTGGGGGGAAATGTGGATTCTCAAGCTCAACAACAAGCGGTGTTATGTCAAATTGCAACAGACACTTGCTTAAAAACGAGTTTCTATGGCTGCCATAGATATAGACATATTTAAGTGAACGAGCATAGCCCGCAGGGAATGCTTTAAGCATTTCAACATGAAGCCATAAAGAGAAACTGGCTGAAAAAAAGAGAGAGAAGAGATTTTCAAGCATTTCATTTTAAATGTACAGTGAATTTCAGTGGTCTTACTCCATTATGTCACGTCAGCCAAACCCAGACGAAAAGACTTTGAATTCAGGCTCTGTGATTTCCTAAATACGACCATAAATCACAGCCAGACCTACACGGCTCTGCGGCCGAAGCTCTCAGTAGAACACTATTGTAGAAACTAATTAGATATGCATCGTGAACATGAACACTAATCCAGACAGACTGCCAGTACTTTCTGATGTCGGGCCATTTAACTCAGCAGTGACTGCACCTGGTGTGAGAGAGCCATAAAACCAGGTGCTGGTGATGTGTAATATAAGAATCGCAATGTCACGAGTGTTTTAATTTTACTACTCCATTGTGGGGGACATTAAAGCTGAACATCCACAATAAAATAACTCACGAATGATATGACTAAAGGAGAGGCAAACAAAATGTGGGCGAGAATTAAATGAGAAATTAAAAATTCAATTTGCCAGAGGGTTTATTCATTATTAATTAGTCAAGCCTATTCTGTGTGTGTGTGTGTGTGTGTGTGTGTGTGTGTGTGTGTGTCTAGGCTGGCTGTTGTTCTATCCAGATACGAGGAGACAGAGGTGAACATTTAAAAGCACAATAGAAAGTTTGTCATGCTGCAGCAAAATCTGCGTCTACCGTGATTCATTCTCTTTAATATAAAATAATTAAAGCCGGGCAACCTGCACAGAAACCTGTGCGAGAGATTGTCCTCACAAATTCAACTGAGAGCAAACTGGCTTAAAGCAGAACTCTGACCAGCTGCCTCCTGTATACAAAGCTGTGAGCACAATGTGCTGATTTATTCTGTATATGTTGATAATCAGTCGCACAAATCTCCACTGCTCAGGCCTGGACCATCATCAGCCTGATCGAGGCTACTGAGCAGTCATCTGACACACCTGGTGCATATTAGCTGTTGTTTAACACCTCCACCGCCTCCTGTGCTGGTTTAAAGGAGACATATTATGCTAATTTTCAGGTTCATACAGGTATTTACAGGTCATACAGGTATGTTGTGAACACTGTTTTAGTTCCCGTCTATTTTAAAACCCCTTAAAAACCCAGTCCGCTCCCACGGGTCTGAGCGACCAACTCCTGCATCTGCTCTGCCGTCTCCAACGGCGGCACACAATAGCCAAGCAACAAGCTAATGTTGAACAAGGTCATGTGCTGAAAAGATCCCCGATTGTGAAGAAAATGGTCTTTTGTCATAGTTTGACGCTCTGTAGAAAAAGTATGTCCCTTTAATTTAAAGTAAAACCTTAAAGCTTAAAACAAGCTAAGATGCCTCTGCCATTGTTTGGAATACCTTAATAGATTAGATATATTGTTTATATGATGTGTTCAAACATGAAAAAGGTTATAGGGATGCTTTTAGGGAAGTTTGGGGAGTTTTACAGGGAAATAGTTGAAAACACAAACTGTGGACAGAACTCTCTTTGACATGTTAATTCACCAAAAGCTTTCCTGTGAGCACGAGAGGGAGCGTCCAGCTGAACTCTGTTCTCCTCTCTGTGGTCCAGTGATTCCCCACAACCCTTAGTTTGCCATGTGGCACCTACTGTACACCTTCACCAGTGTGTGTGTGTGTGTGTGTGTGTGTGTGTGTGTGTGTGTGTGGCTGGACAGATGGCCATGCCAGTTACTGTGTCACTGTTGGGGTGTGGAGCAGCCAGACCAGCTGGTACCACCCCGACCACCCCCGCACTCCTCCGTCCCATCCTCCTCCTCCTCCTCCTCCTCCTCCTCCTCCTCTAAACTCTCCCTTCTCCTCCTCACTTCTTTTTGTCTTCCTCCTCATCACTCCTCCTCCTTCCAGCTCCATGGAAGCATCAGGGGGTCCCCGCTTGATTAGGCAGGATTAATGGCAGACTCCTGTGTGTGTGTGTGTGTGTGTGTGTGTGTGTTTCCCCAGGAGAAATTGTGTCAGATTGAACATTCTATCTAATGTTAACCTCTCCATGGTTGCCACTTTTTACCATTCTCATGGTAATATTTAGTGGACTCCACCCACCACAGATGTGTGTGTGTGTGTGTGTGTGTGTGTGTGTGTGTGTGTGTGTGTGCACTACTGTAAATACTGAGTTTCCATCCACCATGTTTTTGATGATCACAAAGCCTAAAGGGAAACACTGAAAATGTGAAAACAACAATTAAGGTGCAGAAAACCTGCAACACTGGTGTTCTGTATTCTGTCTGGTGTTCTGTATTCTGTCTGGTGTTCTGTATTCTGTCTGGTGTTCTGTATTTAGTCTGGTGTTCTGTCTGGTGTTCTGTATTCTGTCTGGTGTTCTGTATTCTGTCTGGTGTTCTGTATTCTGTCTGGTGTTCTGTATTCTGTCTGGTGTTCTGTGTTCTGTCTGGTGTTCTGTATTCTGTCTGGTGTTCTGTGTTCTGTCTGGTGTTCTGTGTTCTGTCTGGTGTTCTGTATTTAGTCTGGTGTTCTGTGTTCTGTCTGGTGTTCTGTGTTCTGTCTGGTGTTCTGTATTCTGTCTGGTGTTCTGTATTCTGTCTGGTGTTCTGTATTTAGTCTGGTGTTCTGTGTTCTGTCTGGTGTTCTGTGTTCTGTCTGGTGTTCTGTATTTAGTCTGGTGTTCTGTGTTCTGTCTGGTGTTCTGTGTTCTGTCTGGTGTTCTGTATTTAGTCTGGTGTTCTGTGTTCTGTCTGGTGTTCTGTGTTCTGTCTGGTGTTCTGTGTTCTGTCTGGTGTTCTGTGTTCTGTCTGGTGTTCTGTATTTAGTCTGGTGTTCTGTCTGGTGTTCTGTATTCTGTCTGGTGTTCTGTATTCTGTCTGGTGTTCTGTGTTCTGTCTGGTGTTCTGTATTCTGTCTGGTGTTCTGTATTCTGTCTGGTGTTCTGTATTTTGTCTGGTGTTCTGTATTCTGTCTGGTGTTCTGTATTCTGTCTGGTGTTCTGTATTTTGTCTGGTGTTCTGTATTCTGTCTGGTGTTCTGTCTGGTGTTCTATATTCTGTCTGGTGTTCTGTATTCTGTCTGGTGTTCTGTCTGGTGTTCTATATTCTGTCTGGTGTTCTGTATTCTGTCTGGTGTTCTGTCTGGTGTTCTATATTCTGTCTGGTGTTCTGTATTTTGTCTGGTGTTCTGTATTTAGTTCGGTGTTCTGTATTCTGTCTGGTGTTCTGTATTCTGTCTGGTGTTCTGTATTTTGTCTGGTGTTCTGTATTCTGTCTGGTGTTCTGTCTGGTGTTCTATATTCTGTCTGGTGTTCTGTATTTTGTCTGGTGTTCTGTATTTTGTCTGGTGTTCTGTATTTAGTTCGGTGTTCTGTATTCTGTCTGGTGTTCTGTATTCTGTCTGGTGTTCTGTCTGGTGTTCTGTATTTAGTCTGGTGTTCTGTCTGGTGTTCTGTCTGGTGTTCTGTCTGGTGTTCTGTATTTAGTCTGGTGTTCTGTATTTAGTCTGGTGTTCTGTCTGGTGTTCTGTCTGGTGTTCTGTATTTAGTCTGGTGTTCTGTCTGGTGTTCTGTATTCTGTCTGGTGTTCTGTATTCTGTCTGGTGTTCTGTATTTAGTCTGGTGTTCTGTATTTAGTCTGGTGTTCTGTGTTCTGTCTGGTGTTCTGTACTCTGTCTGGTGTTCTGTATTTAGTCTGGTGTTCTGTGTTCTGTCTGGTGTTCTGTACTCTGTCTGGTGTTCTGTATTTAGTCTGGTGTTCTGTGTTCTGTCTGGTGTTCTGTACTCTGTCTGGTGTTCTGTATTGGGTGCACCACCACTGGTGAATCCCTCTAACCTGGACACTGCTGCTGTCCACCTACTGTCATGCCATTATGCATTAGAGCAGATTAAAGTTAAAGCGTAACGACAAGGTTAACACACCAAGTACTGACGATTATAGTTATTGTCCCCGTCAGACTAAACTCTGAAGCTGAAGTCGCTCCAGATTCTGTTGATGCCATTTTTACATGGCGAGTAAAGGCAGCGAGTTGAAAAAGAGCAGCCGTGCTTCAGATCGGTGTTACTAGCACACACACACACACACACACACACACACACACACACACACACACACACACACACACAACAGAGTTTACACTCTGTGATTTGCACGTTTCTTGCTGAAATGCCCCATGGGAGTTGGAGTTTACGCCTCCCTTTGTACATATTGATGTGTACCTATATACCTTCTTATATATTCTAACACGGTTGTTTATCGTTTGCAGTGATGACTCAATCAGGGGAGTTTCATGCCTTTCAACGCCTGGAAGAGCTCCAACTGTCAATCACCGGCATCCTCAGTGCAGAAAATAAACAGGACCTTTAGCTCAGAGACACTGAGCACCCGAAATAACTTCTCCCACTTCAGTCCTGTGCAGACTGTGACACAGTCTGTGTCACAGTCTGGACCTTTAAATGCTCGTGTGTGTCAATATGCCTTTGCATCTAAATGCCTTTGTGTTCTGTGTATGCATGTGTGTGTTGTGTCTCTACATACTGGGTTTGTGTGTGTGTGTGTGTGTGTGTGTGTGTGTGTGTGCCAAAAAGGAGCTAATACAGTCCCAGCTCTCAGCCAGGATTAGAAGCTTCCAGCAGGTTTCTGGAGGGTTTTATGTCTAAAACCTAAACTAGAGGGAACCCACAACAGCCAATTACACTGTCTCCAGGGCAAAAGTGTGTGTGTATGTGCACATGTGTGTGTGTATGTGTGTTGTTCATCCAAAAGGTAGTGCAGGCACACACACACACACACACACACACATAGAGTGTATGTTAAAGTGGAGCTGGCATCTGGTGCCACTCAATTAGCTGCGACCAGTCTGCCAATAGCCAGAATCCATTTAACTGCCAGCACAGGGGCATGAGTAAGCACACACACACACACACAGAGACACACACACACAGAGAGACACACACAGAGACACACACACACAGACACACACACACACACAGACACAGAGACACACACACACACACACACACACACTCTACCTTGAGGACCAAACACAAAACAGAAACAATGTGACTTCCCTGGCTTTTGTCCACCAGGAGATTTAGTGTGCTTTAATTTTGAAACACAGTCTGCGTCATCTTCTTCTCCTACCTTTGTTTTCCACTGAGGAAAGTGACTTGGTGAAAAACGCTGCATCACTGACTCAAATCTTTTTCCACTGGCCAGATAGCACGGCTTGAAAGCCAATCATTTTCTAATTTAATTTCAGGTAATAACATTCCTTATCATTCAATTGAGGACACTATAAGCAGCCACAGTCTTGAACCAGGAGTCCAGATAAGAACTCACCTGAGCTCCTCCTGTAAACAGCTGAAGGAGCAAAATATCCTTTAGAAAATGATCACGTCCCTGCTAAACTTTAAATGGACTCATTGGCAGTCTTTTGTCTCTGAAGGGTTCATCTAATGAGGACTTTTCTTTCCTTACCCTTGTGGGAGAAGAGAAGTGAAATGTGTTGTGGATTATCAAACTGTCTGTAAATGCAACTTGAAATGCACGTAGAGCGAACCTGAATGAGAAGTGATTTATCATGTGTCAGAGCCTCTGTGCCAACATTTCCAAGCAACGTACGGAGGCCAAAGAGAGAAAAAAAGGTTACACAGTGATACTGTATCACTCTTATGATTAGTATGAAAGAGTGATGCAAATGGGAATATGCTTATTTGCTGTCTTACTATTTAACAGTTTGATCATTTTTCATTTTCTGTGGGTTTAACACGGTGGTATTTAGCCTAGCTTAGCACAAACTCTGTAAGCAGGAGTAAAATGCTAGCCTAGCTCTGTCAAAGATACCTATGGCATCTTATTTTTGTTCTAAATCACGTACCTGAAATAAACAAAAGGGACACTGTGCTTTAATTAGCGCTTAGCTTAGTCAATGGAGCTACTCGCTGACCAACGACAGCAGAAGTTTTGAGCAGTTGGGAGACGAATTTTCCTTTTTCGACAGAAGCTCAGTTCCCTTTTGCTTCTAATTTCTGTGCTAAGCTAGGCTAAACACGTCCTGGACCTGTTTCCGTGTTGGACACAAAATCGATTTCACATCTAACCTGCAGTTGGGAAGTTAACAATCCCGTTTTTCCTCTATGCTGCAGCGCTTAAACTAAAAAGACTTTAATGAGTAAAGCTGACATGGATTTTTCACGTACTGAGCCGGCTCATTATCATGTTGCCAAACTTGATATCACTGCTGTAACAAAGCCCTGGTAACTCTTGGATGCATGCTGCCTTCAAATGGAACCCGTAAGCCCTCGGTTACGACATGGGAAGTTGTGTAAACGACATGCTTGGCGTTCATTGACTGGTTTGCTTGCCAGCAAGACAAAACTGGAGTTGCTGCACGGAGACAGATTAAACTGGGGAGGACAGCAAATATGCAAACAAGCAAAAGTTGAATTACTTATCTAATAGTTGTTTTAAAGATGCAACTGGAAAAAAACCCAACATTTTGACTTGTCAGAGCAGTTTTGACTAATAACACTAACAAGGCTCTGTTCAACTGTTCCAGTAAGCTAAATGGAATTGAGCCATCATGCATTCATAGCCGTGTTATAAGATTAAATGCCTCCTGCGGAAAAAGTCATATGAAAACTAAAAATCATTAGTCGCAGCCCAGATGTTTACAAAAAGACGCCTAACTATGTGATGCACTGGCCGACGTGCTTCCTCTTCCAGTGTCCTGCTTTAATGACTTCACAGGATCGAGCTCTACCTTCTTGGAAATGACAGTTAAACACAGGTTCTTGGCAGATAAGTAGCACCTGTGTCCCCGCGAACGTGGAGTTCACCGTATGTTTGTCAGTGTTTGTGTACAAGCGTGTGTGTTTACCTGTCGCAGTGGTTGCACTTGAAGGGCTTCGCTCCGGTGTGTTTGCGGTAGTGTCGTGTCAACTCGTCACTGCGGGCAAAACGCCATTCACAGCCCTCCCAGGAGCACTTATAGGGCTTCTCACCTGAGAGAGAGGGGAGAGAAAGGGTGAGAGAGGGATGAGGGAGAGAGAAAGGGTGAGAGAGGGAGAGGGGAAAGGGGAGGTGTCGCATTTTATTATGATTTCTACATCTAATTTCACACATCTAATCTACAGCTGTTCACTAATATACAGGTTACCACCCCTGGCTTTTTCCAGACCCAAAGACACACACACACACACACACACACACACACACGCACACACACATGCACACACACACACGCACACACAGCCTAGGGGCCAGACGGGCAGACCAGTTTTAACACAACGGCCATTTCAATGAGCCAATACACTCAATTAGCTGTAAATGAAGTCTTTCAGCACTGCGGCGTGTTAATTCATAATCCCAAATTCACCCTGAAATGAATCTCGTTTTGTTCCCTCTATCACCGCCACCACCCCCCCATGCCCACACACACACACACACACACACACACACCCTGAGGTGGTGGGATCTGAAATGTAAATGAAGTTTCATCCCCCACTTCACCAGATGGGAGAAGAGATGGTCTATTGTTCTCAGCCTGTAGTTATCTCTCCATGATAGAAAGCCTTCCAGCTGTGTGTGTGTGTGTGTGTGTGTGTGTCTTTGTGTCTTTTGGCTAGAGGTGTGTGTGTGTGTGTGTGTGTAGTGTAGTGTGTACGGTAGCAGACTGTCCTCAGATGGGACGTGATGATGTCTGATTGTGTGTGTGAGGTCATCAGATAGGACGGCAAATCTGGTCTTCCACTAATCACACACACAAAGTACCACCACAGCTCATAATAACAAGAATAAAAAGAATATAATACACACTCCTGCATTCAGCGACTTTAAAACTCACAAATCCACTGTAAGTAAGCAAAACATGGCTTTAATCTATCATCCACTAAAGATTCTCCTCATGTGATGGGAATCACATAAATTGATAATTGGTCTAATTATGTAATATGTCATAGTATGGGCACTCATACTGGAATTCAGACTTATTAAATAACTCAATCTGTGACAGAGTAACAACAACATTAACAACAAGGCAGAAATTACTTGTGAATTATGCAATAAAATGTAGTTTTTCAGGCACAATTGTCCTTCTGTGTCTCTGTTCTGTGTCTTAGGAAGATGGTTTTTCATATCTCACTCTTTAACAGGTGAACTCTGGCATGATCTTACTTATGTGTACAGTTGGTGTAATTAATTTTTCATATTTCTAGATTACTGCTTTGAAGGAGTGGCAGCGATTCTGGTTGTAAAGGTTGCAGTCGCTGTGCTGCTACAGGTACTGGTGGGAAGAGGAAACACATGCCAGGAAGTCCAGTCTGACAGCCGATCAGACTCTTAAACGCCACATGGAGGTTTATAACCACATAACACAAGATTTTACAACCCTGGAAAGTTTATTTTATGTCCCGTCTTGATAATTAAACAGTGGGATTAAGCTGTTGTTGTTCAATGAGCATGTTTATGTGCTGCTGGCGGCAAAATCTGAGGTGGCTTCCACAATTTTGCAGATGACCTTGTGTTTTTTTTTGGTTTCAGATCCCTCTGAGTCTCATTTAAATGCAAAGGGATGCTTTGTGACACTGCTCAAACATGCACCAAACCGTCATCTAAATCAGTTTAATTTCACCCCGTGCTGAAAAAAGCTGGCCGAAGCCAACTGCAGACCCCTCGTGTGTGTGACTCTGTGTCGTGTGTGTGTGTGAACTGGGGGGTGGTAACTATAATTGGGGTCTTAATGACTCCTAATGGGGAGTAATACAGCAGCTTACAGTCAGTTAGCCAGATGTCCCAGCAGCCCCTCCGCTCCCATCACAGTGCACACCAATCTTCTTAAGGAGGCGAACACAAACACGAACCAATCCAAAATAAAGTGGAACTAATGTGAAAACTGAAGGATCTCACAATATGGTGGAAATGTAACTGAATGCAATAGAGAGGGACGTGTTGCTCACTGATGTCTGTCGTCCTGGTTGGAAAAAGAAAGGAACCAATCACAACTTTGTTGGCAGAATATAACGATCCAGTCGTCATCCGGCTGAGAACTGCTCCTAGCAACCGCTGAAATGATGTGACGCTAAATGCTTGAAATTAGGAACCCTTCCTACACCTGGACTAGCCTCAGCGTCACTTTAGGTGGAAAGCAGTGAATTGAAAGAACTATGGGTTAACAGAATTAAAGGAGACACACACTTTTTTTAATTTCAAGATCAAGGCTTAACATTTCAAAGCAGATCTACAGATCCATATTTCGTGTATTCCTCGGCCATACCACACGGCATAACTTCTCATGCAATAACTTCACATACCAACAGGAGTATAAAATGTAAAAGTGATTTTCTGAACTTTAATTGCCTTAATTCACCACCTTGAATCATCGCGAGGTGCAGAGCCGCTCCGAGAGCAAAGGTGATGCAACGTCAAGTAAAAGATGATGTGCTACAGGAACATCCAACTGTGAGTGATGCTCCCATCCCCTTTATTTCCCCCCCAGTTCCTGCGTCTCTCTTTGATCACAGTTGTCTTTTATCCACAGACACAACGTGACTGCAAGGTGACGCGGTTGTTCCCGGACTAAATGAATTCCAGATCATGAGCGGCGCTCTCCTGGATTTGCATATTGAAATTCTCCAGTCAAATCTTGTGCAGTCGGTTGCGGAGTTCCAAAACTGGTTTTCTGGTTGAGACTGGTCTTCGTCGACCTGCCACCTGGTCTGCAGCTTTTGATTTGTTAGGGGCCGAGAGCAGAGTTTACGAGGAGCCACCATTTCCTCTACAAGCTAGGCTCCGCTGCACTCTAATTAATTAAAGTTTGTTTGCTTTCATTGGTCTTTTTGAAAAGCTGAAACATGCTCCTGGTGGTTTTCTGTCCATACTTTCACTAAAATTAGTATCTCCACCTCTCTACATATTGAAGTTGAGTATCATTTTAGAGGAAAGATGACAACAATAATTTGTTTCCATAAATAACAGCACATCCTGACTCTCTTCCTGACTTTACACATCAAAATCTGTTTAAGATGTGAGTAACAAAAGTTGTATAAAGCCTTTTTTTGCAGCCTTAACGTCTGCTGAAGGCTACAAGTTTGAAAATTAAAGAAAACTGCAGGAGTGAAGCACAAAATTGAAAAAAGAACTATTTTTATTATTTTTTTTAATAATGTCATTTTGTTGCAGCCTCTTGGGAAAATTCATATTCACTAATTTGACTTTTTTCTTTTGGAGGTTTCTTTAAATTTTATTTTGATGAAAATGTGCACTGCAGAGTTTACCGGACTTGAGCTTGAGGTGAGGGGGAGGTTTGAGGCTACAATGGCTCCTACTAGCATAATAACACCTGAAACTGTGACAGGGGAGTTGAGTTGCATTGTGGGTAATAATGGGCCCAGATTTTGACGAGAGAGATGAGTGTGTGGAATAAAAAAAAAAAAAAATGCTGATATCTGTGCTTTTGCTGGATCAATATGAGTGTTACAGAAGTGCCGCGCTAAATCGACATTGGCATTCTGTCAAAGCCTCATTTCAGACTATGAAAGTCCAACATGTTACATGGCGTTAAGAGCTCGACTGCCAATAAGATGCATCAGCTACAGTAACGAAGGCTTCGGATCAAACCGCGATAATGTAGAGGAGAAAGCTCGAGCCACGTGGCTGCAAAGTTTGGCTGAAAACTGTGAGAAACGGGATACACATGAGTCAGAAGAGGTTTCCCAATGAGGTGGTTCAGACACCAAGAGAGGGTGGCTGCCTCCCTTTGGGGGAGAAGGAGGAGGACAGACGTGGTGGAAACTCAGAGGGAGACTCGGAACAAGCTGGAGAGACTTTATCTAGCAGCATGTGTCAGATCCCCCAGGAGGAGCTTACTGGAGAAAGTGTTTGAGCAGCTTTACCGTGCACGCCATATTGTCCCCGTGACCATGACAAACTGGATAGATGGACGCTCAGTAGAGTCCAACTGACACACAGGACAACCGATCCATCAATAAAACACGTATTGCTGCAGTTTGCTGCTGTACAATTTGTTTTTAACCAAACACACACAGTCAATACTGGTTAAAATTCAACATTATTATTATTTTTTTTCTCTATTCTTGTTATTTCTAATTCACCTGTGGGATGAGTGCGAGCATTTTTCCTGTTACATTTCCTTTGCTCCAAAAGAGGCGAGCTCCACGTGTTTACCCTACTTTAAAGGTTCAGGAACAGGACGTTCTCTATTTCTGTAAAGGCCCCTCAGTCCTGTGCCACGGCTGGAAAAATGCGAGCGTGTGATTGTACTGCAGATTACTTCTTGTTCTGTAAAGAACCAAAAATCATCCATCTTAAATCTTATGTGTGAATCCTCCCACTCACTCCAGAGTCCTCCTCACTCAGCAATGAATACAGGAGCAATATTTTCAACATACAATAGAAAACCACTTGGCAGCTTATCCTGTTGGAGAAATGCTACTCTCTCAACCTGCCTGTGTGTATATGTGTGTGTATATGTGTGTGTGTGTGTGTGTGTGTGTGTGATATGGGGTATGAGTGGGGGCCGCAGGTGCCAGACAGACGGCCGTTTCACACCCGTCTTCTGTAATTGGCCAGAGCACCCCATCTTCCTTCAAAAGGACACCCCTCAAACACACACACACACACATGTACACACACACATATACACACACACACACACACTGTTGGGGGAATGAAGCAAGGCCAGCTCGGGCCTGACGCCACAGCAACCATGACGCCAGCCAATTATAGCACAGCAAGGCAAGGATGCGTGATAAAGTCACCTAGCAACTGAGAGAAAGAGAGAGAAGGGGGTGGGTGAGGGTGAGAGAGAGAGAGAGAGAGAGAGAGAGAGAGAGATTAACAGGCATGAACAATCAACCAGCCACCAACCAATTATGGAAGAGTGTGATGCAGTTGCTTGGCAACCCAAACTGAATGAGCAAGTGGAAGAGCGAGAGAGCAAGAGAGAGAGAGAGAGGGGAAAAGACCGAGAGAGAGGGAGGAGGTTGGAGGTTGGATTCAGTGGGTGTAGAGGAGCGTGGAGGTATATACGTGTGTGGAGGTCCGGGGTTACAGCAGGGTTTTTCCTGGAGCTACGTGAGGCTGAGGTGGTGCCCACAGAGGGTGGGGGTGGGGCGGGGCTTTAAGTCAGACTCAAGCTGGGATGACCGGTGATTTTTTTTTTCCATGTTTTAACTACATATCACACAATTCTACTTTCCACCGCCGCTAACCGTTTCTCAAACCGTGTGTGAATTATTGTTTTAATAGGAGCTCAGTTTAATGGACATCTATGGTTAGTTTGTTCCTGAAACGTGCTTCAGTTACACAAATCGTCCCAGTGAACACAAAGCCGACATCTGTCTTGTTACTGTACTGTATTATCACCATGAGGTTGTGCAGTGCAGACTTTTAATTAATTCAACATTAACAAGGCATAAGTAACATCCACCAAAATAGTGCAGGCTTGTTTTCTAACGGTGTATCTTAGAGACTCAAGGCTACACTCAAAGTTTCAACAGTGTGTTGGCTGATTTTCATCAAGAAATGAATGGAAATGAATGTCTGCAACAACAGAAGAACATACAGTGGAGTCCAAAAGTCTGAGACCACTTTGGAAATCTTTAATATTTTTACGTAACCCTGAAAATCTTTTGTACTTTTGTACAAAGGCGTTAAGTTAAATGGCACAAATTTGCTAAAAGATATTGCAGAATCTTGAATATTTCTTCTTCATTGCACACGCCAGGACATCTTGTGTTTTTAAATGTTTCTGAATCCTCAAAGTTTCTGATTATTTACAAGTTTACATGAAAATATTCAGTGTGGTCTCAGACTTTTGATCCCACTGTATATTTATAGATATATATATAAAAAAAATCTAAAAACTGTAGAAAAACCTATAAGAACTACACATGAATTGTACTTAAGGAAGTGTTAATTATCAGAACAGACCTTAGTAGTGATGAAGAGTAGATGTAATGTAATCAATGGACGTGTTTAAATGTGAGGGTTCAACTGTGTCCTGCTACAAAAAGTGAAAAATCAGTTTGTGTGAAGATGTTTTTTCTTCCTGAGGACATTCTTTGGTCATTTGGTGTAGCTTCATATAGATCAAGATGTTTGTAACAAAGCTGCTTTATTGTGTCATTTAAGTGATTCTATTGTCTTATTAGAAAAAAAGGCTTTTCTATATGGGAGTAAACAGTTTTTACCCATAATGAGGACTCTTTAACTACTGGATCATATTAAACCATTAACCCTGCACTGTCTACTGTATTGTTTTATTTCTTCTATATATTTTGTCTGCCATCCAACATTAGCACATGTAGTGGAGGACCACGGTCATCTGACAGAAGCTGCGTTTCCCATAAATGCCCTTAGTGTTCCTATGCGCTGCGACATGTTGTATGCACGTCCAAATTTTGTATCAGAGAAAGGTGCCGGCACTCTGAGAAACAAAGACTTTCCAAAGCCAAACACTCTCACACTCCTTCCAAAACAGCTCATCTGTTCTACTATCTCAGGTGCCAAGTATGCAGATAAGTATATTTCTTGGACTGCTGCTTGAATAAGAAGGAGGAAACAATTATTAGTCATTGTAGAAAACCCTGGCTCCGACTGAGAGCAGCTCTGACTGGGCACTTCAGAGATTTACTCAATTCATTTGTACATCGATTAATGTTACCACTCAGCCCTAATTGAACACTTTCTTGAAAGAAAATAAAGCTGACTTCACGCCATAGCTGCAGCGCCGAGAAATTGTTTTGGATATGAAGAGAGGAATATTATTACCAACATTATGTAGAATTGCAGCACATGTGCTGTTTACTCCTGACAGAGCTCACTATAATGATGTTTCTAATGGCCTCTGGTGCGCACTATGTGACAGTAAGTGTATTGATGCTGTGCAGACTTTCTGCAGTTGCTCCTCCCTGTAGTCTCTGCTACGCTAATCCCTCCCTACATGTATGTTCAATGATTTATGGTCATAATAACCCAAAAAGAGGATTAAGCTAATTAAACCACAGTGCTGTGCTTGTAGTGAACACATCGGGAGGGAATACACCGCCCCCGCTTTTATACCACACACACACACACATGCACAGAGAGTGTGGAAGCTGCAGTATCTTCAGGGTGTCTTCTTTTTTCTCAGTGAATGATTCTGCCTTTAAAAGCTCATCGCTGGTTAGCATGACTGGACTGTAGAAGATTAAAGATGCTGCAGCTAGCGGCCGGGCCACCAGAAAGCTAGCTGCTCTATTCTGGATTAGCAATAATAAAGCTACAGCTGTGGGCTCCCCCTAGCATAGCTAGGTGCTGCCCTGGAATGTAATGCTATACTTAAAGCCATGCGATGGTCGCTGGGATCATATATAAGCCTGTAACACGCTGGATTAATGATGCCAAGGTTGCCAGTATTCATACAGTAGAAGGTCTGCAGGCCATATATTGTAATCCTGGTGAACACCAAGGAAACTGGATGATGACAACTGGGGGCCATGAACCACTCCAGATACTGTAAATGATGCTTGTGGTTAAAGCTACAGTTGAATAATGCTCGCTTCAGGTGGTACAAGTCTGCACAGGCCTCATGCTGCAGATAAGTGATGGATTCAGTTAGTCAGGCCAGAAGATGTCCTACCCACAGGACATTTTGACTTGAAAACGGATGAATGGATTTCTAAGTATGTACAAATCTGTGATTCGCTGTTTCTTGTCACTTCAAGAGTGGAAAAGTACCCAAACTCCACTTTGGTCAGTTTACTGGTGAAATCGGCTGAAAAGTCAGAGAACTTTTTTTTTCGTCTAATTCTCTTTATCGTGAGTCAAACAAGAAAAGACTCCACGCACAACAAAGAGCTTCATTATGGAGTTGATTGAGAGGTTTCGTTTCCATGTGTTATGAGCGATAACGTGTTCAGACAAATATACCAGGCTGTTCCTCAGCGAGTAAACTTCAGATACAAACTTTCAGGCTGAGTTCATGTCACTTGCTGCTGTTTAAACTCATGAATTCATCATAATCTGCATCTGTCAAATCCATCTTCACCCATGTGGCCCTGTCATCACCCTCAATCTGCACACGCTAATGCTTTGGAGAGCTCACGGCACACAGCCTCTGGACATTAGTCTGGTGTGTGTTCTGGCTGAGGGTCACTGAGAGGGCAGCTGTAGTTAGCAGCGAAAGCTGCGTGTGTGACCCACTTGGATACGGCTGAATTCACAGTGTCCTTTACTACCAGTCTATCAATCATGGGGCAATTACCGAGGCAGGGCCTTTTGGCACTGAGCTGGTTTCAAGACTTATGAGGAAATTAATAAATCTAGAGGATCATCTGAAAAGCAGCAGCGTCCCAATCTCTTTGCAGGTTTCTCCAGCTCAACCAGCTCCAGAGGTGAAGTATCCTCTGGGTTATGCATGAGTGTTGAGTTATGTGCTCAGCCTTCCTCAGACCTCCAGGTTTAAGCACATTATGGATGTTAGTCCATTTGTGTCAGGACAGTGAAACAGTCACGTCCGTATATATATAGTCCTCTGATTCTAGAGGACAGAAAGCAACTGGAAAAGTTGCATGAACTTTATTTTCAATGTTTGATGTCTAATCAGAATTCTAATCAGGCACTTGGTGTCTTCCCTGTTGTCTTCTCCTTCAGGTCTGTACTGCAGCCAGCTGTGCTTCTTGTTTATCATGTCAGGGCTCTTTGCATGCAGTGGATTGAGGTAAAGGGACTCATTTGAACAACTAGGACCATTAAATGTTTTACCAAATTACTTGTTGGTTGCTGTGTCTGTATATTGTCCTGCTGCTTTGTCCTAAAACTGGGGGACCTGGGGCCCATTTGACACAAGCAGTTTGTGAGCACTGTCAGATCATCATCATCCCAGTTGTTGTTGAATGCAAATTTGGTCAAAAGGGCCCATGTATATAAAGGAGTATGAGTCTGACATTGATGTGAATACCCTCAACTTATAGCTCAAAGTCAGCAACATAAACTAAAACACAAGGTTTCATTTCAAATCCAAAGTAGTGGATTACTAGTACTGTACTGGTAGTATCTTAATATAGAGTAATTGTGCCGGTCTTACCTGTGTGAGTCCTCTGATGAGCCTTCAGATGGGAGCTTTTGGTGTAAACCTTCCTGCAGCCATTAAACTGGCACCGGTGGACTCTCTTTTTGTTCTCTGGTACGTCTCCTCCCAGACTTCCTCCTCCTCCCTGCTCGCTGTCACTGAGGGCTCCTCCTCGGCTCGGCGGTGATGGTAACGCTCGCGCTGCCACCAGTTTAGCCGCTCCTAAGCCCACCTTCTTCGCCACAAGTTTGAGCGTTAATGTACCGTCTGCCGTCGCAGTCAGTGTTTGTGTGGGTTTGATGAGGTGGCGGCCGAGCTCTGGCGACGATGGTGGTGTTAGGGATGTAACGGCGGCGCTGAGCTGTGCGGCACTGACTCCTGCAAGGACTTGGTCCTTTGGTGTGGGGGTCTCAGTGCCCGCCTCTGCTGCGGTCTTGCTGGGGTTGGGCACCTGTAGAATCTTGGTCTGGACCTTGGGGAGAGTTACCAGTAGCGGGGGCGGACTGGGCTGGTCAGGGAGGCTGGGAAGGAGCGGATCCATCAGGTCTTCATCACTGTCACCTCCCTGCATGAATGCCGGCGTTAAGAGACAGTCCAGCTCCTCATCAAAAAGCTCTGAGAGGCGCTTGGGCTCCGTCTGCAGGTACCGCTCCAACTCTAGACATGTCTGCAAGAGATGGAAACACAGGGACCCAGAGTCAGACATGAACTTATACTCCACACCTGTTGAAGAGAACATGGTAGAACATTGAGGCAGCGCTTGTATCCATCGATTGGCCGTAAGCCTTTTTATTCATGCTAAAACACAACCCTATTCATTCCTATATGCTGATACCTTCACAGCAAAACCATTTAGTGCTGTGAAAGCTCAAACTCATCATGAGTTGAAGTGTTTGGCCACCTACTTTGTTTACTGCATTATTTACATTCACATTTAAATAGGAACCAGGCTTCTTCTTTCCCATCTTTGCTTGTGCATTTCTGCAAATCTTGATTTGCAGACCACCACCTGTTGATCCATGGAATAGTGGGACACCTTTTGCACCTGAGTGTTACTGTACCCAGCATACACAACATAAACCAAATACACTTATAGAAAAATGGCTCCATAGCACCAATAGAGGTCAAAAACTCCACAGGGAACAATTAAGTATAGAGAGGGCCTGCGGTTATGGTTAAAATAAACCTGCTTTGACCCTTGAATGCACAACCATCCACTATTTGGAACAACCATCCACAACATATAGGTTGATTCAACCTTTTGGACTAATGACCTTTGCAGTGTTACTGGCTGGTATCAGTGGTTTTCTCTGTTTACTCGTCTATTTAGGTTCAAATGCCGACTGTAGGCTCCATATTTCCGTGCAGCTGTTGTCCATGTTACCTGGCACATGGCAGTCCTGAGAGAGGAGGGATTTAGTCTGTGATTGATTGCTGCTGCCTGGCCGAGCTCTCCGGAGCCCTGAACTGTGGAAGCCTCGCCTGTTTCCCTCTGCTCACCCAAATCAACCAGCCATGGAAGTCATATCGCAATAAGATAGGGGTGAGGAAAGAGAGCAAGATGGCAGAGGGAAAGTCAAATAAAAGAAACAAAAGAGAGGGGAAGGGAGATAAGAGGAGAGGAGCGCGGAAAAATAAGCGAGCATTTCTTTAGTTGTTCATTCAACCTTTATCCAGAGGCAACACAGACATCTGTGCATTTTCCCCAACAACTGTACAGTTTCATTTTGGCAGCAGAGCAGCATCACCACGGTTGTTGGTCGAATGGCCCTCAGTGCTTTGGTCAAGGGCACCGGCCACATTACCTCAGGGGATTTGAGCCAGAAACCTTCAGGTCAATAACCTACTTTTTAAAGGCTACAGCTCTCCTTTCTAAACTTTTCTCTAATTCTTGCTGCCTCTCACTTGAACTACCAGCTGCACTTTCAAAGTCTACAATGGCTGCTGCTTTGATCTCTCACACCTGCAACACTACGTTTTATCGAAATTCTGTCTGCCTCGTCCAACAGGGAAAAAAAAACAACACTTGTAGCTGTTGTAGCTTTTAAAAGGTTATAGATTTCAAAATCAAGGGAAATCCTTAAACCCTATAATAGAGCAAACAACACCTGTGTTCAGAACGGTTTTTGTGATGTTTGTTTTTATTGAGAGAGACAGAGAGAAGACAGCATGCCAGTCCCCTGCTCCGTTAACTGTCCACTCAGCACTTTCTTTGCAAGCTACCTGGCGCCGGCGCGACTCTGCAGCATAGTGCCTTTACTGTATCTACTTGGAAAGTGAATTTCCTCTGTTTGGCCAAAGGCCTTTGGCAGCTGAAGGTTCTCATCCTGATCCTCTGGCTCTTTCCACCTCTGCCATCGGAGCAAATTACAGCCACTATAGAAATGTTTTTTCTTAGCTGCAGCTGGTTGACTTGGTCCATTCAGACAGGCCAACGCCGGGGCTTTGCTCCGTTCAGCCTCAGTGACGAGACAGACAAACCAACACATTTAGTCTGAACATCTGTTGAGTGGTGATAAGCTGAACTTCCCTCTCTCTCCATTTTCCCTTTTGTTCTTCCCCTTTTTCCTAAGGATGCTCATTTGCATATGAATATAAATCAAAGATATTTCTTTGGGAGGGTTACACTGCTTCATAAGGAAACTTAAAAAAGAGAAACACCAATGTGTTTCTCTTAGTAACAATGTCTTTTGCAAAGCTGATACCAGCGCTGTGAGCAAAACCTCCTGGTTAGCCTTTTGTCCAGATTGTTGCTATGATTTGTTAGCACTGGTTTTCCTTTCAGTAATTACTGTGTGTAATGCAATATGTAGTGAAGCATGCTGAAGGAGGCCATTATATCTGTGTTTAAATTAGATCAGTCATTGCTAATGCATCTCGAAACCAATACTGGAGATTATCAAACAGACATCAGGTTATCGGGAGTGGAACTTTAACAGCCAAGCATGTATTCACACACACACACACACACACACACACACTAATGTAGTCTGAGAGGCAGCGTGCACCCCACCAATCACACAGGCTTTTAAACAAACGTGGTTTAATACAAATAACAATGCCAAAGCTAATGTAATGAAAGTTATCACTCCAATCATCTATCTCATTGTAAAAGAACAGCGTTTAATGTTGAACCAAGAAGTATATTCCCACAAACTAATGGCTACTGAATCAGGATAAAGATGTTCAAATTGTATTTTAGAAAATATCATGTTCACATTAATACTTGTTTTTGATTGGCTGGCAGCTGTCCACTTTGTAAATAAATGTGTGAGGTATATAAATTGGCTTGTAACCATAGAAATAGTGTAAAAGTCGCAGCAGAATCAAAACAAACGTGACTTTGGCGTATTTATTGTGGGCAAAACGGACTGTTTCAGCTATAAGTCATCACCAGGGTAATCAGTAGTACATAATACACAGGTGAGGCCCAAACACCAATCAGCAAGCTGAACACGTTACTGCATAATAGGATCCATCTGCGAATGAACCGCCAAGGTACGGCCTCGCCTGACGAAGGAGGTGGGACAACAAAAAAAAAATCAGCGGCTAAATCTGTGATGTGGGGCATGTTTATAAACGGGGACAAAGGGGAAGTCACAATAGCGGATCATGAGGACTCGCCATGTATACCGATATCTGTTATCACGTGACCAAACACATGACTAAAGGTGGTGTGTTCCACTTGCTGCCGCCGAAAAAAGGCTGGTGAGGGAGTTTAGACATTTGGAGTTATCACAGATTGTCTTGATGCCTTGAAGCTGTTAAACCCTATATTTATACTATTTTTCACGGGACCTACTTATATTTGGGTAATTCGGCCATCTGAGAAACACAGATATTACTCTACCTCAATTTACTTGATTAATTTCCACACAGCTGCATATTCAAGATACCGTAAAGGTCATCATGAGGAGAACTTATATATGTAATTTTATGCATTTTCTGTGGTTCATCCTTCAGGTGATAAAAGGGAATGAGATCTTTTTTTTCTTGTATCTAAAATATTTGCTGTATCGCACATGTTCTCTCGGTTATTCATCATCATCATCATCAGACAATAACAGCGCCATGAACATTAGTTATCTTGGTCGCAGTGAATACCGTCCATACTGGTGAATTCTGGCGGCACACTGTATCATTGTTTTCACTTGGACTAGAAATCAGAAATAGAAAGGTCTTGTGTCTCCTGGCAGGGGCTGGACTGATGCTGAGGATTGTGGGAAGTTGGCGGGGAGGACAGAGGGTAGAGAGAGCCCGAGGCAGTGGAAGAGGAGGGAGCGGCAATCAAACCCACGGCTGGCAGTGAACGCACCGCCTCTGACATCACACGTATGACCTTCTCCTTCGTCTGTTTCTCCGATACACCATGAATATCAGGTAACAATGACATGTGTGGCCTGCAGCGTGTGTGTGTGTGTGTGTACGCGAGTGTGTGTGTGTACACGAGTGTGTGTGTGTGTGTGTGTGTGTGTGTCAGTGGCTGCTGGATAACAGCTCAGACTGATAGCATGTGTAGGGCTCACCTCCTGTCCCCCTGCTCAGTCCCACACCATATGGAGAAAGGTCACATCCACACACACACACACACACACACACACACACGCACACACACACACAAACACCCTCCTCCCCATTTTGCTCATGAAAAATGTTTTTTGACTGACTGTTGAAGCATTTCAACACTTTTGGACACAGAGCCCCGAAACTCACTGCCTCACTGACAAAAAGCCAAAGCTACGAGACAGTGAATGCAACAGTTTTAGGACAGAAGTCGACAAGAGCCCAAGAGACGTCGCTGCACTCAGAAACATCCAGTCGCACGGCGTCAGATCCTGCTGCTGTTGGGCTGAAGTTAGAGGTAAAGGTCGGTTTAAACCACATTGTGGATCAAAGAAATAACTAATGCTGCGTTGGCGTCACCTTGTGAGCGCTCATGCTTTACCCCACCGACAGCCCTGCACACGCTCAGGATAAATGGACATTCAAATTAGCTATTTTTATCCGGGCACATTTGTCCACTAAAAAGCAGAAACCCACAAAGAAATGGTGTACAGCTCCTTTTTTAATAAGCTGAATTGTATTATTGTTAATACTAGATTTGATCTTGATGCAACTGTCAGTGTTGATGTCTTTGCAGACAGTTTATTGAGACTTCTGCCGCCAAGAGGCCGTAGTTTCTGTTGTTTAATGGCATCAGTAAAGACATTAACTCTGTACGTGTGAGCTGTCATATACAAACATAAGGACAATTTGTGGCCGTGATGTTCATGTCATGGTTCTCAGTGTTTGATTTAATAATGTAGTGGTATGGGAGGTCAAGGTCAAACAAGGTCAAAAGCAAACTGGGTGTCGCTGCTGAGGTGAAAGTCATCGCCGTTGCATATTGCACTTAATTTGATATTTTTACATTCTTTTATATTTATATGTGATGTGGGTATATATCATGTGATATATGATATGATATATGTGTGTACACTTTCATACACACAGCGGAGGATAAAAACAATGAGGAAAGTCTCTCTGCATCCTCTCCTCCCTCAATGAACGTGTTTTTGCCCCTTTATACTTTGAGTGTTTGATTTAATATCTCGTCTAAAATAGCCACAAGTGATGTGCAGGTCCTGCCCGTGTGCGTGTGTGTGTGTGTGCGTGTGTATTCTCAGCCTGCTGAGGTCCATTAATAATGAATGCAGAGAGCAGAGCTCTGGATGGAAACGCTAAGAGCTTTTGACAGACAAAAGATCATCGAGGACAGAGCTCAGCAAATAGACTGAAGTGGATTCAGCAGGAGATGCTCCGCCTGTGTTTGCATGCACACAGTTCAGTGACTATTACCAGCATTTCCATAAAGACAATGGTGAAATTAATCCATTTACACAATTCTGTAAAGTGACGCATCCTATAATGATCTGCTTCACGTGGTTATCGCCACATAAATGACTGACTGAACATCACGAGGAACATCAACAGCTTTCTTTCTATGAGGTTTTAGTTTCAAAGCCTAGAAACAGACAAGAATTGATTCAAAAGCCGTCACTGAATGTTTAGATAACATGATACGTTACTAACTACTAGAACTAGGTTTTGTAAAATGAAGCATGCTTTTGCATCTTCTTCATTCTGCTTTGTTTATTTTCTTTTATCTCTGTTATATTCAGACACTGATTTTGGTGCACAGCTTCAGACCAATGTGATATTTCCAGTACTGTCTCTCTTTTTCCAATAAAAATCAGAAGCAAAGATCAATTGAAATGTGATATTGGTCTAATTCAGGGAGGTAATGTGCTCACAATGAGCAGCTTTGCCAGACTAAAACACACCGCGGAGACACATCGACTTCTGTTTGAAATCACAACTCAGAAAAACTGATATTTCTCACCAAAATGATTATTTACTCGCCCGCATGAGTTACATTAAAACACGTTCCTCAACGTTCCTACACAAAAGGTCTGCAACCAGACCGTGTTGTCATTACAGCTGCTGCTGCTACTTCATCTGTCTGTCTGACGTTATACATCTGTGTAACGTCAGACAGACAGATGAAGCAGCAGCAGCTCAGCCCGGAACGAACACACGGCGGGAATCATGTGATTTAAATGTCCGGATAATAAAACTAGCCTTTATGTCAAAGAATGGGATTTTACAGCGATACTGTATGTGCACTCCAGTTTGGAAAAATTTAAAACTAAATGGGAACAAGAACTCCGCTTTTAAAATACCGACATCGGCAGCCACAGCTTCACAATAAGCTGCAACACACTTTTTGAGGAGCTAACTAGCAAAACCAATATGTCCACTGCATTATAAAAACAGTGTGAATACTCAACTACTGTAAGTTCGGTTGGTGAAACGCTTTCTCTGTCAAACTGAATGGAAATTTTTAAAAACAACAGTTCAGTTAATGAGGTGATGTGCGTTCTTTTCCAAGTAAGTTTCACCAGCGTGTTTGAGAAGCTGTGACCAGCAGAGTTAATATCTCAGTAACTCCGGTGAGTACATTTGAAGGAACGATGCTCCGGACACTAAAAACAAAGACAAAGTTGTAAAGATGGAGACATCTGACATCTGAATCCTGGAGCAAAAGCACGTGACTGGAGAAAGTGAAAACATCATACGGAGGTTTGAGGAGAAATTGTTTGAACAATCTACTGGCTGATGTTTGGAGCCGTTTGGTGCTTGTTTCTGACCTTTAAATAACTCAGCATGCTCATTATTTCTTGTAAGTGTGTCATTTATAGGTGGTTAACAGTGGCTCCTGTGAAGAAACATGGCTGACGTGTGGACTTCATCGTGACTCCGTTAACAGCATTCATATTCTTGTATCTACAGCTCTCCAGTGTTGCTTCTGCATTTCCTCCCATTATTTTTATTCATTTTTAACATAGCGTCACAGCAGCATTCATGTAAACCTCACTGACTACAGCACACACACACACACACACACACACACAGCTGTAAAAAGCCTCCTTGTGAGGATCTCATCTCCTCCAGTCTAATCCTTTTAGTTTGCTCCTGTCTCTCCTTATCCGTGTGTGTTTATTTTCCCTTCACATTATACAGCTTTTGGCTTCAAATTAAGTTTTTCTCTTCGCTTTCTCGTACAAATAGGTCCTAATTAAAGTGCTTTGGCTTCCATAAACTGCTCTTTGAAGCTCTACCTCTTGATGGATCTCGCTCTCTCCACGCAGCAGGCTCTGATGGCTAATTAGCCACTCAAAAGAAAAGGCAAAAAGAGGCTCTTTATTCAGCTAATTTGCTGATGCGGCTGTGTACGCGGCAGATGTGTGTGTTTGTAAGAGTGAGAAGAGCATAATGACTTTTAACTGATGTGTGTGAATATGTAATGCCTCGTGAGTGTGTACAATATCAAACTGGTGCCACTGGCAGCGATCTGCCTCCTTTATGTCTGAGCAAGCATCAGTGCTGCAGAGTGCGTTTGGTGCTTTGTTACACACTGAAGTGCAGTTTGTGTGAAGCTGCCTGCGAGGATGCTGGAGCTGTTTGAGTTACTGCAGCAGCGTCTGTGCAGAGTCCCACTGACTGACAGCGGCTTATATCTTGCAATCTGATCAAAATAACACACAACTGGATGCGTTTACACTCGCCTGAAGTACATCAGGCTGTAACAGCATCATTTTCTCCTCATCCACATGGTGTCAAATGCACCAAATCATTTTTAACTCACAAGTGCAGATTCTTTAAATCACACACATTCAAAGTTGCTGCCTCTAATGTATGAAAATCATTTTAACACCAGATCATTTCAGGATGAATAAGAACATATACTTAAGAATCTGAGAATACTAGAAGCAATGACCTTTCTCTTGGCTTTAATGAGGCAAAGAAAAGGAGAGACTCCAGGTTTCTATACTTCTACGCTTGGTGAATTTCATTGTGTTCACAGTGCAGTCAGATCTGCAGCTTTCAGGACAGATGTAGGAGCTTCAGCATGTTTAGTCATAATGCTAAATATGAAACACAGCACTTGGTCTTCCCAAAACATTCTGGGATTGTTTGTTTGTTTTTGGTTTCCTAGATGTTAAAATGGAAAGTTTTTCTGGTATAAAACCAAAATGATTAACAGATCATATATACAATTCCATATTCCACTTATGTGACTGTTGAACATTTGATGTCAAAGCTAGTGGTATCAACCTCCAGCTATGTCAGACTCCATCCTTCTGGTTTCAGGCTTTCCACCAGATTTTGGTTTTCAGTCGCTGGTGTGAGGAGGTAAAGTCAGGCTCACATTTGGTGTTCAGGATCATCCAAAAGGTGGAAGGTGAGGTTGACGTCGGGGCTGAAACAGCATGGAACCTTTCCCAAACTGTTGCCACAGAGTTGGAAGCACAGCACTGTCTAAAATATCATTGTGTGCTGTATCATGTCGTGTTTTCCTCGACCCAAACCCTGAAAAACTACTCCAAACTCCAAATGTATACAAGCGTGGTACGTGCTCAGGGCGTGTAAATACGTTTGGCCGTGCATCACAGCAGCATCCGGTACATAAACTGTCCTCTCATGCAGCCCGAACCTCTGCTTGCTTGTGGCTAACTGCCATTTTGGACACACTAGTTTCGTCACGCCTACGCTGCGCTGGTTCACTGCACTAATGAGCCAATATCATTCTGCTGGACGGTGACCAGCTCGACCTGCCTCCGCTTCCACTGCTGCTTCCAACACCGCTGACACCTCTGCTAACAAACTTTTATATCCCAACCAATCCTCAAATATTACAGCACCTAAAAGCACCGGGGCTCTTTAAGCAGGCCCTAACGTGTCTTAGTGAATCTGAACTTGAAGACATTTTCATCACTATGCTCTGCTAGACTTTATTGACAGTATTGGTTCATTAAAGATTTGTTTCCTTCTGTCGTTTTGTTTCATATAAAATTTTTCTCCAATTCAGTCGCAGACAGCTGTGAAACTGAAACCCTGAAATGGAAGATACAGGGACGATATTCTTCTCTCACTCTTGTTAAAAAAGGCACTAAAGTTGCTAACATAAGCTGCTGTGCGGTGCTGCAGCTCATCCCATTAATGATCAGCTCGCTTCTCTCTGGTTGAAGGCGTGCGACTCAATAAAACCAGCTGCCGATCAGCCGCTTAGGCAGAGCTACAAAGAAACAGGCTGATCCGGAGTGAAGGCGACCTGCAGGATAACAGCTCAGTGTCTCCGCTGTTGAGCTTTGATGCATCAGTGTTTTATCTGTAATGGGTTTATACAGCGATTCTGACTGTACAGATATTCATGTGCAGAGAAAATCCCCTTAGCTGCACTGGTTCTGGAAAGAAACACATAAATGATGAAAACCTGGATAAGCACACACCAAATCTGAGCTTCTTGTCATTTGCTGACTTCAAATTGAACTTGTAAGGTTGTATTTTTGACATGGAAAGTGGAGAACACCATATACTGGACACTCTATAAAAGATGATTTCAAGGGTTTGGGCTCCATATGAAAAACTTTCCACAACTTAAACAGGTTTAAGGTTAGTTAATAAACTCTTTTTGAACCTGTAGAAATCACTCATCGTATGACATACTGTTATTATTGTGGTTAATAATGCACTTGAACTGAACCCAGACATCTTTACATTGTCGCCAAAATAGCTGCCTAGAAACACAATTTGTAAAAAGAGTCCTGGTTCTGAATCATCTCACAGTTTCCCCTGATGAACCCAAAATAAAACTACTGTCACTAACTAACACTTCAATCCTAAACATGTCCCACCACGCACACACGCTGACAGACAATCACTATCAATGTGGCAGCACAGTAGTGATGGAGTGGACACGG
Organism: Pempheris klunzingeri; assembly: GCF_042242105.1. Taxonomy (NCBI): domain Eukaryota; kingdom Metazoa; phylum Chordata; class Actinopteri; order Acropomatiformes; family Pempheridae; genus Pempheris; species Pempheris klunzingeri. The sequence continues at coordinate 23,637,598 of NC_092021.1, forward strand.
TGTTTGCCGGAGCACCTGAAGGTGCTGGCAGTCCACTCAGGTATCCTCTCACTCCGCCTTAATTGAAAAAGCAGCATGGCAGTCATAGAGGAGTCCTGTGGGGTCTGATTTGAAAAGACGGAGGAGGCTTCAATGAAAGAGATTAATGGAGACGAGACTGATGGAGGAACGAGGCGACATCACTGGAATCTCTCAGACTTTGATCCCAAGATTAGTCTGGAAAAGCTCAGGCTGGGGCTGCAGCACGTATATATTTCTATTAATGATTAATCTGTCAGGTTTTTCCCCCCAATTAATCTGCTCATCAAATCTCAGAAATACTGACTAATATTAACCACGAGTGACAAGAGGCTAAAGAAATGTCTATAACACCACACGTGAAACATCTTTATATTTCTGAAAAAGTTTTTTTTGATGCCAAAACTTCCAAATGACACCAAACACTTAAATTTACATGAATAAAACTTAGATGAGCAAATGAATTTAAGGAAACGTTTGGTAGTTTACCAGATATGTAACTCAATCAGACAATTTAAAGTTTCCGTCGATTCATTCTTTAACTGATCAACTATCAATAGACTAACTAAGATCAGTTTCACATATAAACTGGTTGTTTGTGGGAGCACGTTAACTTGAACTCACTTGAATTTTCAGGTGGAGAAACACCCATAAATTAATTATGTTACCATTATCATAAATAATACAAGGGCCAGTAATAGTTTAATGTTTAATGTGAAATTCAGAGGACAAAGAATTTAAAATAATGAATCACTTATTGAACCTGAGTCTTTTAGTATTTAGTACCATGCATGTATTTTAGTGCTTGTATGTGCTGTTGATGTGCTGTGAGGACAGTGTGCAGCAGTAAAGTGGGCTTCATGCAGCAGCCATTACACACACACGCTAACTAAACTGGTGCCTGGTGAGAGGCGACTAAAATCGAGTAAATCGGACCTTTAAAATGTTAAAATACGACAGCTAGTAAAAGAGGGAGAGAGACAGAGACTGGGCTTAATAGTTGAGAGCCAATGAGAGAGCAGTGAGCTCGAGACAAAGAAAGATAATTAGCCAATAAGAGTGAGAGTACAGGAGCACACACACACACACACACACACACACACACACACACACACACACACACACACACACGGAGCGTCACCTCCGACCTCCAGCCTCAGCCAATGAAATTTTAATCAACGGTCTCTGATGGAGGAGAGCACTCAGACTCTCCTGCTGTGTAACTGCTCTCTCTCTCCCTCTCTCTCTCCATCTTCTCTCTATCTTTTTATGCCTTTGAGCAGACCCCCCCATCCCCTTCCATCCACTCCTCCTCCTCCTCTCTCACCTCTATAAACACCTCCTCCCTCCTCTCCTCTCTCTCACACACACACACATTTCACCTCCTCCTTCCTCATTCACAAAGCAAAGGTCACCTGCTCCTCTTTCTCCTTCTCATTCACTCTACTTTCCTCCTCTTTCCCTCCTTTGTGCTCTTTTTCCTCTTCATCTCCTCTCATTTCATCCTCCTGTTTCTTATTGCTGAAGCATCTCAGAAGAAAAACCACCTCACTGCCTACTAGTGAATATTTTTTTTATTACTCATCTTAGAGATAAACGTTCGAGTGCAGCTGATAAAACTTGGACTCTAATTTGCAGTAATTACTTTTCTGTTTCTGGTCTCATGCGCGCTTGCTGGCTGCACGGGGGAATAATAAATTACCATCAAATGAAAACAAAATGAACACACAATTAAATAAAAAGCAAAAACAAAGCCAGGAAGCATCTCGTGTGGATTTCTGCAAGCTGAGATCAACTTGATGTGCGACAGTGTAGCAGGAGTGAGTATTAAACAACAAGGCTGCTCCTCCTGCTCCATCACAGCTTCATTCTTCTTTATTAAATAAATCAGATATAAAATAATGAGCAAATTCACCCAAAGTCAAGTCAGCAGGATCAGTGAGGAACTTCACCTCTTTATCAAACGCACCAAGTGTTAATGGTGGAGTTGGATAAATTTGTGGAAACACAAATTCATCTTCTCTGTGAGACCAACAGCTTCGGAAAAATGCAGAAATGAGAAACGTGTGGATTTTCACTGTTTTGCTCGTCCTGTCTTTTCCCTCCTCAGACAAAACTGTTACAACAGAGACATTAGACAGAGCACACTCTCTCTCTCTGTGTCACACACACACACACACACGCACACACAGCATTTTCACTGTCCACGGTTATTAAATACAAGGGCATAAAATTAATTAACAGCTTAATCACTCACACACTCACACACACACACACACACACACACACACACACACACACAGAGCTCTAAAAAGGACAAGGCAGGTACGGCCTTTTAATTTGAAGAATAATTTAATACTGCTTAACCAGGCTTATGGCCATTCGCTCTCTCTTTGTCCCCCTGGCTCTGTCTGTGTGTGTGTGTGTGTGTGTGTGTGTGTGTGTGTCCTAGCTATTTCATTAATTGGCTGAGATGGAGAGATTGAAATCTGTGGCAGAATCATCTGTTCCTCTGTCTGTTGTGCTTTCTGTTAATGAAGCTTCTCTCCCTCTCTCTCTCTCTCTCTCTGTAGGTCATTTGTCATGTCGGACGGCCTGTCCTCCACCATGGGGCATTTGTCCAGTCTGGAAAAATGATGGTCTGGCTGTGCACACATCACATCCAGAGACAGTGCCCACACACACACACACACACTCACACACACACTCACACACACACTCTAACCTTTAAGCTAACTTGTGCATGAATGGGTCTTTCTGTAAACGCTTTGGCGCCTCTTTAGAACCACTTGTTCTTTGAACTCTCCCCATTTCCTGTCATTTTTATCTTAAGAACAAACAGTGCAGTGCATCGTGGGTACTTGGAGTCTTACTTCACAGTAGGACAAACAATAGCTATTTTTTATTCTTTTTTTTTTTTTTACAATTTCGCAATTATTGAAAGAAAGAAAAGAAGAAAGAAAAAAAGCTGCATAATGTTTCAGTCTCAAACCATCTGAAGATTTGTTCTGTATCCATTAAGGCTGCATATCAATTCTAAAAGCTTGAACATGATAACGTTCATAAAAAGTAGGATTTATGACACAGCTGTTCTTGTTTTTTATAAAAATGTGTTTGCACCTTGCAAAGTGATGTATTGAAGGACGATACAATAAACAATAAACAGGCCATTGTTCTATAATAACTAATAAACTTCCTGTTTATTTCTCTTTTAAGATTTCATTTTAATTTGTACACCCTGTTTTTTCTTTGGCCAAATACATTCTGCTGATGTTAGTTCTACTCTTGTGATTTTACTGTTACTGTAATGAAAGATATCGATTTAACACGTCCTTGTGTTAAAATAATTTAATGGGATTTAATGAATCACCCCATTTATATTCTATCGCTGTATCTCATTACGGTATTCTGCTGCGATGACTATTTCCCCACAGGGATCATTAAAACCTGGGCTCTCTAATCTAATTTGAGAATAAAGCGTTTGGCTGATAAAATCTGTATTTACATGAGAAGAAAAACATTGACGAGAATTATTCAAAGTGTGTCGGAGATACTCGAAGCCCTGAGTGTTTTTCACTCTGAGTGCTTTTGTTCACTTCCATTCACACCACAGTTTGAGAGCCACAGACTAAAATTGAACGTTAAACACTTGACTTTAGGGAAACCATTGACTCTCAAACTTAAATAAGAGTAAATGTGAGAGGTAAAGAGACACTTCTGCCAAGTGATTTGATGAAAAAAAAAAAGCTTCATGCAGTTGCTGACGGAGGACAAAGGATGACAGGCGTGTAATATTTGGATGAAACAGACTTTGTGGAGCCGGTTTTCCAATTCACAAACTCACTCATTCATATTTTGCAGGCGGTGGATTCTCCAAAGGGAGAAACCGTTGTGTCACATAGCCACCATGATGTATAGTTTCGCTTTAAGGGCGTCGCAATCTTGATGACATGGACGCCTCAATCAGAACGTAGTCCCGCCCTAAAGGACACCCTGCTTCATCGTCTATTGGACTCTAAATGGAACCATAATTTACTAATTGAACATCCTGCTGTGTTGAGGAAGATGCAGAACTAGCGTCTGAGACCATAAACTCACAAAGAAAGTGTTTACTGAGGTAATAAATCAAGTGAAAGTGGGGTAATTCTCTCATAGACTTCCAGGCATTTGGACTGGCCATTAGAACTGGCTTCACTTTTCAGACCCAAAGCCAAGTCCACTTCTTTCATACAGTCTTTAGGCCGACATCAACCTGCCCTTCATACCAGAAGCTAGATTAGTAGTAAGACCAACACTTTGGGTAATGACTGTCGCTGCACTTTCCCCTTGTAGCACCTTCATCAATCAATAAACCAATTTGTAAGCCTGATAATATTGTTTAAAATAGGGAAAAAGTACATAAATGGGTTCTGTACCGTTTCCATTTCCATTTGTACCCAATGGCTACTTTCATTATCCCCTCGCCGTGTGTGTGTGTGTGTGTGTGTGTGTGTCCATAGTTGATCTCTCAAACTACTGGACCAATCAGTGTGATATTTTTTCTATATATTGTCCCAGTGTTTGGAAAACTTATTTCATTGATTGTTTTATACTATCATTGATTGCACACACACACACACAGCTTCTGCAGATTAACTCCATATTATTTAATAAGTTATGATAAACTAAAGTTATGCACAATAACTTTAGTTTATCTGCACGTTTTTTTGTAAGCGGTTGTATTAAAAACCTTAATTGAAACAGGTAAACAAAAGTTATCTTGTAAAGCTCACAGTGGTTAATGGGTTTAGGTTAGGTTGGTTACGTGTGGCAGAGATTGGCTGGTGAAGGGTTAGGGTTAGGGTTAGAAGATCTGCACTCACTTTTCTAGTTATTTTTGAGTTAATTTACTCAGAATCATTCATTTGGACAACAGTATCATCACAATACAGGTTAAGTTGCTACCTAATAATTTTGAATCATCAGACCTAAAGCATACCTTTTAAAGAAACTAGATTTGTCTTTGCACAGGAGTCTGTTGTCAAATGCTAGAACCTCCATCATAAAATGACTTCTATGAAGTAGAAGAAAATGGTTGCTCATGTTTGAACCACAGTATTATAAATCCACCCAAAACTGAGGAGTGGTGCTGCAACATTCCCAATTTAACATTACCATAAAAATAGTATTATTAAAGAATGAAAGAGATCATCATTTTCTCATTATAACCCCCATTACATTAGCTAGAAAGCCATTATCTTGCTTTATAAAAACTTGTTTTCACCTACTGAGGCTTAATTTAAAAAATGTCATGGCTTGTTGTGAATTATGGACGAAAGTTCTGACTGCTTAATCACATCTCCTGTAATTCCAAAAATATTAACACACCACCAAGAACCCACACAGCCAAATAGCGGGCTTTTAATTCAACACTTAACTCAAACTGTTTTCCAATAAATAAATGAAACTTTACCTTCAAACGGTACACAAGCAATGACAACAGTAACACGCTGGCAGGAGAAATACGCTTGTTAGTATTTGCCTCTTGGGGGAAAATCTGTTCATATTTTCAGTCACAACAACTTGCAGTTTGTGTTTTACTGCTACATAAATTATAGAAACATTAAGTATTTACAATATCAGACATCTTTTCAGAGGAGACTTTTCTGCTGGCGTTTAAAAAGATTTAACAAATATGCGTCTGCTTCTTGTTTGGTAAGTTATAGATTCATTTAACATTCTGCTTACAAACATTAAATCAAATGACTCCAGGATATGTGAAATTGCTGCCAGTACTACTCTCACCACTGAGAATCAACATGCCAAGCGTCTCTGTGCAGCTTTCAGCCGCTTTTCATACCAACAAAACAAAAAACAAACGGTGGAAAGCAGAGCAGAGGAGCTGGTACAAGCCAACTGTATGTTACCTGCCTGCCACGAAACGACAGCTCTGTTAGTCCTTTTATGATTTATATTGCAGGGTTCATTGAGCCATTAGGGCTGCACAATATACCGCTGCTGTAACCACTGAACCGTTTCATTTAAATCTGTTTTCCTCTGAACGTATCACGAGAAAGAGCGGAGAGGAACTGTACTACCTGATTCTTTTTAGCAAACTAAAAATATCCTGCCGCAACAACTCTCTGAGGGAAGTAATGCAACAGAGAGCGTGGAGAGGTGGAGTGTGTGTGAGTGTGTGTGTGTGTGTGTGTGAGTGAGTGAAACAAAGAGCAGCATACGTAAGACTTAGAGTAAAGCAGTCCACACAAGCATGTCTTGTTGTGTCCGACACTGAGTACAAGTCAAGTCAAGATTTGATGAATTTGAGGGTTATTTTGATGGTTTGATTTGCTGATTTGTGACCATTTACAATAAAATACATGTTTTTTTTTAACAATGTAAGATCTTTTGCTCCTGCAAAGCATAATTCTGTCTGTGTGGAGGATCTGTCTGTATGTGTAGAAGTTCATGGCTGAATAGAGCCACTGTGTAAACACCATTGGTGAACAGATGGATGGATAGATAAGGCCAGCGACCAGAGAATAGGCAATACACACAATATAAAAAAAATTGATTCACAGGTGTCACAACTGGGGGTACAAAGGACTCTGAAGTGTTCTGATCAGCATCTGATTATCTTATCAGTCAATAAACACCTTTTTTTCCTATCAAGCTGAAGTCTGAACCCTCCTCCTCGTTTCTTTTCCTCCAAAAACAATTTCTGTCTAACAGGAATGTAAATCATAGGACCTGTCTGTCTGGATGTTGTTACCCTAAGAGACCTCAGTATAATACCCCAGTATCTCCGGCATTTATGTGTAAAAGTGAAATTCTGGACTGATATTGATTGATGGATTTGCTGGTGGAGGCAAAGTAAATTCAGGCTGAGCTTTTGCTTAGAGTTCAACTGAAGTGACCTTTTGTTTGTGTGTTAGCTGTATCTCAATATTTAATTTGACATAACCCTGACCTGCCCTGCTAAATAGAAGAGATGTGGCTTCGTCTGTGGTTCAGACAGCAGTGGATGGTACAAATAAATTCCCTTCAATGAACTGTTTTAACTTAATGTCCAGTCAGCAACCAAGGGTCTTTTTTGGTGTGATGAAATTCTTCACATTTTACGCCTTTAGTTTGTGTATTCTGGTCCGAATCAGCCGTAAACTCCCCCGTTGTTGTGTAGATGTGTCTGGGGTGGGAGGAAGGAAGAGGAAGGAGGGGAGGAAGATGACCCTCAGACCTTGATTTTGTTCCACACTTTGTTCAATTGATGAGTTCAGATCCACCCAAGTCCAATTCAACCAGACTAAATAACAGAGATATAAAGGTTATAAAATGGAAACCATGACTTGAGTCTTTTCAAACGCAGCTTAACGTTTTCTGACCGGTTAATTTAATGTCAGCACATATAAGGAAAACACACATGTTTCCTTCTAGGTCAATCATTAAATCCTTGTTTCCTTGCAATTGAAGTGGCCACTTGGTCTCTGCGGGCCTCATCTTTGTCATCTGATATAAGACTCTCTGGGGCAGAGTCTTCTGGACATTTCTGAAGACGAAAGGACGTTTGGCCACACCTGCAGTCGGCCGTATAAAAGGTAATGAAGAAGGCGATAAGATGGTTCCACGGGGAGCTTCTGCTTTCATAAAAATAATGTCAAACTTTATTATTCGCTCTGACATACCGGGGTCTGGACGATTCCCAGGCGACCATTTGAGCCAATATTAGTCTTTTCCTCAAAATGTCCAGCCAGACACTTCTGCCCACCTCGAATATGACGGATATGATAACGTTTGACTGACAGCATATTTATTCTGTAGTTTTTCAGTCTGCTGATCAGAATGACACAATCACAAGTAGTGTTGGTCGGGACAATATTGACAAAAACAGGCATAACCCTGTCCAAAGCTAATAAACTCATATCACACACACACACACACACACACACACACACACACACACACACACACACTAACCTCCCCTATCAGGCCTCTCTCCTCTCTCTCTCTTCCTAATTGACCATGAAAGTACCCCATAAATCGAGTTACTGCATTGTGCCTGTCTAGTCATATAAAAGTGCTTTAATGGTTTTGCTAGGAGCTCTGTTGGGAACATTAGGCAGAACTCTCCACATTCATTAGCCCATTAGCCTGTTTCAATATTGACACTGTCTCATTTGTCCCCTCCCCGGTCTGTCAGGGCCGAGACACTCTGGGACCAGGTCCGAAATCTGCCCTCTGGCTCTGCTTTGGTCCGGAACAATCCATGCTGTTCCACCATGTGCTAACAGGTTAGACAGTATTGCTTTGGGAAACGTCTTGAATGTTGGTGAGGTGCAAAATACAAACCAGTCATCTTGTATCTGTAATAGCCTGAGAGATGCAATAGGTTTTCAGAATTACACCACTATCGTCCTCTGGTTTTAAACGTCTTTGGTCCCTAAATGACGTAGAAATCAATCCTTTCACTCACCCACAGACAGATAAAAAGACAAGATCGCTCCAATAAACTCAGCATCTTGAGAACCACCAACTGGAGACCGAGCCTTGTTAAACACAGCACTGATATTTTTCACTTTACTTGATTCACAATCATTGTCTATCATGCAGCAGGTCAACAGGTCAAGCAGGGCGCTCCAGACGTCCCGCTCCCCCAGCTCCTCCTGGGGAGAAATATAATCCCTCCAGTGAGTTCTGGGTCTGCCCCGGGGTCTCCTCCCTGTGGGAAGTGCCCGGTAAGCCTCCACAAGGAGGTGTGTCCAGGAGGCATCCTGACCAGACGCCTAAACCACCTAAGCAGGCTCATTGCGATGTGAAGGAGCAGCAGCTCTACTCCAAACTCCTCACCTTATCTCTAAGGCTGAGCCCAGACTCCCTTCACAGGAAACTCATTTCAACCGCTTGTATTCGCAATCCGGTTCTTTTGGTCATCGCCCAGAAGCTCATGACCATAAGTGAGGAAACGTAGATCGACTGGTAAATCGAGACCCTCTGGCTCAGCGCCCTCTTCACCACAACGGACCGGTACAGCACCAGCATTCCCGCTGACGCCGCACTAATCCGTCTCACCCTCACTCGTGAACAAAACCCTGAGATACTTGAACTCCCCCACTTGGGGCAGCAACTCGTTCCCAACCTGGAGGGAAAATCCACCATTTTCCTGCAGAAAACCATGTTCGATCAGAATTGATGTGAATTTTGGGGAAAACTGTGCACAGATGCAAAAGACAGGTAAAGTATTTCCATATGAGGGAATAAAAATATGCCCTCTTGGAGTTAAATATTCTATTCAATGTAAGGGAAATATTGCTGATTGAGCAGATACAGAATATATTCCTCACATGACTCCTTGTATGTATACTCTAAAAATATCCATATAAATATAGAATATTCAATATACTTAGAGCAAAGTGTGGAATAATGTAAATTAACACAACTACAGTGAGGATTTAAGGGGAAATCAGGGTTTGAGCTTTTAAAACAACAGAAAAAACACTTGTACAATGTTGAGCTTTGCTTATTCTACTAATGAAGGCAAATATCTAAGCTGGCATTTTATCTCCATAAAAGCTCCGTGACTGAATGATTCACAAATGTGCATTATGGAATCTGTTTGGATATAAAAAAGTTCATAAGCTCATGATAATAACTCTGCCGCCTTTCCTTTAATGCACATATAGTATGTGGTAATAATAACTTCAAAGGAAATTATCCTTATTACAATATATACCGCATCAACTAAGCACATTTCACAACATTAACACAGAGAAAATATAGCGTCCTACAGATATCATTTCTGTATCCACCAGCCTTACTGAACAACACTGCACTGAACCCAATGAACCCACTGAAGTAGAACATTATGTTAATGCTGAGATATGAGACTGCGCTCCTGCCAACTAGCCAGAGAGGAGATAGCGTGCATGTGAATGTACGTGCACACAAAGAGTCTCCTCACACTCACACACACACACACTCACACATTTTATCTTCCGTCCAAATCCACAAGGGGCTTCTGGCTTTATTTAGGTGTATGAAAGACGTACCGCAGAGTGTGCACGGCAGCTGGTCCAATCATGATAAGTACGCAAATTTACATTTGATTACTTTTATACTTGTGCTTTGTGGGGTGAGGTGAGTTTTACTTCAGTATCAGCTGCTGTCAGCAGGTAGCACTGCCTTAAATCCTGCTTTGGAAAATGCTGATATTACTGCTGCATTTTCTACAGTGTGTGACAATATGACAACCCATCTATAACTGTGTGTGTGAGAGAGAGAGAGAGAGAGAGAGTGTGGTGTGTGTGTGTGTGTGTGTGTGTGATGAAGTACAAGCCTGTTTAAGGTCAGTCAAGCTGTGTTGAGCGTGGCCTTTACCATCCCGGCCCCCTGTGGAGGGTCCTGGAGGGCGGCCTCCATTGCGTGACCGAGTTCATGGACATTTTTTATGTCGTGCTGGTGTCACGGAAAAGAAGTGAGAGCGTCAGGTTTTGCCACCTGAGGCCTGCAGATGCTGTCAGAGGGCAGAACCAGTGTTACATATAACAAAGCCTAACGTTGTTACCCCGATTCTATGACCGTGCCGCCCTGCTGCTCCCCGAGTTGCTGACTTTATGGATGCCAGGGTCAGGTGCATGAGATATTTGTGCCACTGGTACCCACTGGATTAGTGTCCTTCATATGGATTCAGTGAACAAGAACTTGCAGGTTTCAAAGGTAAGAGGTCAAACCTACAAAGCTCTCCGGTGGGGTCTAATTTTTGGATGCAGAACAGAACGAAGGAGGGATTTAAGCGCCCTGTTGTAGAAATGAATTAATTACAATAAACGCATTAAACTTATTGGTTATCTGGCACAAAAATACAATCCTACAGCAGAAAATGATGGCTTCATCTAAAATAACCTCACAGTGCGTCATTGGCTCTTAATGTAGACAAAGCTAAAAGTCTGATGCTCTGCTGGAGCCAGATAGAAAGTTCAGTACACGCCGAAATATAAAAAAGGAGCAGTCAGAGGATTTTTAGAGCCTCACGAGTGGGGAAACTAAAAATGTGCAGGGAAGATTTCCATTAGAATATTTAGACGTGCTAATGGCGCTACATGATTTAGGCTAGGAGGTAGCCAAATCAGTGCTTTATTAAAAGTGTCAGTTTTCAGTCTTTGATGTCGACGTAGCCCTTTACAGGCTGAACATGCTTTGTGTAATTGTGCTCTGCTGCACTGCTTGACTAGTTAGTGATGCATATATAAATCACTTGACTAGTAAATAAAGCAGCAACATATTATTAATTCTTCCAATTGGAGCTCCAACTTCCTGTTTTCATCTCCACACTGGCAGGGAGCTCATTAGCTCACCCAGCAGTTATTTGGTGAACTGTCGCTCATCGTCCATTTATCATTCAGTTAAATGAGGTTATTGTTGGTGACGATCGTTTAGTTTAAATGGCTGCTGCCCTAAACGACGAGCTGGATTTTATCACCCACACATCAGTCTGAACACAAACCGACACCACAAGCTGTTAAATGATGTTCTGCATGATGATGGTGTTTATATATGATGTCAGCACCATGGTGCTCTGTGTGTGTGTGTGTGTGTGTGTGTGTGTGTGTAAGCACAGACTGCGTACTCCAGCACACATGCTGACTTTTCCCCCCCGATGTATTCCTGGTATATTGCTGACAGCCTGCAGTCTGAAGAATACATTCATTTAATGATTTCTCCATGTGTGTGTGTGTGTGTGTGTGTGTGTGTGTGTGTGTGTGTGTGTGTGTGTGTGTGTTGGATAGTGTAAAGACAACAGCCTCCTCGCTGCTTGCTGGAGTCAGTACATCCATGTGTGGAGGTCATGGTGCATTTTTCTACATTTTATCATGAACAGATGGATTAAATTTAATAAACACAGCAGATAAATACATTAAAACAACAATAACAAATCTGTTTACCTTTAACCGCAGCATTGACCCGAAAAATTAACATATTGAATGTCGGCATTGGATTAATTTCAACAATTAACATTTTCAAGTCGTGCAAGTGAGACTGTGTTTTTTTTTCTTTTCTGGCAGCTTTGTACATTTAAAAAAAAATAAAAATCAATAGGAGACATATTTAGAAGTAGCAGCACAAACAACAGATTACATCTAATCTAAGAACAAAAGCTGTCTGAGTTTGAGGTTGCATTCAAACTGAAAATAGGACTGAAAAAAAAAAACATGAGGGGTTTAATGTTGGTGTGTCAGTACAACGCTGACACAATCCTCAAAGTCTAAAGACATATGAGACACCAAAATACTGCAAACTGGACACTACTGGACACCATTACTTCATCCTGCTTCTCGACAGATCGCACATTTATCGACCAGGAATGTGTGCGTGCTTAAGTTTGAGATCAGAGTACGTGTGTAAAAAGTGTTAAAGATAAAAAAAACAAAAAAAACTGCTTGCTGCAGTGGGTGAATATTTGGCTGTTAAGCTGAAACAGTTCTAAAAATAAGTACATCAGATATGTAAAGGCATTGATGCACTCCGCAGGACTGGTAGCGACTGTCACTCCGTGCTGTCAGTTACCAAAACATGAAGGCAAAAGTGCTATAAAAAGACATCAGAGTTCATCTTTGTAGACTGTGAGCCATCATGAAGAATCCCAAACTCTGAATAACCCAGAAATACAGACAGAGATAAACGGAGGGTGAAACACAGAAGGGTGGGATAAAGAGAGAAAAATATATCTGCTGTTTATTTGGGTAAAATCTGATTTCTACTCCTTCAGAAGTGTTGACGACAACGTTTGTGTGTGCGTCTGTGTGTGTGTGTGTGTGTGTGTGTGTGTTTGTGTGTAATCTAATCAGGATATGGAGATTACCATTAAATCGTCCGGCAGGGATTACACTCCCTTTCACAGAGCTGATTCAAAGGCCACACTTATAAACGGGGGTTAACAGCTTGTTGTAAGACGCTGGATTGTGTGTGTGTGTTTGAGAGTGTGTGTGTGTGTGTGAGAGTGTGTGTGTGTCCCCTAATGTGACAAGCTAATCTTCATTGCTCAGAGCGATGAGAGGGCCAAAGAAAAGCAGCCAAACAACACTGAGACAAAGACGTGACGAGAGATGGGAGGAGAGAGGGCTGAACAAAAGAAAAGACACACACACACTCCCAGCAATAATCAAAGAAGAGGTTTGTTGCCACTCTCGTGTGTGAGGTCACATCAAGTGTGTGTGTGTGTGTGTGTGTGTGTTTATCTCAGCTGATTTTAGCTGTGGCGGTTTGCTCTGTTGCCTCTCGGTCAGATTCAAATCCAGCTTTGAACCAGGGGTCTTTCTGTTTGCACACTCTCTTGTGCACTTTCCACAAATGTTAGTCGCTTCCTTGCATCTCTCTGGACCTGGTTCTTCCTACATTCTTCAGAGTTGCTCTTTCTCACATGTAACTGGTCTATATTCATATTCTGCCACCTGATTACAAATGTTATCTCAAGACCAAACTCTTTAACCAAGAGACCCAACAATCGTGAATTCAAAATTATCGATTCAAGAATCCCAACACAGGCAAACAGCGGGCAACAAGGATAAACTCCCCCCGAAGCCTGGAGCAGATCCCGGCCCAGAGGTGGGCGGCTTCCTGCTGGGGCCGCACAGGGTGATTCAAATGATCAGTTAATCATCCAGCTCTGCACGAGCCTGATAACCACCCACACATCTGAATCAGGGGCGCTGGAGTAGGGAGACTAGATCTAAAACTACAGACTGTAGAAGTAAGTGGACGTGAACGCACCTCCCATCTGACAAGTGCGGAAGAACCTTAAACCTGCACTCTTCCTAAAGGCCAGCAGGGGGCGACTCTGCTGGCGACTTCTCACCTAATTTATCACCGCAGTAAACATTTTCCTAATGAGTTTGTGCTCTCCATCGTTAGTGTCAAGTCCTCCTAAACCCAGCATGACGTTCATTTAGTACATTTTGGTCCCATTTAGAGGAAAATAGACGATAAAGCAGGATACGTTTTAGGGCGGGACTACCTTGTGACTAACCAATCAGAGGTGAGTCCCGCCTAAACCTAACCAATCAGAGGCTTGTCCTGCCTAAACCTAACCAATCAGAGGCTTGTCCCGCCTAAACCTAACCAATCAGACGCGAGTCGTGCCTAAACCTAACCAATCAGACGCGAGTCCCGCCTAAACCTAACCAATCAGACGCGAGTCTTGCCTAAACCTCACCAATCAGACGCGAGTCTTGCCTAAACCTAACCAATCAGACGCGAGTCCCGCCTAAACCTAACCAATCAGACGCGAGTCTTGCCTAAACCTAACCAATCAGACGCAAGTCTTGCCTAAACCTAACCAATCAGAGGCGAGTCTTGCCTAAACCTAACCTGGTAACCTGGTTTTTGTAGCTCCAAAACCATGATGGAGACGCTAAAAGTTACATTTTCCAAACGTCCATCCACGAACCAGAGGGTGACATCAAGCCCTTCTCTCCTACTTGTTGCTTCATTAGGTTGTTAAGGAGAAATTTCTGAGAAACTCTGCTCTTCTTGTGTTTCTACTGTTGTTCTCAAACTGGACAGGATCATGTCTCTTAGACCGATTCATTCTTTAGCTCCTTATTTAAAGAGGCGTTGGGACAAGTCGTTCAGATTCCAGTAATCTCCAAATAAGATGATTTATTTCTAATGAGACAAAGAAAGGACTTTTTAAAAAATGTTTTATTGTAAGCAGAATTGTCCCCTGGGTGACTTCACTAGTGTCACTATTTTCAAATGCATATCTTGACAACAAGCAATATCTCCAGGATTCATCTTGATGTTTGTTTGGCATACTGCCTTTTAAGTCGTTACGGTTCGGTGCAGGACATCTTCCCCAGCCAAAGAACCAGTGGAAACCCCTGTTTTCTGGCACATACGGAGGGCCACAAAAGTGTTTTTTTCTTACTGTGATTGCTTGCTGAAGCTTTTTCCTGCACTTAAAAAGCAGAGCTAAGTGTGCAGAGGATCTGCTGATGTGTATCAGAGGCAGAGAGTCAACAACACCGCTGACCAGCCAGTGATGCTGTTTGATGAAGTGTTTACAGACCAAAGAGAAGCAGAGAGAGAAGCTTTAAATCTACACTTGAGCCAAGTAGAAAAGTCTTGGTTTACAGCTCAGCTGGAAATCTGAGTGAACACATTTCATCTCATCACGAGCCAATCAGCTGGTTCCAGTGCAGTTTATAATCTAAAGGGACAGAATACAGGCAGAATAAAACCCAGAGGCCAAAAGACAAATTCCAGTTTGTGCATATTTTACCATTTTACACTAAATCTAGTAGTCCTGACTCAGACCCGCACGTCATTAGAAATCATCACCTGGCAGAAAAATGCTGTTGCGAGATGCTCGATGACAGAAGAGAAATGATTAACAGACTTATGCTGTTTACTTATTGGAAAAGATAAAACATGAAACAATCACTGTGTGAGGACCGAAGCTGATAGAGCTCTTGTGTTTTTAAAGTCTAATACAAACATTGTTTTACTGACGCTGAAGCATGTTTGTGTTTAACTTTGAATATGCAAAAACGTCCCACAAAGGACTCAAGCTTTCTTCCTTTCTTCTTTGGGCTAAAACATGAGGATTTTCAAAAATGTTACACACACACACACACATATATATATATATATATACACATATGTGTGTGTTCATGTCTTGATGGTCTGATGGTAACGAAAGTTGTGTTTATGGATACTTTACTGTGCAAAATCACTGCAATGGTACAAAAAATTCAAATTAAATTCTCTTTTCCTTTTAAGGCAAGAAAACACACACACACACACACACACACACACACACAGTCACACACACACACACACACACTGCTTGAGGTGCAACACTGATCATAAATAAATGCATAACGAGTGAAGTCATCACTTATACACACACACACACACACCCAACTGCCTTTGTTTTATACACACACACACAGTCACGCATGCTCACACTACACAATGACCTCATCCCTCACATCATCCCTCCTCCACCCCATCACACACTCTCTCTCACACACACACACACACACACACACACACACAAAGGGTCAATCCATTAAGACACAACAGCAGCTGATCCCTTCCTTTATGTTCCGCTCGTTTAAATTAATTCATTCCTTTGCCTGTAATAGACTACTACCACTGATGTAAATTTATCAAACAGAGCCAAATGATGTCAGGCTTATTAATTGAGTCATTTTATTCTGCACAGTAACATGTAATCCTCCAATGGAAAGCCATTTCAGAAAAGTGTGTGTATGTGTGTGTGTGTGTGTGTGTGGATTTCGTTGTATTGTTTAGGATTTATGAGTTTTAGAAACTATTCTTCCACAGCACATGAGAGGAAACTCTAAAAATCGCAGACTAAATGTTCCACCAAGCTCCAAAACCGAAACACCTCATCACCCTGAATATTTTAAGATCTGACAGAATTCATTTAATTTGAAACGAGTGTTTGGTAAATGACTCTGTAGCTGTTTTTAGCTCTTTTTGGCCTGTTTCTGCATCATTGTTCATTTTAGTAAAATGATTTTGCCCGTTTGACTCATTTTCTATTGTTCTAAATCTAACTTTAGTGGCCTGGTTCCTCTTGCATAAGCGCTTTTTGACCACTATTGTGATTTAAGCCACATTCTTAAATATATATATGCAGGAGATAAATGAAAGGAAAACCTACATTAAGTGTCTTGCTACGGTGTCCTTAATGTCCACGAGGCTAAAATCTCCTGTAGGTGTTCAATTGCTGTAAGATGTGGTGACTGTGAAGGACGTAGTATGTGATTCACTTCCTTTTCACACTCATCGAAGGATTCAGTGAACCCTCGTGTCCTGCATTAAATCTCATCCTCAGATCTTTTGTCAAATTAACAACGTATATATAAAAGTAAATAAGTCATCACATGAGTGAAAATTAGAACTACTGTAGGTTTAAATGCAGCGATGAGTTTATGTGAAGGAGGGATTTAGAGGTCTCACAAAGACAGATTGTGTGTGTGTGTGTGTGTGTGTGTGTGTGTGTGTGTATGACTCCAGGGAGGCCTCTACTGTCATCACACCTTTTTTTTTTTCTAACACCAGGGTCTCTCTCTCTCTCCCTCTCTTCTTTACCTCCAGAGGTCTTTGTATTTTGAGGAAGCCACTGATCTCATTGGCCTTGCTGGAAAGCAAAAGCAGGTGGACACATGACTCATCCACACATGTGTTTGTGTGTGTGTGTGTTTGTTTGTTTGTTTGTGTGTGTGTGTGTGTTTCCGGCGTAGGCTGAAGAAACCCTCTCTGCATTAGAAAGTTGTCTTGGGGGTAAAAGAGAAACACCCTCTATTTCTCCACTTTTGTGTGTCCTGCAGTTCAACCCTAAATAATTCAGATGTCTCCCCTCTTCCCCCGTCTCACACACACACACACACACACACACACACACACACACACACACACACACACACACACACACACACACACAAATCATGTCTACAATTGGCATCAAAGTGAAGTTTGCTTTTCATCCAGCTGGAAACCGAGGCCACGTCCACACTAATGTGCTTAAATCTGAAAATGCATCTTTTTGTCTTTGCTCGGGGCTCCTAGCGTCTGTGCACACGCTGCCCCGCAGAAACTGATTTAAAGACGGCAACCACTCGAGATTTTAAGGTCCAGAATTCGAAGACATTAAGTTTACAAAGACATAAAACAGAGACGAGCAGCAGATCTTCACATTTTGAAGGTGAAACCAGAGAACGTTTGGCATTTTTGCTTGAAAAATAATGGAAACAATTATCATAACTGTTGCTGTTTGATTTTCTGTCAAAGAATTAATTCGGTGACTAATCTTTTAAAGGAATATTCCTTGGATATTTGGGTCAGGTTGGTAGCAGGTACAGTGAAATACAATGAACATTAAGGCAACATGTTTTTACTTTTTTGTCCCCCATAACTGTTTCCTTCTTAACGCATCATTCAAATCAATCATAAAGTAAAGGAACATGCAAAACTAACACACACACATATGTACCGGACTGGTTACGTATCGACCTGTATTGACAAAGTGAGCATCAAAGGTGAGTGAATTCTGCCGTCATCTATAAAGGAGCAGGATGCAAACTGTTCAGAGCCACGTTTCAAGCCCGGGGGGGGTATTTAGTAGTAGAAGTAGCAGCAGCAGGGGGGTGGGGAGTATTTGATTGTGATATATTTTCAGTGGAGTATTGCTTTAAATACGCTGATGTATGATTGTCACAGATGTCCATTTGAATTCAACACCTCCAACTCTGTCTGCTGTTGCTCAGTCTGTATGCAAATACCTTTGGCCACACAATAAACACGCTGTCTTTCATATGCAATCATTGACATAACGTCTATTCTGTGCTGCTCCACCTACAACATATAAAAAAAAAATTTAAAAAAAGAGCTGCTCCGGAGGCTCAGTGCGTCAGTAACAACACCTGCTCTGTCTGATCAGCTTTAACAGGTGAGGGCTATAACGCACAAGTGTGTTGTTTGGCCGACTGAAAAATAAAAAACAGGAGAAAGTTTCCCCCCACGCTTCTAGAAAATGACAACCGTTATGTCTTGTAAACAATATCTTCAAATGAACTTACATTACTGTGGACACACCTTCTAATTCCCTGTCTTTTTCCCCAGAAACTCGCCACGTCTTTCTCCACTTTGTCCCCGTTCATGTCTGTGAACTTACATGTGAACCAGGAGCACATTGACACACACACACACACACACACACACACACACACACACACACACTGCAGTGCTTGTCTATTCCCTCAGGTGTTCCTGGCAACATTGTGGATTAAAATAGCTGACGACCCACATATCCCAGTATAGCAGTCATGGCACTGCTGAGCCAGACACCACAACCATTTGTCCACATACAGCAGCACACAGCTGGCCTGATTTAGAAATACTTGCATAACATGCAGTTATGATAAATATTAAAATATGGTGACCTGATGAGCCAAACTCAAACATTAATGATGAAGATTATTATTATTATTATTATTATTGTCTGTGTTCATATTAAGTGATATTTGAACTTCAGGGAATAGAAGACATGAAGAAGAAAATATTCCTAAATGAGTAGGAGCAGTTCTTTTTAGTAACACTTTATTAAGTAAAAATTAATGATCCAACTGGATATGTTTTAGTTCCAACCTTAATCTTAGAGTCAAATCACTAAAAGCTGCAGCAGAAAACACATTAGGGGTAATGAAGTAATGTGGATACAGTTAGTGACTCAGACATTTAACATTTCAGGCCCTGCAGCTGTTTTCATGTTGCTTTGATAGCCAGCGAGCAGGTCAGGTGGATCCAGCCAATGAGAGTTGGAGGGAACTTAAAAGCAGACAATGAAGCTGAGACTACAAAAGCGCCAGCTATAAAATACAAAGAATTTTGAAATCACATGCACAAAGTTTTGCTTTTAAACCATGTGTGTGAGGAGTCAGTAAGTTGAAGGCACAACAAGCTTGTGTTCGACATTTCAAACACATGCTATTGCAATGACATCAAGGACAGCTGTTGGACGGAGAGAAGGAAAAATGGGATAAAAATGTGGGCACATCTGTACACATCAGCCTTCTGCTGGTCTGGGTTTGTTATTCATCTTTTCCTTTGCTCCAACTAAAAGGTGCCCGGTGGGGACTTCTCGTAAGCAAACAAAAGCTGACACTGATGTCCATGTTAGGCAGCCAGCAGTCTTCTTCTTCTTCACTGCCTTTGTTGGTGCGTTGCTACATATGTGAGCGTGTTACCGCCACCTGTTGATCAGTGGGATAGCGTGACGCCATCGGTAAGACCGTGTATCACGTCACCCGCATGTCTTCATGCACCAGATGAATAAAACATGGATCCACTTAGAGAAAAGCTGCTCCAGAGCACTGCTAGAGGTCAAAAACCCCACAAGGAACACAGAGACATGGCAGGCAAAGCATCATTTTTTCATGCACTAGTCAATTTAAAGATGTGGGGCTATTGTGAGTTTACATAATGTGTCTTCTCTCAGACTAGTGAGAAAGAAAAGAATCTTTATTTTGCTTCACTTTGTCTGTAGATTTCTTCTAAATTCACATCTTGAAATGAGTTTTTACACATTTCAGCAGCACTTACATACACCACACTTTAGTTTGAATTGAAAAATGTGTAAAAAAACCTTTGGCTCTAATGAAATATTTGCAATTCAGTGCACATTTAATTAGATAATGCTGCATTTGCATATTTGACTATAACATATATCAGAACACTGCAAAAAATTATTCTGGGAGGTTTCATGTTTCATGGTGATAATTTGTTAAGTGTCACTTAAGTGTCCCTTAAGTGTCCCTTAAGGAAAATGTTAACACTACTGCATATTGATAAATTAGACAATAATGTGCTTCCAACTTTGTGGCAACATTTCAAATGAACAAATCTATTTTTGAGTGAATCTGTCGACTCTCAGTTGTTATTTTCTACCTTTCTCCCTCTCTCCCTCTCTCTCTGTCTCTGAGACAAAGAACTGCGTCGGCAGACTTGTGAAGAAAAACAGGACAAATTCCCAAGGTCATCCTCCTCCACTGCATATGACCCATTTACTGTGTCCCACTCTACACACACACACACAACCACACACACACCATCCATGCATGCATAAATTGCACTGGAGCTCTGGCACGCTCTCCAGCCTCACTGCAACTCGGTCTCTTGTTCAGACATCACTCACACACACACACACACACACACACACACACACACACAGTAAACTACATTCAATCTCCTGAAACAACGCGACATCCTTAATGAAACTCCTGGTTTCATACAGACACACTTGGACTGTGGCTCTGAGCTGCTGAAAGTTATTAGTCTTTACAGCATATTGGCATTTAAAGGGTCTCTGCAGTTTAATCCAACAACATCAAAATAAGTTGAAGCTTTTCGTTTCAGATTTCTGAAAAGTTTCGTTTGATCTAAAGCTTTTGGGAACAGCGAGCAAATGTTTGTCCAATCATGATATGTACAGATTTTAGAAAAAAACCCCTCTTATTAATATCATTATACTGATTTCAGCCACATTTCCCTCTGATCTGAAAGTAGGACTAATTTGAGAAGAACTCTGGGTATTTTTCAGACTAAAACACACGGCTGAAAAGTGCTGTTACAACTCACTGCTATCGTGCGCTTACTGTAACTTCAGAAGTGGAAATTTATGAAGTAAATGTTTATTTTCTATTCATTTATCTAGATGTCTGTGCCTGATAAAAGCAGAAGACAATTTGTCATTTTCTGAAAAGCTGAGCGGCAGACAGACACACTTGTTTTTGTCGTCTCCCCATGTTGGAAATTTGGTGAGTTCTGTTTGAAGGCAGGTTCAAGCTGCTCGGCTGCGTTCACGCCAGCGCAGAAGCTGTGCCTTTGGAAACATTTTCAGAAGACACGAGTCTGGCACTACGAGAATGTCAGTCACAAGGACATTTTTCTGGGAAAATGTAGTGGTTAGACTGTATAAAAAGAATCATTTCCAAAGACTAACACAGTTTCTTTCTCTTCTCATTGCTCACAACACAACATTGTTAACAAATGGCGCCCTGTTTTATTCTTCTTGTTGGGTTTCAGAAGGTGACATTGGTCGTTATTGGAACAGCCTGGGGACAAACTGGTGAACTCACTGGTTATCATTAAGTTGCCAGTGTAGCTGACTGACTGTAGACTAGCCTAAGAGCAAAACTAGTCTAACTTTACACACTCCACTAAATCTCTGTGAAACCAGCAGCACAAGTGTGAGTATCCTGCGTGGTGTACTGCCAGCCGTGCGCCCTGCCAAGCTAGCACACAAACAGACACTCATTTCCTCTGCCACTGTCAACATCCTCTGCACACTATGAGTGATGTCATTACCAAAACACACACAGTCCATGCGAGTGCCCCGGTGGCTGCTGGGTCAGCACAGGAGCTCAGCGACGGGAAGAGGATGCATTTCCGAACCAGATGTGCAGATATTAAACCAAATATAAAATCAGTGTGTGCATTAATTAGAGCTGTGGAGGTTATCAGCATGATAAAAAAAGGAGCCACAGTAACTCCTCCAGTACATCATGACGTTTAAGTGCTGCTGGTTTTTTATGTTATTTTCATGAGTTATCTAACCACAATTTTTTCCTTCCTTCTTCTTTCTTTATTTATCATTCTGACAACTTTCTACACTGGCAGCAATAAAGGAGAGGAAGAAGAAAAGAGAAGAGGAAGCAGGTCCTACAATGTCATTGTTTATGAGGAAAATGTGTTTCCATCAGCCTTTATTGCATCTTCTCTTTGCTGACACATCATCTTGACCGCTTCAGATCAGAGAAACAACTTTCTGCTGTATTTACGCATTTTTTCAAATTCCTATTTTTTTTTTTTCCATTCAGTTTTTTATGTGCAGACTCTAAGTGGGCATAAACAAAAGGATGTTAGGGAGAGAATGGGGCAGAGAGGGAGGGAGGGAGGGAGGAGGAGGAAGAAAGAATGACAGACAGAGAAAGGGAGAGAGAGGGAGCTGGGTGAGTAGAGAACAGGGAGGGTTGGATGGATGCCAGGTCACAAGGCTTTATCCCTGAGCCAATCGGTCTGCAAACACTGGCTCAGCAGGATGTAGAGACACAAACGCACACAACACAATACACCTGTGTATATAAATGTGTGTGTGTGTGTGTGTGTCAACACAGCTCAGACCGTGATCACCAAGAGGATTTCTCGTAATAAAAAAGAATTAAATATAACACTCTCGGCTATTCGATTTCAAAATAACTTCCCAAACACATGTGCATTAAACCAAAAAAAGTCTCATAGCAGAAGATACAGGAGTTATAAATAAAATAAGGCAGAAGCTCTTTGCACCCGGGGTGGAACAGCCAGGCGTTTGTTGGAAGGGCTTACTGTACTGTTCTTTTTATATTTGTATTGGAGTTATTATTATAAGCCGAACCATGATCTTTTCCAGAACCTCGGACCAAGCTTGGGTGCCTAAAAATAACCAAACCGCAACCAAGAAGTGATGACAGAAAGACAAGAAAACTGAAAACAACAAGTTGACTTGGTATAAAGATTAAAGTTAATATTAACATTTAGTTTCACACAGGATTCAAACCCTAGTCTGCCGGCTCAGAGTCCTGCGTTTGGACCCTTTGGCCACCAAGTCTTCTCTTTGTAAGAACTTTATCGCCCCGTAAACTACGTCATAGTCTAACAGCTGCCACCTGGCTATTTAAACCTGGGTGCAAATAGACCGGAGATTTATTCTACACCGTATAGATAATGTAAAGTACGATTACGGAGAAGGTTTAGGAAAACCTCAAACAGGTTTCAGTCGCTAACCGGGCAGAAAGTTTGAACTCAATTCAAGGGAACTTCTGGCTCAAGACTTACAGGCTGTGCTGCATCTTCTTTGTGGCTCCAGCTGATAGACAACAACTGGTGCACTGACAAAAGCTTCCAGGTGAGACTTGCACCATCTAATGTCTGTTCTGCACCTACTACGTCATACCGCAGTAGTTTTCACATTTCCATGACAGCATTAACGCATTTTTTTTTATTGCAATATTGCAAAATGTTGTTACATCCTTTATTTATATAAGAGCAAGAGCATAGCACTGTGAGAAGGATTATTATTTTCATTATTAACCTGCTGATTATTTTCTTGTATAATGAATGAATTGTTCTGTCTATCAACTGTCAAAAATAGCTAAATAAATGTTCATCAGTGTTTTGTGTTTTTTTCTTTTCTTAATACAGGAGAAAATCGACATGTGCATATGAAACACACGTCGTACAAAAGGATGATCCACTACACAATGGTTGATATCCACAGTGTGCGTGAAGCATGAATAGATGAATGGGTAAATCTCCTTGTAAACTGTAGTAATCAGGCTCCACGGTGAATAGTGCTGGAGAGTTGCCCTCCATAAAAAAAACCCACTCATCTTGAAAGATCAGGGCTATGGTTTTCACAGTATAAGCTCTCTCCATCACGAGTGCAGTTCATTTGTTCTGCTTTCCTGCCGCGGCCGTCTGACTGCTCACTTTCTTATCTAATCTCTGCCACTGTAGACTGAATGCCTTATTCACTTACTGAATTATGGGTTCTCAGGCGAGCGTGTGTGTGTGTGTGTGTGTGTGTGTGTGTGTGTGTTTGACTCGAGTGATTTCAAATTAGGAGGAAAAGACAATAACTGTGTGTGTTTGGGAGATTGATAAAAAAGAAAATGAATGAATGCAGTGATTAGAGCTGTTCATAGTGAGGAGAATATTGGCACTGGTTTCCACGCTGTAAGAAGTGAAGAAGCACATCTGCGACTTCTTTTTGTTTTGTTTTTTTACAGATCTGACTTCTTTTGCAGCTTTGAATCTCCATCTTTCTCTCTTCTGCAAGTATCTTCAATAAGCCAAAATGTTGACTACATTATAATACTAGAATAGTGCCTCATAATTATGGACATAGAAACAATACATGCATCCATTTCCTTTAAAGCTCGCCCTGTTCAGGGTCACAGTGGGCTGTAGTCAGTCCCAGCATGCAGTGGGCAAGAGGCAGGTCACCCTGTACAAGTCGCCAGTCAATCACAGAGCTGACGCATAAAGACCTCCTACAGTTCTGCTAATCAACCTGAGCCTGGCAGGTTCAGTTCAAAATCAAGTGAATGGTTAAAAACCATGTCAGCCTTTCAGTTGTAATTCAAAGCTGCTGATGTGGGTAATTGTTGACAGCTAAAATATCTCCCACCTGCCAAACCTTAGTACAACAGTGTCAAACTAAACCAGTGGGAAAATGGTAATACGGATGTATCGGGTCTCACTTGTTACCAAACTGGTGCTTTAGGCTTAATTTCCGCTAATCTGGAGGAGTAGCCGTCCTGGGATAATCCATAAGTGCTCATCAGTCATGATAATCATAGTTTGTTCCCGGTCTGGAGACAAAGCGGCATTAAGCCATTCATGCATGATGAGGCCACACATGGAAAGTCAGAGCATTCATTCATCATATGAGGAACTCAATAGCCGTCCGTGTTCTGGCCAACAAAGTTACACGATACGAGAAAACCAGCTAATTTATTGCATCTAAAAGCTGCAACAAAAAGAAGTTATACAAATAATTAATTGAATAAAGTTGTTTTCATTCACTTTCTTGCGTTGATTAACCGGTTTGTTGTTCCTCTGCAGTGGATGCTGGGTGATGCTGTTACACAACAACTGAACACTGAACTTCCTGTTGTTGTTTTCAGGAAAATATGATCACTTCACTTTTAAGTTGCCTTTTTTTTAAAAAAAGGTGGATTAGTTATTAAACAATCAGCAGCTACATTCATTCTGCATCTCTCTCTCTCTCTGTGTCGCTCTCTCACTTCTCTCATATCTCTTTCCTCAGTTTCTCTGCATTCCTTTGTTTCTCTCCATTGGCTTCCTCTTTTCTTTTTTTTTTTTCATCTGCTGCGACTAGGAGGAAGCAGCTGTGCACCACAGACAATTACATAACTCGGTGTGTGTGCACGTCTCTCTGTGTGTGTGCATGTCTGTGTTTAATTATCACAATCACTGTCACCCCAATTTAAAATGTTAAATCTATTGTTTTGCTCTTATACAGTGTTTATCGGATGGCGAGAGATGAAAGGATGGAGTAAGAAAGACGGGACAAAGGTCTTCTCTCACTTAACTACTGTAACTTTCACCTGCGTTTTTTTCTCATAATGTGTCCACTGCTGTTTTGCTTTATCCATCATCCTCAACTTATCCTCTCACTCCTCCCCCCATCCCCTCCATCCTTCCCTCCATCCCTACATACAGAGTTACTGGGCTGTGAAATGTGAAAAACTGCAGCATGCATGGCAATTCATTATCTTGTCAAACTTCCCAGGGCCAGCCTCAAACTGCAGGGAGGGAGAGAGAAAGAGAGAGAGAGAGAGAGAGAGAAACATAGAGAAAGCCCAGTTCAGGCACTGATCCTTGCAGTAGGTTAACAGGTTACCAGAGAGAAGAAAGGAAGGGAAACAACAGACACTGTACATGAGAAGCTGCACAGCCTGTGAGGATGCTCTGACTGTTACGGTCGACTTCTTGGTTCATCAAAACAAACTAAAAAATATGCTTTAAATCCATAAAATATAAGAAACACCTGAAATGCGTGGATTGCAGCAAGTGTCATGGGGAAAAAAAAAACTAATTGTGTTGTTTAATTATCAGCGGATCAACATCATAAAACCAGTACTACCATTCAGTCCAAACAGGATCTTACTGTGAATGAGTTCGGTTGTGAATTGAAGGAAGCATTTTTAAGAAAAACAAATGTGATGAAACTGTGAAACAGTGGTACTGTGTATCCTGTAATTGTAAATCAGTAGGTGGAAAATGTGGGTGATTCACTGATATTAAAACTACTACTGATAATGAAAGTAAAAGTAGGCCCAGCTCAAGTATGAGTAAACAAGATCTTTAAAAATTCTGGTGCACAAAAAATTGCTTGAGGGCATTTCCTGACCTTAATATAACCTAAACATAGTATATATCATATTGATGGTTCGCTGTAGGTGCAGACAGGAGAGTGTTAGAGATGGTATGACTGTAGGAGTGATACCTGAGAGTAACTTACTACTACTTACTTACTTACTAAGTTAAATTCAGACTAAAAAACCTCTTAAGGGTTTAACATTTTGGCTGATTCAACCTGGGCTTTTAACTGATTGATGAGATCTGTGAGCATCTCTCTTAGAGGAATGTTTCAAGTACTGCAAATACTGGAGAGAAACACATGTGAAGGCTGAATCTGCATGAGCTAATGATCATCAACCGCAGTAGGCTCAGTACTGACAGAATGCACTCTTAGGAAAGGTGCAGGGCTGTAGCCTGCAGGCTTGCCAGGCCTAATGGAGACACTGTATATCAGTAACGCAGAGCTGGTTGGTTTAGCATAGTGCTGTAACAACACCACAGCAAATAAATCAATCAGCCTGAAAAGAACTACAGACACACAGAGTGCGCAAATTAACAGACAAGACGAGAAAGAGACCGAGAGAATCAGCTAGTTTAAAAAGCAGTCAGGCTTCTGAATGTGGCCGGTTGCCTTCGTGCTGAACCTGTGCGAAGTATGAGTGTTTAAATGCAGATGTGTTTTCACAAACCAGAGAAAAACTGAATCTCTGACGCAGTTTTCACCTCCATCAACCCTTTGTTTTCACCGTCTCCATTTCCCCCTCCAACTCATCAGACTTTGGCAAGGCTCTGCTTTGAAATAAATGGATTATATCTAATTGGGATGTCTGGGTTTGCCATTTTATCCTTGGACACACACACACACACACACACACACACACACACACAGACACACACTCACAAATCCCATCACATCAGTCCAAACCTGCAAAGATGCAGCAATTAAATGCAGAACATGGGCTCATACTGTCAGAGTCAACAAGGCTGATAGACAGAAGAGAGAGAGAGTGAGAGTGTGTGTGTGTGTGTGTGTGTTTTCCACATGTTTAGCCATGATGCAAAGCAGCTGATAAAAGAAGCCTGTGCGAGGAAACAAAGACCAGGAGCATGATGCAGGGACAGACAGGGAAGATAAATGACACACACAAACCCACAAACCCGGTTGTTTGTTTGTGTGTGTATGTGTGTATATATGTGTGTGTGTGTGTGTGTGTGTGTGTGTGTGTTTCTCTGTCCATCTGACAGCAAACGGCCAATTACTGTCGAAAGTGGTGGGATGAGCCCTGCCAGACCATAGCTTTCCATTAGTGCATGCCAGCCAAGCATGTGTGTGTGTGTGTGTGTGTGTGTAGGAGAGTGTGAGATGGAGTGAATGAGGAAATAGAGGGAGACAGAAGGAACGAGAGTGGAAAAAATGTGGGTGTGCCTGGTCTCAAAGTGTGTGTTTGTGTCTCTCTCCTCTCTCTGTGACTGTGTCCCCACTAGTGCAGATACATTTGGGAAAAAAAACAAAAAAAAAAAAACAAATCATCTTTCTCTCTCAGTTTCTGCCTCCAATCCACAATAACCAACAATCTGAAAAGCTGATCCGAGCCACTGTGGGCGCTGGTTTACTGTCTCACCAGAAGTCAGATGAGGGAAGTGGTTTTCAGTTTCAGCGCCGTGTGTTTAACAGAGAAAAAGGTCCCAGATGCTGTTAGCCTAGCTTAGCACAAAGACTGGAAACAAGTGGAAACTGCTAGCTTCCTCAGAAAGAAGGGGAAAACAGCCAGTCATGCTCCAGCTGGAAACGTGTCTTCTTTACCTTTAGCAAGCAACGGCCACCAATACATCCAGGATTTTTTTTTTTTATTATTATTTTGCTCCACCCAACCAACAAATAGCTCTAATTCACTAAGCTACTTCGTTGTTAAACCAAAAGTCTTTGCATGTTTATTTTTTGTCCATTAAGGGCAAAAGAAGTCAAGCAGACAGGTACAGCTTTACCACCGTATAGCAAACAGTTAGCTTCTTTACACATGAACTCTGATCCAAATATTCATTCTAATTCTGCTTTGGTCTCCACCACATATCTGTCTAACTGATACTAACTGAGTGTGTCTGCTGTTCGGTGCTGGGCAGGTGGAGTGTGGAGGTTTTATTAGAGCTTATTTGTTGTGTTAACACAGCTGCCTGCATACTGAAACACTGAGCCTGGACCAAACACTGACACTCCCCTTAAAAAACCTGCTAAAAAGAGGCTGAAAAGCTCAGTGAAACTTGAGCTGGTGATGATTTACAGCAGGTTTGTCTCTATGAGAGACTCCATTCATGCTGCATGCTGTCATTTGATTGATTATTGGTATGAACGATATTAAAAAGGAGCTTTAAATACACAAGACCCGTTGGCGGAAGGCAACTTTTACAGAGTTCAACTAGCTAGTTTCCTTTGCTGTAAGTGTTTTGTGCTAAACCATGCAGAGATGGAACAGACATCCATCTTTTCTTCTGACTCCACATAAGCACAAATCAAGCATGTTTAGAGAAACTGTCAGTGTGGCCTTTCGAGAAAGTTTAAATCGCCTTCAGTTACCTTTCATTGCTGCTAGTTGTTGCTGAGGTAACAACTAGTTCAGATAAAAATAAAGAGCAAACTGCTCATTATGACATCGAAGCCATTCAAAGCAGGTGCACTCATTCACTTCTGGTGTTAGTACCAACACTCACAATGGCTTTGCTGTCAAATTTCAAACAATTCCTCACCATCTACTCTCATTTCAGTATAACAGCTCTTATAATAGGCTGAAATATGTAAAACTGCGCATAAAAGTTTTCCCCCCCAGGTCTACATTCCTGTCTCCAGGCACCAATTTAAACCGCTTTTCCAGCCATTCTGTGGAAAATGAGACATGACATCAAAACCTGAAACTCTATGAAACTTCTCAATCAATTAACAATATGCTTACAGACAGAAAAAAAATAGGTTACAGGGGGTGAAACTGTGTGCTGTTTGGACTAAAAATAGGATGAGGCGCTGAGAATTTGTGTCAGTGAGACAGTCAGGGAAGAGAAGTGCAGTCTGAGCTTCATTCAGGACTATAAGAATAAACAAGAAGAATAAAGTGACCCAGCACCACCTGGGCAGATTTAGTCCCACGGATGTACCGCTTTACTGAGCGTTATATAGCTTATAAAAAAAAAAAAGGTGGCAACACACTAAAACACATACGCTCACACGCGAGGATGAAGATGGCTGCCAATTAACAGCTTCCATTTCTCAAGTTCAAGGGGTGAAACTTCAGAGAAATGTTTCTGTCCCCTGATTATCTCTTATTAAATTCTCCTCTTGAAATTACCAGATGGGTGTAGGTCATATTTCAAAACAATCAAATCCTCATTCAGATTGTAAAACCTTTACTTTATCACCATTATTGCCCTTTCATTTATTTAATAGAAGTACAGTAAAGATTGAGGATGTAGGTGATGAGGCTCTCTCATACACAGTAAATGTTCTATAGTGGGTGATGATGCATAATTCAGCAGGATTATCTGCAAACAAACAGTGGCAGATGTGGATATATTATTTAAGAATAAGTCACCAGCTATCAGGCATGTGTCCATCTTCCAGTGTGTGTGTGTGTGAGAGAGAGAGAGAGAGGGAGAGAGAGAGAGAATCCAAACATATCAGGCTGACAGACTGGTCTATCGATCAGATCAGTCACACTGAAGCAGCACAGTCTCCATCATCAGCTCAGACTGAAAAACAAAATCAGTCCACTTTCACCTTCAGCCAGCTCCCACTCAGAGTCTGAACTGGTGATTAAATACAGCAGCAATAGAACAGGACACACAAAAAACAAAAAAAACAGCTAAACCTGATGGAAAGTTACAGGAAACCATTTTATTCTAAACCAAAAAAAAATCCTCTTAAACTTTCCATATTCACATTAAGGTCAAATATGCACGAAGTGAGTGATCAGAGCAGCTGAATTTGTTCCCAATCAGACAACGTGGATCCCTAAATGTTACCAGGAACAGACGTCTGGACGTCAAGCAGCATTTTCACACTGACCACCTGCGTTTTAGAGTTTTTTTTTTTCTCTTTCCCAGCAGCATTTTAAAGCCTTTTTGGCTGCAGTTTAAAATCATCAGCCGGGTTTCACAGGACAGCAGCGTCACGCTCCTGATGATTCAGGGCTTTAATTAAGCCTTAAGTGTGTTTAAGGTGCATTTAAGGAACCACTCGTGTACAGTAAAGGGCGTGTGCGTAAATGTGGAGGCTGTTTTTACGCATCTTAAAATTGCCTATTAGTGCCATTAGTGCGTAAAGCTCTTGTGTGGATCCTCTCCCTTTTCCTTCCCCCTTCCCACTCCTCTCCACTCCACTCCCCCTGTGTGCATGTGTGTGTACGTTGTGTGTGTTTTCTCCTGTCAGCGGACCTCGCCGTGCTCCATGTGAGCGAGAGAGAAAAAAAAAAAAGAGAGAGAGAGAGAGAGAAAGACGCAACTACACGGGGCTGCTGCTGCTGCTGCTGCCGCTCCGGAGCGCGCTGCTGGTGCAAAACACCCAAAAACACACAGAGGAAACACCAAGCAGCGCACACATGTTATTTCATCCCACTTTACAACCCACTCTGATTCCCGGAAAAGAAGAGAAAACGTATCATCTCTGACCTGCTGCCAGTTCTCCTCCAGGGAAGGCATCGCAGAGAAATAACCAGTGTCATGAACGAGTTGGAGTTCCTGGAAAATACTGTAATTCGCCAACACATCCATGCTTGATGCAAGAAATGGGGGGGGGGGGAAAACTCGGTAAAGAAGTCCGGAATCCAAACGATAAAATCGCACTTCTTCTTCTTCTTCTTCTTTCCTCCTCTCAGACTTGTCAAATAAAAAAAAAAACAAATGCTGGAAAAACCCCCAGCTGGTGCAGATGAGCGCACCTGAGCACTTTAATTAAAAAAAAGAAAAAAAAAAGCTAACAGGAAAGAAAGAGTTGATTATTTTATCTTTGTCAATGCAATCCCCTCTCCTCTCTGCTCGCTCTGTCACTCCTCTCTCCTCAGTCCGGGCTCGGGGGGTGCCAGATCTATTTCCGCATTGCCAGATTGCCAATCGGTCTCCGTACAAGCTTTGCCAGGTTGCCAGGTTTGCTCCTCCAGCAGCAGACTGGACCCCGCTGCAATCCAGGCGACCGGCGCGAGAGGGGAGGGAGGCAGGGGAGGAGCCACCTGTCCGTCAACTTCATGCGTGACCTAATAAGGTAAATAGGGTTGATGATGTCACTGGCGTCCAATTAAGGAGGCGCTGAGACCGAGGGAGGGGGCGGAGCCTTCGGGGAGGAAGGCACGCCATTGGCTACGGCAGGCTGTCGGTCCGGCTGTACATGGCAGTGAGGGGTGAGTTATTTTTAGAGGCCTATATAAAAACCAGCAGCATTCCTGCCTCAGTCATTACAGGCTGCTCAGGCAGAGAGGAGAGAAACCACGAGCGCTGCCGCTGTGAGGAAACGGCGAGGAAAGAGGCACAAACAGCCGAGAACAGAGTGAACATGCAGAAAGAAGCTGCTGAGCGTCAGAAGCAGCAGCACTGATGTCGGAGGTGTTGTTTTCCTGCTTCTCCACAGAGACTTCCTCCATGTGGTTTTCATGTGGTGGTGTCTGTGCGGAGAGCAGGGATGCAGTGGAGGGAAGAGCTCCACACGGTCCTCCCACCTGCTCGCTTCTACTACTGAGTTTTATTCACCTTTTGTTCACGTCTGGAGTGCAAATAAATCCACGTTCAAAAGGCATCTCTCTCTCTGTTGCCACACTATAAATATACATCCTCCACACCTGAACCCAAACTGCTGCCACATCATAAACTAGCAACGTGCTCTAATCCCGGTCATCAGTGGTGGAAGAGGAGTTCAGATAAAGCACACCGTACCGTAGAAATACTTTAAATTCTACTTAAATACACATAAGTAAATGTACTTAGTTACTTTCTACCACTGCTAATGATCACCGTTAGAATAGATTAATACATTTAAAGAACTTTACAGGTGAGTTTTGCAGAAAACGATACAAGATGTGAAACACAAAATAACAAAAAAATTTTGTTTTTTCTCGAGGGTTTTCTAAATCATAAGGCTCTGGATGCACCAAGCATCGTCGTTTGTATATAAATCCACGTTTGGTACGTTTCTGTCAGAGCACAGAGACTTAAAGGAAAGCAGACGGTAACATTTATTGTGAGAAATGTGGAAAAAAAACGTTAAACGGTGGCTCAGATTTGGCCGCAACTCAGTCAGGAGGCTAATCAGAAAACAAAAAAAACCCACGTGTCAGTAATGTGTCTGACCTTTAAGGTGTTTGAGTTCAGTTCTAAAGTTTATTTGTATTCTCAGTCAACTCGCAGCTTGTTTTCAACTTTGTACGGAAAGTAGCTTTGCAGCCCTGATGGTTCATCCATCAGCGGGGAGAGTAAGTGCCTGCACACTGGATCATTTCTGGATGGCTGCAGCTCGTGCTCCTTTATAAAGGACAGGCACAACTGACTGACTGCTGTTTGTTTTGTAGTGTGTGTGTGTGTGTGTGTGTGTGTGTAGAAATGAAATGAGTTGTACTGGAAACAGTTTGAAATAATCTCACTCAGTTTTTCTGTTTCCAGGATATTTGGTTTGGTGTTTTAGGTTGTTTTTTTTAAACTCGATGATGTTGGTCTCTAAAAAAAGAATCCATTCTTCATTAACGCTGCGATTTAACATTACTTTAGATGCTGCTGTGTCTGTTTATCGGCCGAACACATGATATGATGCATCTCCTCTCTGTTCGAGACATGACTGACTGAACCGGAGCCCCGAGGACACTCAGCAGACAGACGCTTCCTGTGTTTGGTTTGTTCCAGAGAATCACGGAGTCTTTTAAAGGATCAGATGACTGAAATGATGTCCAACAGGCTCACAAAATGTTTGAACGGCTGCTGAGTTGTATTAAACTAGTGTTAGTAGATTATTGTGACTCCTTTGTTCTGTCATCCCGTCACATTATCTCCTTTCTTCTTTCCTTTTTGCTTTCTTTCTCCCTTTTTGCACACTTTTTAAACCACATTTTTTTTTATAAATCAAGTCTTGGGTAACTTTCTGCTAATCACACCTCATTTCCTGAAACCTGCCTCCACCTCTGACACCATCCAGCTACCATTACTAATTACATTAATTGGATTAATGAGGATGCAATAAGTAAAAGGTCAGAATTTGAAACTCAAATGTGATGTCTCAGACGACACTTGTGACTGTGATAGAACCTGGAGGGTGTCGCACTCTGGCAGCAAAGATGGAGGCAGTGTTGTCAAAAAGGTCATCGTTTCACCTGAGAGGTGCTCAAACTGCTCCGACGCGAGTCCAAGTTTAATAAAAGTTGTTTTGGAGAGTGAAGTATTTTGTTTGTCGGTCTTTTCTCCTTACCCATGCTGCCTCTAACATCCTTTTTTCTATTTGAATCAGAATAAGCAGGAGTAAGACATAGTATGAGGAAGTTATATGCAAAATATTTAAGAATCACATGTTGTTATATGGCACATCGTCGTTTTTACTTTGGGTTTATTAGTTTCCACCTATCTGTCTCTTATGTAACAGCCGCATGAGTCTGCGTGTTATTGAGTTAACACTTGCTTTGTGTTGTTGTGTGCTCGGACCTCTTCTCGCTCCCCTTTGTCAGCTTCTTGCCCATGTGTCTCGTCCCCGGGGGGGGGAACCACTGCTGGTCTCCGAGGACAGCGAGGGGCCAGATGGCTTCTAGATCGGCTGTTTCGGGACATTTTCTCCATTGATTTTTTACAGCTCAGTCTGCCACAGGAGGAACAGAGGAAGGAGGAGAGGAAGGAGGAGGGAGGAGATGGAGAAAGTGTAAGTGTGTGTGTGTGTTGTGTTGTGGGGGTCGGGGGATCAATACCACTACTGATTACCTATGAGGCCTTTTACACATTCGCATCTTAGTGACACTCAGTATGAAACAACAGCTTATAACAATCAGTATCATGTTTTATTCTCATAGTGTTAGTTTTCTATTTATTATTCTCCTCCTACAACTATCACTACCATCACTACTCCTCCTCCAACTATCACTACTACCATCACTCCTCCTTCTCCAACTATCACTACCACCATCACTCCTCCTCCTCCAACTATCACTACTACCATCACTCCTCCTTCTCCAACTATCACTACTACCATCACTCCTCCTCCTACAACTATCACTACCACCATCACTCCTCCTTCTCCA
Organism: Pempheris klunzingeri; assembly: GCF_042242105.1. NCBI lineage: Eukaryota > Metazoa > Chordata > Actinopteri > Acropomatiformes > Pempheridae > Pempheris > Pempheris klunzingeri. The sequence continues at coordinate 23,672,289 of NC_092021.1, forward strand.
ACTATCACTACCACCATCACTCCTCCTCCTCCAACTATCACTACTACCATCACTCCTCCTCCTACAACTATCACTACCATCACTCCTCCTTCTTCAACTATCACTACCATCACTCCTCCTTCTCCAACTATCACTACCATCACTCCTCCTTCTCCAACTATCACTACCATCACTCCTCCTTCTTCAACTATCACTACTACCATCACTCCTCCTTCTTCAACTATCACTACCATCACTCCTCCTCCTCCAACTATCACTACTACCATCACTCCTCCTTCTCCAACTATCACTACTACCATCACTCCTCCTTCTTCAACTATCACTACTACCATCACTCCTCCTTCTTCAACTATCACTACTACCATCACTCCTCCTTCTTCAACTATCACTACCATCACTCCTCCTTCTCCAACTATCACTACCATCACTCCTCCTTCTCCAACTATCACTACCATCACTCCTCCTTCTTCAACTATCACTACTACCATCACTCCTCCTTCTTCAACTATCACTACCATCACTCCTCCTCCTCCAACTATCACTACTACCATCACTCCTCCTTCTTCAACTGTCACTACTACCATCACTCCTCCTCCTCCAACTATCACTACCACCATCACTCCTCCTTCTCCAACTATCACTACCATCACTCCTCCTCCTCCAACTATCACTACCACCATCACTCCTCCTCCTCCAACTATCACTACCACCATCACTCCTCCTTCTCCAACTATCACTACCATCACTCCTCCTTCTCCAACTATCACTACCATCACTCCTCCTTCTCCAACTATCACTACCATCACTCCTCCTTCTCCAACTATCACTACCATCACTCCTCCTTCTTCAACTATCACTACCATCACTCCTCCTTCTCCATCACTACCATCACTCCTCCTTCTTCAACTATCACTACCATCACTCCTCCTTCTCCAACTATCACTACCATCACTCCTCCTTCTCCAACTATCACTACCATCACTCCTCCTTCTCCAACTATCACTACCATCACTCCTCCTTCTCCAACTATCACTACCATCACTCCTCCTTCTTCAACTATCACTACTACCATCACTCCTCCTTCTTCAACTATCACTACCACCATCACTCCTCCTCCAACTATCACTACCATCACTCCTCCTCCTCCAACTATCACTACTACCATCACTCCTCCTCCTCCAACTATCACTACTACCATCACTCCTCCTTCTTCAACTATCACTACTACCATCACTCCTCCTTCTTCAACTGTCACTACTACCATCACTCCTCCTCCTCCAACTATCACTACCACCATCACTCCTCCTCCTCCAACTATCACTACCACCATCACTCCTCCTTCTCCAACTATCACTACCATCACTCCTCCTTCTTCAACTATCACTACCATCACTCCTCCTTCTCCAACTATCACTACCATCACTCCTCCTTCTCCAACTATCACTACCATCACTCCTCCTTCTTCAACTATCACTACCATCACTCCTCCTTCTCCAACTATCACTACCATCACTCCTCCTTCTCCAACTATCACTACCATCACTCCTCCTTCTTCAACTATCACTACCACCATCACTCCTCCTCCAACTATCACTACCACCATCACTCCTCCTTCTCCAACTATCACTACCATCACTCCTCCTTCTCCAACTATCACTACCATCACTCCTCCTTCTTCAACTATCACTACTACCATCACTCCTCCTTCTCCAACTATCACTACCATCACTCCTCCTCCTCCAACTATCACTACCACCATCACTCCTCCTCCTCCAACTATCACTACCATCACTCCTCCTTCTCCAACTATCATTACCATCACTCCTCCTTCTTCAACTATCACTACCATCACTCCTCCTTCTCCAACTATCACTACCATCACTCCTCCTTCTCCAACTATCACTACCATCACTCCTCCTTCTCCAACTATCACTACCATCACTCCTCCTTCTTCAACTATCACTACTACCATCACTCCTCCTTCTTCAACTATCACTACCACCATCACTCCTTCTCCAACTATCACTACCACCATCACTCCTCCTTCTCCAACTATCACTACTACCATCACTCCTCCTTCTCCAACTATCACTACCACCATCACTCCTCCTCCAACTATCACTACCATCACTACTCCTTCTCCAACTATCACTACCATCACTCCTCCTTCTTCAACTATCACTACCACCATCACTCCTCCTTCTTCAACTATCACTACCACCATCACTCCTCCTTCTCCAACTATCACTACCACCATCACTCCTCCTCCAACTATCACTACCATCACTCCTCCTTCTCCAACTATCACTACCATCACTCCTCCTTCTCCAACTATCACTACCATCACTCCTCCTTCTTCAACTATCACTACTACCATCACTCCTCCTTCTTCAACTATCACTACCACCATCACTCCTTCTCCAACTATCACTACCATCACTCCTCCTCCTTCAACTATCACTACCACCATCACTCCTCCTTCTTCAACTATCAGTACCACCATCACTCCTCCTCCTCCAACTATCACTACTACCATCACTCCTCCTTCAACTATCACTACCACCATCACTCCTCCTTCTTCAACTATCACTACCACCATCACTCCTCCTTCTTCAACTATCACTACCACCATCACTCCTCCTTCTCCAACTATCACTACCACCATCACTCCTCCTCCAACTATCACTACCATCACTCCTCCTTCTCCAACTATCACTACTACCATCCCTCCTTCTACTTATCCTCCTCCTGCTTCTATTCCTACCACTAGTCCTAGTCCTTTAGTACTTGTGCTACAGCTCCTCTCTCTAGTCCTCCTCCTCCTCCTTCTGCTCATACTAGTCCTACTCCTATTTCTCGTCATTCTTATTCTCCTCCTCCTAGTCCTAGTCCTAGTCCTAGTCCTACTCTGTTTCTTTCTACTACTCCCACCACCAGTCCCAGTCCTCCTGCTTGTCATCCTCCTCCTCCTCCTCCAGCTAGTCTCCTACTACTACTCATGATACTACTTGTCATCCTTCTCCTCCTTCTCCTCCCACTCTTCCTCCTCTAACTTCTTTGTTCTTGTACTAGTACTGTTTCTCGTCCTCTTCTTTCCACTACCCCCACCACTAGTCCTAGTCTTTCTCCTCCTTCCACTAGTCCTTGCCCTTCTCTTCTAGTCCTCCTCCTCTTACTCATTCTTATTCTCCTTTTACTAGTCCGACTACATGTTGTTTCCCCCCCTTTCCTCCTAATCCTCCTCCTCCTACTACTAGTCCTACTCTGTTTCTTTCCACTACCCCCACCACTAGTCCTTTGCCTACATCCTGTCACTCTCCTCCTCCTCCTCCTCCTCCTCCCTCCCTCACTAGTCCTAGTCTTTCTCCTCCTTCCACTAGTCCTTGCCCTTCTCTTCTAGTCCTCCTCCTCCTCCTCCTACTTCTCGTCCTCCTCTTCTCTCCACTAATCCCATTACAAGTCCTTGTCCTACAGCTTGTCATTGTCTCCTTCCCCTTTTCGTCCTCCTACTTCTGCTGCTCCTACCACCAGTCCTCCTCCTCCTCCTCCTCCTTTACTAGTCCTACTGCTAGTCCTAGACCCATTACTCGTGCTACTAGTCCTCCTCCTCCTCTTACTACTCATACTGCTACTACCATTAACTCTCCTCCTCCTTCCACCGCTATTGTGTCTCTTTGTTTTCCTTTTACTTTTCGACTCTTCCCTTTTTCCGTCTCCTCTGTTGTTGCAAATGAAGATCGAGAGAAAGAGAAAATGAGACAAATTATTGAAAAGACACAAAGAGGATTAAGAGAAACGGAGAGAAAGGAGAAACAGAGAGAGAAAGAATTTCACAGTAAAATGGATCTCCAGTGTAATTCCATGTTTTCACTTCCTGGCTAAAACCACCAAACACCGTAAGAGGAGAAAATATAAAAGCTCTGTGTGTGTGTGTGTGTTTGAAATGTGTGCATCGCTGCCCAGCTCCACACACACTCAGTGTTGTAATCTTATTATTGTGTTGTGTTGTTCTGGCACAGAGAAGAATTGGAGGGAGAGCGGGGGGAGGAGGCAGAGGGAAGGTAGAGGAGAGGAAAAGGATTTTATCACTGCGTTTTCATCATGTAATCAAAGCTGAAGCATCAGACTGGTAAGATGGAAACCAGGTTAGTCTAGTTATTAGTACTGACTAATGCTGTGGCTATTTCTTGGTACGGTTAACATGGAGCACAGCATATTTTAATGTGAACACATGGTAAGAAGGGAGAGTAGAAATAACCTGCCACTGGCCCCGTAACCTTAAAACCACCCTGGCTGGATACATCCAGTACCATTCATGTCTGCACATGCCATCATTTTATCCTCACTTCAGAAAATCAGAGGAGCCCTTATCCTGGTTTTGAGAAGTGTGCCAGCTCTGTTGCTCAGGAACAAACTGTGGCAGGTAAACATGAGATCCAGGTTTGTGATCAGTGCCTGCTGCAGTGTGCAGGTGCAGCTGGGATCAGTGTTTTAAAGCTTCAAGACGTATCGCCGCACATCCAAGAGCCTTCTTCGATTCCACTGGCTGGTGCAGAGCTCCGGGCTTTGTGAATGTTTCATTTATCTCACACTCTGTTTTAATTATTTCCATCTTGAGAAAACCAACAGTTGGAGGATAAGGTTTTAGATACGATACGTGAGAGGCTGACTGGAGAGATCTGAGGCACTCAGGGTAGCGACGGTGGCGGCAGGGTGAGGATATTGAATGGAAGACTTCTTCATGCTGTACTCCAAACTCAGAACCCATTAGGCTGACAATGAGTTCACCTCGTGGGGGCAGGGGGTGATTCCAGTGTAGCCAGCAGATATCTAGTCGGTGGATTCCTGGGAAAAGGTGATCTTTAAAAACAAATATCTACCTGTGAATGCAGATACATTTTGGAAAAGCTAATAAAAAGCTTAATAGCGATCAATCAGTAGTTGATGTGTTTCTGCTCTCCACACAGACTGTTTCTCAAAGAAGACCCTGCATTCACACACACAGAGGGCTGTTTACAGAGAATAGCTCGACTGTAACTACCATGTGAAATAATCTTAATGGGAATAACAGGCAGCATCTGAAGGCCAACGATTATCATCCCTCTGCTCAGCAATAATGTATGACTTTATCTGCACACTGAAATAACAACTACTACTACAAGCCAAGACTGGAGCAGTAAGTTCTGTTTCTTAAATCCTACTTGTATTTCTCCCAACAATCATGATGTGAGTCCCAGCATAAAATTCCAATTAAAAAATACTGTAATATTCAAATAAATCCTGATTAAACACCAAGTTGAGACAAATATCAGTGTTGGCTCCATGGGTTTGGGATGTTACTACAATCTGCATTAAGAATATACTCAATAATGAGAAATGCAGGTCATAGTTCAAGTCAGAGCAAGCAAGAAAAGGTTCTCAGGACGTAAACACTGCAGCGACAGCGCTGAGGCGAGCCTGAGGCCTGAGCTGTCTCCGGTCTCCAGAGGACTACATGGCAAACACAAAGTCCTCCTGCCTGCACAGTTTCCCTACACAAGCTCCCTCTGTGCCCCTGACCCTGACAGAAGGAGGCGACACAGACGCCATGTTCTGCTGCGAGAGCCACAGCTGGATCGCTGAACTGGACATCAGGATGCGGCATGAAACTGCTGTCTGCCCGAGAGAACCAGAGGTGAAACCAGTAGCGGTGAACCATCAATAACGTGGTCGTCCAACGGCCTCAAAATAACACGGGAACAACGGTGCATACAGCAACGGAGAGCGAGAGAATTAGTGTTCAGGTGTCCTGTTATCATAGTAATCTACGTCTCTTCTCCAGCTTTGATGAAAGTGGAGTCAGACCTCAGTGTTCAGGACAACAACCGACAACTTTTTATCATTTTGGCTCTACGAGAACAATTTACTACGATTTACAGACGTGACTGTGGAAACAATAAAGTTAGGTTTCATTTAAAAAATATATATATATCTTCAAATCCTTCCTTAAGCACACACAAGGTTTAGGTCTTCTTCTACCTTCATAATCACAGCTGAAGTTGTAATATGCTAACGCGATAACGTATGCCAGTCAGTGTTTGAGTGACAGATGCTGTCACGGTTTACACCACCCTCACAGCATCCCAAATACTCAGCAGCTCCCACCTTCCTAATGTACCACTAAATAGAACACATTTCCCAGCCTCCACATGCTAAACATGTAGCTGTGATACTTCCTGTCTGCTCCCCTCCTCCTCTCATGTCTGTGATATTTTTAATAATGGAGAGGAAGAAGCAATATATCCTCGAGCTGAGGGAGCGATACAGGGTTAAGCGTATTCCGCCGCTAATTGCGTGTTCTGGTTTTTAATAAAGAAAAACCACAGGCCTGCAGGGCTGTGTGTGTGTGTGTGTGTGTGTGATGTGTGTGTGTGTGTGTAATGTATGTGTATGTGTATGTAATGTATGTGTGTGTGTGTGTTTTCAAACCAGCACAAGGCATGAGCAAATAGTTAAAAAGCAAAATACCTTTTGGCTTCGTGTATGCAGAAACTTTACTTATCAGTGTGTGTGTGTGTGTGTGTGATTGTTACTATTAAACAGGGCTGCAACTAGTAGTTGTGTTCATTATCAATTAGCTGCAAATTTTTCAATTGACTAATTCGAGGTTTTGTCTTTAAAAATGCCAAACAAACATCCTTAACTGTGTGTTTTTCAAACTAACAGTCCAAAACCCAAACTAATTCAGTTTACAAACGAGATAAGTGAGGAAAGCAAATCCTCGCGTTTAAGACGCCGAAACATTTGGACACCTGAGCCATTTATTTTCTTATTGTTTCATCGTATTACTTTAAAAACTGATATGGTTGATTGAATGATTGATGTAGTTTTGTCTCTGTTGCTGCAGTGAGTGTGGTAAAAGATCAGAACTTCAGTGATTTACTTTAAACCAAAGCGTTTCTGTTCAGATTGACTTTGGGTCATGAAATACATCAGACTGCATTTATCCACTGGAAGAGATATTTATTATTTATTGTCAAAAGATGGATGACTAAGAGTCAACTTAAGTCACATAATATGATCATAAACTGCAGGTATCAGTGTTTGTAAGCTTCTACGCTGGATGTTTAAGCTCCATTCATCCCATATTATTAACTACTTCACACATATTGTTGCTGGAGGGAACAAGTCATTTAACATTTCAACTGCAGCTATAAAAACTTGAGGGTCTTCATGGCGGTCTGCGTGTGGTCTGTCGCTGCAGTTTCACCTAAAGGGGGAACAATAAGGGCAAAAGGCAAGTGTGGGAAAGGCAGAGCCATGAACATGACGGGTGGGTGGATGTTGGATGTTTGAGGAGCCCGTGGAGACGTCATGCTCTTTATGAAGCTGTAAAACAAAAAGGCTGCTGCCTCTCCGTTCATCCTGTCATCACGGTGACCTTTTTTTTTTTTCTCCTCGCTGGCTCTTTAAAAGGCCCGAGTAATGGATGTTTAGACATGCCAGACATATACCGCACATAACCACATCATCATCCCAACACTGCCACATCGTGCTGGGCAATAATCTGCCCCAGACTCCAGGGTTTTATGATTGACAGAACCGAATAAATCTCCTCATTTGGATGTGCTGTGACAGGAATTAATTACCAGGCAATTGTGTCTAACATATTAATTTAGAGGAGATTATACAATGCATTAGCCCGGCACTTATTAAGCATGGTTATGTATGCCTGCGTTTGTGTATTGAAATCGCACAGGCGGAAAATTCAGTCCAATTTGCCATGCTTGGCTCCCGTTAACACACTGCTGTGTCTCTGAAACCCTCCCTCCTTCCTCTCATCCTGTTCCTTCTCTCCGTCTACTCTGCCTTCTCCTCCATATCTGCTCTCTTTCAGCATCTCCTACATCTGAGTGATTTCAGTTCGGTGTAACCTTGGGATCCACACTAGCGCCACATGCAAAGATAAACCTTGGCCTGAGTTGTAAAAAAATAGAAAGAACTACTTTTTTGTTTTGTTCTTCCTACCCTGGAGCTGTCATATTTCTTCCATCTATCCATCTCTGTCTGGCTGACCAAATTTTTTTGATATCCAACCATTCAGCCGGCAGCCAAACTCGACGTCAAATGACGGCCGATGTGGCAAAAACTCGATGTAGTTCTCAAGCCGACCAAACCGGGTTTAATCTGTAAATTAATACAGGTTCCAATTTTAAGAGGCTCAAATTAAGTTTTGGGAAGAGATTTACTGCATTTTTGGACTCTTAGTAAAGTTTAGAGTCCAATGAGAAGCAGGTGGTGAAATGTGGTTGTCAACCCAAAGCAGTGGTCCTTGATCGCACTGTGAGACAAGTTCACAGATGGCCAATTCAGAGTTTAGGCGACCAGAGACAGCCTGTGCCAAATGTCTGACAGCGTCCAAAATTTGGGACTAAATTCCCACAAAGTGACCGCTACAGAAATATGACCCACGTCTGCAAAACCAACCAGCAAGAATATGACATGAAATGATGGAGCTTTGTAGACACAGTGGGGTCCTGTGCTATGACCGAAGCTGGTTTTTGTTTTGTTTCTGGCTTTGCAGAACAATACAGATGAAATGATGCACACTGATGATGTGCATCTTTATTCAGTGTTCCTATACGTGCATATCACAAGGCGGCGTGGATAACTAACAAAACTGATATCCGACACTGTGAACGGTGTTAAGATGCCTTTAGCATTCCTGGAACAGCACCGGAGACTTAACCACCCTTTTCCCCGTGGCTGGACACATTGTGCTCCAGAGAATAAAGCCATGTTTATAAGACGTACGATGAGAAGTGGTGCCGAGGTCTGATGCCGTTATAAGCTGTAAACTGTAAAGCTTGTTTCTGCTGCTTTTCATGTTGACTTCAAAACAACTGACAAACAAATGAAGGTATAATTGGAGGCTCTGCTCACGCTGAGAGACGACGGCTGCATCACTGAATAGATAAGCTGTTTGCAGGCTGTTGCTATGGTGGTGTACTCTACTGGGATGTGCATGAGGGTGTGTTTAGTGTTTGCTGTGGTGTGTGTTTGCGAGTTGCCTATAATGGAACTGAATGCTTGTTGTTTCCCTGAGAATTCATCTGTGTGTATGTGTTCTGATTGCAGAGCATTCCTGTGCGTTATCTTCTTGTATGTTTTTTTTTTTTTTTTGTCTGCCTGTGTGTTTGTGTATGAATTCTTGAATCTGTGAGTTTGTGTGAGTGTGTGTGTGTGTGTCCCTGGTGTGCTGGTAGTAAAGCGTGGCATGTTGCTCTAACAGGCTTGTCCTCCATTAGTGGCTCAGCGCTGGGCTTAAAATTGGGAGGGAGGAGAGAGGAGGGAAGATGGAGAGACACACACACACACACACACACACACACACACTTTAAATTCTACTTAGATGGAGCTTAGAAATGACATTGGGGTGATTGAACCTCGCTGCAGTTGAGCTTTGTAGTTAGCTTGTCTGTGTGTTTGCTGGTGATGAACAAAGACTGATCAAATGTGCCACCATCACACAGATACAGAGACAATAAATGTCATTAAATGTGTCAAGACATGAAGAGAGACGGTCTGTGTATTTAAGGAAATGTGGCAGTGCCAGAAAATTCTTATCTTTTGTTGACTTATGACTCTAAATGTGTTTTATATTTAAGTCTTTTGAGTTTAAGATATTCTTCTGTGTGTTTTTGTAAAGACTGTATGTTGGAAAGGGGGTTATAAGGTTTTTTTTGGCCCCTTCTTTCCTCTCATAATCCTCCCTCCATCCTTTTCATAAACCATGAAATCCCCTTTAAAACACTGCCACTCCACTACTTACCAGTGTCGAGCTGTTACATACTGAATTTAGTACGGTATTTTTGCAGCACAAAAAGACAACCTACAAGTTACATGGATGCTGCTCTACTGTGTTGGAAATATTGCATTACCATTACATGCAATACCCGAAGGAAAACCTGTGCAGATGAAGCTCAAATTACACGCGTACAAGTGGAAAGTTGACTCGTTGACTTGAATTATCGAGTATCTGAGTAACAAATGGAGCAAAAATGACCCGAAGACGATACATTTTTAGGCCAAACTATCAAATCAAACCTATTTTCCTCAAAAGGGATCATGTTATTGACATCAACACAAGTCAGCAGAGAGCAGAGAGTCAAAGCCTTCGGTTTCAGCCATGTAAATATATTTTTTGTTTGCTTGACGGTTGTTTCCCAAATTTTTACAGCATCTTCCTTTAAATGCTTCTCCAGCTGTCAGACTCTCCTCTCCCTGCCCTGTAATCATCCATAGCTGGTTGTACTATAATCCAGTCAGCCCATAGCAGTCCATGATACAGCCAGAGTGTGAGACACACACACACACACACACACACACACACACACACACACACAGTATGCTGCAGAGCCTCAGGGCAGTTACTGCACTCCATAAATCCCATATTTACTGACAGCGAGGGAGCTGTCAGTCATGAACAAGGACAGTTCATCACAGAATTAGAGGCGCACTGACAGAACCAACTGACTGTGTGTGTGTGTGTGTGTGTGTGTGTGTGTGTGTGTGTGTGTCCATGAATGTATGCACATGTATGGGACTGGGTTGTGACTTTAGCATGAGTTTGATGGAGGGAGAAGAGGCGTAATCACTCTCTGGATATTTCAACGGAAGGGAAGTGGGACGAAGGACGAAGGACGAAGGAACAGCAACAAAGACATTTAGACTTATTTTAATAACCCAAATGTTCTGACCCACCTTCTATTTCCTAATTGGTGACGCCGGAGAGCAGGTTTGTTTGCTCACGGTGGCTGTGAAAGACGAAATAGCGACCCGTCTAGCTCCACATGGCACCCTGACAGTGGTTTGCCACTGGAGTGCATGCAACAGCTGTGAAACATGCTGGAAACCCATAAGGAGCCAGATACAAACTTTTCAGAGCAAAACTATAGTGGGAGAGTTTTCCAGCACCAAACAACGCATACAAATACAGGGCTGCTCACACATTTGTGATGTTATTGTCTAACCTATTTGTTCACCTGTTTTCCTGAGCTAAAAGGTGTGCGTATGATGTGTATTTACACTTTGTGGCTCCACAATGTTGGAAGAGAAAAGGGGGATATACTTTATGGCTTTTTTTATACATGAATGCACCTGGAAAAAAAACAAAAAAAACCCAAAATATATGTTGGAAGCTGTTTGTCTTTTATAAAATGGAATAAAGACAAAAAAGAACAAAGGACAGTGCATCTTAATGCCAATAACTTTGTTATTTTGGGTTATTTTTTCGTGCCAAGAGACACATAAATGCTAAAAGAAAGATGAATGAAGAAGGAGAATGGGAGAAGAAAGGGAAGAGGAGAGTACGTGACATCGACTTCAAGGGAATTACAGAGAGAGAAGGAGGAGAGAAAGAATTTGACCCTTTTCTCCTCTAACCCTGGCTCACACCCAAACACACACACACACACACACACACACACACACACACACACACACACACACCTACACCTACACACACACTTCCCAAAGGTTAATGTGATGCTAATGTGGCCTATATTGAGAGGGTGATCATTATTTTCAGACCTTTGCTGTGCGCCACACCTGTGTATAAAAACTAAAAGCAGCAACAACAACAACAACACACACACATAGAATGACACCACTGCCAGTAAAGAACATCCATTCTAACTTTTTAAACTCAGCGTCAAAATGTCATTTCAAGCATCAAAGTGAAGGCTGAGTTAGTTTACCTCATTCACCTCCACTCAGTATTTTAAAGTTGCTCTCAAAGCCCATGAAAAGACTCAAACCAGCAACGACTCGATCTCACTAAGACGTACGACAACCAGCAACTCACTAACTTAGCACCTCTACCTCAGTCCGCTCTGAATTTATTATGTTGAAGCACCAAATGTATGTATTATATTTTGAGATAAGTTGATGTTCCCTTCTCTTTATATTGTTACAATGTCTGTTAAATCAAGTTGCCATACTTGTTTATTTGTGTATTTTTTCAATAAAGCATTGAAAAATATATGGCTTCGTGTCATTCGATGAATAATACTCACAGACGTTGCTTTAGCGCAGAGGGGAAAAGAAGAATAACGTCTTAACCGCTGAGCTGACAACTGCTTATTTCCTGCTTCCTACTTCCTGCTTCCTGTTTCCTGCTTCCCATTTCCTGCTTCCTGTTTCCTGCTTACCATTTCTTGCTTCCTGTTTCCTGGTTGCTGTGGTTACAGCAACAACATATTTCTGGGGGAATAACAGTCTGAGTAGCCAAACCTTTATATATCTCATTTCCCAGCATCATAGACTTTGATTGTTGTCACTATTAAAAACACGTCATAGAGTCACACTGCTGCAAACCTTTATATATCTCATTTCCCAGCATCATAGACTTTGATTGTTGTCACTATTAAAAACACGTCATAGAGTCACACTGCTGCAGAGGGTGACATGTGGACATGCACGAGCCTCATGACACTGAGGAACTGCTAACAGATGTTTGTTTAGTCGCTGGCTAAGAATAAACTGCACTGGGCACGTTGATCACGCTACTGACACCGTACACAGTCACATGGCTTCATATGTTCATATGGAAATGTGTGAATGCCAAAGTCCTTCTTCAATGTCACCTGGAAATTAGTTTCATGTGAACATGTTTTATTGGAGGCTTTTATTTTGCAAAACCTTACTGCCTTGATATACACTGTTGCCCATACAGTTGGAAGAATTGTTCAATAACACAGTTTGCAAAGGTTAATTGTGGTTTAAGTTTCACTGTGATATGTTTGGAAGAGTTTGATCAATAAAGTTGAGAAGATATACACTTTATTTATCAAGAATAAATCACATTGTCACAATCATTTCATGAGAAGAGGTAAAAAAAACATTTTATTCCAACTGTATGGGCAGCAGTGTACATATATATATATATATATATATATATATATATATATATGTGTGTGTGTGTATATATATATATATATATATATAATCTCATGGTCACTGCTTCTTTTATAGGCGTCAACATGACATTAGAAAAATTAGATAATTTCAAGCTGCCACTGTCATGTTGAAGTTGTACTAATGCAGGTAAATGTGTTTGTCTTCACTGAAAGCAAAAAGCACTTGCGGTTGACATCTGCCCTGCATCATTCCCTGCAGGGACTTCAGTGGGTGATGCCTTCAGAAAGAATCCTTTTTACCTGCAGTAAAACATCTCAATCCACACGACACTATCCATAATCAGACTAATTAAACTGAACCCATCAGTGCAACCAAGTAAAAACAACCAATTATGATAATGTATGAAGTTAATTATGGTTTGCAGAAATTATGAAATGTGACAAATTAGGAAAGTGAGGGTAAACAAATGTGTATTCTTTCATGTGAATTAATTAAAATGTAAGAGGAAGGTCAGTCGGCTTCTATTGTATAAGTTATAATTCTTTTTTGTTGTGTTTACTCTTGCAGGGTGAAAATGTACAAACAGCTAAGTTAATAAATAATTCATTGATTCCTTCATAACTTTTTATCACAATTAATCTGCCAAAAACCCTCATCTTCACTAAACTACATACATTTCATTGAAGTATCATTAGAATTGCCGCATTTTACATTTTGATATCGACCTGTTTCACCCTGATCTAACATGTTACCTGCATATATGTATTTAACGCTGCATAAAACAATTCTCTGCTTCCTCTTGGTGCTTTGACGTGATCGCTGGCTCGGCAGTGCCTACGGAGCATGAAACCAAAGCCAGAGTTCCCATCTCATCTTTATAAATATATGTTTTTTACCTTAATACTTCATTGCTTTAGTGAAAAGAAGCCTCTTCGCTGTGTCATATCCTGGGAGGTATTGATTTATCCTAGCTCTAATTGCTATGCAACTGCCAACTGCCTCAGAGTTTGAGTTTTGCACTGGAGGATAAAAAGATGGCTCTTGATTTGGGTTTTCTGCCTCTAGGCTATGAATCTGTTGACATTTTCCTCTTAGTTATCCAGCTTTTAAACACTTACAGCCCATAACTTTTCTTTTTCATGTTAATTCCATGTCTCCGGCTGGGTGAGATTTGTTAATGAGTGGTGCTGTCTGAAAACAGCCTATGGGATATATGAGCAGTGTGCATGTGCGAGCGCCTGTTCTTTCACTCTTGTCTGAATTTAAAAACTGAAATTGGGGAAATTGCTGTTTCAGTCGGACTATTTCTCCCAAAAAGAAACACGGAGAGAAACCAGCTCCTTCCAAAAGAGAAGTCTAAACTCCTATCCATTTGGGGAAAAAAACTCAATCATGATCAAATCCTTCAGAGACTATAATCCCTCCTCCCGGCCAGTCTGCACCCGCCCAGGTCCAACTGGGTCAGAACTCTGAGCGAAGCTTTATCAAAACCAAGTCCTGGATCTCACATTTGGTTTTAGCTTCTCCTCACCACTTCCCAGTTAACATTAGGGTACACTTTTAAAATTTGTACCTGTGATATGTAGGACATTACATCCACTTCAAAGAGCTGCTGCACCCAGTCAACCACCTTTCTCCTGCTCAAATTATTCTTTTTTCCATATCTGCAGCCGCGAGAGTCCGCAACAGTTTGTGAGATGTAACTTTTGTCACGTCCACGCCTCTTCGCACGTGTGTCCGCACTGACTGCAGCATAGTGTTGCTGCTGTCCACATCTGTGTTGGAGCAGGCCTTAACTCATCCCTTGAACACACCCGATTGTTTTTGGCCACGACTGGTAATATGGAGCAATGTTGTTAAGAGCCCTTTATTGTGTTTATCATGCAGATGCATGTAAACAGCACAATACAAACCCCTGCAGATGGTTTCACATTATTTTGCTGATCGATGGTGGTGGTGTGGTGTAGTATAGCTATCCAACAGTGAGGAGTTACACTGGTGGCTCACAAGTGATTATACAATTAAAAAGTCTGCTCTGTAAATGTTTGTCGGACCTCAAGAATGCAGCTAATGTGTTTAAGTGAGAAACACTGAGTCCACATCAATGGAAAACCTTTAGTCAGTGGAAAAAGTCCCATTGCTGTTGAGGTTGAAAACTTAATTGGATCATGCTGTTGCTGTCATGTCTCATCTACTGGGGAGCGACCAACTCCAAAATCCATGGGAGACCAAATCAGAGCAAGTTTTAAAAAAACATTTTAAAATGGGCTCTTTCACACTTGTAATTCACGCCTAGCGCCCTCTCCTGGTGGATCTCCAATCCAGATTGTGTCTAATTAATGCGCCTGAGCCCAGTTGCTAACTGCATCTTCATTTGCTTAATATTATAATCTCTGTGTTGTGTTTTGTGGGCATCTAATTGAATTGCTTTGATGTGTTTATGTATTTTTCAGATGGGAGAGAGGAGGGAGACCTGCAGTTATTACTGAAGTGTTTTATTGTGGGAGAGGACACTAATTGTTAACTAAGAGCCAGTTAGCGTTGGACGCTAATTGTGAAGAACAGTAGAACTAACAGGGGAATGGAAAACTAGGTTAAATCACGGTATAAATTGGCTGAAGATGAATGTGAGCCAGAAATGCACACAGGTTGGTGGAGCTGAAGTCAGAAAGCTGAAATAAATAGACAGCAGTTACACAGATGCATTTGAAGCTGGAGAAAAAAAGTTTGAAGTGAAGGGTGTCTCCTTCGCTCAACAAAACAGAGAACCAGAAGGAGGCAGTCAGCAAAGAGAAGGGGGGTTGAAGGACATACAGGATGAGGTAAATGTGTAGCTGTATCATAGCTGTGTCTAATAAAAACGCTTTTAAAGACACAAGGACTCAACAGCGAGATAACTTGACTTAATATTAACCCAGACAACAACATGAATTTGCAACTAGGTTTAACAGTATCGCTGCAATACTACAAAAAAATGGCAAAAACTCAGATGTTCCAATAACATTCAAAGAACCACGTCAGCGGTGCTCAGTCGCAGCAACACAGGACCAATATAATCAGCTTGTTAGAAAACTCCTGTATCTTGAGTTTGCCGGTGATGATCATGACTTGTTGTCGTAAACTGATCACAGGCCGTCATTTGTCTGATTGATTGTTAAACATCAAGAAGGTGGGTGTGATCCAACGTGAGCGGCTGAGAGGGTAGGTGGGGGTGGGGAGTGAAAAGAAGAGACGAGAGGAAGATCAGAGGAGCGTCGGCGTGCTGCTGATGGCTACAGATCCTTGTGTTGGGACTGTTTCGAACAATGAATTATAGCTCAAGTATTTTGTAGTCGTTTCTGTCTGCATTAAGCTAAATGCACTTAAACCAACGACCAAGCTTAACGCATTGGTTGGTCCGGCACGAACCACCCAGTCGAAGCGGCTCAAGTGGGCCCTGCATCCTTTTTCTGTCATTGGCAACTAAGGCATTCAGCGTATGTTGGGACTTGTTAGGAGCTGGAATAGCTGGAGGATTTAGTGGGAATTGAATCCCCTAGACCTATCAACAAACTATGTTTTAGCAGGACTACCTGAGAGTGGAGACGCTGAACACTGTGGAGGTTTCTTTGGGCGTTATGTGCCACTCACTCTTTACACTTTCACATTCGACCTTGTTTTTGTAGCGACCTTATGATCTTGAGCCTGATTCGACTCATTATAAACTAAAAACTCTGTGTCTCAGAGCAGCACTAAACCACCAGAGAACCATACAATGATCTTTGAATGTCAGCAGTCAGATATGGTGACCAGCTTTGTAATTAGCCAAATAGCTTGGCAAACAATTGGGCACAACGGTGGCTTCTCCGCTACCCAGAGTGCATTGGTGACATAAACCTACTCTACACCTTCCCCTGCTTTGTGCTCTGCGCTCCACCCCACTGCTTATGTCGCTGATTATGCCGAGAAGGTCCGAGGCATGAGCTGACGATGAGGATAAATCCTCTATGGACTGGTTTATTTGGGAGGACGTGCAGGTTCATCCCGCTGACCTTCAGCCTTCTTAAGGACCGGCTGCATCCTTCGCAGGAGGAGGAGGAGCTTGAAATAGGACACAGCTGCAGACACTCTGTTGTAAGAGCAGTTCTCATTATGATCTGTCTCACTCTCTCTCTCTCTCTCTCTCTCTCCCTGCAGCTTTGTGCCGCGCCTTAGGTTTTCTTTAGCAGGGGAAAAAAGGGGCTTCCCAGTGCTTCTGTCCCTGGGGCTTCGAGATGCTAATTCAGTGTTGATATGCTGAAGAATGCAGCCTCTCTAGTCACTTTTGCAACAACGCAAAAGCTTAGCAACTCTGGGCTGTTTGTCTCATTCATCTTTGTTTTCCTTGAATACATTCATGGAGCTCCTCATTTAGAAAAAAAAACAACAGCAACAAAAAACAACTTTTTTTGGTTTCACCACCTCCCAAACCATCACCACACCCGACTTCTCCGAAACAAGAATTCAGGACATTTGCCTCCTTGGACTCTGTGAGCTGGCAGTGCAGAGCTGTTTTGAGCATTCACAGGTTGGGGAGGCATCATTAGCATTGACATTAACAGCTGCCATCTCACAGCCTCTGAACTATAAAGACTGCCGGGGTTCAAAGGCTCTGCCTCTATAAACAGATCTTTGGGAAGGGGGGTGGTAGGAGAGTTGGAGAGAATATTTGAGAGAGATTAGGTGAAGGAGAAAAAGGGCAAAGTTGCAAAACAAAGAAGAAATCCCAGCAGTGGCACAGGGGAGCGGCTGTGCTGCTTCTCACAGCCACATTTCTCTTTAATTTTGTTATATCTTTAACAGCTTAACTAGTCATTGCTTTCATATTAAACAATTTTAGTAAATGCTTGAGTCACTAAAAACAACCTATTTCATCAAACTTAATTTATTTAAGAACCTTAAATGTTCATCTCAGACCAAATCAGTGCCATTTGGTTCCAGCTCTGCACATAGAGGTGAGCCCATGTCCTCCACCACCAGCTCCGTTTCCTTCCCCGAGAAAGGTGACATTCCTCATCACTAACGCCCTTGTGAGATGCAGGGGGTCCACGTGCCCAGGACCTCGTCTTTGCCTGTCACCAGGCTTACAGTGCCCCAGTGTCACTCCCCGTGGGTGGTGGGCTCAAAGGATGCTCAGCAGGCCCTGTGGATCAAAGCCCAGCCACCAGACACCGCAGACGAGCTCCCCTCCCAGGTGTGGCTCTACAAGGGGGCCCTGGTGTCCATAATCTGGGCGGTAACACGGCTCTCTGGCTTCCGGTTCATAGAGGGTCTTTGAATTGCTCTACTGTGGAACCTTTTTCCTTGGGAGACTCTACCAAGGCCTATTGCCCCCAAAAGCACAGCTCACAAGGTCCCACGCTGATGTGGTGGGGATTCTTTGGAGGGGGAACGGTAACTTAACCTAACAAATAACCTGAATATGTCTTTTAAGGTTGTTTATACGACATAACATCCCATTGTTATCTACTGCATCTTTACAGCACACGGCTGTTTAATGGCATATTGTTCTGAATGTCGTAAAAAGAACCTTTAAAGACGTGCTCAAGTTCAGTCAGACAGCGAACACGTATTTTCCATTTTCCACTGGCTTGACTCACAGACATTAAACTGAGGTGACACCGAGCACATAGAAATAACTTCTCTGAGGTGCCCCCCTGGTTTAGAGTTTGAAACATGCACCATAAACTGCAACATCCCCGGTTCAAATCTCAACCTTTGTTGCATCTCTCTCTCTCTCTCTCTCTCTCTCTCTCTCTCTCTCTCTCTCTCTGCAGTGTTGAAGAATAATACGCTTTGTTTGCAGTTCAAGGTGACAGACTGTGACAGAGAAAACGCCATTTAGGCCACATGGGACTTTTTTAGTTGCTGAAATGTTACATTAATCCTACAGATTAGCTAAAGAACAGACCTGAGTTCCTTGTTAATTTATCGGCTAAATGTTTATCTTTAGTTTGTCTCTCTTTCCTATAGTTGGTCTTAAAAGAGGTGATGACAGCCTCAGCTCTACCGAGGTTATGTTTGTACATCATTAAGTTGTTTTCCTAATTATGTTGTGCTGACAGATGTAAGTGCTACCTGGATTATGTTCACAGATGACGTTACTTTGAGTTAATGAAACATAATATTTATGTACCATCACAGTCACACCAAAGCACTTTGGTTAATGTTAGGGGGAGAACTTTATTTTGGCAAAAACAAATGAAAGAAAAGAAACTAAACAAATTAAAATTGTCTGTTAACATCAAATATGTCAGTTGACATTTTACCTATTTGTTCAGCATCAACATTTTTGTGACTTGCCAGGTGTGTGAATGACATTTACTCATTATATGTTAAGAGAAATTGTAATTTGTACTTTATAACTTAAAACACTTGATTTAATTCCCTGATTTCTGTTTTTCTTTCATTTCATCCTGTAGTTTAACGTTGGAAGTGGACTCGCTGTTCTCTCCATGGCACTGAGAGGACATTAATATCAATCTTCTAATCTTATTCTGTCTGCAAATCAGCAAACAAGCATATTTCGAAAAATTCGTCATTGTTCCTTTAAAGCGGGCAGAAGCTGCAGCCACGGTGGTAAGAACGCTTCAGTGTGCCTGCATGAAGCCACAGCAGCTGTGAGAGGAAAGTGGGATTAACAAAGCTGATTTAAAAGGATTAGAGGGTCCGACAGAAAACAGAGGACCACCAGGACACCTTCTGATCCACATGGGCATGCGCACATATATGCGCACATACAAATGTCAAGTATCCCATAATCCTTTTCAAGTGCATTGTCACAAATTGTTTGTCCCCGTACTCATTGCGATTCAATCCGTAAAAGCCGGTGCGGTTAACAGATATGAAAGCAGAGGAAGAAGAGGCCTACACTCATGGGGAGAGTGTATGAGATTACTGTGAAGAACAAAAACAAAAATCAATGTGACCTGATATGGTGCAAGATGATCGCAGGCAACAACAACAGAAAAATAAAATGCTGCTAATATGGCTCATGGAAGTGAAACCACAATACCTCTGTTCAAATCATCAGTGTCAAGAGAAATATATGAAATCACTCTTAGCATCAGCAAATCCAAAGATTTCCACCTCAGGAATCTTTTCAAAGCAGTAGGAGCATCTTTAGATTGTTAAATGTTCTGTTTGGACTGTGGGACATCCCTGTCTGCATATGTACTCTAACTACTGTTTCTGTTGTTTATGCTACTCCCATGAACTCTTAATGCAACAGGATACAGTGATATTTCAGACAATAGTGTGCGTCCACCTTTAGGGTCAACAGTTTGTGCTTGGCCCTTTCCTGTTTAAACATGACAATGCCCCCGGTCACAAAGCCAGGCCCATAAAGAAATGCTTTTCCACTTTGTTGTGGAATAATTCGACTGACCCCTGAACTCAACCCCTGTCCCCCCCAACACCTTCATGCTAAACGAGAATGCCGGCTGTGAGCCAGGCCTTATCACCCAACATCAGGATTGGACCTGACTAATGCTCTTGTGGCTGATTGAGGGCAAATCCCTGCAGCCAGGTTCAAAATATTGTGAAGCCTGGATCCAGAAAAGTGGAGGCTGACATAGCAGCAGACTGATGCCCACGGTTTTGGAGCCTCCAAGTGCACATGGGTATACTGTAATGTTCTTTTAGTCATGTACAGCCGCTGCAGGTTTGGCTCATGGGCTGTTGTTCCTACATTAAATTATTTCTGCTTCTGATGTTTTAATTCACAAATGTGAAAGAATTTCCTGGGTGAAGTTTATATTGTTGTTGTTGTTGAACAAACTAGAGAATTCTCTTTGTGCCAAGCAAAGGCTAAAACCATCAGGGACACTTCGCTCTACTGGACAGAGAGCACAGATTTAACTGGGCTCTGGGTCGGACTCTGGGTAAGACTGGTTAAACAAATTTCCCAAAATACTGAGGGCTCAGAAGAGGCTTTGATTTCATTTGATTTTATAACAACTATTGATCAGCAACCAGGAGCAAAGCAAAGGGTTCTGTTATATATGAAACTGTTCTTCATTGCTTCAGGAGCTTCACAGTAACTTTAGCCCTAAGTGGCACTAAAGGTGTTCACGGTTCACAAAGGCATTTATGAATTCAGTTATTGAGCAAAACAGTGTTGAGACGCCTTCAGTTTTTCCACGTTTTGTTGTGATTGGAGTTTTTTTTTCCACCACTAATCTCATCTCAGCATGACTTCATTTGAACTAATATTAAAAAGCTTAAAAAGTAAAAACTCAAATCAAATATTGAATCCTTCTTGATCATCATTTTTGCAGAATACATCCAAACTTACTTATAGATGAAAAATGTCTGAGCCTTTAAAAACATGCAGCCTGTAACGAAGGACTTGACTTTGACCCAGGAGATGAGGATTGTGAGAATGAAACTGAAGCTTAAATTACTCAAATAACACCAACTTTTCCTAATTCCAACCTCATAGCTTTACTGCCTAAACCTAACCAAACTGTAACAGTTTCACACCGTTAACCACAGTTTTTTTTATTGTTACCATGATGATGATAGTCTGGTGTCCCTGCGGCGGTATTAGACCGTAAGCGGCTTCAGTATTTAATGATTTCATTAACTATTTGGAATGAAGGGACGGTCGGACTAGTTGCTCTGAGCGTCTAATTGATGCAGAAGGGTGTTTTCTGCTTCGGTAACAGAAACCAAAGACAGTGACAAAGTGTCGGTTTGTGAAGCTCTACGAATTAAAAACTGTTTGACTTTAATCAGTTAATTTGAAGTTAAGATTCCCGTTTCTGGTGTTGCACCCTAAATACACAATAGATTAATTTTAGAAATGTGTTACTATCCACACAAAACATCCAGGGGGACAAAGTCAGCACATTTTTGTAGATTCATATTGATGTAAGGGGGAAATAACATTTGAACTGGTATCAAAAGAGAACATTATTGAGTCTTGTAAACTGAATCATACCCACAGATGAATTTCCATGTCCACATCGCAGGATGTAAATAAACTGAACTTTCATTTTGCTTTCTAAGTTGATAAGACTGTCTAGCACTGATTCACAGGAAATATCCTATTTGAAAGGCAGATTGAAAACGTGACCGGACTGAAGCCGGGTACCTTAAACCCTTAAATATCTTGAATCTTTCAGAACAATCACCACTGAACTGTATATTCACACACACACACACACACACACACACACACACACACACACACACACTCTCACTGACGCTCCTCATTGGCTAACTGCTGCTTGACAACCAGGGGGGGACCTGGGGGAAATTCTCCTCATCGCCATGGCTACAGGGACCGGGGATGACGACGACAGCATTAATTATTTTAGCATCAGGAGCAACTGAGGTGGGACGGCAGCGGAGTGTCAATAGTAATTAACCACTGCCTGCTCTCACGTGTCACTTCCTGTGCCCGGGGTGTGTAAGCAGGAGGTCGTGATGTTCTTCTGTAATTACTGCATGTTCAGTTTCTCGTCTTTGCACTCATTAGTTTGATTGCTCGGCTAAAATGATCAGCAGTAAAATTGATTAAACAGGTTTAAATGTCGTTTTTTTCTTGGTTGATTGGCTTTTTTCTGTCTATATTTCTCTGTTTCTTAACTTGTTTGTTTTGACGAGGCAGTGTTAGCATTTTAATTATTTTGCACCTGCACAGCTTGGCCCTGATTTCACATCACTTATGGATAATGTTATGGTGCTATTGTCGAACCAAACCCAAATGAGTGAGCTGGCGGCACCATCCTACTTCCATGGTGATTATTGCATTTTAGTGTGTGTATATGTGTGTGTGTGTGTGTTTGGCACTGGCAAACAAAAAAACAAATTTATTTCCAAAAATCCGACAGCCAAAACCATGTGAAAATCATGCTTTGCACAGTATTTTCATTTGAGCTCACACAACAAGATACATTTCATGCAATTACAGGCTCAAATTTCCTCCCAGCTCATTGTTGATACTTTCAGATCAAGGTAGAAAGATCATGCAGGTAGCAGCCATACAATGTGCTTTAAAGGAATCATTCAACATTTTTAAAAATGCATTTATTCACTTGGGGGCGGCACGGTGGTGCGGTGGTTAGCACTGCTGCCTCACAGCAAGAAGGTTCCAGGTTTTGAATCCAGGTTTGAACCTGGTGTCTTTCTGTGTGGAGTCTGCATGTTCTCCCCATGCTTGCGTGGGTTTTCTCCGGGAACTCTTCCTCCCACAGTCCAAAGACATGCAGGTTTGGTTAATTGGTTAGGAAACTGCCTTTAGGTGTGACTCTGAGCGCGAGTGGTTGTCTGTCCCTGTGTGTTAGGGTCAGGGTCCTTATCCCTGACGGATGAGCGGTATAGATAATGGATGGATGGATGGATGGATACTTTATTCACTTGCTTTCTGAGAGTGAGATGAGAAGATACCACTCTTATGTTGGTCCATTCATTGTGAAGCTGGAGCCAGCTGGCTGTTAGCTTAGCTTAGTATAAACACTGCAAATGGAAAAACAGCTTACCTGGCAAGTTCTGAAACTTCACCACTGGGAGGAAACGAAAGGATTTAGAGCAGCTGTTAAGTGCTCTAAAACAGTCTGACATAATTACGGAGTGTATTTTTAAGATTTGATGATGGGTTATGAGTCATTCTTTATGCAAATGTGTGTATAAATAGTGTGTGTGTGTGTGTGTGTGTGCATATACCCATCCATTTAAATGAAGCCATGTCTTCATATCTGATGTGATGACACTCGTATTGAAACCTTTTTGTGCTCAGGAGAAGATTTTTTCCTGTAAAACGATGAGATCATTGTTCCAACAGAGAACTCGTGCTCTACACCAACATGTTTTATTCAGAGATGACATCATGTTACTGGAAGACTTCGCTTCCCTCTTCAATGAAGGTCATGTGAAGCAGAAAGCAGGCTGAGAGCAGAGAGTGTGCGCTTGTGAAAAAAACAGCTAAATTTTAAATCCTGTAAACTGCAGTTTTCTAGTTTGCGCTTCTGGTGATTTTCTCCAAACGTCTGTGAACCAGAAACCTTATCGCACATACTGTATCCACCCACACACACACACCTACACACACTCACACCAGTTATTCCACATGGATAGACACAACGCGAACACACATGCAGATGCCCCTCCAAAACTCTCTGCTGTGCAGTCTGAAAGTTCTCAAACTGCTTTCCGCCTCCTCACCTCCTGTCAGCGCTCCTTCTGCATGTATCCTTCCATCTTCCCGTCTGTCTTTCAATCCACCCATCCCTCATCTGTCCTCCTTGTTCTCCATAGACTCCTCTCCTCTACTTTGTGAGGAGGTGCTGACATTTTTTTTTTTTTTTTTTATTTGGAAGAAAAAGTTTCGTGGCATTTAGTGTGTCTGAATTTAGTAAATGTTGGAGGAAGAGAGACGGAAGCAGCGAGGAAGGAGAAGACGAGGATGGAAGTAAATGATAAATGCTAGAATTTGAGGATGTTGTTTTTTTAAATAACTTCACTTATTGTGTTTCTATTCTGATTGCACAGCATTTTGGATCAGTTGCTTTTAAATGTGCTTCATAAATAACCTTGGATTGGACTGGATTGGAGGATGGTGAACGCAAATGCAACATAAATGTTTGCATGTGTGAACCACATTTCTTGGCACTGTAGACCTCATGGTGGAGATGAAATGTAAGGGGATGACAAAGAATAGTAGGAATCCTCTTCTTGGTCCAAAAGCTATCTGCACCACATTTAATGACAAACCACCCGTTAAGGTATTCCACTAAAAACCAAAAAAGGTAAACTGCTGCAGATTTTCATAGTGATGTTAAAATTTGAGGAGATCATGTTTGATTGATTGGATCAAAGAGGCCCACGAGTTAAAGAGAGCCAAATATTGATCTATTATATTGTTAAAATAACCAATGTAGCCACAACACATGACTGATAATGATGTTTCCCACTGCAATGAAGGAGGTGTATCATGTGCAGAAGTGGGGATATAAAAAAACAATTCTGTTGTTACTTGAGAGTATATTTATATATATATATATAGCCATATATATATATATATATATATATATATATATATATATATATATGAGCATATAACATTATATTCTATCAGATCATTATATTCTATCAGATCAGTCATTAAAAGTCACCTGTAATGAACATGAGGAAATCTTTATGAATATTTATGTCTGCTGTCATTAAATGTCAGTGGGTCATTTATGTCTCCATGACAACATATAAGGATCCAAACCAGCCCCGGTCATCCAGCATCACCAAACTATTTAGCTTTATGTGCTAACGTGACACTAAACTGTCACATGTGGTTGGTTTTGACATTGGTAGTCATGAGATCATTATAAGTGTGTCATGAATACTTTCCTTGACCTTAACCACGCTGGTATGATTTGAACTAGTCATTAAAATGTCTTAAAGTGTTATTACGCTGTCAAACCCTTTTCCAACAGCGTCATAAATCATTTCTTTGATGGCTACAGTGGTAAAGTTTGGACATTTGTTGTTAACAGTGATGGTCTAACCGTCTGTGGCAGTTCACATGGAACTCCCAAACCGCATCTGCCATTGTTTTTTCACATAGAAACTAGCATTAGCAACATCTTAGCTGTCATTAGCTAGCTGACACATATTAGCTATCCAGGTTATATGTGAAAAAACAGACTGGACATACAAGCAGTTTGTGTTTAAATCATTGTTGTGGGTGTCTCAAAGTCCACCACACATGACAGTTTAATGTAAAATAAACACATTAAGCTGAATTATTTTGTCAAGTGTTACCATCAGTCCTACTATAGCATGTTTATGACAGGACATGATGTCGTCTTGGTTAACGCTAATATCAAGTTGTCACGACGAAGACACTGACAGCTTGTGTTTTCTTGGTTAATGTCAAGTTGTCAAAACAAAGACCTCCAAACTTTCCATTAAAAATGACATAATTGACTGAATGACACTTAATGGCAGCAGTCATAAACATTAATGAAGATTCCTTCGCGTGCGTGACAGATGTCATGCAGTGGTGTTGACAGTAGCGTGTCAGTCTCACACACACCCCTTCAAAATCAGAGTCAGAATCAGAATCAGAATTACTTTAATAATCCCCAGGGGGAAACTGCTTTTTGTTACACACAGCTCCAAAAGAATAAGAATAAACTTCAAACACGAAAGTAATAATAATAATAACACAAATAAAACCACTACTACTAATAATAATATATAACAACATGTACACTCTGAGTGAGGAGCTGTATTATATAATAATAATAATAATAATAATAATAACAATAATAATAATAATCAGGTGAGTCCAGGGTCCTCTCCTCTCTGGTGGAACAGTTCCTGTGATGGGTGAAGGTGGGCAGTGCCTTTGTCATGGTGACATGGTGAAAATAAAGTGCTACCAACTATTTGATTTGATATATTCATGTTAAAATCAGCACCTTTCACACTGAACACATTTGAGCTTGAAAGCAGTGACAAATGTTATTGGCAGCTCAGCTGGCTGTTGGCACAAAGTGGTGGAGATGGTAAAAGGGTTGTGCAACAGCCTGCAATGTGCTCATATTATCAGAGTCAAACACAACGTTTCAGCTCTTATGAAGTCTTTGCTCTCCTGTATCAGCAGTTCTAAGCTTTGTTAGCTGTGTTATAATGCCTTCAAAATAAAACAATTATGTTGTAAATGTAAATTTCCTCTACAGGATCGCAGCAGTGTCGTTCATGTCTTCTGAACCATCCACCAGAACGCCGAGGTGTTTAGATCCGGACACAAAACAGACTCCACATGGAGTCTCCTTTCCTCTCCTCTCGTCTCTGCTCTCAGCTGCTCCTCTATCTGCTCTGCACCATCTGTCGTTCATTTGAATAAATGCCACAGGTAGTTAGCTTGTATTTTTTATATCTCTGCCTGAATCTGCCACAGGTCTTTTGGGGTTTTTTTTTTGTTGTTGTTATTTTGTCTTTTGTCACTATCAGGACATGAAACGACCATCTGCGGCTCTTCCTCAGATACACATGAAAACACGTGTAGATCACACAGTGCATCACATGTACAGTGTTGGCACCAGTGGTCTGTTTTCTTACCATTAATTTCACAATTACTAATAAGTGGGAGTTAAACCAGTTAGCAGAAATGATGAGTGCCTCTGATTTCTTCATTCAGTAGCTACTGCAAAGGTGGTCTTAAAACTAGATTCACCATCAGGCTGCAACAATTTTGTCTTTGTCTATGGCAAAGAGTCAGAGCCTGAACTGTTGTCCTGCTGCTGTGAGGCCGTTGTGTGTTAAGACCTAACAACATATTTGGTCGTATGTCTACAGTGATAGTAATTATATCTGAGCTATAAGCTGGCAGACCGAACATTCATCAGCCCAGTGGTGACATCTGCAGTGTTTGGTAGCCAAGGATTCATCTATTTGGTATCTGTTTGTGTGTGTGTGTGTGTGTGTGTGTGTGTGTGTGTGTGTGTGTGCGCCTGCTGTGATGAACCACGGGCTACAAAATCTGTCTTGTTGGAAGGATGGCTGGAGGTTAAAGAAGAATCTGAAAAAGAAGACAGAAAGCTCTTTAATTCCATATGAGCTAAAGCAGGAGTGGTATTATTTTTTAAATTTTTTTTCTTCGCTGTACTCCCTCAGGACTTCACCACTGAAATATGTTTGTGTGTGTGTGTGTGTGTGTGTGTGTGTGTGTGTGTGTGTGTAGCCACCTGCTGAGCAGTGCATAGAAACTAGACTGGGATTTTGGCGTCAATACTTCAGGGTCTGTCTGATAAGCTTGGCCTAAGGGGAGAAACCAAACCAAAATAACAACCCAGAGATGGAGAGAGCTTCACTGTCAAGGAAGAAAAAGCTTGTTGAGGGACAAAGATGACAAGACAGCACAACATGGCAAGCATACGGTTTGGACAGGAAGTGCTCCCATCATTTTGTGTTTTGTCATGCAGGAAAAATTAGAAACTAAAAAGAAATTAGGAAAATAAAATGTTACAGGCTCACTGATTTCTTTGTGAGTTAGAACTCACTGGTTCATATCACTGGAGAACCACTGGATGGGACTGTGTTGTGTTTAGGTCGTTATTTCTCCATCAAGGATCAAACCTTCACTAAGAGTGATTCAGAAGTGGAGCATCTTCAAGCAATGACATTTTTCTTTCCAAGTATATTGAATACATACCTGCAGCTCTGAGAGAGACGCTCTGCTCTCATTTAACTGGACATTGGCACACCTGACTGCCAACAACACCTCCTCGTTAAATAAAAAAAAAGATATATACATCATCTGTTTTCCAATCTGCACCCCCCCCATCATTAGGACAACATTAATTTGGAAAAATAAATCAGTTTTATAATCTGACGTTTGGTTAAGTTTAGGTAAAGAGCGTGCTTTGGGTTAAATGACTTCTTTGTTGAGGTTATTAACCTTAACAAAGCTTAACCAACACTTAATGTAAACAACCTTAGTGTAACATAACTGTAATTGGCAAATATTTTTTCACAACACAAACACAAGTGCAAGCTGGAGTTCACACACAGAAGCACAGACACACACAACCACTCCAGGCAATTACACAGCAGACAACTGATATGTCACCATGGAGGGGCTCACCGCACAACTCCCACCCTATAAACCAGCCTTTGATCAGCACCATGGACAGCAGCCCCAGACTCAAACCACCACAGACTGAGTTCTCCAACGCCTGACACAGATGTAGCTAGCCCATGCTACCAAGTCAACACAAATCTTACCCAGCATGTCAATAAGCATCGAGAAAATAGTCATCAAGAAAAGCACAGCTTACATTTAACCCCCCCGTCTCCCTCTGGAGGAAAGTGGAGAGGTGGGTACCCAGCGGTGCGTGGAGAATGGTGAGGGCGAGGCCGCTCCACTGCAAATGGGTTAGATGGCGGGGGAGGCCTGGTGGCACTGGGCAGGCCTCCACCAGGCCCTCAGAGCAGGCTGCATAACACAGGTGGAGGGGGCAAGTGGGGACAAAGGTGATCAGGACAGAATCCAGAAGAGAGCCACACTCATACCACACTCTGATCCATGAGACATAAATGTGACTGCATAGACTTTGTGTCTACAGGAGCAAGCACACTTACTGCCCATGCTTCGGATAACAAAATGGATACTTGATTTTGAAGAGCTTCTTCTTCTTTTTCTGCTTCTTCTACTTTATGACGGTTGGCAAACAACTTTCTGGTGCATCACCACCACCGACTGGAATGGAGTGTGGTTCCTGAAATATGCAAACCATGCAGACCCTTCATGGTGTTATCAACATGATACAAGTCTGTAACAGTAAACCTACAATAGTAAATCGGCAAAAACATCCCCCTTCTTACATGAGCCCCTGACAGCTCCTGTGCTTTGGTGCGACACTGATATTCAGGCTAATGCATCGTAGTCATGGTTACAATAATGAGCACTTGGTTAAGATTGAGGAACGATCATGGCCGGGGTTATAAAAAGCCAATTTTGACAGCTGGAGGGAAACGAGAAACAAACAGCTGTCTCATGTGTCAAAGTCCACCTGGACCTCCTCCCTCTGCAGACTCTGCTGCTGTATAATGTCACCTGATGTCCTCCACCTCCACCCAAGAGACAGGAGACACAGCTCCTGCGGCTGCTGGACGCCTTCGTCGCATTGTTGCTTCTTGACATTTGCTGAAATCACTGATGCGGTTGTTTTTTCTTATGAGGACACATCTCCAGCTGGAGCACAATGCACTCACCAATGGTGGACACTGGGGGGGGGGAAATAGCACGCCCCGTTTAAAGAGATCTGTGCAGCAGCCATCTGACTACTTCATAGAGACTTCCCGGCAGCGCACAAAACTCACACCCTGCTGGCTTGACTGCACATACAAAGGAGTCACTCTAGGTAACGGCAGCTCTCTGCTAATGCAACTGTTGTTTGGGTCACTGTGATCTGAGAGCTGAGACACATGCAGTCTACAGACCATCTGTAAAGCTCCGTCCCTTAATGAGACACATGTATTAAATATATGAACGCTGTGCTTTGACTGCTGGATTATATTCTGAGCTAAAACTGAATCGACCAGTAAACACAACAGCGCTAAACAAATAGTTGTGGAGCTGATGGTGATAATTACCACCATGCTTGACCCTTTTCACATCGCTGTATGTGATCTCTTTGGATTTAGTGTAAATATAAAATAATAATGCTGCTGAACAACACTGATTACTTCTGTCTACAGCACTAAGCACAACAACTAAATCACATGCATAAAATATGAAACAGGCTACTTGTAGTTGTTGTGCATAGGAGAGGCGCAGACACACCAGGGTGGTACTGAACACGAGGCCAGCTGGGGTGACGCCTGAACTCTGTAATGGTCATAAAGAAAGACAGAAAGAAAGAAGAACAGTCAAAGAAGTGAAGAGATTAAAATGATTCGCCCTGTGAAGTAATTCGTAATTTCCACCTCTACTTTAATCTACTCCAGTCCTGTAGAAAACCTGTGTGTGTGTGTGTGTGTGTGTGTGTGTGTGTGCGTGTGTGTGTGTGTGTGTGCGCGTGTGTGTGTGTGTTTCTGAGGGTGGGGTGATACTGAATAATTCAACTGTTCTGCCCAAATTCTGTAGTGAAGCCAGGCAGAAAGAGGACAACATGCAGCGTGTGTGTGTGTGTGTGTGTGTGTGTGTGGAAGGGGGCAGTTGTAGGTGTGTGTGTGTGTGTGTGTGTGTGTGTGTTTGCAGAGGGGCAGCAGAGAAGGTCAGACATGTTGGGGGGATTTAAATGGGATTTCTTTTCCTTCAGCTTTAAAAAAGGTGCAGCGGAGACACAACATTGAAACTGGGTCAAGGAAATGGGTGAAGGTGAGTGTGCCCCCCCCCCCCCCCCCCCCCCCCCCACACACACACACACACACACCAAACCACACACACACACACACACACACACACAGGAGATCTGGAGGAAGCCCACAGAGTGATGGAGAGATCACCCTGGAAATTGTTTTTTGTTTTTTCGGTTTTCTTGTTCCACGACAGCGGCGCTCATTTCTCCAACAATCCTGGAACAACAGAAACTAATCCGGCCTTCTGCCCAAACCAGCAGAATTTATTTCCTGTTTAGACAAAAACTAGTTCTGAATACTGAATAAAAGAAAGAATTCAACCATAGGTGGATTTCTTTAAATAGTCTTAGCCTAAAAGCGATCACCCCCAGTTCATTCTGTGTTTCTGTGCGTCTCTCATCCGTAATGCACAATACAGTAATGCAATAAAGCTTTTTCCCTGTTACCTAGCCAACAGTATCCATGGATGCAGCTACAACTGTCTGTGGGGCTTTTCGCTTTGTGTGTCTGCTTTGTGATCTCAAAAAAGGAAGAGACAAGCTCATGTTGGAAGCCAGGAAGCGAATTATGTTAACCTGCTTGTTGAGAGATCAGGGCTGAGAGGACACAGACGACCAGAGGCGACGAAGTGACGTCCACATGCAGAGTTCTCAGGTTTATTCAGCTTAAAGTGGACGGAGCCTCGCTGCAGTCGCCCCCCTCTCAGTATTCGATTGAATACATATCAAATTATACAGCAGTTTTTACACCATTGCCTTCATTGTTCGGTCTGTTTTTAATGGGTGCACATAGCTAGGTGATTAGTTATCTAACTACGTAGAAAGATGATGATGATGATGATCTTAATCCTGCCCACTAATTGGTTCATTACCCCTGACGGCCGTCAATAAGCATCGATTCAAAGGGCCGAAACTAGGCAGCTGTTACCACGGTTACCCAGTGTTTTGGATGGATGGACCTGTGGACGGACTCATAACTGTGACTGTGTAAGCGGAGAGGGAAGTTTTCAAACGGATCTACGATTTCATCTTGGGACTGTGTGAAGTGTTTTCATTGCTTTCGATGTTTTGCAGGTTTAACCCTCTGTTGCACGGTGCTGCAACAATTACTTAATCTCATTTTTACTGAAAAGCAGTAACATAAAATCCATGTTTTACTGTGAAGTTGTGAAAATGGGGTCCTTTACTATGTCAGGACAACTAATAGAACACATCAAACCACCACTAAATTCTGTTTGAACGTCCCTTTTCTGTGGAGACGTGACACTGGTCAAAGGTCACGACCTGAGGCTCCTAAAGTCGACTAACTGTTTGATATTTACGCAAAATTCTTTCAGGAAACAAATGAAATATAATATCTGGGGTAAGTTAACTTGTGGCGGCCTGGCTTTCCCCTACAGCCCCCCTGGAATTATTTTTATTAATATTTAGTGAGTTATTTATAATCTAGATTATAAATTACATCATAGGAAATCACAGTTGTAACAGAAGGCACCTTGATATCTCACCCAAACTATATGTTGGTCCACTTTCCTGTACTTTAGTTTTAACAACATTTTCTTCCTAGAACATGATATATTGTAGATAATACGTCATAATCCAGACAGGACGGTTGTTTTTGTCCACATAAGCCCTTAATTCTATTATATTTTATTAATTTCACTGTGTAAATATTCGGTTGGATTTGTTTAGTCTCATTTTCATATTTTTAGAGAAGACATTGTGCATTTTTGCCATATGGCAACATTTAACTAACCCCCACTCCCTATTTTTTTTTTTTTCAAACTTTTTCAAATAAAGCTATTATCAAGCAATTCTGAGTAATAAAAACACATTAAATTGTTGTTCATGCAATAGAGGAATGAAATGAAATGTGATTATTCACATTAAAAACCAGGAGGCTGATGGGTACGTCATAGGATTTGTAGGTATTTGGTCATAAATTTAAGTATTGGACACATTTAAATGTCTCTTTTCAACAAATGTCACCCTGCTTTTGCACCAACATGTTTAACATTACCAAAAGCACAGTTAGTTAGTGGGGAGTCTAGAACGTTGTTCTTATAAGTAACTTCATAAGAAATACTAAACTAACACAGAATTAGGTTGTGTGTGTTCATGCACAGACCCTTTCACGGTGCCTTTGTGCGGTTGTGTGTGTCTCTGTGTTTGTGTGTGTGTAACAGTGTGTGGTATTTTCCTTTGTGTGTGTGTGTGACAGTGACAAATGAAAGCAGTCTCCAGTCCATCAGTGAGGTGGCTGCTGCTTTGTGTGGCTGATAATAGCCAACAATAAGTGCTCTGAGACTTAAAATGACTTGTAATTACATCGTGCATTTCATAACCAGGTCCTGAGCTTGTTACACAGCGAGATTTGTTTTTAAGACATGTTAACATCATCACTTCTGTGGCACTGACAAACGACTGAGTCTGAAGAACGCTCCGCATGGGCAGCCTCAGCACGAGCTCTAATTCAATTTAGTCCAAATTTGTTCTAGCGAGCTGCTCATTAAGTTGGAGGTTTGTTTGTCTTCAGAAAACATTAGCCGAAAGTAGATCTATATGCTGTAATTGAACTCCTGTGTAAACCAGGTGAACACAAACTCATCATTCAGTGTAATGACTTTCATCCATTTCACTGATAGTAATGGATAAGACAAACAGGAGGGGACATTGTCATATGAAGATAATTAATGTCCCACCAGAAAACTGTGCAGTGGTGGAAAACTCCTGCTGAACTGTTCGTGTCATCGCCTCCTCCAAGCTTCTGTCTCCTCGCCAGACAAATTAAATTAGGGAGTTAGCGAGCTATTAAAAAGGCAATCTGCAAGGTTCTTGTTTTTAGGATTACATATCCTAAAAAGAAAGAGAAAGTTTTAGTCATTAGAAGTTCAGCAGTAAAGTGAAGTTTACACGAGGGCACTGGAGAGACACCGCACAGCAGTGACATGTTTAAATAAAGTTGTACAGGTCTGATTTAAAAGTTGCTCTCTCACACTTTTAGCCAGACATCTGGTTAGGGTCTTTGTCTTTATGCTAAGCTACGTTCGGCTAAACAAAGCCCCGTTTGTGACTCTTAACTCCACGATTTGCTCAGACATGGTTTCCGTTTCTATCTTTAGAGGTGCTTTCACCATCTAACAGATATTTACTGTTCAGTCACCACAGTTGCACTCAAGCGCCCTCCCTCCCCCCCTTTGGCCTCTGACTGGATGAGTGCCCTTTTCATGAGACATTTTTCTCCATTTCTTTCTCTAATTCTCTATTTTAGTTTTTAAATTTCGCCTGCAGCAAAAGGAAAAACAGCAACAGCAACACGCAGCAGTTTGTAGTTTGAATGGTAGATTTGTTGGTTTATGATTTTATTTATTCAGAGAGCAATGAAATGTGGAAAGCTTTGCTGATTTTGGATGGTTATTTATTTTACAGACTAGACTTCCTTGTTGTTACGTGCTTTTTGTGATAAATGTAGAAATAGTGAACGCTAAAGACCAGCGTCTTTGTGAACTGATCATCAGGTAGAACTCTCTTGAGTATTAAATATCTGCATGCAGGCAAGTAAAAGATGTGCTTCTGTTCCTTTAGGTTTGCTAGAGGTTGTTTCTCACCTTAGTTCTGGTTTTGGATTTCTCTAATGACGTTATGCACACACTCTTGGAAGAGTGATGCTCAACAGCGAGGCCTTAACCTAATGTTATAGTAAAGATTTGATCTGACAAGCATGGACAACTCCTCCTCGCCCGC
This sequence comes from Pempheris klunzingeri, assembly GCF_042242105.1. Taxonomy (NCBI): domain Eukaryota; kingdom Metazoa; phylum Chordata; class Actinopteri; order Acropomatiformes; family Pempheridae; genus Pempheris; species Pempheris klunzingeri. The sequence goes on from NC_092021.1 coordinate 23,706,761, forward strand.
GCCCTGCTGCTGTCTCCTGCCAACACGAGCAATAAGCATAAGGGCAGAAGACTTCCTTCGTTAGGGAAGGATGGTGCTCGTTCGCTTTAACAGCCCCTCTCTCATCCTTTTGGCTGAGCGTCAGAGCCAAATGTTCCACACTCGTGTCTATCAGGAGTGAAAAACAGACAGGAAAGATTCAGCCACTGTCTGTCGCTGAAATCCATCATTTCATGACATGACAGATTCGTTTAAACGCCCGAAGTTCTCCTCACAATGATGCTTCTTCTTTTTCTTATTACTTTTTTTTATTATTTTGAAGAAGCAATCGCATAAAAAATGATGGTTTCCATGGTAAGTAAGGTAAGTTTCTATGTTACTCACGACTCTGGCCTTCAGTGAAATATGTGTACTTATCTTTTAAGCTACTCTATTTGTGCTTATTGTGTTTAATATTGACACATTGTTATCTTACACACACACACACACACACACACACACACACACACACGCCTAATTTCCCCTGTAACTTAGCACACAGTGCAATACAAACGAAAGCTACCAGCAAGGTCCATTAATCTGTTCCAGTTAGACCACTTTCCCCTCTCTCTCTCCCCCTCTCTCCCCCTCTCTCTCTCTCTCTCTCTCAGGCAGCTCTGTGTGTCTGGTTGTATTGATCCCTGCTGCTCTCCGTGTCCATTAGTGGCCCAGGAGGCAGACGGTCTTCAGTCTGTCTGAAGTGTGTGTGGGTCTGTATGAAAGTTTATCAGATACTCATCAAACACTGCAGAATCCTCCACAGTAGGAGCCTCATTTTGGAAAATGTCACAAAGCAATGGACCTTTGGAGAGCCTATTTAAAGCAACCTGAGTTTTGGTCGATATTTGTAAGTATCAGACTGTAACTGAGTTAGAATAAATTATTTTAACCCTGCAAACCTTTGAAACCTGGTCCCATCATCCCATAGTGTTGGGTGCTTTTTAGATTTGAATCTGATCCCTACTAAGAGCAGGACGGATTACTATCACACCTTGTACCACAGAGCAAGGGATGCTGGGAACTGCGAGATTAACTTGAATAGGTGAACTGTTTGTGTTAATAACTCAGCCCATAACAGTTCATGACAGGTCCGGTCCTGCTCTTGCCAATATCGATAAAGGATCCTGGATTATAGACTTCTATGCAGCGTGTGTTCACAAGAGCAAATATCTGTCGTTTTTTCCTTGGAGATTTCCACAGCACTTTATCAAGCATCGCCCAGAGAGCGAGCACACCACAGTGTTTCTTTAGGTAAATTTATCTTGCAAGTGGCTCTCAGCCAGAAACAAGCAGCCCCTCTTAAGTGGACACGATGTTTTCCCTTGACCCAATATCAATTGTATCGACTACGGTGCCTATTTATCTGAATGCACCGCTGATGTGTGAGTGAGCGAGAGACAGAGAGAGAGAGAGAGAGAGAGTTAGATGCAGCACTTAAAACAGCAAATATTCAGAGTGGCTACAAGGGGCTCATTAAAGTTTGATGCTCTCCTCTCTCTGCAGCTCTTATCCAAGGTAATGGAGGCTAATTAGGGCTCACACATACACAGCATCGTTAATAGGCAGTAACAGAATCTGTCCTCTTCATGCAGATGACTCTCAGTACTTCCTGGACCGGAGGAGGAAAATTAATGCTGAATGCCTGAACTGTGTCCACCAAGGAAATTCTTTCCTCACAGACACATGGAAGCAGATGTGTGGATGTTTTCTGCAAGTAAACAGCATATAAACATGTCCCTTCAAGGCCTTTTTTTTGCAATAAGAGAGTGTGTTCCGTACTGAGGAGTTTTGCCTGAATTTTGGCAGCAAGAACGTAGCTCTAGTTTTTATTCCTGCAGTGCAAAAGGTCCTCTCTTCCACTGAGGTTCTGCTGTCTGACGGCCCAGGAGCTGACTGGAAGGAGTAAGCAGTGTTGAATGGTTCGACCAGAATGCAGCAAAGTGCGTACAGCATTCACTGAGACTTTGACCAAGCTGGTTATCTCAGTACCAGTATTAAGAACTTCTTTTAATGGTATTCATGCTTAAAGTTTTGCAGCCACCTCCTTAACTCGAGGGAATGAGAAAAGCAGGCGAGGGGGCTAACAAGGCCTCCGAAAAGTCAACAAAATTACATTAAGCTGAAGACCAAAAAAAAAAAAAAAAACCTGATAAAAACTGAGGCTTTACAGCACCACTTTCCTCTCCGTTAATCCACTGAATGGCATTTTCCCCCTCTCCTTCTCACCTAACTGAGCCCACCACCAGTCCAGGTAAGTACAGGGTGGGCTGAACAGAGATCAAGCATAAAAAGAACAACTTAATCTGTCCCTCTGCAGCTCAACAGTGACCGGCTCCTCCCAACGAGGAGGACAGAATGATTTCATTACACTTTATTATCAGACTGTTCCTCTGAAATGTGTCCTTTGTTCCCAGACGTTCCCAACATTTACCCAGATGACGAATACTAATTCAAATATAACATATATTATAGCAGACACAGTGAATATGTGGCTGCAGTGAAATCAGTTTACTCTCAAAAGCCGATATTGTTCAGATAAAATAGCGTTTCAGATGCACTCTAACCTGCCAGAGACAACATCCCTCTCATATATGCAGCTTGAAAACTTGACTCAAGCGTTTGACCCACAATCTCTGAGCAGATACGCTGCAGTCTGGCTTTAAACTGAACTGAGAGACAACTGTACCGTGCACTGATTCCACCCTGCAGAGCGCCCTGTATTATAGCCTGGAAAAGCAATAACAGGATCTGTTTGTTTTGCAGATCTGCTTTCTCTCTCTCTCTCTTTCTCTCTCTTTGGTAGTGGGATTATCTACAGCTGATCTACCCACACATCCCCAAAAACAACAGATAAAATAGATGTAAGAACATGGTGTTAGTTAGATAACCTTAATTAATAATGTATCAGACTAACTGGCGTATTCGATATTTGAAATTTACAGCCCAAAAAAGAATCTGCTGTTCATGTTGGGAAAAAGGGAGAAAGGAACATTTTTACATAATATGGGACGGGTTACTCATCGGTAATGACATCAGTGCTCGCATGCTAGCTGGAACACATTAAAATGTAAGCTCGAAGGTGGAGTTTGCATCCAGGACAACTTTTGCTTTCTGCTTGATCGTCTCAGTTGCTTCATCTGTTTTTCTCTGTCTTAGAGGGAGAAGGCCTTGTCATATGATTTGATAAAAGCGTTCAGACAGCAGTTTCACCATCTTTCATGTCTGCTCAGAGCGGCCAGACTTGAAACATCCTGGTCAGGAAAACAGAAATCATTTTAGATCTTGTTTGACAATTTCTCAACAACACTGAACATATATTTTCTTTCCCTCTATCTATCTATCTATCTGTCCGTCCGTCTGTCTGTCTGTCTTCTCCTCTTTCTTTGCCACCTTCCTTCCATCTTTCACTCTGATTTTCAGGTTTTTGCAGCCTGAGTTTTCAAACAGCTCTGCTCTGACAGTCTCTGCCTCCCATCCTGCTATTCCCCTCTCATTACCTGAATTACTGTCATTTTCCGTTCCAGCTTGCCACAACACAATAATTGCACGTAAGGCTGAGAGACAGAAGAGCCCGTCTCTGTGTTTCCACCGAGGGGGTCCAGTGGTCTTACTTACTCTATTGTGTGTTGTCTGTGTTTTGTTTTTGCTTAAATATCTACCAGCATGGACACAGGAAAATATCATGTTTCCTTCCATTACGTCCTCGATGTGCCAACATGTTTTTATCTACCTCTATCTTGACACTCACCAAAAAAACCTGCTGCGAGCTCTTAATATGGGCGTTATAGTTCTCTTTCACAAGCAGTCTGAAACCGAAGAGAAAATCTAATCTTGAAGGAGGAACAAGGATCAGACAGTTTCATCACAACATGTCATCGCGGCTCAGAACTGAAGATCAATGCGCAGTGACATCTTTTGCCTGAACTTACCTTCACTTTTATGTAACCAATAACTGCGGGGAAACACTGCACACGTTTTCTCTTAATCTTTTCACTGAAATTAACTCAGAGTCCAGGATATGTTATGCAAATCTATATCATTCTACATTCAAAGACGCCTTTGTGTAAAGTGTATTTGGGAGGAATAGATTATTATTATTTAATTAACACAGGTCATCTGGAAAGTCAAGCTGATTTTAAACAGCACACAAACGGAAATTGGATCAACTTGGTGGATGAATTTGTGATATTTGCAAAGACCTATTCTTCACAATTTGGTGACTCTACATCTTAACTTTACATCTCATAGTGTTTTAGTTTTAGTAAACCAGCCTGACCGAACCCCAAACCAAACAAGCAAAATATCTGTAAGCAATCGCCTCATGTTTCATCCCAACACTCTGATATTTCCCACCGTCCAAAGATGTGCAGACCGGGTTTGTACCTCTTCTGGGTTTGGAGTTGTGATGTGTTGTGACAGCAGTGTGATGTGTTTGTCTCGGGAAGGAAGGAGACAAACACTGAAAGAAAACTTTTCTCACCACACAGGAAGAATTCACTGTTCACCTCTCTTCCCTTTTATCTAAATCATTTCATCTCTCCGTCTCCTCCTTTCCAGGCTCTTTTTTTTTTCCTCTAACTTCACTAAATTTGACTTAATCATGTTTCACGACTGAGCAGGCTCCCTTCATTAGCCTCACTAATCCAGGATTTCTAAAGCCGGCAGAGAGAAGCCCTAATCCTCAGTCTCCATGTGCAGAGTTGTTCAAGTCAGTGAAGCCTTAAAATTGTGTCATCTTCCACATGAATCTAAACACCTACTAATCACCGTGGTACCAGTGGACAGTAGCTGTGTCCTGTCCTGGTTTTCTTACAAAGGGGACAACGAACTGTCCGTGTTGGGCCTGGAGTTATTGTGCGAGCTGTAAAGAGACTTAATTCATACGTTGCTATATATTTGCTATACATTTATAAATGGTAAAAAATATTTGTATAGCACCTTTCTAGTTATTTCAACTACTCAAAGCGCTTTACATCACATCCTCATTCACCCATTCACACATCAATCATTCAGGAGGAATGTAATTTGGAGGAGACTATTCTTTTATACTCATTCACACTGTGAAGCCATGTTTCAGGAGCAAGTTGGGGTTCAGTGTCTTGCCCAAGGACAATTCGACATGTTGACCCAAAGGAGCTGGGGATCGAACCTTCCGATTGAGGGACGCCCTACTCTACCACTGAGCCACAGCCGCCCCACATACCAAAGTGCTTTGCAGTTGGGTGCCCTGATGGCAGGCTTGGACTCAAGCATGATCGTTGTTTGTTTGTTTAAAAGTTTGTCTTGTTGTCGAAATACAAGCAGAGGTCAGGAGAACAAGTAGGCAAACAGAGACAGAGAGACAGACTGGACGGATGCTGGAGCGCTCAGCAAGGACACACAGGAGGATGTGATAAGGCCGCACGTGGAAAGGAGGCCGGCATATGTGTTGTAAGGCTGATGTAAAGGCCCTCAGGGGGCGGGGAAAGGAGTGACGGAGACTGTATAAAAACCTATGACATGACAAACTGGTGTTATGACAATGAAGCTGGTCTGCAGGAGCAGAGGGGGATTCAGTGCTTTGCTCTCAGACTCTCAGAAGGAGGAGCCATAGATTGAACCACCCACCCTGTGGTTAATGACACCCACTGGCTATAGAAGAAGAACTATAGAAGAGGTAAAAGCTTTGCCACCATCTGACGATTCATTTTACATTTGAGTGAAATAAGATAAATCTCTATTATCTCTATCTGTTATCAAAATCCATCAATGTAAGCACAACATAGACAAGACTTACAAAACGTAGTATATCAAATACTGGGGTGTTTGAGGCCGTTTGAGCTGAACAGTCTGCTGCTGGAAGCACTAACGCAGTCCAACAGCAGTTTAACTGACATTTTTGTGACCAAGCAAACATCCTGAGGCATCTTTTATTATCTTATTATCTTTTATTATTCTTATTTATATATATTTCCCCTTATTCGCCTTGTTTGTGATGATTTGTTTTTTGTTAATTTAGCTCATTCTACTCCACATTAAGCTAGCCATTATACTAGCTGTATTTGGCTAACATGTTGCTAACAAAACGGTCTACTGTTGTCAGTGTTACTTATTTTGTTTACTAGATTAATTATTGTGTTGTACAGTGTCATAGGAACGTGTTACTTTTGAGAATTCAGTTTTCTTGTCACTGTTATAGTAATTAACAGTAAACCTCAAAGACCAACTTGTTCCCTTGTCTCTGAACACCTACATAGATAGAGAGGGCAGAAGATGGTCACGACCATATTCAAAGTAACCTCTTAATGTGGGAGCATGGCTCTGTTGGTCACCAGCTGAATCACACAACCTAATCTTAAAAGTCTAGATGTTTTTTCCCCTAACTGTGTCCACTGAGGAGAGCTGCAGCGTTTGAGCTCTCCTGTCTACAGCACGTCCATTACCGAGTGACCTTCATGTTAATTGATTTACCGTGTTCATAGCCAAATGAAAAAAACAAGTCAGCTCAGCGGAGGGACTGAGTGACTCCTGTTGCACGCTATTTACATGGGACATTCCCCACTGAAAAGTTCAAACCTATCCCTCAGTGAGTTTATGTTTGAGATCAGATAAGCATCCCGTCGTCTCCCTCCCTTCATCCCTCCATCTGTAACCTCTCTCTCCGTGTGCATGGTTCCTCTGCTCTGTCGCCGCCTGTAAAGGTCTTAAAGATGTCAATTATGATGTGACATGCCATTATTTTCCCATCTTCCATCATTTGTTTTGCTCTGACTCCTTCACTAGGAATGTTTCTATAGTGACTGAAGGAGCGAGTGAGACGAACTCAATGGTGTTGTGAAAAGAAGCGTAATGTAAAGAGACGCATGGTTCAATATATATGACAGTATATGACAGTGTATGACTGTATATGACAGTATATGACAGTATATGACAGTGTATGACTGTATATGACAGTATATGACAGTGTATGACAGTATATGACAGTGTATGACTGTATATGACTGTATATGACAGTATATGACAGTATATGACAGTATATGACTGTGTATGACAGTATATGACTGTATATGACTGTGTATGTCAGTGTATGACAGTATATGACAGTGTATGACAGTATATGACAGTGTATGACTGTATATGACTGTATATGACAGTATATGACAGTATATGACAGTATATGACTGTGTATGACAGTATATGACTGTATATGACTGTGTATGTCAGTGTATGACAGTATATGACTGTGTATGACAGTATATGACAGTGTATGACAGTGTATGACAGTATATGACTGTATATGACTGTGTATGTCAGTGTATGACAGTATATGACAGTGTATGACAGTATATGACAGTGTATGACTGTATATGACTGTATATGACAGTATATGACAGTATATGACAGTATATGACTGTGTATGACAGTATATGACTGTATATGACAGTATATGACAGTATATGACTGTATATGACTGTGTATGTCAGTGTATGACAGTATATGACAGTGTATGACAGTATATGACAGTGTATGACAGTATATGACAGTGTATGACTGTATATGACAGTATATGACAGTGTATGACAGTATATGACAGTGTATGACTGTATATGACTGTATATGACAGTATATGACAGTATATGACTGTATATGACTGTGTATGTCAGTGTATGACAGTATATGACAGTGTATGACAGTATATGACAGTGTATGACAGTATATGACAGTGTATGACTGTATATGACTGTATATGACAGTATATGACAGTATATGACTGTATATGACTGTGTATGTCAGTGTATGACAGTATATGACAGTGTATGACAGTATATGACAGTGTATGACAGTGCATGACTCTATATGACAGTGTATGACAGTATATGACAGTATATGACTGTGTATGACAGTATATGACAGTATATGACTGTGTATGACAGTGTATGACTGTATATGACAGTATATGACAGTGTATGACAGTATATGACAGTGTATGACTGTATATGACTGTATATGACAGTATATGACAGTATATGACAGTATATGACTGTGTATGACAGTATATGACTGTATATGACTGTGTATGTCAGTGTATGACAGTATATGACAGTGTATGACAGTATATGACAGTGTATGACTGTATATGACTGTATATGACAGTATATGACAGTATATGACAGTATATGACTGTGTATGACAGTGTATGACTGTATATGACAGTATATGACAGTGTATGACAGTATATGACAGTGTATGACTGTATATGACTGTATATGACAGTATATGACAGTATATGACTGTATATGACTGTGTATGTCAGTGTATGACAGTATATGACAGTGTATGACAGTATATGACAGTGTATGACAGTGCATGACTCTATATGACAGTGTATGACAGTATATGACAGTGTATGACAGCATATGACAGTATATGACAGTGTATGACAGTGTATGACAGTACATGACTTTATATGACAGTATATGACAGTGTATGACTCTATATGACTGTATATGACAGTATATGACAGTGTATGGCAGTGTATGACAGTATATGACAGTGTATGACAGTATATGACAGTATATGACAGTGTATGACAGTGTATGACAGTGTATGACAGTATATGACAGTATATGACAGTGTATGACAGTGTATGACAGTGTATGACAGTGTATGACAGTATATGACAGTGTATGACAGTGTATGACAGTGTATGACAGTGTATGACAGTGTATGACAGTGTATGACAGTATATGACAGTGTATGACAGTGTATGACAGTGTATGACAGTGTATGGCAGTGTATGACAGTGTATGACAGTGTATGACAGTATATGACAGTATATGACAGTGTATGACAGTGTATGACAGTGTATGACAGTGTATGACAGTATATGACAGTGTATGACAGTGTATGACAGTATATGACAGTATATGACAGTGTATGACAGTGTATGACAGTGTATGACAGTGTATGACAGTGTATGACAGTATATGACAGTGTATGACAGTGTATGACAGTGTATGACAGTATATGACTGTATATGACAGTGTATGACAGTATATGACAGTATATGACAGTATATGACAGTGTATGACAGTATATGACAGTATATGACTGTATATGACAGTATATGACAGTGTATGACAGTATATGACAGTATATGACAGTGTATGACAGTGTATGACAGTGTTTGACAGTATATGACATATTGTACATGATGACATGTCCAGACTGAAGGAGCCATTCAGGACAAATGAACATGTGACAGTAAGGAGGACTTATTTTTACTTCTTGTTCACCTCCTATTCATTTTTCTTGTTGTTTGTCCTCTCCACTCCTCCACGGTCTCACCCTCTCTCCCTCTTTTTCTACTCTTTCTGGACCTCCCCTCTCCTCCTCCTGCTCCTCCTCCTCTCCCTCCACTCATCTGTCTCTCCCTCTCTCTTCCCTCAGCAGCCTGTAACGCGATTCAAGGTGACGAGTTCACATCGTCTTCTAGGGAGCCCTTCTCTCCTGACCTACTTTTACTGGCTGCTACACTGCAGCGCACTTACGGAGACACACACACACACACACACACACACACACACACACACACACACACACACACAGAACCATGCACACAAACACACACTCAAACATAGCAAATAATGGTATCCATAACAATAAAAACAATTACACACATACAGGCATCGTCATGCCCTGAAACTAATCCACACTAATCTTTTTTCTCTCACATGCAGACACACACAGAAACTTTCACATTCACTGATGTAATAAGAGATGGGTATGAAGTTCTAATTTAAAAAAACAACCATAAGTACCTGATATTTTTGAGTTTTTGAGGTTTTAATATCACTCAAATATTGTACTTATTATAATTAAGTACAAAATAATTCAAATTTGATCGAAGTACGTATGTTTTAGCATCAAAAATGCTATTTTTCCCAAACTCTTTTCATATTACCTGACGTAGGTTTCTGCATGATGACGTCAGGCGAGCAGTAACCAGGCTGTTCACAACAAAAGGGTGTGTCTCCTCGCCAGTCTGCCTGTCTGCCTGTCTGTCTGTCTGTCTGTCTGTCAGTCTGCCTTGCCTGCTTGTGTGTGTGTGAGAGCGAGAGAGACGAGCAGACAGACAGACACAGACACAGACTGCTCACTTGAGAATTGACATCCCGGTGCTTCGTGGTGCCTCCTCATCCTTGAGCTGGCAGGTGGAGTCGTCCTTTAAGGTTGACTGTTGTGCACAATAGTTGTTTGAATTTTGTGTTAACGGTACATTCATGAGTATGCAGGAGTTAATTCCATTTTTACTTGTATCTTTTAGCATCCGCCGGTCTGTCCATGAAGGAAACTAGGTACATGAATATGAGCATGTAATGTATCTATCTGTAGATTAGACTTCTGTCCTTTCAGTCTTTGTGGACACTTTTAATAATGTGATAGTAACACAGGTACAATGCAGAGCAGAGAATATACCTGTCTGTGTTAAAATATTTGTCCATTAAATTACCTTTTAAAATAGTCTAGCTGGGTCACTCCAGGGAAAATGTCACTGATAAAACGTATTTTTTCAAGAAAATCCAGGCTTAGATGAGCAGCAAGTGACACTGACGTACAGCCAAAATTATACATGCATGCACTATAAAAGCCAGGGGAATAAAAGATAAAGATAACAAGTATGCTAAACCAAAGAACCAAACAGTGCTGCAGGACAGAAAAGACACTGATACTGAGCACAACAAATTCCCTGAAAACGAAAAATGGAAACAGATTCTAACTTTGCTGGTGTGTGAAACCAAATAGCTGGAGATCAGATTTGTACAAAAACATTAATCCAACCCAAACCAAGCTGAGGGGTAAATGAATGCTGTTCTCTCCTCCTCAGCATTTCTCTGCTCCAACGGGGGAAATGCCTGCACACATCGCCGCCCGGTGCCCGAGGGACGGCCGGGGCAGAAAAAGCATTTGCTGGTTGGCAACAGCAGCGGCAGCAGCAGAGCCACGGCGCTGCCAGTCTGCGGCAGGCAGTCCGAACCAGGCTAAACCCTGCTGGCAGCGGGATGTGTAGTGAGAAGCACTGACCTGGAATCTGGGATGTTAGACTAACACTGCTAAATGATTCATTGGCAATAATGTCGATTAGAGCGACACCTTCATCATTATTTGATATCAAGGCCAAGGAGAGAGGGGGTGGAGGAGGGGAGGGGTAGAATGGATGAAGAGAGGAAGAGAAGAAAGGGGGTACAGACAAGAATGGATGGAGAGAGAAGCAAAACACCACAGCTTGGGTATAAATCACCCAAACATCAGAGGAAATTTGAGTGTAGAAAGTGAATGAGAGGGTCAGCTTGAACAAGGCTCTGCTCCAGCTCCTCAGTGGCTCATGTACACCACATTACAGGACTGTTATTGAACAGAAGCTACATCGAATAACAGTGAAAGATTGTGGGGGTTTTTTCTAGCTTCCATTGTAAATGTGTGAACGTTTTTTTGGCGATCCTGCAAGACAGCCCCGAGATCAGCTTACTTCTGCCAAATTAAACAAGTCTGGAACCCAAACAAAAATTATTTCACTATTCTAACTGTGTTCAGACAGATGAACATGAAAAGAATTTTTAGAAGCGATGCAATTGCATACAAAGTGTCCTGGGAGTGAGTGAATAAAGATTAAGAGAGATCTGAGGGTGGAAAAACAGGAAACAACAGAAAGAGTGTGAGGACAGTCAGAGTCTGAGCTGAACATGAACGCACAGGCAGGCTGGTGGTGGTGCTGGAGGAAAGGTCACGAGAATCACCAAAATCACAGAGGTTCATTCACAGTGCTGAATAATAACCATGGATGGAGACTTCACTCTATCACTGATCAATTATCTGTATTTTTGTTTGATCAATCACAACATTTAGTCTGTGAAATGTCGAAAAAAGGCTTCAAATTGTTGTTTTTTTTATGATCAGCAGTCCAAAACCCCAAAGGTTGCAAATGAAAATGATATAAAACAAAAAAAAGCGGTAAATCCTCATGTTTGATAAGCTGATAAGAGCTGTGACAAATAGATTGTTTCGATTGACTCATCAGTGAATTGACTTCATTTCATCACTACATCACACTAACACACATTTAAATCCAGCCATTAATTTTCAGCATATCTTGTCACAAACCAAAGGGTTGGTCAAGGGGACATTTTCCCCCAAGGACAGATCAGCAGGTCACCAAAGTCATTTAGAATAATCCTCTCGGGAACATGAATAAAACATAAAACCCGCAGAGTACAGTAGATGTCGAGATCTTTAGCTGTGGAGTAAACTATCGTACGAGGAGATAAGGTGACATCGCTGTCCTTCAGGGACATTCAGACCCAACATAAAGAAACATTTTGCTTTTTTGTTCCTCGCTTTGTTTGCGCGATTTGGACTGCGAGGCGGTTTGTGCAGCCGGTTGCACAGATTCAAACAGCTTCGGGATAAGCACAAATCTGTCACTCAAGACAAAACATTATTTATTTGTGTGGACATGTCTTTGCCTTTATTTGTGCCACCTAGAACGAGTCTGCGTCCACATTTGTTTTTCTGTGCTTCATGTTAAAGTCTCGTCTGAGTAAAAATGTAAGGCTGTGACATTATTCTACTGGCTGCATATGGACAAACATGATGAGTCATTTAGAGATATTCAGTGGGCTGTTTTATAGCAGCTGTATGGATTTTTTTGTATTAAGTTCATGTATTCTTTTTCTTTTCTCTCTAATTTCTCCTCTTCTTCACCTGTTAGGAGCTGGATCAGCCAATTAGTGCCCCTCATGCAGAGGTTTGCACGACATGTTGTGATGTGGAAAGTGTGAGGGAGCCTCTGCAACGGAGGTGTAAGTATCATAATAACAATAATAAGTTCAGCATTAAGCCTCATGAAAGAGGAGAAGAACGTCAGAAAATGGACATGGTTACCCGTTTGGTTTTTGATGAAGCCACTGTAATCTGTGCTAAGTGCGCGCCTGAAGGCCAGCAGAGGTGGTGAACATGGCACAGAGGCTCTGGTCTGGGTCGCAGCTGTAAACAAGCTCGGTCAGCCACAAGAAACCTGGCAACCGGCAACACCAGCTGGCAACCCAACAACTGCATCCAAACATATGCAAACAATTCCACCACAACAACTAAAGTGTGTGTGTGTGTGTGTGTGTGTGTGTGTGTGTGTGGGGGGGGGGCAGATGTGTGCTTCTCTGTGCACGTTGTGTTTCTGTTGTGTGTCTGTGGTGTATTTGCCCTGCATGCTGTAGGCTACGTGTGCTAGCATGTGAGATCTGTGTGTGGGCAGTGTGTGTGTGTGTGTGTGTGTGTGTGCAGCACGGGGGGAGATATGGAGGGGGAGGGTGGGGGGGTTGAAGGAAGGGTCAGACGAGAGGGAATAAGTGGAAACTGTCTCCTTTTCTCTTTATCCGTCTCGAGGGAGATTTCAGCACTTCACTGTCTGATTTTCTCCCTCTTGTCATTCTCTGTCTCGGAGGCCATGTCCACACTGATGTGGATACATTTGAAATCACATCTTTTTTTTCTCTCTCCGTTTTGGCCTTTAATCCTGAATTAATGGAAGGTGAAAATGCTCGTCAGCCTGGAAGCATCAGAAAAAACTCACGTGACATTGTGAACGTGACAAACTGAGCTGTGTTGGGAAATCAACATTCACAGACACAGTTGGAAAAGTATGTTTAGCAACAACACTAGAAGCCATTTTTTTTTTTTAATATCTCCAACTCTTTGAAGGCTCAAAAAGCTTTCTATATCAATTAATGCATAGCCTGTGGCGCACCAAATGGAACGGCGAGGGTCTCAATACAACAAGGCATTCCTCATAACGTTTCTAAAAGATTTTACAGAGCAAGCATGAATTAAACGTATGTATTTATTTATAAATCAAAATATATCTTACACTTCAATCCTAAATAAAAACATCTTTGTGAAGGACAGCAGCCACTTTTGTCCATATCTTTACTTTGCAGAATCAAAAGGCTCTCTTTCTGTGGTGGCAGCGTTAGGGGATGTTCACGCTGAGCAGGAAGCTAATTTTAGGCAAAACAATTGCGTAAAAGTTTAAAGGAAAGACGGAGGTGGATGTGAACAGGTGCGGATTCTCTTGAGGCGCTGCAAATTGAGGCTAAGAAGAAAAAAATTCAAACTGCGTGACTCTACCTCCTGAACATGCAGAGAGAAGATTGAAGAGGGAGAGAAACTAGATAAATCTACAGAACACACTGGAGTATAAATGAGTTTGTGTGTATCACAGAGATCCAGAAAGCATTGATGCTGTGTTCACTTCATGCTGCCGTGGTTATAATTAGTATTTTTGGACTTTTAAACACCATTCACATGCATCATAGTCCAACAGGGAATCTCCAATAGATCTGACTTCTCACTGCATCGTACAGAAGCGCCTGAAAAAACAAACACGAACAGCCAAAGTTGGCAAATTAAAGTCATTAAATCCAAGTGAAATGAATATAGACCGTGCACAGTATTTATTTTGATGAGATTTAAGTTCAGGTTGGAGGGAAACATCTGCCACCCATGTCAGCATCACTAACATTCCTGCATACCACACACACACAGTCACACAGGCAGTGGGAGTTCGCTCTGAGACATTCACCACATGAATGTGCTTATTCTCTGTTTACACACAACCCCACACACGCTTGTACGTCTACCTTTGTGAGGACCGTCACTGATATAAAGCATTCCCCAGCCCTTACCTTAACCTTAACCCAAACCTGACTCGAAACATAAAACCAAGTGTTAACCTCAAAAACAGCCCTTAGTGGTTGTGAGGCCCTCACTTCCCAAAAATGTCCTCACTCTGCTAGTAAAATGAGCGGTGTGGACCTCACTTTGTAGTGAGTACAAGAACACACACACTCAAACAGCCCACTGAGAACCCCCCGAACTTGAACACATGACAGAGCTAATTACAGGAGATTTGATTTGAAGCGGTGGAGCCACAGATTGAACAAACAGGCAGGTCTGCTCAGCTCATATCTGCTGATAATACAGCAGCATCCACTGAGCCGCTCATAATACCTAAGCAGACACACACACACACACATTCAGACACATGTTCATACAGGTACACACACTGGCAGATTCACAAAGGCTGAATGTGAAAACACCTAAATGTGGCACAACCAAAGGAAGTTTTAGGGGTGAGATGAGAAATAGAAGGAACAAATTCAAACTGTGTGACTTCGCTGAACAATGACAGATGAGAGAAACTGAAGGTAATCTACAGCACAAACTGCAGCTTTAAAGTGTTTGTGTGCATTTTGTCTGTCCTTTTTTGGCCAAAATGGAGGAAGTGAAGTTCTGAAGTGTGCCTGTTTTCCATCACCATCATCTCTGGCTCTGTCGTCCAATGTGCCTCATGAACAGCAGCACTGGATTACAGAGATACCGAGAGCATTGATATTAATTCCCTTCACGTCACAGTCCAAGTTGTACTAAACTGAGAATGTACACTAGATCTGACATCTGAAAAACAACAAAACAAACATTGATGCTTCACATCCATAAACTATATATAAGAAGTGGATGCAGCCACCATCACGTCACTCTTTTATTAGTGAACTACAATTTTTAAGCCTCAAGTCGTCATCTCGGTCTTTTGGAACCAGATGTGAAGCTTGATTTTCTTTCCTGCCTCTGATTAGTTAGGTTTAGGCATGACACACCAAAGCAGCCCCACTCCGAGGCTTTAAATAGGACTAACATTTACATAATGTCCATCATGCTGTATTGAAGATAAATTAAAACTAACCATGGAGCCAATAAACTCATTAGGAAAGTGAGAAGTTGGGTAATTTTCTCATAGACTTCCTCATAATCAGACCACTCTTTGAGTCGCCCCCTGCTGGCCATTAGAAAGAATGCAGATTTAAGTTAGTTTGGCTTTGGCTTCTTTTATACAATCTATGTTCACATTAGCCAAAGTAGGTTGCTGACATGGATGTGATGAGTACAGGTGTGAAGGAAACATCTCTGCCCACAGCCTCACCAGTATTTCTCCATAACACACACACACACACACACACACACACACACACAGGAAGTGGAACTGCACTCGGACAGCATCAAATAAGGTAAATCTTGACAGTGAAATTGCAGTGCACCACTGCAACTTGACATTCCCCCTACTGTGCGTCCACTCTAACCACACCACAGGAGTCACCGAAATATCAAAGAGGTGCAGGGGGGGGAAAACCATGTGCCCTCAGGCATTGTGTAACATAAAGTTGGAAGCCCGATTTAAACTTTCAAACATGTACATTTTAATGAAATCAAACCATTTTGAAACTATTGATAATCTGCATTTCTTTCTGTATGAAACGTTCAGTGTATTTAGATTCTGTAGTCCGACATTTCTGCACTGAATTCAAATTGTTTTCTCAAGCATCCACAGGACAAAATGCAGCATCTGACCCATCTGAACCCTCAGAGCCTATTGTATGTCCTACAGTTGTATCAGGACTGGTTAGTAACAACCTAATTCGTCCCACTGCTGCTGCTTCACATTAAAAGATGTCAACTAGTGATACACTAGGTGGCTTTTATTGTGAAAAGGCCACAGGAAACACAGTGTTTTTGTCACAGAGGTTAGCACTGACAGCGATCATTTATCAAAAATGCATCTACACAACAAGACAACAGTCATTTTGAGTATTTTCTTGACAGTGGATCAGTTTAAAATATTGCAAGCTGTTTGATGAAGAGCTGCAGTTGACAGGCTGCACACCTCAGACTCTTCAGCAAGTGAACCAACTCTTTTGTGTCCTGCTGTTGAGTGTAAAACTACTCGCTTCGTGCTCAGCATGAAATGAGACTGCTGTTGCTCATGGCATGATGGAAAAGGGTCGACTATTGACTGACTCCTTTATTAAAACAATGTGAGTTTGTTTGGCTGCACTGTAAACAAATACACCAGGCGCTCCTCTGTTGCATTCTCAGAAATCTGGTTTAGGCATGATCTCTCTGTGTTCATCATCCCAACACTTCACAAAGAGTTTGAGAATGTCAGAGTGAGAGACGGGGAGAAAGTGGGAGAGCATAAAATAAAACAGAAGCCAAAACTTTACTGTATATGGTCTGTATTTCATTGTGGTTCCATGCTAAATTAAAAATAACACAGATAGACCTCTCAGCATCACTCTTGCAGAGGTATCAAACTCAAACTGTACAGCTGAACTCAACTGGTTACCTCACTTACTTTAGTTAAAGGCAGGGTATGCTACTTATTTTAGAAGCATGTTGTTATATTTGTTGAAATTCTCATATCAGCCCAACAGCAATCAATAAATCAAACGGTTTGACAAAAAAAACATTAAAGGTCTGTAATAAGACGACCTGTCTAACTACATATCTGCCTACCTGTGCACTCTGCCCATGCACACATTGACCTGTGAGTCTTTCACAAGGCTAGGCAGATTGGCTTATTGTTAAAGCTAACATGCTTGTTGCACAAGAATTGGCAGAGTGAGGTAAAGTCAAGCCAAAATTTGAGCTGCGGCTCAGCGACAGACTGTCATAATAATCGCTATTGTGGTCTTGTCCTGCAGCCGTCGTCAGGCAGGTGCTGTGGCTTCAAAGGGAGGACTTTTGAAATCTAGCTACTGCTGCTAGTTTCTCCAGATCCTACCTTTAGAAATTGTGATATTGCATATGATTAAAATGGAAAAAATGGATCAGTGCAGTCATTTCTATACATATATACATAGATCTGGATATTTTAGATCATCTTTGAATATTGCAACAGCGAGAACCACACGAGCTAAGAGCTGACGAGCTACAGACGACATGTTTGAGATAAAAACACGTGTGTCGTGCTACATGACAGGCTCCCGTCCACTGGTCATACGACGGAGGAGATGGGACCGTGAGGAGACTCTTTGGCTCTCTGTCGCACCGGCGTCATGTTACTGAGGACGTGAATAAGAGCAGATCATGTGGTGGAGATAGAAACCCAAACAGGAGGCTGATAAAGACGGTTCACTGAAAAGGTTGACTGTCCCCTAAGGTGTAACTTAGACACACACACACACACACACACACACACACACACACACACACTCAGTCACCTTGTTTTTTGGATGGATTTGTGAGAGAGATTTGTCAGATTTGCTGTGTTCACACCTCTGATCAACACGACAAATTTCTGTGATGAAAGTGACTCTGACTCCTGATGCCCACCTCCTCCTCTTTCTCACCTTCTTTTCATCACTTCCTTCATCCTTCTCCTCTTCCTCACTTCATCCCACACTTTATCCCTCTCTTCTGTCCGCCCACCTCCTCCCTTTCTCCTACTTTCCACCCCATTTCTTCCTCCTCCTTCAACGCTTTTTCGTCTCAGTTCCTCATCTCCCTCCTCCTCACCCGTGTTTAGGCTATCTCCTCCTCCTCACCTATTTCTTGGCCCTTTTCTGTTTCTGCTACCCCTCCTCCTCCTCCTCCTCCTCCTCCACCTCCACCTCCTCTTTCCTGTTCTCCTCCCTCTTCAGCCTCCTCATCCTTATCCCCTCTTTCTCACTTAATCCCCTCTGCTACCTTTCTCTCCTCATCTTCCTCTTCACCTCCTAAATCTTCCTCTTTGTCTCATGCTTGTCCTGCTTTATTTTCTCCTCCCTCCTGCCTCTTCTTTCCTCCACTCTCCCCCTTCTCTCTTTCTCCTACACCATCCTCTCCTCTCCTCTCCTCCCTCGAATCTATTCCTCTTCCATAACAATCTCCTATCTCACTTCCTCTAACTCCTCCTCCTCCTCATCTCCTCCACTGCCCGTCTCTTCTGTTATTTAGTTCATATATTTTTCTCCTCACCTCCTTCTATTCACCTCCACCGTTCCCTCACAACATCCTATACTCTGTCTCTTAGACCTCATCCTCTCTCTCCTCATCTTTCTTCCCCCCTCTTCCTCACCTTGTCATACTTTCCCTATTGTACTTCATCATTCGTTCCATTATTTTTCCTCTTTTTTCAGTGTTCCTCTTCTGCATCTTACACTCGTTTAGTTTCCTTTTTTCCTCTCATGACTTGTTTTGCCTCTCAGTTTCTTACCCCATGCGTCTCTAACTTCTTCTCCACTTGCCCCCGTCCCCCTCCTCACTTTAATCTCCTCCTCTCACCTCCTCCACCCTTCTCGTTATCCCTCTCCGCCTCATCATCTCCTTTGCTTCAGTCACCTCACTTCCCTCCTTCCTACTTCCTCCTTCCTGAGACTCTCACACAAGCCACTGCTACACAAAGTTACATAATGCATGAACTTACCTCCTCCTCCTCTTCCTCCTCCTCCTCCTCCTCCTCCTCCTCCTACTTCTCACCTAATCAAACACAGAGCGGAAACTGTCGAACAAGCAACATTGTTAGTTTTTGAAGCAGTACACTGGTTTAGTTACATATTACATGAAAGTGCCTCCTACCAAAATGTTTGAATATGGAAATGGCTGCTTTGTGTTGTCTTCGGTGTAATGAGCTCCCTGTGTGCCACCGCCACATCTGGGCCATTAATAAAGAATGGGTGAGGAGGGGGGGGGGAGGGGCAGAGGGTGCTGGGTGGAAAAATAGAGGACACATGAAACACAAAGCAATACAGCCGACAGCAATGCCACGCTTTGAAGCATCTCCCACTGGGTGTGTGTGTCTCCTGGTGTGTGTATGTGT
This sequence comes from Pempheris klunzingeri, assembly GCF_042242105.1. NCBI lineage: Eukaryota > Metazoa > Chordata > Actinopteri > Acropomatiformes > Pempheridae > Pempheris > Pempheris klunzingeri. The sequence goes on from NC_092021.1 coordinate 23,726,445, forward strand.
GTCGATAAGCTAAGGTAGAGCAAACACACACACACACACACACACAGCTCTCACGAATGCAGACTGAACAACAGTTTGTCACTGTCAGCTGCTAAATTCACTGAGGCAACTGGCTCTGTGCAAGTAAGAGTTCCCAAAAAAAGACTGCACATTAACACGCGCTCAGTTTTGCCGTTCTAAATGATCCCTGACTGAATTTTTGCCACTAATCCTTAAATCTTTAAGGAACACTTTTGGGAAATGTCCGTCATTAGCTGTTCATTAGCTGTTAGCTTAGCTTAGCTTAGCCCAAACACTGGAACTGGAAACTGGAAAATCCAGCACAAAAAATGACAAAATCCACCCACCAGCACTCCTAAAGCTTGAAAACTGATGTGTTATAACTTGTTTCTTAGTTCAGTGTTGCCTGATGCCCTGCATGCTTTAGATGTTTTCCTACTTCCAAACACCTGATACAAATGATCAGCTCGTCATCAAGCTCTGCAGAAGCGCGAATCATTTAACTGAGGTGTGTTGGAGCAGGAAAACATCCAAAACAGGCAGTTGGGAAATGCTGTTTTAGTTCAAGTGTAAAAACAAGTCATGGTTTTAGGAACTATTCCTCGGTTGGGAGCAGCTGACTTCCTCGATTCTCTTCTTCTCTACTCTAATCTATGGATTAGTGAGTTTTATCTTCCGTCTTTTAACATGTCTAACTTATCTAATTTGGTGTGTTTTCCCAAACAGTGTAGGCTCCAGTGTAAAGGTGGAAGAATTCCAGGTGGGTGGTTTCCACTGAAGCATCAGAATCGACTTGTTTAGCTTTGCAGAGCCTCCCTCGTCCAGTTCAACCTTTCAGTGTGAGACATCAGGTCTGTGTGTGTGACTGTGTCTGTGGTTGTGTGTGTACCTTCTTCCCAGCATGTACAGTATCCAATTAAAGCCCAAAGCCCAATTTACATTCTGCTGCTGCCTCGGCCAGGTGGCTGAGGGGAACAGAGCGAGGGAGAGAAGGACTGAGAGGGAGATAAAGTTCTCCCCTCTAATTAAAACTGAAACATGGCTTCAGTCTGAAGGTGCAGGCCACTTTTTCTCCCAGGCTTTATCTAGGTCAGCTTGGCTGTAAAATGACATTCAACAATACAACCAGTGGTTGTCTAAGGGGGTATTTCATCTCAATTCTAAATTAGAATCAGAATAAGTCTCTCGGCGCGTAGAGAAAACTCTACCGCATATACAAGCATCACGAGCGTATATTCAGATTAATATTTTAGAATCACTTCTGCATTTCATTGCATATCATCTTAACACAGCAGCTCATTGCTGGCAGGTTAAAAGCAGCAGCCGGTGATGGTGGTGCATGTTAGGAGAATCATCGACCTCCCGGGCCAACAGCAGAGTTTGCATGGATTCATGTGATATAATAAAGTAAAGGTAGGTTTACACACCAGGATATCATGAGAAGCGTATTTTCCTTTTGTTCTGATTCCATAATCTATTTATTCAAGTGTGTTAACGTGTTGTTTCCATTTCTTGACAGAAAATATGCGTCAAGTGTTTAGAGAAACTTGCATATAATATTATTTTATACCAAGAAAAGAGACAAGGCTACAGCTGGAGTGGTGCTGTGGTGCTGTGAGGCTGCACTTTGAGAGAAATAACGTGAGAACTTCCACCCAACTCTGCAGCTCTGCAGCTCTGCAGGGTGGTTTGGCATCTTTATGGTTTCGATTATATATGGCATTTGCTTGTCAAGTGGTCATATTGTAAGTGGGATAATACCCCCCTAGACGTACATTGCTAATGCCCTAAGGCAAGAACCCTAAAGTGTGTGTGTGTGTGTGTGTGTGTGAATGGGTGAATGCAGTGTTAATGCGCTTTGAGTGGTCAAAAATACTTGAAAGTCACCTCACATTACATCCATTTACCGTTTGCTGCAATCAGCTTTTTGGAGGCACATCTTTCCTTTTTAATATCTTTTATATGCTGTAAAGAGAATTCTTTATTTCCTCGTATTTTGTATTTTGATTTATAACACAGCTCCAAACCGTTGAATAAACCAGATTACTTTGAAATCTCTTCAGCACCATGGACAGAAGCATTTCAAAGCTCTTAATGGCCGACGGCCTGCTGCTCTGCTCTGCTCTGCTCTTAACTTTATGAGCGCAGCAAAGAACGATTCACTGAAAATCTCCTCAGAACACTTTCACTTTGAATTATGAAACAGTGTTGATGAAACATCTCCAGGGAATTTTAACCTTGTCAAGTTACATGACATGCATCAACATGTGACATGGTGTCCCATCAGAAAACCTGCTGTGAGTGAATGTTTTGTTTTGTGGCTGTTTTTCTGTGTCATCACTGTTAATGAACAAATATCTGCCAGGATCTCAGCTGCTATTCACCCTGTGACCAAGTCTGTTTCCTGCTCTGTGTGTGTGTGTGTGTGTGTCTAAACGGCTGTGTGCTCTATTTAAAAAGCCACAGTGCTGTATTATTTATCAGCCTGGGGAGAGGTGCTGTTCACATCTCATCTCTCACTCCTCATGCGTTCTGATTGTCTCGGCTAATTCCTTCTTGTTGAGGCAGGTGAGATGCAAATGCGGTTGCCCTGATTTGCATGCTCACAGAGAGAAAATGGAGAAGACAGAGGAAGTCCTTTCTTATAAGCTGTGCGGCCGTTTGGTTACAAATGTACAACTTATCATCGCCTTTTCATGTGTGTCACATGTTTTCTTAGCTGTATCACATTAGGAATTGTGGCAACAGTCGTGTTTTCTCATCTAATCCGGTGTAATCTGTAGTCTGCTCACCCTCACGCTTTATCTTCCACAGTATGAGTTGATTTGTGATTGTCTCTCTGTTTGTGATGATGCTTGGCACATTTTAAGGTGCATTGCTGGAAACCAACCAATGTGGTCTCATTATTACCACAGGCCAGTGGTTCCCAGTCGGGGGTATACGTACCCTAAAGGGCACTTCTGCAGTTTCCAGATTAATCAAGATATACAGAGTAAATCAACTAATTAGAAAAAATAGACATTATGATTTGATTAAAAAATGTATTCACACACTTTGGGTGTTAATGAGGAAATTAAACACAGAAATAGGATTACAAGCAGGTTTAAGCCTGATCTCCTTAATATGACAATGAGCTTTGATAGGCTGACGGCACAGAATATATCTCCTGACCTTCTCCCAAAGATTAGCTCGAAAGCAAGCAAATAAATGTAAATAGATAAAGGTAATGGATAATGGATAAAACACAGAGCTGCTGCCACTCCAAACGGTAGAGACCACGTCTAAACATCCAATAACTTCATGATCCATGTGTCTTATACGAAAACTATTGTAAGAATATAGATTTTTATATATTAATTGTGTTAAATAACACCCACATCAGTTAACACACACTTAACTGGAACATCTGGTGGTGTTCATGCCACCAGATGCTCATCTGAATGGGCTGAAGGGAAATAGATATATATATATATATATATGGTTTTGTAGGCAGATGGATCATTTTTATTACCTCTGAGATATCTGAACTTATCTTTATGGAACCACTTTGACACCAACATGAAACACCAAATGAGGTCAACATCAGCAAAACAGCTGGTTTTCCTTACACCATGTGACTGACCCAAGAAGCCAACACCCTGAAATGAATCATGCAGCATAAACCTTATAATGATCATGCTGCATGAAATATCTGCCTCAAAAAAACAAACACGAAAGCTCATTTTTTAAGATGAATTTCTCAACAAGATGCTGAATGTGTGGCCTGGGGGAAAGACAGCCATCATTTTAAATATTTAATACACTTTATTTTTACAAGGTGCAGGAGGGTTTTGGTCTGTCCTCAAAGTTTTATTTCTTTTCAGCATTCAGAACAAGTTTGTGCATGTTACTTACAGGAATGAAAAGCTATCAACAAGGTCTGCAGGGTGACCGTGTGTGTGTGTGTGTGTGTGTGCATGCACTGTTGACAATATAACAAGTCTATTTTGATTTTACAGGACACATTGGTCACAATGTTAAATTCTATTCAGGTGCTGAAACACACTGATGTGTTTTTACCAGGTTCTCTTCTCACTTCATCTCTCGTCCGGGTGAATTATGATCACACCCCGATGAACACGACAATACGCAGACACACACACGCACACAAACACACCTCAGCCTTGGTCAAAGCCCCAGATGGCCGTAAATCGTCTTTTATGAGCAGGACTTGATGAAAGCGTTTCCCTGGACACTGGGTTTTTTTGCCCTCTGGCAGGCTGTTGGTTTATTTCTCCACACTCCGCCGCCTTTATGTGCCGTCTCTATCATTCTGCTCTGACAAGGACCAGATACACGCAATAGTCCACGTCAAATCTAAATGAATTATTTAGATTTACCCAAAAGCAGCTGCACAGCTTGATGCAAAGTTTAATCATTTCTAAATATCAGAATCATAAACCATCACAGAAATAGCCCTGATACTGTTAAATACCCCTGATACTGTTAAACTGTCTGCAGCAAAGCTAACACAGAGTGAGGGAAATGTAAAAGCACAGTCTGAAGACGCCCACACAGTCCTGAGAAGACGTCTAATCAGGCATAATAAGTGTAAACACTTGAGGAAGGCTACATCGAGTGTGCGGGGGCTTTAAATTAAGCTGCCACGTGTGGAAATGTGATCACTGAGGTGTTAAAACAATAGTGATATGAAACTTTGCCGCATATGTTTATCTTAAATTTACTGATTCACTTGTTCTGTAGTTTTAGCTTTAACAGCCTTTTCAACTGCAAATCAAACTAAAAAAATGCCATTAACTCATCACTTTGGTCACCTACTGACAGTGTAACCACGTAATGTCGCCACAGTATGATGCGGTAACTTCCCTTTATCTGATCGCCTTAAGTCACCGCTATTTGTCATAACCGTGACAAATGTTTCGGCCACAACGTCGTGCACAGCAGTGAGCATGTGTCACCTGGAAAACCGAGCTCCCTCTGCTCTCTCTGCTGATTTGGCAAGTCTGACAAGAAAGACAGGAAGAGGAGACTGCAGGAGGGGAGAGGCTGATGGAGACGGAGAGGTCTGCAGTCCCCTGAGACTCAGCCGTGCTTCAGACGAGCTTTCAGAGAGGAGACAGAGATAAAGAGCGGAGAGAGAGAGAGAGAGAGAGATCGAGATGGAGGCTGATAAACGGAGAATTCGGGGGGAGTTGATTAAAAGAAGAAAAGGGAAGATGTGTGGAAGGGATTCGGAGAAGAGGAAAGAAAGGTGCCCCTAAAACATTTTTAGGGCGCTCCTCTTTCTTCTTCTTTAATTTGCCAGCAGCTCTATCTGACATTGACCCAGGGGTGTAAAATAATGGTGCTTTGTCTCTTTCATTCTCTCTCTTGCCTGCTCCTCTAATAGAACTCTGAAGAGACCTTCAAGCGTGGTGTTTCAGATTAACAGTTCTGCTGTTGACAGGGACAGAGATTGTAGAAATGCATTCTTGACAAATACATAAACCTAACCTATCCTTGACTTTATGTATTCTGTTTGCTCCTGCACATGACAGTTATCATCGCATCGTACAATAAAGCATGAAAACGGACTTCAGGGCACTTCAATAACGTAAGTTGAACATTATGTGAGATGAAGCCATATACTGTTTACCTGTACCGTAAATATCAACTGTAGAGAAACTGCTAGGAGAATTATTTTCAGCCATTAGCATGAGTTTGGACCCAGAGGTGGATTTAAAGGAACATTATCCAAGTGGTTAACACAAAAGAGAAGATTTTCAATCTTTGTACTGAAGTTAATTAAAATTAACAACAAAATAATTCTTAATTTTCACCCCTAGCAGGATTGGATTTGTTCGGCCATTCGAACAGTTTAAAGGTCTGTCAGTCAGAAATAAAAGGAATAAAAGTGGTGGATGATGCATGATACGTGCTGCACAGAATGTAGTCAGTCGACTTACAGAAATAAGAACTCTTGAAGTCATTATAAAAAACATTCACTGCTCCTGGTGACCATTACTGCAGCTCCTATGTCGACAGAAAATGTCATTGGTTAGGGCAAGAATAACAACCTCCTCCCAAGCAGAAAATGGATAACATGAGCACATTGTCAGGCTGAATAATAATGGAGTGTTGGGGGCCAAGCAGTGAGACAACGAGGAAACAGGAGTTCTAAATGGAAATCTGGGATTTTATTAACCTCTAAAGAAAATTAATCACTATCTAAACTGGGCCTATTGATAGAACTCCTAACAAAGGTGTCAACTGAAGAAATGATGCAGTGACACATGAGAGAACATATAAAGTGGTTTGGATAAATGTTAGAAGGTTTTTCTCATGTAACATGATTGTGTAGGAACTTGTGTCATACATGGTCTATATGTTACTCTCAAGTCAGAATACTACTCTTCTGACAAGATCAAGTCCATCTTGGGACATGCTCTCATGTATCTGAAACCAGATAGAGTTTGTAGAATCCTATATATGTGGTAGCTTTACTCTGTATTCCTTAGTCTCATCTACGCCTGTGATGTTGGACTCCGAGCTCGTACACCTACATAAACTTCTTGAATGAATCTTGGACTTCTCTCTTCATTGCTACAACCCCCATCCTTTAGATGGTTCCCTGCTCCGACACAACTGATTCAAATGAATTGTCGTTATCAGGCTTCTGCAGAGCTGGACGATGAGCTCATCATCTGAATCAGGAGCAGGGAGACAGGACCAGGACCAGGAAACACTGGGCTACACCTACAGTGTTAAACAAGATGGACTCTAACTATAAGCCCCATTACACAGCAGCACACAGATTGGCCGATCTGTGTGAAACACTGTGTAACAGGCTTTGAGGTCCAAAATGGCGACATCCATGAAGCCAAACTCGACGCTTCAAAATGGCCGTCCACAAACCAAAGGTTGATTTCATCATGGCACCATCCACTTCTTCTCTACGGTCTGTGTGCTCAGTGCACCGTCGTTTCTGATCAAATAAATGTTTTGCTATGCGCAGAAACGTGCAAATAAACAACTTCGAATTCAAATAAACTATGTGATGTCAATTGTTTGGGTGTGGTTGACAAATGCAAATGAAATGAACCTGTGTGGGATGCAAACAGAGAGAGTGAAGTGGGATCGTATGAGCACGTCCAGTTATCAGGTAAGGAGCAGACGACCCAAACAGGGTTCAGTGATGTCGGCTGTGTTACGTCCGTCCAAAGAAACATGATTCCTTTAGAGGACTGAAGACTGATGGTGTGTTCAGGCTCTCTTCAGCTTGTAACGTTGAACATTTTCATGTTTGCCAGCAGGAATTTGCATTTAACGCAGCAGCAGTCCTGGGCAAAAGCAACATCAGCAAAAGAGCAGTGCAGCGCAGAGTGAGCCCGTGAACCCTGCGCCTGTTTGGTGTCTGCATGTGTCAGTATGTGCCAGTGTTTGCACCTGTGTGTGTGTGTGTGTGTGTGTGTGTGTGGAAGGAGACATCCACATTGGAGCAGAGCAATTTGTTTTTTGTGATGCGTGACCTGTCACAACATGAGGCAAGTAGAAAAGCCTTGGGCAAAAGTTGCAATCCAGCCCATTTTATCCCATTCTCACAATGCCTCTAGTCTCTAATTTTCAACAAAATTATTCCATGATGCCTATAAATCGTATATATAATAGCTCGGTGGTGGCGGCAGGGTGTTTTCAGTGCTGGCTGGGGGCACAGAGGAGAGACCTGGCTCCCTCCGTGCCCTCCAGCTTTCACTGTTTACAGGCTTTTTCTGAAGCAGCCTGCTGACCACCCGAGCACGAACACGCTCGGAAAACACAACGCGGTTCCATGATGTCTAAAGACACGCAGCATTAATTGTTGCGTACTAACTTTTTACCTGTAGGAGGGCTATAAATTGTGTAAATAGTTTCATGAATTAGGCAAAAGACAAGAAGAAAAGAGGACTTTTGAATATGTCAACAAACAGCATGGAAATATGAGCTTCAAAGAAAATAGAGCCTGAACTTGGACCTGATGTACATTAATGAAATCTACATTTTCTACTAGACTTGCAATTCATTACATGTATTCCCTTTCAGAAATAAAGATGTATCAACAATCCTTTTAATTTAATTCAATCATTTTCTTTTCCAAAGATCCTATTGTATCTATCGTTATCTTCTCAGAGTCTCTATTTCCACAGTTTCCTCTCTTTCTCCTCATCTTTCTCTGTGCAAACTTGGGAATGATCAACAAATGCTATACAGAAGAGAAGCTATACCTCTGAGTCTCCTCTCCTCTCTCTTATTTTTTTTTTTGTGTAAAGGCTAATTGGACCTCTCATTAACAGTACAGCAACCTTCAGCTGTTAACGATGTGGAACTTTTTGATTTGGCTACAGGCTGAACGGACGAGTTGGTGAGTTGGTGTTTGCGACGTTGGGCTCAAATTAGGGAGGTGTGGGCACAGTGCTGAAGGGGAGGTGGTGTTTCCCTTCTCATTTTGTGTTGTGTTTGCTTTTTGTTGCCATTAAACTGTCCCCAAAGGAATTTCACACAGATGCATTATGCAGGTTGCCCTTTAACAGAGACACTTTTCAATTCTGTACGACCTACACTGGTCAAATGAAGGTTAAATTAATTAAAAGATAACTGAACAGTGTCTTACATTATGAGTGCAGGTGAGAGGAATGGTGCAGAGCACTGGCAAACAATGTGACCCGTTTGTAATTTAAACTTTTGTTAACGTTTATGGTCTTTGTGTGGAGAAATAGATTCTCTTTACTCTCACACAGTACAGGACATGAAGTATCTGCATAGCTTGTTTGTTGTGATCTGCAGAGTGAGATGAGAAGGTTTATTTTAATTCAATGTATATTTTCTGTGCATATCAACATTTATGATCTTACATTCAGCCTTTAACCAGTAAGCCAGCCTGAACAATACCAGCTCCCCGAAACGTATGCAGCTAAATGGAATTCAGCCTTCATTCATTTCATTATCCACACCAGCTCTTCTCTTACTGTGACATGTCAAAATGGCAGACTTTCCTGGTCCTCCCTGTCAGTCTGACAAGTCGCCTTGTCACTCTCAGTGTGTGTGTGTGTGTGTGTGTGTGTGTGTGTGTTATTCTCCTTTTTCAGTTATTTTCTGAAATGTTTTGAAAATCATTCTGCTACCTGCGTCATGCCAGTAACCTGCCCGTGTCTTTAGATCCCTCCTTCTGTCAGCCGACATATTCCAGCTCACCCTTAACCTTGAGATCCTGTCGACTGACACACGGGATTCGATCACCGAGGAGTATCTTTCTGTCGCTGCTGTAGTATCGTGTTTCTTATCATGTCTGCAGAGCTGGACTGGGGCAAGAAAATCAACATTTTTGGCCCAGACTGGTCCCCCGCAGTCAGCTGAACGCCACCCAAGAGCACACCATCCTTGCCATCCCCTAAATATGTGCACTGTACTATTCCCCAAGATCCACTACAAAGCTGAGCACTAAGAGAACAAGTGGACCGCGGTACTCGCTCGCTCTTGACTGACTCCCCGGTGATCAGAAGTGGCTGTGGAGTATCCAAGATCCATAGTCAAGTAGAAGGGCAAGTAATTGTCGGGGAAAAAGCTCTACTGGAAATCAAAGCAACATTTCAGTGACATTTAGATATTCGCTATTTGCTGGGTTACAAAAATAATGGTAGTAACTTTTGGTACGCTGGTATGTTTCTGTCAGAAATCCAGTTCAGTGTGATGTTATTGCTGTAACCATAGCAACTTAGAAGCAGTGCATATCAGGAAACAGGAAGCAGGAAACAGGAAGCAGGAAATGGGAAACAGGAAGCAGGAAGTAGGAAGTAAGAAGCAGGAAATAAGTTCACCATGTGGTGATTGGATGTCATTGTTGATGGGACGTTGATCACGAGCAGTTGTCAGCTCCTTGGTTAAGATGTTATTCTTCTTTTTCCCTCTGCGCTAAAGCAACGTCTGTGAGTATTATTCATCTAATGACACGAAGCCATCCAGTTATTTTGTGTTTGCGTGATTAGAAGTGTGGCTGGATGCTAACTGCGTTGCTAAGTTAGTGGATTGCTGGTTGTCTTTTTGACCATGTTAGCCGTGCTTTTATTATATTAGCTACGTGGCTTAATGCCTGGATCCTGTTGTGATGTGTGTATTTGATCAACAGTGCTGTTTATTAATGCTGATAGTTTTCACTGTAGTGTAACTGCAGTTTCACAAGACTCCAAGTGAACTTTCATCATCTGTGTCCTGAAGTTTTTTGGGAGTGTTTAAACTGATTGGAAACAGTCCATGACAACACTATTTGGCACTGACTGACTGACAGAACACCAGCAGTGGCTGACAGGCTCCCTTTAAGATAAAATGAGATTATCTTATCTTGTTATCATTGTCATTAATTGAATTAATGTCAGTGGCCTCCTTCCACCTGTTGCTCACAGATGTTCGGGCTGCTGCTGCTGCACATTTGGCGACATGTGCATCTCGATTCTCGTCTTTAGCAAGACAACTTCTCTGCCGATGTGATGGGCCAGCCTAGTGTCTTCATAGAAAATGAACCAATGGTCTATAGTGCCTCTTTCATGGCCAATATTATCCATATTAGAAATGACAAATCTGTCCAAAGTGTGTTGACCTGCTGGGAAAATGCCTAGTAGAGTCCAGCGCTGTCTGTAAAGTTGTCTGCCAAACCTCTTCAAATGTAGATGGAGAGTCAAAACAGCAAAGGGTTAAAGAAAATACAGCCTGAAATGTATCGAGCGTTAGTTGAGGTTCGCCGACCAGCGTGTCCTTTTATTTGTTCCTCAGAAAGCAAAAAGATCACGATGGTAAATCCAGAAGAACTTTCTTTATCCCTCCCTGATGTGAAGCCTACACTCCAGTCTGTTGTGTTACCCAGGCGTCCATCTGTTTGGAGCTGGGCTGATGGAGATGTGAAGTCTGTTAACACCCATCATGCACTTCACTGAGAGCACCCTTCAGAAAATGACTGGCTGCCCTTCTGCCCACTCACACTGTCAGCTGTAATGACATTTAGCCATCCAGCCGAATGGGCCTGTGTGTTTGTGTGTGTGTGTAGCAACACTTTGTGGATACAGTGGCAGCATTTTCAAATATTTATTGCATGTATTTCTTTTCTGACATCTGGGAACATATATTAAGTGGCTCTTGACCTTTCAGGCTGCTAGAAAAGAAACCAGCAGCCTATTCATGTCATTTTTTATTGTGTGAGGCATATTGTGTCTTTCGCCCTTTATTGTTACTTGACATTTGGCTGTTTTACTTTAAGAGGTCGGGTCATGAGTGGCCTGAGTGTTCACTGTGAATGTCTCAGCCACTGAAAACAGTTTTTAACCATTTCTGTTCAATACTTGTTTTATTACCAAACCTTCCAATGCAGTTACACTAAGAAAGCTGCTATTAGTTGTGTTGTTCAGTCCTATAGTTTCTGCTGTAGCCTGTTTCTCATGGTTTTGACTGATGTATTAAAGTCTCTAAAGAGTCCTATTGACTGAATGTAGGGTGTAAATAATGGATGCCACTGTTTGTTTGTGTTTAGAAACCTGGACGTGTTGTTCATTAAAGAATGTTAAATATACATAGTGTAACATTATTTACAGTTGACATAGTACAAATTTGTTGTCTGTCATGAATTGTAAAGTATAATATCTCAACTTTACTGTAAACTTACATCATGAAATGTGTAATAATATTCAACAGCTTGTTTTCCTGATGAACTTGGACTTTATAATTTGACGGCGGCTGTTTGAATGCACCGTTACTTCTCTCTGTGAGGTCAGACCATCTCATTAGAGGAGGCGGAGGAGGTGCAGCTGAGGTCTTATGTTCTCTGAAGGATAAACCTTTTGTGCACCGAGCGCTTCAAGGATCTCGTCCTTCAACTGGGACACAGCTGTGAGCATTCACCGACTGACAATTTTCTTTGCTTATTTTGCCGATAGGGGGCTGATAAGGATGTAGGTGAAATGGTGGATGGAGAATTGTGGTCTAGAGACAATGTAGAGACCGATAGGGAACCACGTCAGAGTGAGGTGAAGTTCAGCTGAGCCTTGAAACTCCAGTCAAATACTCTCTTCCTAGTGGTTTTGGTCATTTGCATCTTTTAACAGCAATAATAATAAACCAGGAGACAAACGATTAGTTACTGGTGTATTTCTCAACACTTACTGGCCCAGACTGAAACATATTTGGCCAACTTGGTCATGTAAAGTAACACACTGGCTTGGTTCAGTCCCAAAGAGAAGCTACGTCATCACACTGAAGCTTAAGGCATCTCTATTCTGGCTCAATCTAATGAGGCTACACTGATACACTGCTATTGTGTGTATATATATATATAAATATATAAACTGGTGTATATGTTGACATTCAATGCAATATTGTAGCCTACAGTATCATCATTTATCATCATGTTGTCACAGAAGAAGAAGAAGAAGAAGAAGACCCAAAAGCAGACTCAGCAGACGGAGGCTGGTGAAGGCAACACAATGGCTTTACTGAAGGGGAAAGGCAGAGAAATGTTCGGTCCGTTCCAGATGTCAAAACAATGAATCCAGGCAACCAGGCAGAGACACGAGTCAGAAACCCAGATGGTCCTTCAAGCAAAGATACGAAGCAGGCGAAACACCAACAACAACCTGGCAAAGAACTAGACAAAGTCAAACTGATGAGCTGATCAGGAACAGGGGGAGTGGCAGAGTGAACGGGGGGGTGGCAGTGGGAGTGTTGGGTAAACTGGAGGGAGAAAGCTGACAGGAGGGTGGAGTTTAGGTGCAGGAAGTTGCAGCAGTGTCCATGACACACATGTCCCACCTCACCCATTTAAAACTGAACAGTAATGACTTACTTTACTCTAATCTAAGTCAAAAATGTAAGTAACGTAACTGTACTTCTACTTGAGTACAACACGCTCGTACTCTTTCCGTCTCTGCAGTTAGTGCTAAGGAAAGATCAGCGTCTGAGTTAAGTGTTAAAGTCAACACGACACTGCACGTGTCTACTGTTTCAACATTTAACCAAACCATGATCTTTTCCAGCATTTATCTTTCCCCCAACATATATTAGCCAACACGTTTATTGATACATATAAAACAGATTTTTATAGCGGCCTAATAGAAATGTGTTCACGGAAGGTTTTGATGTCCGTCCACACCTCCACACATTTCATGAGCTCTTTGCTGGAGGAGTCACATTCATGGTGATGAAGGTTGTTGAAGTTGCTGTGGATGGACACCTGCAGCGCCGAGCATTCTTTTATGACACCATTAACATAATGCCGGTCATTAATATGGACTCCAAGACGGATGTAACAAGCAATAAATCAAAAAACGACCTTGAGAGGTTGCGCCGTCGAGACTCCTTCGATGCACTTCAGAACACTTCGCACCGTTTGAGCTCGTTCATGAAGCTTTTGGACCTTTTTGGATTTCGTCTTTTGGGATGTTCCTTCGCAGTGACTTGTCAATAATATCTTTCCTCTGAGGTTTATTTGGTTTGCTGTCTCGTTGGCCTGCAAAGGAGTTACTGAAATTCGGACTATTTTTAATTAGAATTTCAGACATCAAACTAAAGACTGAAGAGCAAAGCTGGAGCTTTAATCTGTGATATTTTAGGGTCATTCAGCTGGAAAAAAATCATTCCAGACAAATATCCAGTCCCCACAGTTGTGTTTGTTGCTAATTCATCTCAACAGAAGACTACATCCCTCAGCATAACACTTGCAGGTACAAGAGAATCTCTTTTTATTATTTAATATCTTTTTTTCTTCTTCTTCACAGCTCTAAAATTCACTTTGTTACTTTGAAGAAGTATTTTTGCCGTTCAGACTCTCTCTAACCTTTCCAATGTCACAGGAACAGCATGCATGAATTACACTTGATTAGAACTGATCCAAGAATCTTTCTGATTATTAGATTCATGCTGATCTTGATTTTGACCTTGGAAGTGAGTTGAAAACCCCCCAAAGCCGAAGCCAATAGTTAAACAGAGAGGTAAGAGCTCTGGAGCACATCTCCAAATTCAGTGTTTTATTTTTTTTCTACCACGGCCATTTGCAATTTCTCATTCCCTGTAGATTTTTAACATTTCCCCCTGACCTTTACAAAATGACCAGGAAACGCGAGGTGTATTCATTTCCCTTTTCTCATTGTTGCTTCTTCCTTCAAATTATCATTTGACCTTCACTGCTGTCCGGTTTCCTCGCCACAGCTCGGCGAGGATGCTCGAGTGCAGTCGACGCACACAAAGTTAAAGAGGGCTCCTAAGTTTTTACTTCAAAAATGACCTCATGGTTGAAAAATAAACACAAGGCTAGAATAATAAGCATCAGTAATACACACATTTCATTTCATTTCATTTAAAGCTAATTAAACTTTAAATGATTGAAAGTAATGCCTTTATTTCATCTCATCCTTTGGCGCTAAATCAGCAATGGCTGATCAGTAGTTCAACACCTGTGTTCAACACAGCGGCCTTGTAATAATTGTAATGTTCATGAAAACATGTGGGCTGAAAGTTCAGTCGGCATGATGTCTTTTTTTTTACTCCCAGAGAAATGGTGGGGGTCTGATTAAACAGGCTAAACAGTCATACATAACCCACAACTGCCTTGTCTGCTTTTCTTTTATTTGGAGAAAGAAGCTAATTTTCTTAAATTAGTGCCGCTGACTTCTTTCTTTTTGGACAAGAGTCGAGCTTCCTGCGCGAGTCACCAAGGCGCTGGATTAGATGATTGATCACACAACAGCTTGTTTTCTTTTGGGATTATTTTCTTTGTAAAGATTTTGCTGTGTTGTGCTGCAACAGAGAGTTGCATGTGAGTCTATTTTTTTTATCCATGAACATAAACTGATCTTTGTTTTAAAGAGGAACTCCTCACCAATGGGTGCGGTCTCTTGTATGATTGCACTGCGGTGCACCAGTTGGTTCTGTACCGCACAGTGGGTGTGGACAGAGCAGGCAGCAACCATGAAATTGCAGAAGCAGGATTACCAGCCTGGGTGTGGTTGCTCTAAAGTCCAATATCTGGACAAATACAAAGGACAACGCCCAGCTTACATATTAGAAATGCGTGACGGTGTTAGTTCTCTCACAGCCCCACAAAAGAAGAAACATCTGAGTCCTTCAGGGGACAACAGACTGGCCAGTAAAAAAGCACTAACACATGTAGGAATCAGATAGAAGAAGTTCACAGTGGTATCTGCTCTAAAAGTCAAAATAATCTCATCTACTTGCCCGTTGTGGTCACCAGCTTACACACAGATGGACTCATGATTAAGTTGTACAGCCATTACACTCTTTTTGCAGCTCATTCGTTCTCACCTCCAGACTTTATTCAGACTTCACTAAGATGAGACGCTTTGAACAATAGCTATGTTGTGATATTTGATTTCAAATCTACCAGCCCCAAAAGTGGAGCATTTCTTTTAATTGCCTAAATTCTACTTTTATTATGATTGTTTTCAGCTGCAAGAACTGGTCATCAAGTGTAACATCAGCTTTGTTAACTGTTTGCATGTCGATGTGTGAGTCTGCCGAGTGCCTCTGTGGAAATTAGTCATCTTAAGTGAGGTATTTGCTGTGAAATGGTTTTTGGTTTTGCTAAATCTAAAGTTATAATGACTGAAACATGCAGTTTTATCAACTGGGTGTCGTTCTTTGTAGTCGTAATATAGTTTTAAGTCCTTTTTATACAAATAGTCATTGCTGTTCATGGAGTCATTGAGGTAGGCATGGTGACTTGACTTATCTTATAACATGGCCAATACACATAACTTTCTGCTGGTTTTTAAGTCATGAGCAGGATTTACTTCTGTGAATGTTTTGCTGCCCTTTCTGACCAACCCCTTCACAACCAGTATGACCCTGCACATCTCATATCCTGGTGAGCAGTAAAGAAATACCGCTAGTGTTATTACTGTCACAGGTGGTGCAAGAACAGGGAGGGATGGAGGCAGGCAGCAGACAGAGTTTAGTTATTTATTTGGGAATATTCAAAGGCTCTCTAGAAACAGGCAGGCAAAGGTCAACACCATCAAGGCAGTCCAATCCGATAAGGAGCAGGCAGAAATCAAAAGTCCAAACATGCAGGCAGGAAGTCTAAACCAGCAGGTAGCAAGGGTCAGGGTCAAGAACGGGAACTGGAACTGGAGCAGGAACTGGTGTCTGGAAGGCAGCGCTCAAAGGCGACTTGTCAGTCAGGCAGGGAACAAAGGAAGTGAAGCGGTACATGTAGTGAAGGCTGATTAGGGAATGAGGAGCAGGTAGGGAGATGGGCCGGGGAGCTCGGGGCGCATTCAGTCTGAAAACGCTGCCTCTGGGTTGAATGTCATGTTTCCTTGAAACATTGTTAGACGGGTTTTGAAGAAAGTTTTCTCTCTCGTTTGGTGGGTGTATCAGAGGTGTTACCCAATCAGCAGCAGTGTGTGTAAACCCTGCCATAGTAACAAGGCCACAGTGAGGGGTTCAGTGTACCACCTTTTCCTTCAAAATCAAAGTTTTGCTATATTTTGTGAATGTGCCAAAGATGCCTGGAACAGATTGGAACAGGTGCGTGGATGGGTGGGGCGGTCAGGTGATCAGGAAAGGAGAGAAAGTCCGAGGGCACCTGGTGGATTGGTGCAGGAAAACACTGAGGGGGACATGAGAAAGAGACTGATGAGCAGATTGTGACAATTACATTCCTGATTATACACAAGCACACGTACATCAGCGTCCACAAAGGCATGCAAGCAACACATCTGCTTAGCAATTGTCCACGGCTACTCTCCTCTCTCTTGTTCTCTTATAATATATTTTCAGGCTGTTGTGTCTGCACCCACAGGAATCGTGTAATAACAGCTTGTCAAGGCTTTTTGTGCAGGGAAACATTTGCATATTCAAATGTGTTGAGGAGTAAAGCTTGCCACGGCTGATTCTCTAATATGCATATTCACATAGTGGGTTTGTGTTCATGTTCTGCAAAGCTAATGGACACATCAGGCTCAGTGTTTTCAGCTTTTTCCCCGATTCTCACAATAAAATAAAAAGCGAGAGAGAGCTTGCCTGAATTTGTGCCTCTCAGCTGCACATTTATGCATGTGTTTTTGCATGTCTGAATTCCCTCACACCCATGCACACAGATACGCTTCTGATTTACATCCCGTTTATTCCCTGCCAAGAGACACTATCAGCCTACAAATAAAAGATAATGGAGGCCAAGTAAACTGAGTGCACAGAGACCATTCCAACTCTGCAGCTTTATCACATCCACACACACAGATGTAGAGATTTCCTTTAAGGGCTTCTCGGATCACACCAAAAACACATTTTCACACTTGGCCTTAGTGGTTTCCACTCGTGCAGATCCTTCCAGTTTTATTTGCAGTTTAAGGTTTTCAGATATCTCTGAGACTTCTGCTTCTTTGCTTTTTTTCCCAATAAAGCTAAATGGAATCTTATTTGGAGCAATCAAGTCTTCAAAAAATAAATGGCATTTAAAACTCGACAGCAGTCTGTCTTTTCTGAAACAGTGTTCCATTTATTGAGGATAATCCACAGACCTCGCTAGAGAACATTATTAGAATACATGCGAAATCACTTCTGGAATCACAAAGCTGCTGCTGAGTTTTTCAAATATAACTTGCTTAAGCACCACACACTGTGTTGGGATGGGGACAAAGATGTGAGCAGCAGATATGATAAAACAAAGAAATCAAACCAAACTATCGACATGGCAAGAAACCACAACTACATGTCATTGTGTAGTTTGTGTGAACGAACCCTTTTAGCACTTGTAGCGTATTATAAATAATAAACTCTATCATAGATACATGATATAAACTGCATTATATCCATCCAATAAGTGCTCGTAGCTTCCAGAACATCCCATGTGACGGCTCTGAAAACACCTGATATGAGTGTTACCTCTCACCTGTATGGTCACGGTTCAGTTAAGTTTAACTAAAACCACTTGGCCAATGTTGTGAGAAGATCGCAACTATGGTTAAAACAAACTTTTGTTGGTTGTGCACAAACCTGCAGACTAAATGAGAACATGTTTCTGTGATGGGATGTTTTACTATCACACAGGGGTGTAATTGGGTGAGTAGATGATACCAACTGTGTTGTATCTGCTTCACACGATCATATGAGGAGCCCAGTGTGTCACACTGGTGAGGCGACTGCTCTGGAGAATTAGTTATGGCCTGTCAGGCCTTTGGAAGCTGCTTTAAATGGACTTGTCAATGAGAAAACACATAAACATTTATATTGCTTAAGGCTGAAATATGGAAAGCAATGAGCCTTTCATAAACCCAATTACTCTCCTAGTGTTGAGTCATCAAACACATTAATGACAATTTCAATACCTTCATTAGCACAAGCACACACACACACACACACACACACATGCACACAATGACAATGTGTGTAATAACAGCAGTTCTAATATTTCTACCCTAATTGTAATGGGTGATGGGACCCGTGGCTGTTTAGAGCTATTGAGCGGAGCTAAAGACACACTGTTTGTTTAAGTCATCATTAACACAACCTTCAATAAGGGTCACTGACAGCAAGTGGAGCACTGATTAGTGTGTTTGTGTGTGTAGATGTACTTGAGTAACACTATGAATAAGAGCAAAATTAGTGTGTTTCAGTCTGTGAAAAAGCACTTAAAGGGCTTGTTGGTGTGTTTAAAGACCATTTGTAATGCAAATAAAGAATGATGCAGGGAGGATTGACTGGATAGACAGCTGTGGCAGACATGATCAGAGACTTTGCTTTGCTTCATGTGTTTGTGGTGTTTGGTGTCAAAATGGACGAACATCCTTGTGTTTTTTGGGGGTTTAACCATAAAAGTTGTGTCTCTCTGGTTTGAAACCAGTAAACTATGAGTGCTGCACCTGTTCAATGAAGGTTGGATGACTTGTTGTTGATGTCTGAGTGAGGGTGGCACATCCTGCTGATATCATGGTGAGAACATTACATGCATGGAACATACGCTGCTTTATTAAAATGGGATAATGACAAGTTGGATGTGATGGATGGGATGCAGCGGATTGGATTACATATATAGGCTACGGTAAAACTGATCAATAATTAAGTGGTTTTACATGGACGACCTTGACCTGAATTGATCCAGTGACATATTTATCAGGTTTCCCTCATAATGCACTAAAGTTTTATCATTACTACACATTATATGCTCGTCGCAGAACTGATTGGACGATTGGACCGACCGTCTGCGATCAGCACCTCTGGGTGCCGCTTCAGGTGACACCTCATGAAGCTGCTTGAGAAAATGCCAAAAGCTGTCATCAAAGCAAACAGTGACTATTTAAGAATCTAAGATATATAAAGTATATTTTGGTTTGTTTAACACCTTTTGTTTACTACATAATTCTTTATGTGTTCCTTCAAAGTTTTGATGTTTTAAATATTAATCTACAGCGTAGAAAATAATAAACATAAAGAAAAATCATTGAATGAGAAGGTGTATCCACACTTTTGACCCCGTTAGGAGATGGGGAGTGTGAGAGAGAGAGAGAGAGGGAGGTGAGCTTATATGAGCAATCACAGCAGGCCCAGGTGTGGCTCATGAGGCTAATGACGATCCTGTGTTTCTGATCCTGGAAAATAAAAAAAGGGACAACAACAACAGAAAACCACAGAGATCGTCACACTGCATCCAACAACCACAACTTCAGCTAAAATCTACATTAAAAATGTAGTTTTTTCCCTGGAGTTTGGTACAGTGGTTGGTTAATGTCATGCTGCAGACGACACCCACTGCTTAGACTTAGACTTCTTTATTGATCCCCCATAGGGGGAAATTCCCATGTTACAGCAGCAACAATAGAACAGAAAGAGTGAAGAAGCAACAGTAGAAAAATAAGCAATAATAAATAAGTAAATAATAAATAAATAGTAACAAAGCTTCTTTATTTTCTCACTTTAAACACAACACAGTGCTGTAGTTGCTCACATCCATTTAAAATTGACTCAAAAAGTGATCGATTGAATGTTTTATTAGGTTTCTATGAAGCGTGATCTTCCCTGTAGAAGTGCATGCAACAAAATCTTGGTTGGATGTTTCACATAAAAATGAGTCATAGTTGAATTCTCTCCAAGTTTTTATGTACATACTCTTTTTTTTTTTTTTTTTCTTCCATCAAAGAACCACATGTTATCTAACATGTTTGTGCTGATGATTCATTTGATGTCCGTCTAAGCCCTGGGAGTGCTCCAGCTGTCCCTCACCTATCTGTGTCTATGTAAAGCATGAATGGGACTCTCACTTCTGGAGCCCCGTTTGCCTGAAATAACTCCCCGTCCTTTGCCCCCACAGAGTAAGTTACATCATCTAAAAGCTTCCCGATCTCCGCTGTGTCCTCACTCGGCGCTGTTTTCTGCCCCATGAACTCCACCACCTTGATCTTTCTTTCAGCCTCTTTGCTTCCTCCATCATTATTCTTCTCCCTCTCCATGTCCCAGTTCTCTCTCCGTTGCTCTGCTCTCCTTTCCTCTTCGTCTCTCTCTTCCTCCCCCCCCTCCTCCCGGCCTCCCTCCCTCCCTCCCTTCCTCCCTCTGTCGCCTCAGGAAGAATTCAGCACCAACTGACAGTCTGATTTAGTTCCAATACCAAACTCCCATCTCTCTTTCTCTCTCTCTGTCTCTCCCTCTCTATTTCTCTCTAGAGAGAGGGTGTCGCACATAAATCTCTGCTGTAGCCATCTATTACCTTCTCCATTCAAGCCCTGACCTAATTCCTCCCCGTCTCCAATGTGTCAGTAGGTCCAGGATATAGTGGCCCCAATGTAGTCCGTCTCCCTCTCTCTGATCCAGTCTCTTCTGTGTTTTATGGTTAATAATTTTACTAACACTACCTCATATTACCTCACACCACTAATGTAATATGACAAATTGCCCATATATAGTTCATTTCCCTAATCGCCTCGTTTCTGTCCCTGGAGGTATGCAGAGGCAGTGCGTGACTGTGTGTCTGCAATGACGACAATATAAAGCTCTTTCGCCCGTATTGAAAATTATTGCATCAGGACTGTAGCTTAGCAGCGCGATAAAAGGGACAACTGCAACCATTTTTCAGAGGTCATCACCATACCTCACGAGATCAAGATTTATTTTCTGCCTCATCCTAAACTTTACCGCCCTCCTTTGGGTCTGCAGCTACATTTACCTCTGGTGTTAGTCGCTGATAAGAATCTATTTCCATCACAGAATGGCCAGCACAGTCACAAACCATTATATTGAGGTATGGGCATTGTTTGAACCACTGGTCCCCCACAAACAGCTCACTTGGGGCCCTGAAACAATACATATTACCAGCCGTTGAGGCCCAGAGATGAATGCTGGCCCGTTCTCACCTATTTGGCCTCCCTGCTGATGAAGCGAGGACACTTCTGAGACTGCATGTGCAATTCTAGTTAATTAGACAATTCATTTTAATTAACAAGTAAGCACCAGTTCATCAGAAGAGCTTGGTGGCTCAGTAGTTAACATTCTCCCATCGCTGAATAAAGACATGCAGGTCAGGTGAAGTGGAAACTCGTTTTTTTTTTTTTCAGCTTTATTGGCAAAACTGAATAGAATAAAAAAAGGGAACAACAACATCACAGGAAAATCACTGGAACAAATACACTTGAAAACTTAACATTACAAATCAATAGAAACTGGAGAAGACTGAGGGAAAGTAAATGAATAATTAAACTTAAATAAAAATATTCAGACAACCGAGCAAACTTGGTGGGGAATTTGCATTTGTAGATAAATAATGTTATTGATCCAACAATATGAGAGGCTTTGAGGCTACAATATGTAGGGTCTTATAGATAGATAGATAGAATTACTTTATTGATCCCCGAGGGGAAATTCTGGTGCTACAGCAGCAAAAGCGAGTAAAAGTGACCACCACCATGAATACAACAATAAATAAGCAGATAATAGATGAGCAGATAAATTGATAAAAAGATTAAAACCAAAGTGCGAGTTAAATTACATAAAATCCACTGGTTTAAATGACAAAATCCATCCATCCATCCATCCATCCATCCATCCATCCATCCATCCATCCATCCATCCATCCATCCATCCATCCATCCATCCATCCATCCATCCATCCATCCATCCATCCATCCATCCATCCATCCTATCCTCTACGGCCGAGCCCAGACACCCAATGGAGGAAACTCAAACTTTGGCTGCTTACATCCCATTTTTTTGGTCCCAACCACAGACAAGAGCTGAAACACATGAGCACAGCTCCCACTTTACAGGGACCCAATGGCTTGTAGTCAGACTCCAGCATCCTAAAGACAAAACATCAAAAATATATCAACAATACAAACGTTGGACTGCTTCACAAAGCCCTTTCCAAGTCTGTTTCTCATGTATCACGTGGCTCTGGATGTTTCTATACCTGTTGGACCCTCAGAGTTGGGAGAAACTCCATGTGTCCTCTCAGACGTTCTCCTCTCAGATGGGTAATTATTTCAAAGTGCCTTTCAAAAGGATTCCATCAAAAGCAAAAGCCAGAAGGGACCAAAGGCAAATGAGACGATCAGTCTCAGGCTGCAGTCACGCTGTGCTGGTATGTGGTAGATGAACTGCGGTGACGCGCTGCTGTGCTTTCAAATGCAACTAACCAGCAGAGACTGTTGGCAGAGAAGTTTTACGGCCGCCAACAGTCTTCAAATGCAGAGCGCCACACAAATCAGATGCTAAACATGACTGACAGTTCTTTTCCCCCTTTTGCCCTTTGCAATGATATTTTATTCATTAGCGTCCCTCTTTATGTTAAATACTGCCTCTTGTACTTTTGAATGTTGGAGTGGTTAAGCACAATTTAGAATAAATTACTTTATCACAGATTGTTATTTAATCAATGATAAATTGTTATATGGCAAAAGTAGCTTGATGATTTAATAGTTTGAGAAGTTTCTGTGGATGTTTTCGTGCTTTTTCTGGAAACATTATTCGAACATATTTCGTGCATTAAGACACGGTTTGATATTATTTCTGATATTAATCAGTGTGGTGAAGACAGTCTGGCCCTCCCTGTGAGAGGATATCTAGACATACTGTAAGTCAGTAAAATATGGCTCTACTTTAACATATTTGTGCAGAATGAAATGCCGCTCAGCTCATGTTTCCATCACCTAACTTTATGCAGCTACATTCGTAAAGATAAGACCAGACTGCATAATGAACGGAGCACCAGTAACTTCTGTTCTTTGTACTTCCTCCCACCTGGTGCGATGATGCTGTAGGCCCCATGTATAGATTTGTTTTAAAGGTCTCATATTATGCTAAATGAACTTTTAAATGTCTTTTTAACATAAATATGTGTTCCTGACTCTCAGACTCCGACAAAAGAGCGTTCTCTCTCTTTTTCTCCTGCTCCATCTTTCACCAAATGTGTGTGTGTGGAAACATCCACCTCTCAGTACGCCATTGTTTTTCCAGCTCTTGGTAACACAGAAATGTCAAAGGCGAGAGCAAAGCACGCAGATCGTTCTGCTCTTCTAAAACAGAGCGAGCAGAGAACAGCTGCAGCATCCACATCTGTAGGAGAAAACTAATGCAAACCTCTTCTAGTAGCACCTCCAAATGTGGGTATGAGCCTGACAACGAGCAGAATATGGGACCTTTAAATGAATGCATGTGTCTCTTACCTGCTTTTATCAGTCACTATGGTAATAGACATGTGGAGGGGATGAAACAAAAGGTCTGGACTGAAGATGGGGACGTGCACCACTGACATTGTTCTGTTTAGTCATTATTTTGGGGCTGTCAGGTTATGTGAAGGCTTATAATGATCAGTGGCAGCTTGACGTGAATTTTTTGTCTACAGCAGAGGAAGCAGAATCGGGTATATCAGAATAAAAGGGTGTGCCAAAGATCATTATCACATTTTTTTTGATATATCTTTTCTATCTCAGCCAGACATCAAAACCTCAAATGTCTCTTCAGTGATATTTCGGCTATTTCTCAAACGTCTGGCATTCGTCCTCGTGTTTTTTATGCTTAAACTGAAGCTACACTTTGAGGCGGGTGGAAACGTGTGGATGTGACACAAACACTCGCCGCTGACATGACTTTTCTGGTGCGGATTTCAGGTGAGGGTAATATCATTGTTGACAAGTGATATTTCGGGGGGGTGGAGGAGCACAGACGGGGATCTCTGGACTTGGGAGGAAGGTTTAGAGGTGGTTTGAAGGTTGGGGGATTAGAGGAGAAGGAAATAGGTTGACGGGGACAGAGGGATGGGAGGATAGGAGGAAGAAAAGGGGAAAAAAGATTTAGTTTGGGTGAGAGAAGCAGGTTGAAGAGGATTTAAGGTGAAATGGGGAGGAGGAAGAATCAACTTAGCGTGGAGCGCAATGAAGAAGAGGGCAAAAAAAAAGTCTATTTATTTCCAGCGGGGGAAGAAATATTCAGATATTTTACTGAACTGAGGGCAAAAATACCAAAGTGTAAAAATACAGCTACAACTCAAAGTCCTGCATTTTTCTCCTCTTCTGTTCTCATCACCCTCTCTCCTTGTTTCCTCTCTCCTTTCTTGTCGTCTTTTCTCCTCATTTCCCTTCCTTGTTCCCTCTGTTCTCCTTTCTTCTCTCATTTTCCCGTTTCCTCACCTTTTCCTCTTTCTCTCCTCTCCTCTCACTCTTTTCTTTTCCCTTCTTCACTCATCTCTTTGCTTCCTTTTGTGCTCTCTCTTTTCGTCGTTCCCCTCCTCTCATCTTCACACCATCTATTCTCCCCTATCCTCAGCCTTGTTGCCTATATATCCTCTGCTTGTTTCCTCTCACATTTTTCTTTCTTCCTCACTCTCAGGTCTGAAATATGAGCCGAGCAGAGCTCAGCTCCCCTGAAAGAGAGCTCAACATCCTCATTTGAGAAATATAGGGGAAGCTCTAAAATACCATCTGTATAAATTTATAGCTTCCTATATATTCAGCTTCCTGGAATATAGTGTGTGTTTACTTGCTCATAACATTTTCAGATCATTTGTGTTTAATACACACACGATGCTGTCATTTCCTGCTGTGGCCGTCCATGCATGGGGTGCACTCAGCACACATAAGACCAACATCATTACTGCCACAGGATGCAGCCTACAGTAGTTTGTGTAGACTGCCAGTCCTCTGCGCGTTGGCATTTTATTCTTTCTGTGCAGAATGTGATTCAAAAGCGTTGCAACTGTGAATAATGTTTCTGTTTCTTTGTTGTGTCTGGCTAATTACTCTCTGTAGGAATTGAAATGTATTAATAGTATATTTTTGCACATAAGCAGGCACATTCACGTGTACGTGTGCACCTGTACAGTATCCTCCCCCCCCACCCCCCCCAAAAAAATATGGCTCCCCCAAAAGCTATGACTTCAAACACTGCTCACTCCTCTATTCGCCGACACTTTCTCCCCTTTTTCCTCTCCCTGTCTCCTCCTTTCTCTCCTCTCCTGAACTTCTTTTCCTGCCTCATGCCCTCTCCTCTCTTCTTCTTTTCTTCCATGTCTTTGCTTTAGCCTTCTTTCCTCTTCCTTTTCTTTCCGTTTTTTCTTTTTTTATTACCTTTCTCTGCTGGTTTCCTCTCTCTTTTCCTCTCAGCAGGATTATTCATGGCCTCCTGTCCTCTGTCGCTGGCCAGACAGGAAACAGAGACCTCTGCAACAGTGAAACAGCATCACAACCCCTCAGGCAGGTGACCAGGTGAGTGACTCTGTGTGTGTGTGTGTGATGTGTGTACGTGATGGGATTTGTGGCCAGGTTTAAGTTATGGTAGTTGCGCTGACAGAAGCGAAAAAGCAAAGGGGGAAAAAAAGAGGAAAAGGAGGAAAAGAATTAATTTTCTGCAGTAGGATGAGAGGTTTGTGTGTGTTTGTCAGTCTGTGTGTGTGTGTGTGTGTGTGTGTGTAGAGTAACAGTGGACTCCTGCTAGTCTGCTACCTCCAGCCCCACAGGCCTCTCAGAATAAATGGATTTTCTTTTTCTATTCTAGGACGCACTGGACCTTATTTCCTTCTCATTCTCCTCTCTCTTTCAATCTCTGTCTCCATCTCTGTTCTCCCCGAGCTACAAGAACATGCTCACAGATGTTTTAACCCTCACTCTCGGCTCTATTATCTCATTGAGTGCCATTAATAGACTTTAATCTAATTTAATAATACTTTAGTACAGTAGACCATGAGAAGGAGCTCAACCAATCAAATCAAGGCAAATACCCCACTCGTAAAACTGCGTGCAGTAGGAACACAACGAAACTACAGACAAATAAAATTATAGTAATGGTAGAAAAATCATAAGCATCAGCATTGTTGCTATGGTTACCAGCAGATTAGAGTTTGTTTTTTTCCTCAATCGTTCACAGATGTTTTCTGAAAGCATGGTTGATTTTTTTTTTTTGAAAACTCACAACACAAATACAAAAGCTCGCCAATCCAAAACCCAACAATCCACAACGCTGCACTCAGAACAAGGGTATGTCTTCTCCAAATTACGTTCTTTTTCAAATGACACAAACACACCATTAAATAAATGGACATTCCCAAAAACTAATTGGACACCGATTTGCTCATTGGACCACTATGATGATCCGAAAACACCGCTATGATGATCTTTTCAGTGTGAAACCACATTATGTTTTCATACTCAAATATAAAATGTATTACATATATTTATTATATACATATATTATTCTGAAACACCTCTCAGGGCAGCACAGGGTTGAGGTGGTCAGCACTTCTCTCTGGGTAGTCTGGCTTTGTAAAATGTTCCTCGTACAGAAGGGCAGTGTTTTTACTGGGCTCACACCTGAACACAACTAGCAGTAATCTATATTTAAGATACTTTTTCTAAACCCTCAACACAGCAACGCAGGTTTATCTCAAAATAAGCCAAAGCCTACATGCACAACAACCTTTTAAAAAGGTTAAAGAGAGCGAGGCCGCTGTTTGTTTCCTGTTTCCAACCGACATGAAACGATCGATCTTTTCCTGATTTTATTGAAGTAGTCTTAACCTAATCCACGCTCTTTCCCTAATCCTAACCAAGTCATGTTATAGCTGTGAGATAATAAAGCAGATTTGATCTTCCAACAAAGATTTCTAACAGCTTTGGAAGACACCGACAAATGATCCTGTCGATAGAGACATCAGATCAAGAAGCGCTTATGTGTGTCGCACAATTACGAACGTTTTTTTTTAGATTGCAGGACTTGTTGGTTGTGAGATGGTGTCCCAGTCATTCTGCTGAGGGTCACTGAAGGTTCTGCATCTTTGGGCCCATAGCACCTGAACATTAGAGTCCTGTGAAGGAAAATACAGCACAAAAACAACTCTTCAGCACGTTTTGATTTTCATTGGACATAAAGGCTCATTTCTAGAAAGGAAAAGCAATTTCAGGATGTCTTTTCTTCTTGTTTTACAGGTTTTTTTTCTCTTTTTCACACATCTTATCACAGGCCTGGACATTAGTTAATTAATAGTGAGTTTTTCATCTGTCTGTGCACAAAGTCCAGATTTTGTTTCAAGTTTTCTGAGAAGCCGAAACATCAGCACTTTTTTTTTTTTGTATATCAAAAACCACAAGATTGCTAATTATTATCAAGCTTACAGTAACCTAACATGATTAGCTTTGCTGTGTTTTGTGTTATTAGTGGTTCCTGCCTTTGGTCTTGTAGGAGTGTAAGTCTCTGCCATTAGCTTTTTAGTTTACTCAGTTGCTTATGAAAGAGCAGAGTTCAGTCCTGTTTGAATAACACTCCTCTGTCAGGAGTCTTATTGGTAACACAAAGCTACAGAGCTGATGTTTGTGGAAGCATTGTCACTTAGTATTCACACTATTTCTTATCAGGCAAACTGTTGAAAATCCTGCCCTTGAATTTGACTCTTCAAATTCTAGTGTAGGCGTGTGGTCGCCCATCTGCTTTGGCTCTCAGCAGCTCTCAGGCCTGGAATCTAATCTACAGAGAGGGAGAGAGACGGAGGCTGTTGACATTGTCCAGAGAGGGTCCATCTCTAAGTGATCTCCATGGTGATAACTGCATTATGTCACAGCTCAGAGCGGCAAGGAAAGCTATGAATGGAGGAGGCAGTAAGGCTGTAAGGAAGGCAAGGGAAGGAAATTAGTTTCACTGCAGCATGCACATTTAGACACAAAGTATGTACAATAATTCACCAATGTTGGTACTAAATATGAGAACAATATTGAAGATATGCTTATTATAACGGCAGTGAAACACACACACACACACACACACACACACACATGAAAAAATTAACTCTTTTGGCACAGAGAGCTGAAAGTATGCCATCACATCTGGGCCACCAAGCCTCCACCGGCTTCTGTAACTCAATGTAATCTCTCATTCAAGACAGCAACGCACCCACCAGTGTTTGTGTGTTTGGGGGTTTCTGTTTGCATGTGTGTGTGTGTGTGTGTGAGTGAGTGTGTGTGTGTGTGTGACAGCTTAGCAGGAATTCTTTCCTCCTATTTTCCTTCAGTTTCTCTGCTTTTGTTTTGGATGCATGTGTGTGTCATCCCATCT
Organism: Pempheris klunzingeri; assembly: GCF_042242105.1. Classification (NCBI taxonomy): domain Eukaryota; kingdom Metazoa; phylum Chordata; class Actinopteri; order Acropomatiformes; family Pempheridae; genus Pempheris; species Pempheris klunzingeri. The sequence goes on from NC_092021.1 coordinate 23,754,978, forward strand.
GAAGCAAACACGTGTGTGTCCACCTGCATCTCACCACTGACTCTGCATGCCATTGCTCCACCTCTAAAATTTGCATTCAGCCTGAACACACATTTACTTTAACTTTGACCATGAGTTAGTAACTTATCTCTCTCTCCTTACTGTCCAGGCTGCCGTCTGGGAGCTGTTACACTCCAAAAAGCAGACCGAATGAATTGGAGAAACTAAAACACGACACAAGTACCACAAGGTAAGTGATTTCAACCAGCTCAAACAAAAGTGAGTCATCTGATTAATTCCCTCTCTGGTTAAAGCTCTGCTGTTTTCTGACGTTATCCGGTTCTCAGCAGCACATGGTTTCACAGATTTCACAAACAATCATGTTCGGTTTGATTGTTTGCTTTAAACCTGCCAGGAGCAGCAGATGGGCAGGGATAACTGATTTCAACATAGACAGCTTGAACTTTCATGCTGCCTGGGAAAATTCAGTCAATCCGAGCAAAGTACCTGAGAAAATATTTTTCTACATGCGCTGCATCTGGATAAAACGAGCGTCTCATTGGTGGAAGTCCCACCAGCACAGCCGGCGTACTTAAATCACCAGTTCACGTTCTGCACAAGTGCAGAGTTACTGTGTGCTCATGGTGAAGGGTTGTATTCTCTGATGTAGGAAGAAGCACAGGAAAAGAAGAACATGGTTCCTTTGTTTTAACAAAGGTGGGAAGTGAATTTTACTTTGAAGAGAAGACGACAAACATGTAACATGTAATGTGAAAATGGCTGCGGTTTTTCTCATGTTACTGAGGACTCAGCTTGTCCTCTTTGTCGCTCAGAAATGTCTAAAAATTTAATTAAACAAAGAATTAAAAAATGACTATTTACAATACATATAATTTACTGATATTTTAGGATATATTTTAGCAATCAGGATACATTAACAAGCTCTGATAAACCCACTGACACAGTTAGTGACTGAACACAGTGGAACTAGAGCCAGATACATTCATGAGGAGGTGGAGGAGACCAAAACAGAGCTAAAAGGAAAATAAATATTGGATGTCAATGTAGCAGGTGGACAAAAAAACAACTCCAAAACTCTAAATGAATGCTAATGTTGCTCAGTGTCCACTGGCTAATGGTCATTGTCTAAATAGGCCACAGATTGCTGACACATTCACCATAACAAAGCTCTTACACCACATTCACATTCACACATACATCCATACACATGAAGGCAGCAGCTGCCATGCAAGGTGCCAACTTGCTCGTTGCCCAAGGACACAAAAGCTGGGAATCAAATCGCTGATCTTCTGATTGGTTTATCGGTATCAGAAAGAACGACTCTGCCAAAGGTAATGTGTGCAGCATGTGTTATCCGTCAAGAATGCGTCAGCTTTTATTTAATATATCTATTAGAGGTGCAACATAAGGTGACATTTTTTTGTGGGAATGAAAATTGTCAAATTGCAAAACACACATTAACAGCAAAAATACAGTAAATGGGATCACAAGCTGCTTCAACAACTACAAATTAGTACCATCCTTCAGAGAATTAATTTTGGTTAAACAGTCATTTCTGTCTCTAAATAGTAACATATTTGTACAAAATTATCTGAAATTACAGGCTTGTAGATGTAATATGTTATTTATCTTTGATTCATTCACTTTCTGACATTCCTGATTAATACTTCTCCCCCCAGTTCTGTCAAAACAACTGTTCTTCCTCAGAGAAATCAGCCTCATTTGATGCAGCACATGCACATTAAAGTGTGTTACAGGGTGGTGAAATAATCGTTATGTTGATGCGAGTTCTTCTTCCACAGGAGAGCTTATTGAGGGGAAACAACAAGGCTGGTCATGGTTCTACAACAAATTAATTAAACGGAAAGTTCTGTAATTGCAGCTGTACAGACAAAGGCAGGGCACTGGTGTGTGTGGTCTCACTCTGTGTCTGAACACTGTACTGTTTCTGATAACAGTGTATTTATGTATTTGTGTATCTGTGTGTGTTTGTGTGTGTTAGAAGACGAGTGGACACCACACCCCCCCTGCATAAATGTGGTGCAGGGGTTTCTGTAAAACAGCTTTGTCAATATTCCCCGGAGAAATAAAAAGGTAAGAAAGAAAACAAGCCACCCTTCCTCTTGTCCTCTGGGAGTGGACAGGTGATCATCGCCTGCTGCCATTTCTCACCGACCTACAGCCCAGACGCTCCTCAGGCCACATGACAGACGCTTCTTTTCCATAGAGTCAATTTTCTTTCTCTGAGGTGAAATTAATCACTACTTGGTGTGTGTGTGCCTGCTGCATGCTTGTGTGTGTGTGTGTGTGAATTCATATTAGCTTGTGTGCACACATTAATGACAAAAGAGTGTGTGTGTGTGTGTGGGGGTGTGTGTGCGCATGTGTGCTGGATGAGTTAATATTCAGGTCGCGGAACGAATGCTAATTTAATCAATATGCTGTAAATCCGACTGGTTGCTTACTCATGCTGGTCTGAGAGTCCCAGCGGGAGAAAATACACTGAGGCGGTGTGTTCACCAGCTCACACACACTCTCACACACACACACACACACACACACACACACACATACACAAAGTTCAACGACGAGTAGATCTATATATAGGGCTTCCTGTATCTGTTGTCTCTCTGGTTCAGGTTGTCGGTGTATGTGTGTGTGTGTGTGTGTGTGTGAGAAGATCTGAAAATGTTTCCTGGCAGCGATTCCCCTCCATCACCTGAGACTCAGACAGACTAAAGCTTCATTCAGACAGGATTTATTTCTCCAGGGGAGGTTGTGATTTAATATTGCATGTGCTGATCAGTGATTTTAATCCTGTCCGGAGCACATGTGTGGGTGATTTTTCTCGCCTCGTTCCACTACTGATTAGAGTCCAAAATATGTAAAATACACTTTTTTTTTTTGCTTGGTTCCCCCAAAAATGTGAAGCACCAACGGTCATTTGCATGCTTTGGCCCCTGATCTAAAAATCACTTATACAGCACATTACAGCAAATCACCATTTTTGAAACCATGCTGTTGTGTTGTGTAGATTTCTGCATGGCAGCCAATGCTTTTCCATCAATGTCCATACTGTAAAAACTGATTGAGTTGTTTAATTGATCACACTTTTCCATCTCATCTTTCATGCATTAATGTCATTAATTGAAAATTAATCAAGAAGAAGAAAAATATTGACATAAACATTCGGCTAATTGACTTTAATGCAATATCAGAAAGGAAACGAGCAAAGATGTTGCTGCACAAACGCTGACGTATGATTTAGTGTGGACACACGTATGATAAAACCGTCATTGAGTTCAGCTCCATTTGTGGATGAAGATGTTTAGGTTTAGGGTTGAATACAGCACCAGATCTTAGTAAATCATGACATTCATCCACCGTGTTTTCTACTTGATTCTCTGTTGTTTGAGGTTTGACAGCCTGCTTCTTCAAATTTGCACCACTAGCTGTTTATCCTGATGTGCTCTCCTTTATCTTGAAGCCAGTTTCTCTGGTGTGGATGGGGTCTCTGCACAGATGTGCTCTCTGATTTCTGGTCCCATTTCATCCTCTCCACCTTCCTGACTGCAGCCAGGTCTAAGCTGGCTTAGTTTAGCTCTTATCCTGGTGTACCACCAGCTCCCCCCCCACCCCCTCCTCTGAGGTGGTCACACTGCCCACTGTGGCATTTGGTCTCACTAGTGGTCGTAAGACGCCGCGGGCAGCAATTGTTAGGTCTGCTGCCTTTAATCCAAACCCAACGATTCATTTCCAGTGCGTTTGAGTGTATTTCTGACTCACAGTATCTGCCGACGTGAACGGTGATCACCTCGGGGTCCGTTGCTCTTAATTCAAACTGTAAACTGTAAAACCAAAACTGTAGCCATGTCTGAAGGAGCTACGGTCGTTGCATCTGGTTACACCATTGACTGGATATGAGAAGTGGACGTAGTCACTGCGGTGGCACAGACACCACAGTAGAGACGTCCGTTCCATGAAGATCATTTCTGATCAGTCCAGCTCTAAAACACACCCTATTTTATCGTCTATTTTCCTATTTCCTATTTTCATGCTGTATTGAAGAAGACTTGGAACTAACAACTGAGGCCATGAACTCATTAGGAAAGTATCTACTGAGGTAATTAATAAAGTGAGAAGTCGGCTCATTTTCTCATAGACTTCCATTCATTCAGGCTTCTTTTTGCAGCCGAAAGAGTCGCCGCAGTTTAAGGCACTTCTGCGTTGGCTCCAATTTTCAGACCCAGAAGCTACATTAACTTTTTTTATACAGTCTGTGGTTTTTATTGAGGGAAGTGCTGCTTCTTTTTCATCTCATGTTGGACTGAGGGCAGACTGGACAATACAGTGACTCACTACAGTACAGTACATAGTCGTCTGCGAAATAACGTCAGTACTCTCAATAATCATTTCTTCACACTCTGTTGATATTGGTAGTACATTTTTCAAAGTACCTTTAAAATTGTACCTTTTAAGATGTCCAGCACATTTTGATGGAGACCTGGCTGCTGTTTTCCTTCACTCATACAGACCTCAGATCTCCTGGAGAAGAATTTTTTTCTTTCACATCAATTTGAAACAAAATGAACTACAATCAACAAACCATAATAATAATAACAGCAACTATATTACTGACAATAGGAAAATGACTCATAATGTACAGACAGAATAAATAACATGCAGTTAATCACACCATGAGTGGTTCTCTACATAATTACATATATTATATATAAGTTAGCGCATGTTTGTTTCAATTCTACAGCTTAAAATAAACTCCAGTCGTTTCCTTTACTGATTTACAAAATTAATTCATAGCAACAGGAGAGCAACTTATTCATCCTTCTGCAATTATATAAATGTAGGTCAAGACAGACTTGACACTTCCTGTCATGGAGATGTCTCGCTGAACCAAAAACATTCCTCATAAATGCGGCTAAAAGACGCGTCGACCTCAAGAGGGTCGGTGACCTTAAGAGTGTGGTGTGTCTCACTGTCTGACACTGTTGTTAGATCCTCATTAAAATCATATCTGTGTACGAATTAATGCAAATGTGTTGAACTGCATCAGCGTGAAGCAGGAGCTCAGCCGTATGGTTTGTAATTAAGTACTCCAGCTGTCACGGCCCCGCCCACTGTGAGCACATACAGACACACGCCTGGACACACATACAGATGCAGGCTTTAGGGTCAGGGGTAATGGTGTCACCTCTGTCTGCTGTGTGTCTGTGTATGTGTCCATGCAAGGTGTTTAAGTGTGTGTTGGAGCAACCTGCTGTCACCTCATTACGGGACGCCGCCGGCCACAGCTCACGCTGACATCCAGGAGCCATATTCACCGAGGATTTTATTGTATCACTGGGAGTTCTCCTAAATGGCACCAAAAAAGTTCTAGCTAAGAGTTTTTTCCTCCTCAGGCCCATTCACAAAGCTGCCGGGAGCTACTTTTACTGGGGAATGGAGAAAAGTGTAAAAAGCAGTACAATAAATGGTGGCTTTTCTATGTTCCTATCAATCCACTCTCTCAAATGTGTCCAAAAAGTATTTAAATATCAAAGTCCCTCTCTTTTCACCTCCTTGAAATAGTTAAAATGTGACTCCCTCAGTGGCATACAGAATATATAGTCATTGTCCAGTGAAATGCTACTGTGGTTCAGGGGTGTGCATTTGGATTAGAGGACACAGAGTGAACTAATCCTGACCTGATGCAATTAATACTGTTTAATTGGGTGTGTGTCCATACCTGAGCTGATCTGAGACTCTCTCACAACTCTGTTCTTTGATGCATCATCATCAATTCAGTTTAATTCAGTCGTTTTATTGCTTTGCTCTGTTGCTTTCAATGGATAACAAAAAAAAAAGAGATAAATAGAAAAAGAAAGGAGATAAATAAACAGTAAATATACAGTATAACATGTTCAAGAAGAAAAACTATATATAAATTCACAGATGGAGATAAAATGTGTGAGCTTGTGAATTGTGACATGCAGGAAAAATGGATTGTGTTGCTGCTGTATTGATCACCATGCTGCTGCCAGGTCCTTTTTGGATTAAGTGTCTTTGTTTAAAACGTTCATCTGTGCATGTCAGGCCCCACTTGGATCCGGCCCAATATTTTTGGCCCGAGAAGACCCGCGCAGCCTCGTGTGCATTTCCGAAAGTACTGTGGATGGCCAGCAGATTGCCCTGTCACGCCAGAGAGCAGAAAGTGAAATTCATTCATGCGTCCTCACAAAGAGAAGTGTTGCTGGAAGCTTAGTGACAGGGTAAGTGTTGTAAACACAGCTAATATGACACGAGCTCTCTCCATTTTCGACTCTCAGTTCCCTCAAAGGTCAGCACTGTCGAGACAGTCGGAACTGTCAGTGCTGCACATTTGCATCTCGGTGTTGAGGAGTTGAACTTTATGCAAAGGCATCATGCGAATGCACTTCCTCACCTTGAGAAACCCATTGATCATGGTGATGCCATCCATTGAAATCAATTTCAGAAAAAAAATATATATATACTGCTGTTATGAATGCAGGAGGCTGGATTTATTAAGTTCTTACCTCAGCACCACGTCCTGATCCAACGACGTGGATAAGGGAGGTGTACCTGGAGGACTGATAAGTAAACTCCTGAACAATTTGATCAAATCTTTCTCAAAACTAGAATCTGTGCATGTATCCGTTTCACCCAGTAATACTTAAAGTGCCATTTCAAATCCGTTGACACTCAACTCCCACACAAAGCTGTCGATATCACAACCTCTTCGCCTTAAAGATGCTTCAGTTATTCATGTTTTCTATTATTAACGATCTTTTTAGCAGATTGGTGTCAGAAAAACTCACGTATGTATTCAATCACTCTCTGAAGTTATTATGCGAACAAGTTATGCAGACAGCTGCCTATTGACGTATCGAGCAGACGCAGAGCAACATTCATTTCGAGCAGCGTTCGTGTCGACCTGATGAATGGAAGTTCAATATTCGCCCCTCCTTTTAGCTCTGCTTTGGTCTCCACCCACTCCTGAGAAATATATTCGGTTCTTTAGCTGCTAAATATTCAATTTTCCTCAACAGCGAGTTGCTAATTTTGTTTAACAAACACAACAACTGTCTTAAGGTTCATGATAGACATATTGATGAGGGTGCTGAGTGATGAGGCTGAACAGTAAATGTGCTGCTTAACTATGAGATGAATTCAGCTCATCAATAGTGAGTTCATCAATACGAGTGACAGCTTTTCACATCACTCACAGTCATTTGATTAATTATTTCTGTAAAAATATCAATTACGGGAGCTTTGAACATTACAGATTCTACCGTCTAGCATCTGGCTTAGTGCTGATACATGTACATACATGTGTACATGCGTGTGCCCGAATGTGTAGGTTAGCATGTTAATGACACAGGGGCGTGTGTTACTAGGCAGGATACACAGTGATTCCATTATCATTGATTAGGTGACAGTGTGTGTGTGCCAAATGTATATGAGTGTGACACAGACTGTAAAAGGATTAGGAATACAGGAGCCAAGAAGTGTGTGTGTGTGTGTGTGTGTGTGTGTGTAGACAGAGCATTAGTCAGAGTGCTTGTCATCAGACGGTGTATTACTGTACTCACTATGGAGGTCAATAGAACGATGAGTCTGTGTGTGTTTGAGAGAGAATAAGTGCCTCACTGTCATCTTTGCCACTCATATGACCGTCTACTCATATTAAGGATGCTGTGGATAAGCGTGGCTCTTAAGTAACATCTAGCGGCAGCAGGCTACAACAGCACAGCACGACGACGCTGACGCACCAGATTCTGCACAGGTTTGAGAAACGTTTCTAATTTCTAAATTCAGTATTCACTTTAATGTGTCTTATAGCCTTCGTCAAAACAGACATGCCACATGCCAGACTACACTCCATAGTTATGATCATGCTCCACATTAAGTCAGATCCACCCAAAAGTGTTTAGCTCTCATCAAACCAAAACAGAATGCAGAATAAATTCACAGGAATTTAAGAGTTTGAGCCTTAAATGGAAAATCTGCATTTGCTTTCCACAGATTTTGGTGAAGATGAATCTTTGGACAGCACCAGCAAACATTAATAATGATGTCTCTGAGTGTCAGGCTGGATTAGTCAGTCAATCTGGAAATGACGGCAGGTTGTTCTGAGCTGTTATAATGTGTGGCTGTATTCTGAATTATGCTCTATTGACACACGTTCTCCTGAATTAGATGTTAAAAACTTAACATGAAGTCCCACACACACACACACACACACACACATCCAATTCTCACTAAAATTTACAACTGATGGGTTCTGCAGTGATCAGAAGTGGAAGCTAACCAGCTACCACATGCTGAGTATGTACACACACACACACACACACACACACACACACTCCAGTGTGTAGACCAGTAGATAAAAACAGCTACAGCAGCTCTGGACCTGCAGCTGAAGTCACAGTGCCCCCTGCTGGTTGAACACATTCAGACCCTGAACTCAAATAAAAGCAGCGACTCCATTTAATCCTCCACTCCAGTAAAAGTAAACAAGTGTTCACAGTAAAATGCAGACATGTGAAGTAATTCTAAATATCATGAACAGTAGTTTCTGTCAGAGAGTTAAATTATAACACGGTGGAGCTGCTTCTTTCTACTTTGGTATTTCAAAATCAATTCATAATATGTTTAAGCTCATTCAGTACTTTTTTATCTTTAATATTTATCTGTGACGTAAAAGCATAGCTCCTAATTGAATGGAGAATAGCTCAACATCTTTATAAGTATCTGAGCAAATGTGGTTACTTCCTACCTTTATTTCTGGTGTCTTGTTCTTGTTTCATCTCTTTTTATTTTATGTTTGTCTTATTAAATGTCATACCTCCCGCCATCAGTTGCTTACAATCTCTTGGGAAATAAAGGAAATAATTTCATATTGCCTGTTTCTTGGTTTTATGAGGAGTCACGACAGCAGCGGATGTTTCTTCACGTCTTATTCTGTGCGATGAATCAGTGCAGCAGATTGACAAGCACATGAAAGTCCAAAAACAATAAATGTAAAGTTAACCATTCTCCAATTTCTGGAGATTCACATTGGCCCAAAAGATGTGTCCTATTAGAGATTACAGCTGTAAATCAGAGCTGAACATGTCGTTCCCACATCCTGGACATTAATCTGCTGCTGTAACAACCTCCACTCTTCTGGTTTCAGGCTGTCCACCACATTCTGAACCTGGCTGCTGCAATTTGCTCCCATTCAGCCACAAGAGCATTAGTGCGGTCTAACGCTGATGCTGGGTGATAAGGTCTGGCTCACAGTCTGCGCTCCGGCTCATCCCAAAGGTGTTTGAAAAGGTTGAAGTCCAGATTGCACAGAGTTGGAAGCACGTTATTGTCTAAAATACCACCGGGATGCTGCAGCATTAATATCTCCCTTCATTTTGTAAGGCTGCAAGAGAAAACACGAGTGGATGGAAGGCCGGAGATGGACGCACAGACGGACGGAAGAGGACACATCCAGTCTGGATGGCTGAGTCATGCTGGCTCCACATGCTCCATCTCCACCGGTATTGATTTTTCATTTCTCATTGAGTGCGCACATGAGGGAGAGTTAAACTGCAGAGGGAGGAGAGAAAGTCAGCCAAGCTATTAACCAAATGTGTCCAATAACATCTGAACTCATGACAGCAGTCAAGTTTACAGAGGGGTGTGTGTGTGTGTGTGTGTGTGTGTCCTTGTACTTGCTACATAGTGAGGACCAGAACAGGAATTCTCCCAGAAGAGTGAGGACAGGATTTTTGGGTAGTGAGGACATTTTGGCCGATCTCAGCTACTACAAAGGGCTGTTTGAAGGTTAAGACTTGGTTTTAAGGTCATGGTTAGATTAGGTTTTAGATAAGGTTGGGGTAAGGTGTTTAGTTGTGATGGTTAAGGTTGAGGTAAGCGGCATTATTTGTGGTCAACAGGTTTGAACAGTACATTAAATTTAGTTAGTCGTCCAAACCTAATTACCTAATTTCCAGATAAACCAGCTTTTTAGCTACTTCAGTAGCTTCCTTGCTGATTTTTTTCCTTGCTGTAAACATGTGACTAATGTAACTCATGATCAAAGTGGTGGAGCGATCACTAACATAAAGTTTAAAGATAATTTAAGTTATTTTAACGCTATCTGAGTGAAGATCGATTTGGAACGAGTGTTTTAGTTCTAGAGACAGGAAGGGAAACACCTCTGGGAGTCCGACTGAGACTGGGTGTGTGTTGTGGGCCTCAAAGGGTGAAGTGGAAACGACTTGTCTTTGACAGCAAAGTGCTGCTGAACATCCCGAGGCTCCTTCCTGTCCTGTCTGTCTCTCTACGGCTCCACCCGCCCTCTCTCTTTCATCCATCCTCTCTTTCAGCTCAGATATGTTGCACATCAGAGGACAATAAGAAAACAAATAATTGAGGAAACTGCCAAAACAGTAAAGATGATGATAATAACCAGACATGTTTGGACTGATTTTAATCTGAGGATCGTAGTCTTCTCTTGAAACATTAATTATATGCAACATCAACATCCACGCTTTCTTTTCACCTGGAAATGATCAAAACCATGCTTAAAGGGACAATCCATCCATTTCACACATGAAGGTTAGTGTACTGGTCATGGTCACTCATAACTAATCCCATTGCTTGTATTACGTTGGATCCAGTGTTTTTGGAGCTTGAACCGTACTAGAGACTGAAGGCTGGGGTGTATCAGCCTCTCCTACATAGATTTTGACTTTATGAGCCTCCAAACTTTATGGAAGTGACATATTAAAGCAGTGGAGTGTCCCTTTATTGGCTGTGTGGCTGTTTAAAAGAAAAGGAGCAGCTCCCTCTGGTGGCTCTTCTCTACTGTAACGTTGGTTTCTAAAACTCTTCAAAGGAAAACACTTCATTCTTGCAGTTTATTGGAATCACAACTTTTTAATAATATATTCACTGTAAATGTTTCATGTGTCTTTTGAACTTGTCCACAAGGTGCGTTTTTCATGTGCAACACTTAACTCGACCTCCTGAACTCTGAAGTACCTGTGGGTGGTTCAGTTTTACCAAAGAATTGTGTAGTTTTAGAGTGTTTCAACAACAGGAATGGTAATTAATCAACGCTGTTTTCATAGAACGGAAGACAGACAGTGTGGGAACCATTAAAAAACATGCTAAAAAATGTGTTTTTCAAAGTAACATTACCATGAACCCAGTGGGGATGTCAGAGGAATAATCTTCCTCTCTTCCTCTGTCCTCCTTCACACCCAAAACTCTCTCCGTCTCTCTCGCTAATTACTACAACCTGTCAGCCTCCGACGGTTGCCGTGGCAACCGGCCGTCGTCATGGCAACCGCAGTGGTCTGTCTGGCTCTGGTGAGTGGGGGGTGAGTGGGGGTGCTGGGGGGGGTGTTATCAGGCAGGAAGGTGAGATAAGGGAGTTAATTTCTCTTTTAGTAGATAAAAGAGCGGCTGGTCTCCGTCAGTGTATCCACGGGGAAACAGTGGTGACACGTAAAGGCCAAGACACGTGCAAGGTTATCTGGATTTCTGCTCATGTGAATATTTCTGTCAGCCCAAAGGTTTGAGCCGTGGGTTTAATGCAGAAATCCACAAAACACAGTGAATATTACCTTTCAGAAGTTACGAAATCTGGCAAGAAAAATACATCTGCATGAGGATTTGGATAGTCTGTTTTTTAAGAAGGTGCAAAAGTTGATTTCAGATTTAGTTGATGAATCAAAATCCATTTAGTCCTTTATCAAGCAAAAATACCAAATATTCTCTGTTTTCAGCTTCTCAGATGTGAGACCTGCTGCTTTTTTCTATTTTGCGTCTTTACAACTAGAGTTTCTTTAGGTTTAGCACTAAATTACCCCCGTTTAGGCTTTTGGAACTCTAGAAAACCCACTGAACCACCAAGAAATCGACAATACAGCCCAACTTCTGTAATTCTAGCACTGAGCGAGGGTCTCAGTGAAGCACAGTGCCTTCATCCAATATGGTTATGATTATATATATTATAAATTATTACAATATATAGACTAAAATCGAAGAAGCAAGGCTGCGATTATATTTCTTGGCTCACTTTGTAGAAGCAGTTCGCCCACAGGATGACTGTTTTCTTAGACCTCGGCCTCGTGACCCTAACTTCTTTTATTCCTGTCTTGATATTTCCGGTCTTTTATTTTAGAGCAATCGATTAAACGGCATCACCGTGCTGCATAAACATGCAGAGTGGTACATTAAAGTAGGTGCAAGTCATGAGCTGCTGCTCCGCTTTAAATCAGCCGTGATGTGGAAACTGTGTGTCTGATAACATTTCAGTCACACGTGAGTCTCTAAATCTAAAAGCATGTAATATGAGAGATGCCTTTAATTAAAGTCAGTCCACACCATGCAAAAGGAGGTGAAGAGTAGACTTTCTTTTAAACAAGTCACTAAATTAGAAACTGATTGATCACACAGAGATGTTACTTTAGTTATTGCTGCTGTGGAACCGTTTTGTTTTTCATTTTCTTTTTTGTTGCTGTTTATTTGTGACAGTTTTGTTCCTTTTTCATTGTAAGCTACTGTTGTCTCTTTACAGAAACAGAATCATGTCACTTTCTATATTTGGCTTGCTGGGCCTTTCCTTGACTCTGTGTGACTTTAAATTGTTGTTTTCAGTCTTGTGGATCTGCGAGGACTCCAGAAAGACTAGTGAAGACTTTGTGGAAGCCAACAGGGATCCAAATAAAGAATAAAAGATGATGCAGGTTTGTACTCAGAGCTGAGAGAAATGTTTCTTGCTTCTTCTTCTTATTGATATTCAGAGCCCCGATCTAGAGCGAGCAAAGAAAGCTCCATCAAACTCAGAAACTCCAGAAAACTTGTCCTAGTTCAGTCCTCCGGTGTGGCTTTTATTTTCATTTTTATTGACATCAGCCTTCATATTAAAAGATTTCTGAATCTCTGTTAGAAGAAATACAAATTTTAAATTCTATAAAATTACTGACTGCATAGAACATTGTTTTGAAAACCTAATTTCTGACAAACAAACAGCATTAAGTCACATTGAGAGACTCTGAACTTTGGACCAAGAAGCTTAAAAGAGGAACTGGTGGATATTTGACAGACAGCAGCCAATCAGAAGTGTCCACAAACCTCATCGACACCCGCACTCGTCCACCACCATGTCCTGGTAATGTCGCAGCACCACGTTGTCGTTGTTGTCGTAGTAGAGCATGGAGATTGGGGAGAGGCGGATGGGGACGCAGCAGGGTTGTGGCGTGCCGTGGGGGTCCAGGGAGTGCACCAGGGTCTGCAGGATGGCGTGATTGGTGCCGTTCAGACTCTCGCTGAGCGGGAATGGACACTCGCCGTGGCAGTAGTTGGCCATGTAGCCCTGCGGAGCGATGATCCAGTCCTGCCAGCCCACGTCTTTGAAGTCGATGTAGAGACGGCGGGCCTTGCACACGTTGCTGGGCGTCACGGGGACGTGGACGGTGCTTCGTTTCTGTCTGGAGCGACACTGGTGGGGGTTGAGGGACACAGCGACCAGCGAGGCCTGGATCAGCGGCAGGGCGAAGGCCGGTTCCAGAGTCAGGGAGTTCCCCGGGTGAAAAGGAAGAAGCTCCTCTGGATCTGCGCTGAAGGGCAGCAGCTCTAAAACCAAACCGTAGTTGCGTCCCGGTTTGCGCCAGCTCTCTGCCAGCGAGGTGAGGTCCATGGTGATGGAGGTGGGATCGGGCTGCAGCTGGACCGACTGGGACAGCAGGAGTCTGCGGCTGGCCTGGGGATTGGCCCCCCTCAGCGTGGCTTGAATGACTTTATACAGAGACACGCCAAGGGCCCGGGGCCCCTGCAGGAGCTCTGCAGATCTGAAGGGCTTCCAGTGGAACTTGATCTCCAGCTGAGCCAGAGACAGCAGCTCCACAGGCTGCAGGACGGACATGTTGAAGAAAAGCTGCTTCTCCAGACAGGCCTGGCAGCCGCTGCTCCGGCCGGACAGGAGTCTGCCTGCAGAAACACAGCAGCAGGGACAGAAGCTTTTTAACATCACAGGTTATTTAGACTTTTTATTGACTGCAAGATAACTCTCTTTATACTCCCTCTGCATTTTTAGCAGCACATAGTATGATTTGTCTGTCGAAGGCTCTTATTACCTGTTTTGAAATACAAAAACTATTTGTACTGTTCCTCCATGTCACTGAACAACACTTTGATCAATAAACGGTGGATATTCTCTCACACTCATGTGCACATTTGTTCTCATTACTTTTTCTGCCTGAACCTGCTTCTTCATGATGTGCCAAGCCTCGCAGATGAGTACAGAACTAAGACACAAGTTCTCACTGTATACTTACACTTTTTATGGCTAAAACAAATGTGCTTTTTGTGGTTCAGGCCTAAAGCCATTGATCATTACTGGCGAAATAAGATGGACGATTAGGGCTATGAACATGACAAATACTAAACCTATTTAGTTTACTCTGAACAGAATCGTCACACTGAATGCAAAAATAACTACAAGGTTGTTGTAGTTACACTTTAAGCGGTCCATGCTGGTGATATACTGGGCAGTTTCACACACAATATTGATGCAACTTTGTCCAAAGTGTAATATTATGCTTTGTGCACTGGATGTAGTAGTTAAATACAAACCTAACGTTTAAAGTTAGTAGTTTGCCAGCAACAGTTTTTAGGTGTTTCTTTAAACTTTCTTGTAAGACACTCAGAAAAGTTTCTCATGCATAATTAATGAAAATATTTAGTTAAGTTAGGCCTTTAATTTCAGGTCTCAGTCTGCCCACCTTGGTCTTGCACGTATCGGATGATGTTGCCGCGGACTCCGTACTCTGACACCGTGCAGGGGTCGCTCTCCTGGGCCTGGATGCTTCCTGACCTCCGGAACATCGTCCACAGGGCGGAGGGGACGTGGCGCCGCGGCTGGTGGCTCCCTGCGGGCCGGGGCCGCCCGGAGAGCCCCAGGGAGCCGAGGAAGAGCCGCTCCTGGCTCTTCATCTCCTCCACACGGGACAGAGCACGCACGCCGAGGGAGCACAGCAGCAGCAGCAGCAGCACAGGAGCCACGTTTGGCCCCATGTCGGATCCACCTCAGCCCGTCGGTGCCTCACCTGCAACGCTGCGTCCGACGCGCTCAGGACGGTTCATCTGCAGGAGCTCCAGCTGTGCAGCTGCAGGATCATGTTAATGAGCTGCAGGCAGACAGGCCGGAGATAAGGTGAGAGGGCGGGAAGACACAGAGGCGGGTCTCAGGTCAGGTCCTCAAAGAAGAGAGAATAAAACAACTGACTCAACTATTAAAGCCAGCTGGAGTTAAACTTTATCTATTAATGTTGTTGAATAATGTTTTTGTAAATGCTGATGTGTCTCTGGGAGTGTTAGCTTTAGGCCTGTCCTTCAAAAACCAGTGATCTGGTTCATGAACCTTCAGGCCAACAACCATAAAAGCTTCAGGAAAGTTATGAGTCCCAACATGAAATGGTGAAACTCAAAGCTGCCTTCAGGTGCTGCACAAAGACTCAACGTCCTGCTTTGCCAATAAGCAGATTTTCCAAACTGATGAACTTTCCCTTTCAACCAAAAATATGTTTCTCCTTCCAGGGAGCTGAAGAAGTCCAACCAGCCACAGCATCACTGCAGTAACAGAACCTCCTTTTGTTCTTTCCACTCATCCGGCTCAGACATCTGCGTCTGGAAGGTGCGTTTGATTTGCCACCTGCAGTATTTCTCTGCTGTTAGAAAATAGAATGAAAGCCTCCCGTTTCTCCGAATATATTTCCACAGATGGGACTCTGTATAACCACGTTATTCTGAGCCCTGTGATACTTTGTGTGAATCCAGGATGCTACTTCTGGTTATTCCAGCAGCTGTGAGAGTTAGCGCTGTGCTACAGGTGTGTTTCCTCACAGGGTTTTAGGAGGTGAATGAGATGTGCTTCTGTTTTTTTCTCCTAATCAACAAATCTAATGAAGCAACCGAGATCAACAATGACTGGATCCACAGTACTAATGAGTATTGTACCATTTCACTGCTGCCAGAAATTCTCACTCGAGAACCGAATGTGTATTAATCCTCTGCTGAAAATAGTCCCCAACAAAACCAGCGTTTATCTTCAACGTATCTACAAAACTATAAACTGAAGAGTCTCTTAAATATCTACATCTGTTTTAGGACACAATGTGTTTGAGGCTGAGCTCCACAGACGGGGAAGCTGAGCAGTTCTGACTGACACATTGTTGTGTTTGGTCTTTTCGTGTCATTGCCCTGAGAGCTGGATCACAAACTGAGGTCCTCAGTCGGAGATCTGACACTGAGGACTACAGGTGATTGAGTCTTTGCTGGTCTGAGGCTTTAGAGGCCTCCTGGTGGACATCAGGCTCATCAAACCTGAACAGAAATGTTCCCAGGTGAACACTAGATGGCAGTCTAATATAAGCAGTGCAGAATAATGTGAAACTCTCCATTCAAAGTGTTTTTTTTTAACCCCTTACTGCCTGAATTTATTTATAATTATATAGAAAAATAAATGATTTGTGTTTTTGCATTCAAGCAGATACTAAATTAAGTGGAGATTGTTAATTTGAATATAACATAGCATAGAATAGATGCTAAAATAGAATAAAATATCTATGTACATATGCATAGAATATATATATATATTTATTTATGTATCCATGCATCTATGTATATATAATGTACACATAGAATATGCAATATGCAATATGAAAACACTTTTTAAAGACACTTAAGTTAGTCTTTATGGAGATTTATGCACAAGGCATTGTTATAAGCAGCTACTGTCTGCAATCTCCGATGCACACAGATGATCACATCTCATGTTAGTTTACATGTTTGTCACGCCTGCATTAGAAACTGAAAATGGTTCTTCCTGCAGCAGGAGGAAGCAGGTTTGTTATCTGAACATGCAATCATTTTTACCTTTATGCCCTCTTAACATTATTTGTGGGTTTTCAACATGATCAAAATATGTATTGAACACTGTTGTATTGCTCAGCAAAGTTTATATGAAAAGCTGGCAGGAGAGATAATTCTGAAAGAGCAAAAAGCTCAGTACATGGGGAAAAGCTTTTATTTTGAACTGGTGTGCAAATGATATGTTTTGGTGTTACATTTGCTTATGCAATAGTACATATAGATATTTATTTTATTTATATGTTGTGGTTGTGTAGAAATACTGTATTTTATTCCAGAAGCCAGTCTTTATTTTTGTGAAACATCAACCCACAGGTCAGTTTTAACAATTTTAGATTTCTTTAGATTGTCCTGTCAGACTGTGTCGAGGGTTTAGATGCTAGAACCTGTTGTGTTTCCACAATAGCAGACAGCTGTGAGTTGTCATGACGTTAGTTGTGTCATTAAACAGTGATTTTTTACATTCATTATAATATTTAGAAACCAACATAAACATAGATAGCTTAATATCAAATGTTATCATAAAATCCATAATGAATTAATTATAATTTGACAAGTCTTGCTGCACTCTTGGCCGGGCCTCAAGACACCCCAGGGTGCTGTGGCAACCACTGTGGGAACCACAGCATTAGAGTAAAGAGCCAAATTAACGGAGGCCACAGACCAGTCTACAATATCCCCAGCAGACACCTCCATGTTAGCCCTGATCAGATCACATAAAACATGGTCACTTATTCCAGCGCCTATATAACCACTGTGGTGGCTGAGCAGAAGCGTCTGACTCCTCCAAAAGACCAACGTCCACCGAGAAAGTATAGAATAAACAAATAAATGAAATGTTCAGAATAAAGCACTATTTATTCTTAACACAATAATGTCCACAAAACTCATAAACGAGGATGCTATTTTAAAGAAGGATGCTAAAGATAACTCAGGATTCTCTGGTGCACAGATCTCTTTCTGGTCGGCTGCACCTTCCTGACAGTCTGCCTCGCCTTTATCCCCATCCTCCGGCCACTAGATGGGGTTGGCTCCAAAAAACATAAATTAATAATAAAGGGAAAACAATGATTCTGGCTCCTACAGTAATAATGTGTGTTAATTTGCGTGTTATCAAATGACCACATCCTACTTGCTGCCTTTTCAAATTCCAAAATAGTAAACATGGTCACAGAGAAGATGTAGGGTTGTGGGGACGCAGGATTAATAGGGCCCCAGTGCTTATTTTTGCCCCTGGGCCCCCCAACAGGCTAATCCAGCCATGTGTTAACAGGACTGCCGTGATAACAACCATACTTGGGACGCTGTGGAATTCAATTCTCTGTCTCCACTGCACGAGTTCACCAGAGTCCAGTTCCTGTCGTCCTGTAGCTCAGTGCAGCCCTGCTAACTAGATACTACTAGTTAGATGTTTGATCAAGCACAGAATGAATGAATATATTTTACCAATGTGTCTTAAAAAGTGTTGGAGGGTTTGTTTTCTGACCAGAACACGTGATTTGCTCTGTTCCCATGAGTTGTGCTCTTTAGAGGGGGCATTCCCCGTTGCCCTCAAGCCCTCTCCAGCCGGCCAGCAGAGCTAGACAAACAAGACCCGGGGTCCAGTCAATTTGTCTGGACAAATGTGGGGATTTGGGGCCACAGCGAGCTATGCAGGGATGAGTGCTAATTGTTTGTGTGCCAAGCAACTCCCCTCAATCCTCTGGTCTCTCGAGTCACTCTATTCACCCTGGTCTTTGTCTAGTGAGTAACTTGAACCTGACACATCGGACCACGGAAAGAGGAATTAAAGTTATTTTTCACCCTCATTTACATTTACAATCTGCCTTTCGAAGGATCAGTCACTTGTCTGGGCAGAAAATGTAATAAAATGTGATTTCTCTTTTGCTTTCGTCACCCTTACTTAGCTCTGTGGATGAGGGGGTCACATTAGGTGGATGGAAGGGGAACAGATGGGTGGTGGTGGGTTCCCTTGTGCCTCCACCCTATGGCCAACAATAAGGTGAGGGTGCACTGCATCAGTAGATATGGCTGAGACAATCTGGGGGGGAAAGTGGCTGGAGCCAGGCGTCACCTCAGGCCCCCCGTCCTCCACCGGCTCAGTCAGGCCACTCGGTGCTCTCCCAGCATGCCGATCAGAGGATTAGGCTCCGGAGACGGCGTCGAGTCAAGAGCGTGCTAGAGAAAGGGAAAGGCATGCAGGAAAGATCAGATGCACGCTGGTTTCACACGCACCCACACCCACACAAGGCGGCGAGCAGACGCCGCCATGAGGACCACACACTTGACTGCACCGGTGGCATCTTGTCAGTAGAGGGTACCAAGGTGCCACCAGGCTGTGTTTGCACAGGGGGAAATAATCAGAGAAATATCAAATCTATTAATTAATAATTGCAAAATATTAATATATAAATAGTAATATATAAAATGTCCCCTGTTGTGTCCTAAATACACAGTAAATATTAACAGAAGGCATCAAGTACTTTCTGTAAGTATTTGAATGTGAAGCTCAGATAAAGTGCTACTCACGATACTACCAGGAAAACGTTCAGACTCCCAGGACCAGTGTGTGAGTCTCTGTCCAGGAGAGAACGTCCTTTGTTGCACTCAGCAGTGAAACATCATGTTTTTCATTGTTATCCATCGCTGTTACCTTCACATTCCTGTGAATTCATGAATTCATGCACCGCTTTGCATTAGCGAGATGTTTGTTGGCATCTAACTTCCCATCAGACCCTTCTTTCATTCCATTACTGACTCTGCTAACTTTGCTGGCATGTTGTCTTGTGCACGGGTCACATTACTGACATCAAAACATCAAGTTATCATTTATCATTAATTCACTTATTGTGCTCGACCTTCTACTGAACTGTCTTCAAATCGTATCACACGTGTGTCACATATTGTTGCCGTATGCATCAGATGATCTTATACAGACATATTATTTTATAATTTAAACGCCAGTTAAGGGGTTGTTTCTCTTAAAGGGTCCATGTAAATCTTCAGAGAGACACATTTAAGGTTCCTTGTGAACGAGGTTTGTCTCCTATTATTGAACTAAAGCATTTCTAATCTTCAACCCAGCTGTGTTTGTACATGATCATGTATTATTATGATGTTTTATTATGCGTACATATGTGTTGACTCAGACGTATGTGTTCGAGAACATGCTGCTGATCTCATGTGGTGTCTCATGAATGCGAAGCTATGAATTGAACAGGTGGCTTTTAAGAGGCTTCAATGATTCTGACTCAGAACATTTGTACTAGAAAGACTAAACTTACTGACTTTAAGAAATTCTTCTAATATTACAACTACAAATAAGAAACTCAGCTGCTAGAATGAATGGAAGCAGACATTTTTAGCACACTACAGTGCAATGTTTTGTTCCAACGTTTTGCTCCTGGCCTTTTCATTTGAAGTGAAAACGTTGTTGGCACAGTGTACTGCATGGCTGGATTCCAAACTGGTTTCTTCCCTGTACATCCACCCACCATTTAGGCCTCATTATGACATTAACACTATTTTGCTAGAGTGGCAGAAGCGCAGTTCAGATGATAAAACAGGAGCAAGCATTAAGCCGTAATTGGTCCAGAACTCTGCAGCAGCTCTGGACCTGCAGTTCAGGACTCTGCGGTGAAGTCTTCAGGCTTCATGGATCCAGTTCCTCCAGCACGCTGCAGTGAAGTGTTTGACAGTGTTACAGTCTCCCGTAACGGCATCTCTGCCCGTCTTTTCAGGCCAGTGGCAACTACAAGCCAGAGCTACGTATGTAAATAAGTGTGGACATGTCCACACACAGTCTATCCAAAGCCTTCACTTTATTCCTTAACTAAATTCAAGACTTAAACCATTTTCTTAAACAGTTAAACAATCTTTGAGGACCATGTCCTCGTTTTTTAAGAATGTCTTTACCTGCAAAAATGTTCTTACTTAAAAGCTAAAACACAGTTACAGTAATTTTCTAAAGAAATATCTTCACTAAACTTTTCTGAAAATCTTCAAATCTTTCAAAAAGGTTGTTAACCTCAAAGGTTCCTTCACTTTGACTCACTTTGACAAAATGTCACCACCCTCTGAACAATTTCTGACTTTCTAGAAAAGTCCTGACTTGTTGTTTCTCTCAGTCCTCACAAGCACACAAAATGTCTTCACTGTACAACAATCTCCTCCCTTTTAAAAATGTTCTCACTCAATCTATGACAGAGGATCAGGAACACACACACACACACACACACACACACACACACTCACACGTCAACTCAGGTTTCTACAAATTTTTAACAGGGTCATTAGAAACGCTCCCTCCCACAAATTGCAGCCTATTCAGGCCTCTTGTGTTTTGTGTGTTTGGTTCAGCCCACCGATCAGGAGGCAGGTGGTCAGCAGAGCTCAGACTGCTCTGCCTTAACGTCAAGCCAAGAAAGTGTGGCCTCCTCACTGTACCCCAGCAGTGACCCTTCCTCTGATCATCCTCACCCCAGACACACACACACACACACTCACACACACTCATGGGACACCTTGTTTAACTCAGCAAGGGGCTGCTGGCTCTTCTAGTGCTAATCATGGGGGGCCTTCTATGTGAGTAAAAAGGGAAGTTGCAGGACAATAACACATAAAACAGAGTTGTGCTGTTGACATCTGCGTACTCTTGGCCCATTTTTTTTCTTCGTTTCTGCGTTAAGCCAGCGTTTCCACACCCTAATTGAGCCTGATGTGTAGCTGTTAACCTCCAAAGGCTGGTCGAGTACTTTCTTGTATCACCAGGAGTAGAAAGAACAATTTTCTGTCACCACTGACTTCCTCTGTCAGCTGGTTTCCTCATATAAAATGTATTTTATATGTCTGTTGTTAGCATCCAGAGCATTGCCATAGCATCACCTCCTCGAGCTTTGCAAGGCTTTAGTAGTTTCTCTGCACTAGTCGGCTGTGTGCATCTTCCCCGTCTCTGCTAGATGCTGAGAAATCTTCTGAACTAGTTTCTAATAGTTGACTCCAGCTCCCTCTGAATGGCTTCATCTCCACAAACCCTAATGAGAGACATCTGGGCATCTTGGTTTTGTCCAACAAGTGTCCATCTTTTTGGTTGTTCTGTTTCTAGTTTGGTGTGACGACACATCTGCTTGACCAATCATTGTTGACAGCACAATACCTGGAATTTGTGTTCTGTAGTGCTAAAATGAGGCTTCAGGAAGTCGGCCGCAAAGCTTCCAGAGAGCAGTGGAAACAAAAGCAGTCGTCTCAATAAAGGCTAAAAGATGATGGTGTTTTTGAGAGCACCTGCATATTGTGTGTCCAGATATAACCTGCAGAACATCTAAGATAGAAGGAAGAATGAGGGGAACTGTGAACCCCACTCCTCAGCAGATTATAGTAAGAATGTACATCCCAGACAGGAGAAATGGGACTTAACTTATAGTTTTGGGCATTTCATGTGGCAAGTAAGTTTTTAGAAAGAAGCCACATGTGTCCAAAAGCACATTTGACACATCATTTTGGAGCTGAAGACGTGTGGAAGGTGGTCTGGTATTTGTTCAGCGCTGTGTGTGTGTGTGTGTGTGTGTGTGTGTGTGTGTGTGTGTGTGTGTGTGTGTGTGTGTGTGTGTGTGTGTGTGTGTGTGTGTGTGTGTGTGCTCCTGCTTTAGGAGTCGCAGGTTGGGCACGGACGCCACAATATGGGCTTTAATTCAGACCAACAGCCTTTCTGTCAAAAAGGAGGGGACAGAGCAATTAGCCCCACGGTGGAGAGAGAAAGAAAGAGGGAAGAACGAGGGGAATTGTGAATTTGACACATTAAATGGTGGCGGTCATTAGCATGTGGCTGTGTGGAGTTGGGGTGTATTCACTGGATCCTTGAATGCTTATTGCTTCACTTCCACGGCCATACCCCCACCTCTCTTCTTCTCAGTCTGTCCATCATCCCCACGGCCACCTTTCACTATAATCACCCTATTTGGCCTCCTTTTTCTTTCAGTTTCTACGGCTTTTCTGTCGCCTTCATCTTTTTATGCCATCGCGCTGGCTGGAACGGAGTCCCGAAATAAAAACAAATTAAGCTTGATAATTAGATGTACGAACAAATGAAATGTCACACACTAGTTGGGAAGCTCAACACCACTAACAGCGTGAGTTTATCTTCCTGTATTAGACCCAAATCTAGGTTTAATGCTGTATCTATAGAATGAGTGGCCAAAACGTGTGGACGTCGCTCCTCAGCGAGTCCTGCAGGGTTTCTGAGGACACATTAAAAACTCATTTTGACTTGAATCAGTCTTTCATTTTGCTGAAGACCTGACACAGCTTCTGTTCGAGCTGACTTTCGCTCAGCTTGTTGTCTCTGCTACATGAGCCTGGAAAAGAGCAAAGTAGCAGGCCCAGTGTGGTGCCTTTCCCTCCATTGTGCTGAGATCACCTCATGCCAGCTTTCCCCTGTCACATTAGCGCACATCAAGACACCGAGCAACACACAACCCACACAGAAAGGGAGAGTTTGTCCTGTGGGCTTCACTCTCTGCACTCATTATAGTTTCAAGCTGAGCTTTTTTGTGTTTATTGTGATAATTCAGCAGGTAATCCCCAATTAGGAATTACCTTTGACTGAAGATTAAACTGAATGTGGTTCAAACATTTGGGTTTTCATCGTAGTATTTCTAAATTAATGAAGTACTGCTGAGCACAGCCATTTTCTGTACAGCTTGTCTAGATGGAGACTAGATGTGTGTAATCCCTGCAGTGATGGGGGAGAAATTTGGAAATTTGTCTCCCCTAATATTTTAAATAACAAGTACTTTGTAAAGTCATCAATTGCCTCCAAAAGCTGAAAGAAAGGAAGCGTTCTCTGTTCAGTATTTAAGGTTAAACCAACTCTAAAGCACACACTGGGTGCTCACTGACATCTACTACACAGTGTCAACCCCATCAGGGATGTTTGGTGAGAGGACAAAACAAAAAGAGGTTGTTAAGTTTAAGTTACACAAACATTTTGGTTTGAGCGAGGGAAAGATTGTGGTTTTGGTTTTGAACACCATATTTTTCCGATGTTAACGAAAGTGCTTTGAGTTTCCCGAGCATGACCATGAAAACGGTGATCATTACATATCAAGTAGAAACCTAATGCACACACACATTACAGAGGTTTGCCTACTTTGCAATGTGAACGTATCTCTACTGTTTACCTCAAGATCGTCACGGTGAAGGATAAAACACAACACTGTGCAGCGTTTTAGCAGGAAATATTCATTTAATGAAATTAATTTGATTAATATAACAATTACATGTGAACCAAAACTATTGTTCTGAGCACTTAATTCATTTGTTTTATGTAAATATGTGGGCAGTGTTTTCTTTTCCTATACACAGAACGTTACTACATTGATCTAGTGGTGTGGTCAAGATTACAAGGTTATTCTGCAAATGCTTGGTAGGCTGGTATTTAAATGAAAAATGTGGTGACAAACTTTTCTTACTGATTATGTCAGAGGAGCTTTCACACATATTTCCTGATGACACTACAGCTAGATCAAACTCTCAACCAATGGTGCTGTCTGATAAACAGGAGCTCGGATAAACAGCAATGCATGATGCACTAATTCATTATTAGTTCACTAATTCATTCATTAGACAAAGGCCTGTCTGTCTGCCAGTATTTAACAGGTCTAATTGATCTGGTGCAGCTCTCATTTGCATGTTTGGATTCTTAAGCAGTGAGAGCAAGTTGCACATACAGGATTTACATGGCCTCTTAACCTGCTTATAACATTGACCTTGATTATAAGGCAACACCCCCTTTTTTTTCCAAGAGTGGGGTTCCAAGTGGATAAATAGATCAAACAGACGAATATATATATAGTGATAACCTGAGAAGGATCCATAAAAAGAAATGCCCTAAAAATGAAGAGCAATGGGTATAGCTAATGTTTTCATTTAATGCAATTTATAATTGAATGAATTATCGTATTTACCGGACTATAAGCTGCTACTTTTTTCCCACGCTTTGAACCCTGCGGCTTATACAACGATGCGGCTAATCTATAGATTTTTCTTCGCTAACGTTTCAGTGCACAGGAGGAGGATGAATAAAAACATTCATGACTTTTCTGCTGCTTATAGTCTGGTGCGGCTGATATATGTAAAAATATTTTTTTCTTTTAAAAGTTAGTGGGTGCGCCTTATATTCCGATGCGCTCTATAGTCCGGTAAATACGGTAATGTTCTGTGTATGTTCTGTAAAGTGGATGACTTGATGGTTGGAGTTCCTGGAAGATAATTGCACGTTCTGCCAGGTTAGTTTCCAATCTGGGTTACGGCTGTTGGATGGAGATCTGCCTGAGAAAAGATGGAGGCCTACAGGAGGATGTTGTCATGAAGAGCTCACTGAGCTGCATGGAGTTGGCTTCCTAGATGGAGATCATTGCTGTGAAAACCGGGAGAGTGAAGGTACCAATTAAACAAAGTTTTGCAGAGATTATTTCAATAATGACTGAGACAAACGCTCTGTCTTGATTGTTTAAGTGAAATGTTCAAGTAGATCATGTTTGTTCCATTGACCTCTAAAACCATTTAGAGATGAGGCACAATACATTTGACCAAGGTACTGAAAGGTAGGTAAGTATTTACACCAGCTGAGTGTTTTATTGCCCATGTAAACCCAGTGAAAGAGTGGGTTTATCCAGTGGTCTTTAGGTGGTGGTAAGCTGATTCTTTGATACTGGAAAGGATGACGGGAGAGTCTTCCATCTTTGTAATCTGCCTCTACCTCTGTCATAAGTGCAGTGTGGTTGTTTTTTTCCCCAATGTTTGCAATTAATGAGTGGATTAACACTCCAGTTAACGTTATACCCTGGAGATCTGGCTACAACTGGTGAATATATTCAGAAGATGGGGAAGAGACTGAGGGACATCCTGGATAAAAAAGCAATAAATCATCAGCATTTAGAGAAATAAGGTGCTCGGTGTAATTCACATGACTGATATATATCTAAAACATCAGGGAACTGTAAGTTAAAGTGCAGCACGTGTGTTCAATTCAACAGCGTGAGTCTCTGACAGAGAGGAATAAGATATCGTCTAACTTGGAATACACAAAAAATACTTTTTTCTAGGATCCTTTTAATGGCGTTTATTGAAATTAAGTAAAAATGTAGAATATAGCGAGCCTCATCCTTTACACATTTCACTCTCTCTCATCTCCTGCTCTCTGATAATCCCTCTCTTCCAGTGTGGCCCTCGGTCCCCTTTTTCTCCTCTTCCTCTCCTCAGCGCCTGTTAGGGCCGTGCAGCCCGAGCTGTCAGAGCAGCAACAATCCCAGTCCATTAGTATGGTAATGAGGCTGCGGGCCGACAGGTGGCCTGCTAGACAGCTCAATTAAACTGCTCATTAAAGAGGAAAGTTAACGAAGCTGCAGCCCGGTGCCAGTACGGCTTTAACACACAATGTGATGTCACAGGCAACAAATTGCTGGTGAGTAGGGGAGTGTGTCGGTCTGTGTGTCTGCAAGTGCATGTGTGTGTGTGTGTGTGTGTGTGTGTGTGCGTGTGCTTCCCTGTCTTTGTCGTGTGCACACATATTAATGTGCGTGAGTGAGTCCTGACGCCAGTGTATATAAGCAGCAGGCTCGTCTGTGTGTGGACAGAGATTGAAATAGCAGGTCAGAGAAAGTTAGATGGACGTTACTAATAAGGCAGAGATGTGGCTCAGTGATCACATGAGATGAGAGATGGGGAGGAGATGGGATGGAGAAAGAATAAGTCACTCAAACTTGGCCTTTTACCGTCCCATCAGGCTGCCAGCGGCCAAATTCTCTGCATCATTAGCTGGACGAGAACACAGTGATGCTCTAATTGCTATAAAAAACAGCCAAAATACAAAAAAGACACAAGTTACTGCATATTATTTACATTTTCTCCATATCCCAGCTAAATGAGGTAAAGGAAAGTTCTATTTCTCATAACGGTTTTAAACAGTCCAACTTGGACACAATAAAAAGCAGTTATCAGGAAGTCTGAATAAGCCATTACACCCCAGTAAGCCAGGCTTTCACACTGCAAAGGAACTGTACTTACTGTATATACTGTACATGTCATGGTTTAGGGAATTTTCTCTGAATTCCATGTTTAAAGTACAGATGAAACAGCCAGAGCGGAGAGAGCTGTTCTGTCTTTTACAGCAGATTTATTAAATGATGAATCAAGATACTTCATCACAGCGATGCAAAAATCCTGTGAATGACTGTTGCCTTGAAGCAGAACTTAACAACTAAACTAACACCTTAAAATGATTTAATCTCAGTGTCTTATCAACTTACCACTCGATGCTGTGCCATGCTGTGGTTTTGATGGAGCGATGTGAGCTGAAGCCTGAACTGTCATGACTGACTAGTGAGGTAACTTCAGGTTTTCAGGATTATGATGGTAGTTCAAGTCGCCATTGTAACATTATGTTGCACATCTAACCGGCTCCGTTATGTTCGAGATAACAGATCAACAGGTGCAAAAGTACCTCCTACTGACCAGTCAGCTCTCTTGGAAAACAGCATCACTGCCGTAGAGGATCCTGTGGAGCTTGGTGCACGGATCCTGACAGGGTCTTTGGCACCTTTGGCTTTCCCTAACGACTTTTATGGAGCGGAGTCGTGCACTTACAGTCTGTATTGTCCTGCAACTCCTCGGCAGGATGCACTCCTCCTCCTCCAAACCCATCCTGTCTTCTTCATTTCATTTTTTCCTCCATTTCACTATAGTATATTTGTACACTGACATCATCCCACAACAGAGATTGAAGCACTGGAGTCTTGTAATTGTTGTATTTATTTCCCCTTAGTTTGCGTTGCCTTACTCCGAGCAACACATTCATTTAATGCAATATACAAATCTTATTATAGTCAGATCTACTTGAGGCCTAAGCATTCACAGTGTCAGTGGTTTTTGTGGACCGTCCTTCCTGTGTTTGGAAGCTGCAACTGTTCAGCTTGGATTACGTGTTTAACTTATTCATATTTGTCCAATATCAAAGTTTGCTCCTTGTGAGTAAGATATGCACTCTGCCTGTAGAGTGTTTGTGATGTGCTGCAAACAGGCTAAAGGCTAAAAACATGTTTTATATAGTATAGATTTAAATAAGTCATATGTGATCTGTATGAAACTGATGTAAGAATCAGAGGGATTTTTAAGGTTACTGAAGTTACAGCAAAACTTTAACAACATTAATTAACTGCTTGAACGAAAAAATAAGGACACCAATCATTTCAAGAAGTTTACAGTAAGTTACAGTTAGATTAAATAAGCCATTAACTCATAATTCTTCAAGTAAACACAAAAAACATTCAACTTGCTGCTGCGTTCTCTGTTTAAGAATAAATAATGTCCTTACGGGGGGGTTAAAGTATGTGACTGCAGTTCTTCTTCACTTTTCATTTTAATTTGATCGGTCTGTTTGGATGGAGGTGGGGGGGTGGGGGGGGGGCGCTGAGTGCAACATGTTTTAATAGTCGCTCATTGTTTATTAAGTATGAGAATAAAGATGTAACACGACATGGTAATCAGTTTGTAACCCTGACCAATTTAGTCTGTAATCCGGGGGGCGTGCTCTCTCAAGTGTGAAAATGGGGCCATATGTGTCTCGCTTCTCTCTCTCTCTCTCTCCCTCTCTCTCTCTCTCTCTCTCGCTCTCCCTCTTTCTCCCTCTCGTGTTTCGATCTCTGCGTCTGTGACATGGAGGATCATGGGAGTTAATGGGGTAGGACTCCGGTCAACAAACGGGGTTATGTATGGGCGCAAACAAGAACACGGGGAGAAAACAGACCCGCCAGATTCGCTTAAAGCTGTCTGAAAGATGTCTGCCCTTATGAATATGCTAATCCCAGTTTACCATGAACAAAAAAAAAAAAATGCTCATTAATTAATCAGCGACAATGGCCTCCTTTAATGACACACTAGCTGCCGTTGAAAACTCGTGCATGTGTGTGCGTGAGTGTGTGATCAAACTATATCAATCCAAACCTTTTGGCAGTTCATGCACTAGTTTATATAAATAATATAAACTCACTGCAAAGATCAGATGTGTTACTGATTACAGTTAAAAGAATGAATTGTCAGTGCAGTAGACAGTGACTGGCAGACAGACAGACAGGCAGACAGACAGACAGACAGACAGACAGACACAGGCCTGCAGTCAGACATGCAGTCAGAGGTGTGTTTTGTCTGAATAAGCTGTTTCACTGCACTGGGTATTAACCTACATAACACAGATCTCCTCAGCTAAGAGATGATGTGAACCAAACTGGATGGATACGACAGTTTGTCCACAACCACAAAACTAGATCAAACCCTCAAACAGTCAACAACACGGAGGGTCCTGCTTTCACGAGTCACGCCGAGGGCCAAGAAGTACGTACCTACGTAGGCGCTGGAGTGATTGTGACTATCAGGACAAATGACATCTGCTCCTTTCGTCCACTTTATTGGCAGATCTCTTCCTCCCTTGTACGGTTTGTAATATGAGCTCAGTCTCTGGTCTGAGCACAGAAGGTGAATCAGAAACATCCCCCTGTAGAGAAAGGATTCGGTGGTTAGTTTGGGTGAACCTGCACACTGAACAAACAACCAAACATCGTTCAGTGGAGAAACAAATATGGAGAATTTAGATCACTACACCACTTTATCTGACCACTACTGAGCTAGTAAAACTATGATATAAGCAGTGTAACACTGAGAATTTGAAGTAAAGTCCCTCTGAAACTAGACTCAATTTTACTCAATTTACTTTAAAGCACATTTTGAAATAAGACAATGAATTTTAAACGAATGAGGCGACGTCATGTTCACATCCTCTTCACACCATTGCTGTTTTTACCTAATAAAATTCCCACTGACTTCATGATGTCTGCCGCTGAGGTGAAGGGATTGTGGCTGGGAATGAGGGACGTTTCTGGGATTATCGGACCGCACCCTTTATTCTCCTCTGCCACTTCATAACGCCGCTCTCTCGGCTCCACATCTGTCCCCCGTCCCTTCAGTGGCAGCAGATCATTGAGGTCCAAGGAGTCAGCAGGCAGCAGCCCGCTGGTTCATTATGTCCCTAATTGGTGGCATGAGTGAGATGGCTACAATATCAAAAGGCAGGAAGCAGTGGTTGGAGGGACCGACTGGTGGGGGGTGAGGAGGTGGAGAGAATGAAGGCAGGAAAGGGAAAGTGAGAGACAGGGGGGAGAGATTTGTTCTCATTAGAGGAGGGCGTGTCCATTCTGCATGTTAGAAGTAAATTAGGTTGACAGGGGAGTGACAAGTTTTGTGCATGTTTGAGTGTGTGTTTGTGTGTGGGCATGTCAGTCCAAGAGGTTCTGGTGAGGAGCGGTAATGTGTGAGCTGGACAATGGAGTTACCAGGTGTGGCTATGAGGCTTTCTGATAAGCTGCTCTCATAATAGCGGCTCCGTTGGTGAGAAACTGGAAAATGGAAGTGTGGGAACTCAGAGCAGCGATAAGAGTTTGGGGCTGCCACTGCGAATCTCAGATTTAAAATGTTGGTGTTTCAGTAGAAACTAAATATGTTACAACCACAAGACACAAGATAAAAAAGCCTCTTTCCGCTCTCCCACCACCGTTAAAGGGACACTCCGTGGGTTTCATACATGAGGACCAATTTACTTGTCATGAGTTGGATGATGAAGGACGTTACTAGCACCCAGCTGTTTTTGTTGATTCATACGAGGGACTAAAAATCAGAGCATCTCGGCCTCTGCTGCATCAATTTTGACCATTTTGTCTTTTATCTGTCTCTTATGAGGACACCTTACTTTATGGAAAGTCAAACCAAATTGTTGGAGTACCACGCCAACACAGTGGCACTGTTTTCTAACACGATATACGAACCTTTGAGATGTTACTCCATCTGAAAACACCATATTTTGGGTTTTGTCTGATTGTAATTGTAACACTGTACGATTGATCCTGTGGATTTGTTCACTATGTGGAAACTAAATAAAAACCAACAGAACATCTGAGTGAGATCAAGCCATTTGTTAGCCATCAGAGAGAACCAAGGGATCTCAAACTAATTAATGTTCCTCTGAGCTCTGATAAACTTCATACTTGAAGTGATAACGGGCACTTTGACACAGCAGCAGTTAAATACGTCAAGTAAACAATTATTTTCATCAGAATGGACCCTCTGAATTATCAGTAACAGTGAATGCAAGAGAACTATAGAAGCTAAACTATATATATATAGTTTAACTATTTATATAGCTATATAAAACTATTATCTACTTCATGAGGACAACATGACATCCCTTTGATGTACTACCACAATGTGGCATGCAGTGGACGTATGATGCATGTCATTAATGCACAAAACACGTTTGCAGTAAACATGCCTTGATTAGGCCCTCTGACCTTAAATCAGAGACCAGGTCTGTCAGTGAAAAATGAGGCCGATACAACTCTGACAGATGGACATGTTGGCAGAAAAAGAATACAACTCAGCCAACACTCCACAGCAGTCGTACAAGACAAGACAATCTAAAATACATCAAAGCTCGCTCAGCGCATAGAAAGATTCAAGATTCAAAGATTCAAGATTCAAAGACTTAATCGTCACATGCTCAGCAGTTACATGAAGCAACCACTGGCAGTGAAATTCTTGTGTCTCTGGTTCCGGTAACACTGCTAACAGTATCAAGTAAGTGATATCAATAAGGTATATACAACTAAAAAAATAATAAGAAAATAAAATAAAATGTACGGCTAAATAGATAATAGATAAATAGAAGTGCAAAATTGTTTGTGCAGATTATGGGCAGTTTAAAAGTCTTATGGCCTGGGGGATGAAACTGTCTCTGAGCCTGTTGGTGTGGGCTCGGATGCTGCGGTACCGACGGCCAGACGGCAGCAGGCAGAACAGTTTGTGGCTGGGGTGATAAGAGTGGCTGGGGTGATAAGAGTGAAAATGAACATGAAAGAAATGTACATTCTGTTCTGTTCTCTGTTCTCTGTTCTCCAATAAGTTGATTTACCACTAAGAGGGTTTATTATGCTCATTGGACCCTAAACCACCCATAACAATATCCTGACAATACTCAAACACAGTATTTGAGAAACATTCGGCTTGATGAACATGTAGAAACGTCCAGCTGGGAGTGTGCAGCTCCATGCCATGGACGTTGCCATGGTTTCCCACAGCAGCAGCTGTATCATTGTTGGAAACTAAGACGCACCTGTGTGTCCGAAGTTAACCAGAATAACTGCTAAACCCTCCTAAAGGAGAAGAAAAACTCAGAGGAGACGTTTGGGCCTCCACCTTGTGCTCGTGGAGAACCAGAGTGCACGCTGGGTATTTTCTTATGAGGCGAAGAGATCCACATACGCTCCTCCAAACTTGTCCCACAATGTCTGTAAGTGTGGGATTCAGCCTCCACACTGTGCGACATCAGGTCTGTGGCTCGGTTCTGCTTGTGTTTCGGAGGCACCATCGTTCGCCCCGGCTCCGCCTAATCGTCCCCCCTCTCCCCGTCTCTTCAGCTGACCTCCTGTTGTGGAAGGAGAGAGCAACATTACATTTTAATCTCGCCCGCTTGATGGAGAATGCAGGTTCCTGAAAGGCGGCATTTTCTGGTTACATGAACCCATTGGGGGTGAATCAACCATATGCCAATTGACATGGCTGGGGCTGAATGGCCAGCGTGGATTGTAACAGTGGTCCTCGGACAAAAAGCCCCCTGCGGGCTCCCACACCTCCACCAGAACTGAACAGACGTTCAGGCTGCCGCTGACACAAGGCCAACTCCCCCCCCACACACACTGATACACAAACACACACACGACATTGGACCCCCACTGATGCTTATGTTTTTGATATGATGTTGGGAAAACAAAATAAAAGTATCATACCACGATTTAATGTAGTTCAATAGAGCAGAGCGGACAGTTTATGTTGTATTGGATGATGTGTTCAGGGGAGAGACACACTGTTGTAAAATTAGCTGCGTTTAAGGATTTCACAAATGCTCAGAATGGCTATTTGCAATCTTTAAATGACATTATTTCACAATCAGGAGTTGATTTTAATCATTATCTCAAAGTAACAGCTTGTTTTCCTGTCACAAAGGGTTAACACATCCATGGTACCAGCGTTTTAGAGGATTACTGCAGGTAACACTGACACAAAGACACTGAAACACAAGCGCAGACACACTCAGCATGCACAGCTCCAGCGCCACTGTGAAATCTGGAAGATCCTAACTGTGCTGCAGTGAGAGGGGACGAGTCCAAGTGCTCTGTGATAAACATTAGGAACAAGAGGTTGAGGCTGAGATTTAAAAAAATAAGGCAGATGATATTGTGCACTCAGGTGTAAAACTGAAATATTTAAGTTTTGAAACACAGCAGCCACATTAATCCTAACAGGAATTTAATATTCAGAAAACTGCAGGTTACCAGACTGGGTGTAAATAGCTGAATGGTGTCTGGTTTTAAAACAGGCACTCTGAAGAAATAATCATAAGTATGATAATATGGATAATAATAATATAATATTATCAGACTGGTTGACATCATGTAATTAAGTCTCATGTCTGTTTTACATTTTGTCAAATAGTCTTTAGGTGTTATTCCATGTAAACAGTGGTCACAACTGAAAAACTTTCTGTGATAACTTATAATAACTATTATAAATAAATATAAATAAAATTCCTGTCAATATCCAGCAAGTATAGATCGCTCAGTTTCTCTCTTGGTTTGATGATGACAATAAACTTTATTTGTACACTTTTCTAGACAAAGTAGAAAAATAGAAATTAAATCAAAAGAACGACTACATTAAAAGTAGATTTAAACATAAATGGCCACATTAGATCATTTATTTTTATTAAAACGTCTTTTCAGCCTGGTTCACCTCTCAGAAGAGAATTTACTCAACACAAGAATGTGAAATAATATCTATCCAAGTGCAACACAGACTTTTTTTTTTTATTTAACCACAATAAAATTCTTCACATTAAAACAACAGTGTTTGTGCATCCTTTAAAATTCCCGGGATTTAGAAAAAAAATAGACTTTTGTGCTTTTTAAAAGGATTATGACCAAATGCATTTAACAGCGACTGCAAATCTCCCAGCTATGATCATTAGAAGTGACTGATTGTACATGTGTAATTAAATTGCAGTCAGAAAGCAGTGGACTCTCCGCGACACACTAACAGAACAATCCTCGTCCTTTCTCCACCAGTGATCCCACATGAGGGTGTGAGATGGCCAGCTTTAGTGAAAATGTGCCCTGATTGGAGAGGCAAGCTGGCCCTGCCACTCCACCGACTGTACCACTGGAGAGGCCAGCGCGTTCACCATATGGGACGGGGATGGTCAATAGGATTACGTCTTGCACCTCTCCTTCTCCCTCTTCTCTCCTCCACACATAATCAACCAGGGGATGAAGTCCTGGCCCACCAAGCCTCGGCTCAAGTATCCCAGATCCCCTTTCCCCTTCTTGGGAAGGGAGAGCGGGGCAGTGGGGGTCTCGTGGGCAGAGAGAAAGAGCAGGGGGACCACCAGATGGATTAACATATTCAACAGAGGCAGAGATCAAGCCTTTATAGAGTGAGGACAGAGGGAGGCTTTCTCTCACACATACAGAGTCTGAGAGAAACAGAAATGAGTGTAAGCTGGATTTGTTTTCATTGTCATGGAAAAGCAGCGATGGGCCAAGTGATAACTCAGCTACTCACATGTAGCCTCATTTTTTTTTAGTCTTTCTCACAACGTGGACGTGTGCACACACCCTAGTGGTGGAGAACGACAAAATACAGGACCGCAAGCCCTTTAGTACATGAGAATAATATCTAAGGAAATGGATCGAGACTTATTTGTGCATCAAATCAGTATTTTCTTTGGATGCTACTTCGTAGTGCTACATGTAGCATGTAACATCACTTCAGTATCGTTTTCAGTCCGACATTGTGTTTGTGTTGTCTGTTTTATGTTTGGGGGGGGGGGCAGAGTTAATCTCTGGGAGCTGCTCATGTTTTTCATATAAATCCAAGAAAAATACAATTTAAGATTAAACTTAAAATTAGCTGACATCAAGTTTGCTGACAAAAATGTCAAATATTTGCTGTTTTCATTTCCTCAAACTGCAGCATTTGTCCAATAAAACGACACCTATAAGTGTTTTCTGACTTGGAATCTGGTTGAGGGATCGACTGTAGCCGTGATTAAGTGAAATCAACATTTACTGTTGGTTGAAAACAGGAAAATGTCTCGATGAACTTCCTCCCTTCTCCCTCTGTTACGAGTCGTTCAAAGGCATCTGTGGATCAGACTGATGCTGCCGTTGTTTTATAACTGAATATCTTTCTATTGTCGATTAAACACAAAGAAGGAAGCCAAAGTAGACTTCACCTTGAGGTTTTGGATTCTGGAGCCTTTGTCCTTACAAGCCATCAATCAGTCAATCAAAACTGATAAAAAATGATCATGTGATCAATCAGAAATACATTACATTTTTCTCCTCAATTAAACTCCAACAACATTCGACTCTGAGAAGAATATTTGTGAGTTTTCTTCCTGAAGGACAATTGAATCGATATTTGTTGTTGGCTGGTAGCAACGAAAACTGACTTAAAACTTTTGCTAATTAAAGCAAAAATCGACTCACATCAGTTTTGTTTCTTTTATCATTTTTCTGACTGGTTCAGGGAACATTTCAATCCCTGATCATTCCTTAAAAAAAAAAAAAAAACCTGATTATCTTTGTTGTATTTTGTTGTTATTTCCAACTGTGGCAGTTCAGTACATCATACCAGGTTAGTGCTCTTTACTCCTGTGTTAATGTGAACAGTGTAAAAATATTAGATATCAAACTAATGTATAAATCTGATGCAGTAATTCTGAATAATACTTTTAATTTGGATTATATAGTATGTTTTGTTCCTCCTTCAGAAGATTTTACTGATCCACTTATTTACTTATGAGTATTTTTACAGTTTGATGTTACTTCTTACTTTAGTAATGGACCTGAATTCTTCCTCCACTCCAGACTAACACACACACACACACACACACACACACACACACACACACACACACACACACACACACACACACACACACACACACACACACACACACACACACACACACACACACACACACACACACACACACACACACACACACACACACACACACACACACACACACACACACACACACACACACACACACACACACACACACACACACACACACACAGCACTACCGCCGTGCTGTGAGCGAACTCGTGGCCCTGTCCCAGCATGGGCACCAGATTAGAGAGCCTGTTTTTTCGCTGGTTTGCTGTTCTCATGACATGTGAATGGCCAGTGAGATAGTGGACCAACATTATCCTACACATTCATCTCCACATCAAAGATGAGCCCAACGGCCGCAGAAACCTCCCTGAAAGAGAGCACGGACCCTGTAATGTTGGATTAGCGACCCAAAAGCAGAAACTGGCTTGTATTAGTTAATATAGTGTAATAGTATAATAGTGACTGTTGATATCTGATCAGGCTAAGTTCTCTTTATTTTACTCCTTAAATGAAATGAACTGCAACTTGCCCTCAAAATAAACTCTCACGTTCCCCTCGGAGATGTTGAAGCCTCATCGTCTGATGTTTGCTAGAATTTTTGTAGCTGTTTCATGTAATTTAATTCTTGTTTATTGTGTCGTTACTGTTGCTTAAACTGAAATAGACTGATAAAACATTAAATAAAACATAAAGACACAAAGACAAACATGTGAATAACACATTAAATCCATCTGTTTTTACTCACTAAACCTCTGTCGTGTCACCTCCATTTATCAGCGATCACAACTCTTTTAATCACTGAACACACAGCACAGGTTGTTGACGTTGGCTATATGGACACAAGTATATGTGAGCAGCTATTTCACCCTCATGTAGAACATGTCGGTCCAAACCCACGGCCATAATCTGCTGCTACAACAGCCTCCACCCCTCTGCTTTCAGGCTTTCCACCACGTTTTAAACCAGACCACAGAATTTACTCCCATTCAGCCACAAGAGTATTAGTGATTCCCAACACTGATGTTGGAAATTAAGTGTTCCCGTTCATGCCAAAGGTGTTGTATGAGGTTGAGTATCATATCCGATTAATTATGTTCATATAAAAGGAATTTCGCACCCCTAGCATATTTGACTTTTATGCAGGAGATTGAAGTTTGTGTCCCATCAGAGTTGTGCAGTTAAATTTTTCCCTTTCCTTAACAATACTATACATCTATGTACAGCATTGTAGTTAAAAACTTAAAGACATCTACATATGGGTTACACCTCTGGGAAACTGGGATAATCTTTTCTTTATGGACCTGGCTTTGTGCACAGGGACAAACTCTTAAACACTGTTGGAAACACATTATAATCCAAAATATAACATGCACTGCCATGTGGCTTCTTGCAGTATGAAGTGGACGTACCCGTTTGGAGAGCGTGGCCTGTTCAGCCCCCACAAGCTGCTTACAGCGTTCTCGACAGCCGCTGTCTGACTTCTTGCAGGGCTCTCAAAGGCCGTTCATCGGGTTCACCCTCGACTCTGCTCTCCCTCGGGTCCTCAGCGATATGTGGGGGCAGAAATACAGACAAAAGACATGGTTTGGACAAGTAGATCCAAAGTGATAACTCCTGAGTCCCTTCAAGTTTTATGATCATGCAGCTGTCTAGCAGAACAAATACAGACTATGACAGTGACAGCACCGTCTGTACTGTGTGATGTAAAGGACAGGCTGTGACGTTTAGCTGTGGGTGACAGAAAGCTGACTTCAATACAACATCTCCAGCAGAACCTTTATTCCGCCACTTTCTGTCTCTCTAAGAATTTAGGAGAGAAGAGCGATGAGAAGAAAACACTGAAGACAATGTGGAAGGAGCTGTGAGAAGGTGAGAGAGCGAACAAGAGAATGCAAGGCAGTGATAAAGGAACTCCCCCAGCAATGATATTAATCTGTCGTGTTGGATCACTGTGTAATTTGTCTGGTTTGGCAGCCGTACACTAATCAAACTCACAGTGAGCTTTGAGGGTTCGATGAGAGCAAAAGAAGAAGAGCAGAGCAGGAGAATGAGAGAAGGCATATCAATGTAGGGAAGAGACAGAGAGAACACAATGCAGCAGCAGCAGCCAGAGAAAGAGGGTGAACCTGCTGCCTGGCTGCTGGTGTTGTGATTGATGAGGTCACTGAGAGGGCTTCCCCAAAATGCAGTGTCTTCAGAGGGTCAGTCAGAGGTTGGGTAGAGGTCAGAGTGCAACCAAAGGGGAGACGCAGAGTCTGAAAGTGCCACAACAAATGTCAGTAAAATTATTTTTATGAATCCCAGCTCTCATCGTACACTCTCCTCGACCACCTGATGCACCGGATCTGACCATCATGGCGGCTCCACACAGATTCATACTGTTAATGTTTCTCCACAGTCACAGCTGGAGCGTGTCCACAAGTCTGTTTATGGACTCTAAGACCGTATCGAAATCCATCCATTCATTCTCTATACCACTTGTCCCTGGTACACCCTGGACTGGTCGTCAGTCAGTCACAGGGCCGACACACACAGAGACAGACAACCACTCACACCTACGGGCAGTGTAGAATGAACCTGACCTGCATGTCTTTGGACTGTTGGAGGAAGCCGAAGTATCCGCAGAAAAAACCCACACAAGCTCAGAGAGAACATGAAAACTCTGCCGGCAGACTGAGTCAGCAGCACCAACCACAGCGCCTCTGTGCTGCCCACCATATCAAAACGAAAATGGAAAAGCTTGTTTGATATTTACTCTTCAAAGTCACACAGTGGACAATCCCTGTCCTCTAAAACATCCACTACGCCCACACAAGTATATGAAAACGGAAATGAGTTTACATTACCATTTTAATATTGTCCCCTACAGGCTCCCATACATATTCACACTGAACGCAGAGCATTTTACTCACAAATTTGAATGCTGGAGTGTTTTTGCAGCCTGTGTTTATTCACCACAGCGCCCCAATGAACAGACTGTACAAATAATCCAGCTACAGACTGTGTTCCACTTTTTCCTCCTGTCATTGTGCACTGATGAAGAAGTGCAGTTAAAGAGGTGTAACGATAAAGTGAAATTAAAAAAATAAAACCTTTTTTATTTTGTGCAGCTACTTCTTGTGCACTTGCCTTTTGACAACACCAACATGGCCGTCACTGTTTTCCATCCTGACACCACAAAAAAAAAAAAAAAAAAAAAAAAAAAACACAACTAGCTGCCTTATATACCCTCCCACTGCAGGTAGTTAGGCAGGCAAAACCACTTAGGTGGGACCAAACCCACATGGCACATTAAATATCTACACTATACAAAAATACAGTATAAAGAATGAACAATAAATATCTACATAAATACACATTCCTCTCATTAACCAGTAACACATTCAGATAGTCACATATATTAGCCTTGTGTGTCTCTACTCCCCCCCCACCCTCATCTCAATGGTTTGCTCCTGGAGCTCTTAATCAGGTGCTTAGACGCACCTCAGCCTTTTGCCTCTGCCCCCCCCCACTGAGGAGACAACCAGGAAGTGGTGAGTACCAATTGTTTGAGCTAGCGTGCTAATCTGTTGATAAAACAGTAGAAAAACACAAATGCTGATATTCTGAACTGTGACTAGTCTCTTGTGGGCGTCCAGCACAGAACTTCACCAAATGTTTGGCCAACTAAAGAATCTAAATCACTGTGTGTGACTGTGAACCACTGGTCTCCATTACGAACGCTTTCAAAATGAGGCTTGAATCATATCAACTTGTCTGGAAGAATCATGAAAGAACTTGGGCACACTGATTTACTGGAGCTGGTGGAGGATGAGCTGTATATTAACACAAAGAGATAAAAATACCAGAGCACCAATGATCGTTCATCCAACCCCAAAACTAGCACACAATTCCTCGACACATCCAGTGCACACAAAGCACTTCCCAAACGTTGTCGCTTAGTGTTCCTGGGTGGGAGGGCGGTAGAGTTGCTGTGTGTGAAGGTAACCTTTTCAACCGTGCTGGAGCCACTTGGTAAAACACACACTATAATTACTGCTTATTAGAGGCTATAGGGGCCCATTAGTGGCACTGGCCCTACCCCTCACTGCCTGCCACCTCATTATAGGAGCCAGCACAGCGCGGCCTGCCTCATTACCACCTGCCTGTTAAACTCACACACATGCATGCTTGCAGGGACACACACACACACACAAAACAAGTAAACATGCATACATGCACTTGTGAGCACATTGAGCACACTGCAGGTGCTGCCAGATTGAAGTCAGGTGTTGACTTGTTAACTGTTGGATAGAGTTCTCTCTGTGTGTGTGTGTGTGTGTGTGTGTGTGGGAGCATTAACATGTTGATAGCATAGTTGTTGGTCTAAATTGATCAACATACATTGTTTCTGACTGTTTGCCTCGTGTTATATGCAGCGCTCATTATTTCTGATACTTCATTTAGCCAAATTTATGCTGCATTCACTCGAGATGGGATTATCACCTCTTTGTTGCTTGTAACAGAAACTTTTAACTTTTGTAAGTGTTGTTTAGTTGCAGGAGTCTTTAGGCCAGTTTGGATGTTTTCAAAGACTTATGATTTTCTGGGTGTAGGCAACACGGGAAGGGGGGATTTAACTTTATTTGCATACACTACCCACATTATAATCACACAAAGCTGGTTGAAAATGAATCCCTTTAAAGCTACAAGCCTTGGCTGTAGGTCAGCGCTGGCTACAACTGGCACACACATACACACAGGCTCTTAATTGCCCCCTCAGTGTGCCCCATTTTGACCCAGTCTCTATTAAAACAAAACAATAATGTCACATTCCAGACCATGCCACCCTATGCTGTTCACTGTGCCGCCTGTGCTGCAAACAAAAGCCTCCTCTCTGTCAGTAGGCACTGAACTGGGTGCAGCTGCCACTGCTGTTGCTTCACTTTACTGGCAGGGCCCAAGCTTCTCAACAGCGCTGATTTACTGGGGAATACAGCCGCTATTTTCTTCCCCAACAGACGCTCTCCCTTCCATTTCTCCCCTCGCCGCCCTCCATGTGCCCCCTTGTTAGGGTTAAAAATTCTTAGCTGCGTCTGTTTGACTCGGCCATGGCAGCAGAGCCAGAGGGAAGCTGCCAGCGCGCACTCCTTCTCTTTGATTCTTGTTTTTTTTCTCTCGGTCCTTAACTCTCGGTCCTGTGCCGTGCTGCAGTCGTTGAGTATGAATGACACCATGGCAGCACTGGCAGCTAAAGACTTGTATCTGTCTCAGTTGCACGCTCGCTGTGTGTTTTTCTTTGTCTTTTTCCTGTTCTTCCAGGGGAATGTCATGTATGGTAAGGGGTGCCAGGGAAGCAGATGGCTTCAAGAAACAGACAGAAAGCAAAAGTGTAGGAGAAACAAATAAGACAATGTGGTGGAGGGACCCTGTGGAGAATATTAAGCACTGCAGGGGATGGAGCAGCTCAGCTAGCCCTCGTAGACCTTAGATTGAAAATGACCCATACGACAATTTTGAAATGGGCTTGTATGAATATTTTCCTGTCTACTACCTCTGTGGCTAAAGTCTGTTAAAGTTTGGGTCTTTAGCTATCAGATATGAAAACATTGTTCTGGTGAACATGTGTCCAGAAATGAGCTGTCAGAAAATCTACTATTCCACATTATTCACACCATTTTATATAAAACTGAGCAGACATGAAAGTTCGTCATTGTAAGTCGGTGCAAACCAGGTAGTCAATATTTAAACTGTGATGGGTGATTACAGCAAATAGTTTGGACAATAATTTTACCCTTTACCTTCATTTTCTCCTCAATAAGTTTGTCTAACTTGTTGTTTTTTTTTTTTAGTAGCACCACGTCCTCAGATCTAAACTTGAATCATCCTCTTAGTTTAGAGAGAGCTTGTAGAATTAAGAACCCATCAGATGGAGACGCGTCCAATCACCATCGATCTGCTCTGACTTCTCGTTTTGGACTCGATGTTAACAAAGTTACTATAATACAATCTTCTAGCTGGAGCAGGAACAATGTTCAAACGACACAGGGAATGTCTACGTTCATTTTTTCAGATATTTATTTATTTAGCTAGTTATTTATTTTATTTGGCAGTTTGACGGGAAACACTGAAACACATCAGAATACAGATACTTTACAATCACATGGTCTGCGTCTACGCTAGGATGCTCCAGTTCATTTTCTTAGTGGTTTTAGCACATAGTTCCTTAAGGGCTCTCTTATACGTCCTAACATTTTATTAGTTCATACATATTGACCAGCGTAGGCTCAACTCCTCTCAGTGGAGGAACCGATGCAAGAGAATGAAGCGAGCACGCAGAGTGATGTGTGACGTGTCTGCCTTCGACTCTCACCCAGAGTTAAGAATCATCAACCTGAAGCACCTGTTCAGATTTAATTAGGGAAGACAAGAGAGGCTCTCCTCGCCTGCACGGAGCTGCAGGTTACTGCCGTAAAGAATCCTGCCGTGTGGTTAGCTGTTTTTAGAGGTGGCTGATAAAGGAACGTGTGTGGCATTCAACGTGTAAGCATATGTGTGTATGTGTGTCCACTCTAGGGTGCTCCAAACTTTGAGGACAGCCCCTCCAGAAAACACAGGCCTGGCCCTCCAAACTCAAAGGATGAGCTCCATTCACCGCCTGGCAACGGTGCTGAGAAATGGAGAAGAGATGGGCAGAACGGAATGGGTGAGCAGTAAATTATCAGCTTTTAGAGGAGAAGACACGATATTTATTTATAGCATTCAGCCGGGGCACTCGGGGAGGGATGAAATGAAATGGGGGTGCACGTCTTTTGCAAGGGGCATCCTAGGTGGTCAGCATTGACCTGCACTAACCCCTTGTATCCTGTCTCATTCTCCCACCCTTCATACTTGTCTTGTACCCAAAGCTCCCCAGACCTCCCTGGTAATTAGGCAACGAGTCACACCCACTCCCTGCCCCCAAAGGCAGTAAATTTTCCTCCCTCTCCTGGCCTTGTGACACACACACTCACACATCCTCAGAATTGAGGCTTTAAGACACCATTCAGCCCGATCCCTACTTGCTTTATCCCCCACTCTACATTTTATCACCACCCCTTGTTTTGTTTTGCTGTCTCAATCCATCAATCTTCCTATTAGCCCTCCATATTACGGAAACCACGGGGAACACCCCCTTTACACCAACCCTTCAAATCTGTCTTCCTCTCTGCACCTCCCTCAGCCTCCTCCACTTGCTGCCGGGTCCCTTTTTCCCTCCGTCCTGCGGTCCGGCCTCATTAGTGCTACCTGTTGCTTTCGACTGATCGCACTCTCCTCCAGCGTTCTGCTGATTCACCTCCAAGTCGAGGTTAACGTCAGACCGTCCTGGGAGGAAGAGATGGAGATGGACGGAGAGAGAGGAGGATTGGGGATGCTGTGGGTGGATGGTTGTGGGGGTAGCAGCACTTTGGGTGGTATGTTTCCTGCGAGGGTGGGACACAATGCCCCCAGTGTTCAGGCAGGCCCACAGGAGCTTGTTTTACAACAGGGGAGGGGCGGCCATCAATGGCCAGATGATGTGAACCACCCTGAGCCGATTCACAGTGACAAACAGCCCGCTCCGAGCAGACCCCCCCCCCCACCTCCACCTCCTCCTCCTCCTCTTTTCTGCTTTCTCCCATCGCCTCCCTCCTTCCCTCCACACATTCTGTTCTGTTGGACCAAAACCAGGGCAGCAGAGAGTATGCAACCGCACCGGCTCAATGGACTGGAAGTGAGGGTGCACATCCACACACATACACATGCACACATACTCCAAATTTCTCACATACATAATGGGCACGCATGCATACACTCGCGCGCACTGACGCACACAAGAACAGACCCTTTCTGCCCTTCTAACGACATCTCAAGCATCTTGCTGGAGCATGAATTGGTATTAGTTTAATTAATCCAGCGTGGCACTTATTTGTGTCCCCCTCTTCTTTCTCAAAAAAGGCAAAACGGCTTGATGACAGCATAATTGCCGAAGAATTGAAGGAGAGCTAGCGTGTCGAGTTGCCCAGTGGGCGGCTCCGCTCTGGAGACCCGTCCCTTCCCTCGGCCCCAAAGTCTGTTAACGTCTGGTCAGTTCGTGCCATTCAAACAGGCCTAATCAACAAGTGCAACACGTCCTCAGGCCCAAAAAAGGCAAAGCAGACCATTGATCGTTGCCTTTCCAATGTTTGACCTGCCATCTCCATGATTAAGGTCCGGTTGAATTTAGGCAGGTAAGATAAAGATGGTAAGAGCTGGTGCTTAAAATGAAGTTATCTGCTAATCACACAACCCCCCCACCCCAACCTAGTGGCCGTACAAACGTAATGCGCTGCTCTGCCGTTATTATTTGCAAGATGTCACTCGTTTGGAAAATGTAAAGTTGGGTCATTCCAAGAAGCTGATGATTACATGCATGTGGAATAAAGTATTTGTTCAGTAAAGTCAACCTTTTTTTTTTATATAGTCCAAGTTACTTTTTGACTCATTATTCCTCTTGGTTATTGGTTGGTTATTGTTGCTGCAATCTTAAGATAAGTGGTCGGACCATCCATCCCTCGGGTGGTACACCTGCAGATCCACCTCAGTAATCCCCATTTTAACTACATTAACCTAAATGTGTGCTATGATGACTGTGGACTTCCATTATGATGAACTTTCACAAAAAGTTTCCAACCTTTTGTGGCGCTTCCTCACATGACTCCACGTCTTAATATTTAGTTTTGTGAGTAATATGTGAGACTGCCAGCTCTGATTTCATGCTCAGGCAGCCTTCGGGCAGAAATGCATCACTAATATCATCTGTGAGTGTTTGGTTTGTTGCTACACAGAAA
The DNA here is from genome assembly GCF_042242105.1 of Pempheris klunzingeri. Taxonomy (NCBI): domain Eukaryota; kingdom Metazoa; phylum Chordata; class Actinopteri; order Acropomatiformes; family Pempheridae; genus Pempheris; species Pempheris klunzingeri. Next base: position 23,799,800 of record NC_092021.1, read on the forward strand.
TCTCAGAATCACAGAAGCCTGTTCAAATATGTTTCACTCTGAAGACTTTTTTTTTGAGAAAGTACAACTTTGAGTTCACACCAGTTGACCTCAGCATTACCACTCCAGACAAAAGCACCTGAAACTACTTCCAGAGTCAAACCCAAAAGGCGGGGAAACAATTTTTGGAGGGTTTGCATGTATGTGTGTATGTGTGTGTGGAAATATCCCAGGCTGCAGCATTTCTTCTTCTATATCACTTTATCATCATCTGTAGTACACCTGTGTCACTTCCCAGTTTCCTTTTGAAAGGACCATCATCGAGCTTGCAGCAGCCAGTCTTTGACAGAATAGTAAATGCACGGTTGTATTTGGGGTCGACGTGCTTCACACTGATGGTGTGAGCAGTACCAGCCCGAAGTTGAAGCTAAAATCCTCCCACTCGCGCTCTTGACTTGCTCACATGCTCTGGTTGGAGAGGGTGGGGGGGGTGACAGCTGGTTAGCACTGTGGTGGTAATAAAGTAGTCCGCCCCTTTGTTAGGGATGATGAGCTTGTGTTTGTGTGATGGGATCAGGAGGCTGATAGTCAGAGTGAAGGAATGTAACCCAGCCTCTCAGTCCCTCCATATGACGCTAATTGCAGCAGAACGGGGATGGCCTGGGCTGCTTGTGTACACCATTGTTATTCCTCAGCCTATTGTCTCCGGCCTTCTGACAATCGCCATCTGAATGAAAGCCTGTTAAGTCTGGCAGATCCCCATCATTAGACCCCTTTACACCCATTGTGATGCAGCACTGAGGATACTGTAGGGCTATCGGTGACTTTCAGCAGGACTGAGGCCACGTGCACAATGGCAGAATTAAATTTTCTTTTTGTTTAGGCCGTCCACCTGCACAAAGCCAGCATGCTCTCCACGTTTGAAACCTTTGGTTCAGGGTGGATACGTTTGAAATGGCACTTGTAGACTGGATTATTTGAAGTAACGTGAACATAACACAGTAATACATGTATCCATAGATCAAACTCTAATCTTGGTGGTCATTATAGTTATTTTTTTTAAAAGAACGTTCTGTTTTTTAAAAACGTACAACACATAATGTACAACTGAATCTGTTGAGGTGTCATGGTCAGGTGTCCAAATCCTTAAACTTTCAGTCATTTGACGATCAAAAATAACTTATTTCAATTTAAGAAAACATAGAACATAGTTTCCATGTTTCCATGTAGATGCCTTGGCATGTCTTTTTTTCTGATATAACGATTACCAAAGATTACCTGGGATCAAATCACATTGCTGATGACAAAAACAGATGTCAATGCTAAGACCTGCAATGTGAATTCAACAGTGCAGTTCAAAGACAGTTGAACAGTGTTTTAACCTGCTGAAGACGTGTGAGTGTGTCCATTCAACCCCAGCACAGACCAGGTGGTGGTGCTAAAGCAGTTTTGCTGCATGACAACCAAAAGTTAGTGAAGAAGAAGGGAAACATTTGGCCAATGTGGATGGTGAACTTTCAGAGTAACCTGCAACTGACATTTAATTAGCATGATTACATTCAGCTGAATGAATTAGATCTGATGTAGCAGACTTAGATACACAGTTGCCAGATTATTAGGTATAAAAGTAAGGTAATCTAACACCATAATCCTGAAATAAACCCTCATGAGGGAGACTGATTATAAAATAAAACATAAGTAGTGGCTAATAATCTGCCTTGTGTGTGTCACTATAGCTACAGTATCTTTGTGGCCAATGCTGCTTTCTGAGTGACAGGGTTTAAATCACATCATTGATTAGATGCTCAGCAGGATTAGTTCATTCACAGTGAACAGATTATTATGTAGCTCGCTTGTTACTTTTCTTTAAAATCATGGAAACAAAAGTGAAATTTCAGGCTCAATATATTCCAGAACTTTTTAAAGGTCTTTTAAAAAAAACTTTTAAAATAATTCCAGCATTTTATTGACAGCATCGCTCCAGTGGATTTTTTTTTGTGTCCACCAGAGTTTGGTCATGGATGCACTATGGACACAAACCGCCAGCTGGCCTGCTTTGGGCAGTGTGCGGCTCAGTCTTGTTTCCGTCTCCCTAAAACAAGCATCTGGAGGCCCAGGGAGTGAATACAAGTGTGAATATATTCATCCTCATGCTGCTTTGTTAAATCTCTGGGCGTAAAGCCGTTGTACCCCCGTGCCCTCCCGGGTGACCCCCGAGGATCAGAGACCAGGTTGTCGAAACATTTGTAACATTTGGCCAAAGCAAATCTCAGGCTGCCTGTTGAATTGAAGCTCAGACCAAAGAGGAGGAAAAAAAAAATCCCTCTGGAACCCTCAAAACACTCCTTACACTGGACCAGGACCCCCCTCTCGTTCCTTATCCCTCACACACACACACACTCACACACACCGAGCATGGAGGCTCAACCCCTCACAACCTCCAGCAAATCCCCTTTATCTTTTCCCAGCCAGATGGGGCCGCTGGAATAATAGCCCAAGCCCAATGAGTTCCATTCAATTTGTCATGCCGTCTAAAGGAGCTTGTAAGCTTCCCATTTGCAGTTATGTTATAGTAACCATGGGAGGCTCTGCAGTGTTAGGACTTAATTACCTCCTAATAGCTGTTGTAGAGATAAAGCCCCCAGCCAGCATAACCTAACACTGTCCAGCCCCTGAGACACAGGGGCGTGAAGACTCCCTCCGCAGCCAGGATCCACATGGTTTATCATGTGTTAGATGGGCTGCACTGCCTAAATTGGCGACCTCTTCCCCCAATATGCACCTGTGCAGGTTAGCAGATGAACCACCGGGCTGGTCTGACTTTGGAAGAACTCCCCAGATGATCACAGCTGCCACTGTTTGTGAATTCCTATTTTAAAAGTACTTTCATTTTTTTTTTCTCGTGTGCCTTCATATGTACTTCTACTCTTCTACCCTGGTCTTTTTCATTTCAATTTCAATTTGTCGGTTTGTTGAGCACCACTTTGGTCCAGACCCAATCACCTTAATTCATCGACTGGAGTCCCATGAGACGCGGTGCAGAGACACTCATGGTTCCCATAGTTTGTGTAATTTGTTGAATATAGACGTGGAGCTCTTGTATGAGCAAACCTAACAGAGAATAAGTGGTGCTATAGTTTTAGGAAAAGAATAATTCTGCACATTACAGACATGACGGCCATGAACAAGGATAGAAGCAGGAAGTGAAGCTGCCTGCACTACATGCCTGTCAGAGCATGAAGATGGCAAAATAATGTACAGGATTCCTCACCAAATATCATAACATGATGACTTATCTGCTGCTATTTTGTTATAAATGTCCCCGTCGTGGGACTAATACAGGAATATCTATTCTCTATTCTCAGTCTAGAGGAGGAAGATGGACGCCCACAAAGAGGATTTAATTTTACACGTTCATTTCATCTCTCAGAGAAGAAACGTTATGCTCTGCTTAACCTCCTCTGATGTTTACTGCGTTACTCTTCTCACTGAATGATGGATGGATTTTCTCTGGTTTTCTTCACTTTTTAAGGTTTTGCAATTCTGCAGTTGTCATCTAAGCAAACTGCCCTCTTTTGGAGAATGGAGAGTCCTTTGTTGTCTTCTCCTTTTCTTTGAACATGAAGGCACCTGAGTTATCTGATTGGTGGGGAACAAGCCATGCAGATATAACGACTTATGAACTCCCAAACAGTATCTCCCACATAAGATGTGTTCAGATCTGCAGCTCTACTTTATAAAGTCTCATCAGATCAGATGCAAATTCAGGGCACGCTTGCAGTGCCACTTTTCTTTATTTAGATTATCACTAACTTCCTGTGCTGACACTCAACTTTGCCACTGAATGTACAGTAAATCTCAAGTGCAGGAGCTCTGTGTGTGAGTCCAACGAGGACACACTGTCTCACACACACACACAGTAACAGCAGTGGTGGTGGTGGCAGGCGGCATCTCGCGTTCCTCACCACAGATTTCAACAAAAGCGAGAATTTTGCTTCATTTCGTTCCAAGATTTCACAGAGAAAGAGATCGAGGGGGAGAGCCAGGACATTATTCATGTCTTTCAGTTCATCTGGCCTCAGCCGATCAGCTCCCCAGACAGAAAGAGAAACCCTCTCTCGTGTTTTTCCACCCTCCTCTCTTTTCTGCTTTTTTTTTTTGTTCCCTTTCTTTTTTATTTTGGAGGCAGATTAGCAGGATTAAGTATGGCTCACATATGCTCCTCCTCACTATTGGTATTCACTACGGCACCGGGCCTACTGCCACCCAGACTGATGGACAGAGAGAGGCAGAAAGAGGGAGATGATGGCAGTGAGGAGTGCGGTGGTGGGAGTCAAAGTTGGAAGGGAAAAGGAAATGTTTAAAAACACCCCAGTCCTCATACTTTGGTTACATTTGGTTCCCAGTTTGCTGGGAAACCAGTTTTCCAATCACTTGAAACTTTAAGAAAACAGCATGAAAGGATATTTTGGACAGTGATTTTTTTTTTTTTTTTTTTCGATAGAGCTTCCAAACTTTGGGAAAGCTCTGTTTCAGCATGACAATGGCCTGTGCACAAAGACGGCTCTGGTTTCTCCCAGTTTGGTGTGGAAGAACTTGACTGACCCTCACAGAGCTCTGACCTCAGCAGCACCTTTAGGGTGAGCCAGACCTTACTGGAGGAGAGCCTGAGACCAGGAGCAGAGGGTGTCCAGTTAATCCTCATGGTGAAGCTGGTTGTAATGAAAATAATCAGATTTTATACCAAATAATTTTAGGTTTTATTCAGGAAATAAACAAATCACACTAGTTTTGTATAATGTGTAACTGAAATAAGGCTGTTTCTGATTTTTCATATTCTTTTAACTCTTATTTTGTGTTTTTTTCTTTATTTTAAGTATCTATTGATTATGTTCAGCGCAGCAGTCTGACCATTCATGATATAACTATACTGCAAACTGCTGGATGGAGGGGTGAAACGCACCCTCCAGCTAACAAGTGCTAACAAGACGAATGAAACAAAGAGAAAATCATGTTTTTTTTTCTAAGATCCACATTTGATTTTCACGTGGGATGGCACAAACCCACTCATGTCAACTGGGTGACAACATTTAACATGAATGATTTGATGCTGCTTTGAATTTTGGAGTTGAAATATCAGTTTTCAGAAAAAATGCTTTAATGCATCACAGGTTAATTTCTAACAACTTTGTTTTGGGACCCCAGTGTGATTTTACAGGACATTTCTAAACCCTGACTGTGTTCTCAAAATAATTTGAGGGTATTTATATTAATTCTATTTATAACAAAAACTTGATGTATGTTTAATAAGCATGATAAGGCTTTTCTATCATGTGACCCCTCCTACACAAAATATTTGAACCTAGAAATAATTCAAAAGGTTTAGAAACTCTGTGGTTTTAGATCAGGAGATTTATTCCTTCACCAGCCTGTGATTGATCAGAGAAACCAATAAGTCCTCCATGATTCCTGATGGATGTCCGTAACTTCAGTGGCTGCTTTTTAAAAACGTGATCTCACCGTGAGACTGTGGGAATGTCTAATGAAGCAAGTGGAGGCTCAGACACAAACCTCCTGATTTAAAATGCCACTTTAAGCGCCCTCATTACCATAATCTTATTTAACGGGAGTAAACACGCAGACGGACAGAGGACGGAGAAAACAAGCAAATAACGGCGTGTGTGTGTGAGAGAGAGTGTGTGTGTGTGTGTGTGTGTGTGTGTGTGTGTGTGTGTGTGTGTGTGTGTGTGTGTGTGTGTGTGTGTGTGTGTGTGTGTGTGTGTGTGTGTCGACCTTGATTTAGTCTCATCCATGTGACACCTGACTGAAGGGGAAAATACCCGTTTCTGATTGGCTGCCAGGTGACACCTAAAAGCCCCTGGCAAACACTTCCGGTCAGCTGTTCTGAGAACTTCGGTAACCATGGCAACGGAGTTTAAAAAATATATATATTTTTTAAAAATGTTTCTTTTTGTTTTTGTTTTTTTTTAAACGTATTTAAATTGTTTTAAGGTTCTTTTTTATGACGAAGACCAACATTTCTTTAACTCCCATATTTGTTTTTGTAAATATAACTGAATGTTGCTGCATTTTCAGTTTTTATTTTATAGATTTTTCTAAATTATTATATAATATTCTGAGCTCAAATTTCAATATTAAAACCCACCTTTTTAATAAATCCATCCTGACTGTGCAGAATGAGCCTGTCAACTCTCCAACTGTTTATTCTCTCAGTGACCTCAGACAGGGAGGATATTCCGGGCTCAGTCTTAGGAAAACACTTGTAGAGGCAATTAGCGCTGATTGCGTCTGACTGCACAATCCAACTTGTCATATTTGCGGACAATGCCGCTGTCAGGTTGAGTTAGGTCCGAGGCTTTGGGCCCTTGTGCCGGCCAGAGGCCGCCGGAGCCTCCAGCAGCAGGCCACACTGCTATCGCTGGCTGCAGACTAATTGAAATGTTACGGATCATAACCGTTAAAAACAATTTTGCACACTTCATTAATTGACGTTAAAGATGCACTTTAACGGCAGCTGCTGGTCGACAGCGGGTAGAAACGGAAAACATCGTATTAACACGACAAACTGCAAGCAGGAAACATATTGCGCTGCTTATGAGGCTTCGACCCGTTTTTACTGTTCATTTGAAGGCGCGACGTGATTTTCTGGTCGGATGGACCGCAGTTTAACAACAAATAAATACATAATGTGAGGAAAAGGAACGAGTTTCCATCAGAATAATGGTGCAAATATTGTATAGATGAATAAAAAAATGCCAGGATATTAAATTTAAAATAATTTTCAGACATTTATTTAAAAAAAAAACAACAATTATTTAGTCACAAAACGAAATTAACTATAATTTCTGCACATCATTAAAACGGTCTGATTTATTGTTTTACTGTTCACGGATCCTGAGCAGCACAAACACATTACCACCCACTACTGAAAGGGAAAATACGGCTTATTCTGTGCGTAATTACGATAAAAATCCATCCAAACGCAGGCCAACATTTTCACAAGAAGGGGCCCTGAAGGAGCGAGTGTGTCTGATTTCACTTAATGCGGTGTGTTGATAATTACATCAGGCTGGAGGACCCTCCGTCGCCCTCCCTCCCTCCCTCTCTGCCTCCCCCTCGCCTCCCTGCACGGAGCTGATTGGTCGCAGGGAGGGAACCGGGACAGAAAGTGCGTTGTCCCGGTGACCCGGCCTCCGTGCGCCTCAGCCCGCTATAAAACCCCGCGGACGCACGCAGGCGTGCCAAATGGACTGTCAGACGCGATTTGGAGTAACAAGTGGATTTGACGTTTAGGTTTTCTCACCATCGCGCTTGGAAACACTCTTGGTAGGTGTTTGATTATTTGTTTTTAGACATTTAGTGACATTTGTGGCTGTTTTCCTTGTGCTTTATATATGCTGAGCCAGACGCAATTAGAAATAGAGGATAGGAAACCTTTATTCCTGATGCATGTTATTCTTTAAGTGATGATTCAATAACAAAATGATGGAGATACTTTTTTTTTTTTTTTACCAGAATAGCCTTTAAACAGGCAGCCAACTCAAAGCAACTTTATGTTTTTGGCTTAGTTTTTTATTAATAACTAAACTGGATCAGCACTCGTTGTGAAACCGCCATAAAGTGGACAGTCTTTTGGTTTTGCTGGTGGCATCACATGTGGATTTTTGGGGGTTCAGTGAATTAATTAAAACGTATTTTTCAGAGCACCGTGCTGGAACAGGATCATGGAGTCAGATACGAGCCGCGTGTCCAGCAGACCGTCATCTCCCGAAGTGGACGACATCTTCATATCCACCCTGAAGAAGTCTGTGCACGGCTTCTCCGGCGCCGTGTCCTCCACACAGAGCGACACTCCGCTAGACATGGCCGGCCTGCACGGCCTCTCCGCCGACGAGGACGACTCCATCTCCCTCAGGCTGGCCAAGAAAGACCGTAAACTGCTGTCAGAGGGCGAGCTGCAGACCATCCGCCTCAAGATCAACAGCCGGGAGAGGAAAAGGATGCACGACCTCAACGTGGCCATGGACGGGCTCCGGGAGGTCATGCCCTATGCGCACGGACCGTCTGTGCGTAAACTCTCCAAAATCGCCACCCTGCTGCTGGCTAGAAACTACATCCTGATGCTGAGCAACTCCCTGGAGGAGATGAAGCGGCTGGTCAGCGAGATCTACGGCAGCAGCGGACACCACGGCGGCTTCCACCCATCAGCCTGTGGGACTATGACACACGCGGGGCCCGTGCCGGGACACCCAGCTGCTTCCCACGCCCACGCCCCGCACCCGGCGGTGCATCACCCGCTCCTCCCGCCGGCTGCAGTCACCACCGCCTCCCTGTCTGCGCCCGGCATCGCCGCTATCACCTCGGTCAGACCCCATCACGGACTCCTCAAAGCGCCCGCTCCCAGCGCGGGGCCGCTGGGCAGCAGTTTCCAGCACTGGGGCGTTGGCACCGGGATGCCCTGTCCGTGCAGCATGTGCCAAGTCCCGCCCCCGCATGTGTCCAGCATGAGCGCCGTCACCATGCCGAGGCTGAGCAGCGACTCCAAGTGACTACAAACTACATGGAGACGAACTTTTGGGGTTGTCACAGACTCTCTCCCCACATTGTTACGCTTTTTATTTATCCTCGTCGCTGAATCCGTCCCGTCGACGGAGCCAGCAGAGACCAACACGTTGATTCTCCTCACTGGGACTTTGGGGTTTGCAACTAACTTAGTGTTTTATGGTAATAACCTCAGTTGTAACAGGTGTTTCCTCCCAGAGCTCCTCCAGCACAACGAGGCGTCCGCGTATTACTGGAAACCTTTGACGGCCCCGCGCCTCTCTGCAGCTGTTTTAAGATCAACTTTAGTGGCTGCTGGTTAATTGCCTTTCCCTCTGTGAGCCTGCAGGGGAAAAGGAACCAAAATCAAACCACATATATAGAGTGTAAATATGTAGATGGATTCCTCTGTTTAAATAGTCGCAGATATTATATATTAGAGTCTTGTTAATGTGTGGGAAGCCCCCCACCCCTCACATGTTGCACCTGCTTTATTCTGTCCATCTTATTCAATGCTTCTCTCCTTCTTTTCTCCCAAGTAGGCTGTCGCTCTCTGTCCGACGCAAACAATGACCACTTCTTTATTTTTTTAATAAAAAAAAAACTGAAAATGATATTTATTTACTTATTTTGGACGGGAATTTCAGATGACTCTCGGATTCTGTTGGGTTTTGAAATGTAAAATAAAGACGATTAATTGAAAAATGGAGAAAGTTTGGTGATTTTTTTTCTTCTCCTCTTGTGTGTGTGTGTGTAGCTTAAACAATAAAAGGATGAACCTGCCTGACTGAGCTCTGAAGCAGCACTGACACCCAGCAGATCACAGACACACTGAACACCAGCACTATTGCAGACAATAAACCACATCAAACAAACAGTAGTTTATATGCTGGATGGGTTAAAAGACGTTTTAGTCTTTAACAAATCCACAATTTCACCTAAAAACTGACTTTTATTATAATTTTGATGTTGAAACATAGGAGTTGGAGATGACGATGATGATATGTAGGACAGGTGAAAACACAATGACCTTCACTGAGCTTTGCTTCCATTAAAAGAAAACTGGAAAATTGTTTCATTTCAGGATTCTTTGCTAAAATGAGACATTTTTGTGATTATGAGCTTTATGAGTAAAATAGATTTAATAGAAAATCATTCTAGCAGCTTTTAGGTAAACAGAGATTCAGGTGTTTAGTTCTTCTGAGAAGCTTTTGACTTTTCAATAACTTTAATCTCAATTAGTCCCATATACACTCATGATGTTCATTTAATAAAAACAGACATTTATGTTTTATGTTGTGTAATATTGTGGCCCTGGAGGAACAAACTTGCTCAGAGCTCCTCTCTCCTGCTGGATCGTATTCAAATATCGCCAAAATCAGTGTTTGCGCTCCTTCACAGCTGCACACAAGGTGACTTCAGCTGGTTGGGAATCAGCTTGATGTCAAACACAAACCCAACAGTGTCACCAAACGCTGGTGATTTTTACAGGCACCTGTGCTCTCGTCCTGTGGTAAAGAGCCGAGAGACTGATACAATACAAATGCTGAATGCTTTTTTTTTTTTTATTTCCTGACCTGTAGGAGAAGAGAATGAGGGTGAAAAACTGGATTTGAAACCATCAGCTTTGTAAAATATGCGTGTAAACAGCCGCCAAAGACGCACACAAAAAGCTCTGCTGGCAAAAAGAAGCCAGTGATGAGTAAAGGCTGGTACACTTTAGGAAAAGGTAGCAGCTGCATAGCAGATTGTGCATGCTGTTGCAATGTTTTCCGAAGGCTTTTGAAGCTGGAACGATATGAACTAAATCTCTGAATATTCATGCACGCATTTGTTTATTCGTCTCATTACTGGAATTGAATTATTCAAAGTCCTTCAGCGTTTTGTAGGACGTTTCAGAGAGGAAGAGGTCATTTGGTGCAATTCGACAAAGCATACAGTCTATTTACAGGTGAACTATGAGGCAACCGTTCTTTAAAAATGTCTCCGCATGTGGAAACATAACATCTCAAAGTAATGGAGCAAAAAGATCAAATTCATACTTTATATTCTGAATTTTACTATTTGTTGCCAGTGATTTCTTCCTCTCCTGCACAGTCAGATGGATCCACATCAAGGAGATACTTTGAGCCATCACTGCTGTTCGTTTGTCCATTTGTTCTCAAGGCAGATGTGGCTCAAACTGTGCAAAAATACCACTGACTTCTGTTCGAGACAAAGCTTATGAGGCGGTTCTAATGTTAAACACTCATCAGCAGCCTATTGATTCAGCCTTCATGTCACACTGTACACGTTCTTGTCAAATGGCTTGTCGGCCCTCAGGTGTGTTTGGCTGAACAGACTTGGCCATGAAAAAAAAAAAGAAAAGCTAAACAATAGAATTTTTCTTGTTTTGATGAATTAAAGAGAGAGGGAGTGAGAGACTTTAATGCTCTGCACACACAGATGTTTCCAGTTGTTTTAAACAGATGTCGGCTCAGGTTGAAGCAAAGTAAAGAGGTTTGTGCATCCAGATCCCTTTTTAGAGCCTCTTTGTCAGTGTGAGGACATTTGCTCCTGTGATAAGTCCAGGTAGGCTACGGTGCCTCTCCTCAAGGTGTCAGGTGTCCCACACAGTCCAGAGAAGAGGTGCAATCAGGCACAATAAGTGGACACACCTGTGTGAGTGGACTCTAAAGGTGACAGCGGCAGAACCAGGACCCTGAAACAGAAGCAGAATAATTCATTTTAACATTCATGACTGTGTTTTCCTTACTGTGACATGTCGCGGTGTCTTCTGTGCCCACAAAATCTCGACACACCCAACACACACCTGGCTGTTGGTGTTAACGTGCCCACTTATTGGTTCCTCATATACCATAATGATGAACACCAGGCCAAGCATACAGCTGTGTTGAGAGTTAGCAACACATGTAGATGGTACATAAAAGCATAATCTGTAGGATAATTTGTTTTAGGACATCTGCTTTACCTCGGGGGTCTTAACCCCCACGGGTGTCACGTGGTGCAAATGTGTCTGTGCAGCACTCAGTTAACATCGATTACCAAGTATCATATTGAAGAAATAATTAGACCTCCCCCCTTCCTCCATGATTCACTTTCTTTAGTCTGAATTTCAACATCGTACTCTTAATAATTGGACTCTATGTAACTGTAAATTCCAAACTTCTCTGGTCAGGAAGTCCAGAAAAGCACGTTGTAGAAATGAGTTGCCAGTGAAAGTTGTTGCCATTGTTTTTCTCCTGTGCCGCCTCGTGGTTTTTAGATGCATAAAAGTTGAAATATCCTCTCTTTTCTCAGCACAAGGCCGGAGGCACACCACTCATCAACGCCACGCTTTGGCCCAGGCAGCCCGTTAAATCAGCCAAGAAGCTGGCTTCACTACCTTCACACGTCTGTCCCGGTAAGTGTGGTGGGAACTGTGGGACGATTGGAAGTTTCAGGCAAAAGTTTGATATTAGCAAGATTTAATCACAATGACCTACATAATCCAAGGTCATCCCATTGTTCAGATACTAATGGGTGAGCACAGGCCTGGAGTTGTTGTGACTCTCTCTTGTGGGCACGATGCCAATTACTCTGCCGATAAACAGGCTAGCTGGGTAGTTAGCTGAGAGAAGAGAGCTACGGAGTCCGTGTCTCCAGTTTTCCTCCTGTTAATCACATTTAATCGTCTGGTTGTGCACACAAACCCTCTCCACAGGTTCACCACGCTGTTTCGTGCTTTGCCAAGACAAATTTGAAGCAGTTTATCCGAGCTGAGGAGCACGTGTCCCAGCAGATACTTGATTTCTAGGATTTGTACAGTTTTACAGTATGTTTTATTTCTTTAGAATACGTGGTTATTATCACTTTATCTTATAAGTCAAACTTATTCTTCTTATTCTGTCTTAGATCAGCCCACAAAGACTCACACTCCCTCTTTCACTATGCTGGTACTGGCGAACAGCAGGTCACACACACACACACAGCACTCTGAGATGAAGGCTGCAGCTTAACAATGTTTTGCTGTTGTGTTTAGTTGTTATCAGCCCCTTTTTGAAACATGTGAACATGCACATTTAACTGCATTTGAGAAATATAGGGGTAGTTTCTTTAGTGGGCTAGTTCCATCTGAAGTTGTTAGCAAACCCTCGATCCGGTTGTTAAACCTTCTGGCTCACTAGCTGCTAGTCAGGAGTCATAGCATCCTGTTTGAGACGGATGAGGAGGAGCCCTGTGTAGCTTATGGCTGGAGTGACCTGGTGTCACTTTTTATGAGGGCCTGCACGGCATTTTGTCTCATCTCTCTCAAGCTGCTAATTGTGGCTTTCTCCCACTGTTTCCTTGCTGTTAGGCTGTTTAATCCAAGAACAATAATCTACAGAACTGCTCCAAAAACTGAAACTGACATTCTTCTTACCTTTTCTTTACACTTTAGAATAATAGGCTGCACATCATAGTGTGTTTATCATTATCATTAAGCATCATCATTATAATATCTTATGACTCCTCTTTTTTTTTTTGTCTTGGTTTGTTTTTGATGTCGTGTCGTTTTCGTACAAAAACCTGCGTGTGTGTGTGTGTGTGAGGCGTGCATGTGTACCTGCTTGCATGAACCCAAGTCAAAATGAAGTGTATTTTTCTAACTGAGAGTATATTATTGGTGTATACGTGCGTTAAACACTTGAACACTTTATGCACAGGTGCAATATCGGCCAACTGGACTACCTCACACTCACACATATTTATATTTAGCTAAGCTGAATTCGGCTGCTTGTTTCATCTCTATTATTTCATTATGTTAATTGTTTATATTTTGTTCTCCTAGATGTGTACATTTTATTTTATTCTGCTCTTTTTCTTTTAGTACTTCTATTTTATATAATACCTACATTTTTTAATATTTTATTCTATATATTTATTGTGGCTTAAACCGGGACCTGAGAGCATAATTTCGTACTACCCCATGTGTAAATGTGTGTTCCTTGAATCCTTAAAGGTATAATTCTGCACATATACTTGCTCCTCTGAAGGCGTATTGTATCTTTGAAGTTTCATTGATGAGTTTTAAATGTAAAAGTTATTAAACTCAAAATAACACAGTGATTAATAGATAGTAGTTACATTCATCCAGACAGCGAAGGTCTTTGTCTTTTGGAGACATTTTGGAGGATTTGACGCTCATGAGAAGGATTTTCTTCCGTACGATCACATAAACATGGTGCTAAAGTTAAAAGAGAAACTGACTGAGTGGCATCTTTTAAGCTCTGCCTGAACACTGTGGCCAGTAGCAGCTGGGCTTCACATGCCTGTGGCTGGATTTGAATAAACAGCTCCTTATACACTGTTGGTGGCATGCTGACTTATCCATTGATGCTGAGAGTCTGGGGTTGATTCTGTGACAGTTTAAATATTCATAACTTTGGACAGAAGGGGAGCATCAGTCTTACACTGTTGTAACTGGATTTAAACCTTCCCGAAAACACTGCACAGATGTACACTCTTTCACGTCTGCGCATGGTGTTGTGTTAGCTGAAAGGATTAAAGATTGGTGGGATGCTTCAAAGGTGGCGGAATAACAGAAAGAGAAACAGAGTCTATGATGGAGCAAAGGAGGAATAAGGGAGAGAAGATAAACAAACAGAGAAGCTGTCAGAGACAAAGGCAGGATTTAGCACTTACAAGGGAATAGATGGAGCTCTAAGGTGAATATGAGACCCCAGAGGTCACTCTTTCTCATGGGACTAATGTTTATTTCAGCACAGCCTCATCTGCTCACCCTTAGCCACCATTAAAAAGACTGTGATGGACTCTAACCCGCACAAAGAAACACTGACTGTATGGGTTCGACGAGCAACAAGTGGCTTTCGCTTTGTATCATATCTAAAGTAATTCTTTGACATTTTGGGAAATGCACATATTTCACTTTCTTGCCAGAAGTTAGATGAGACTGAGATCGATCCCGCAACTGCACATGTTTTACTTGTTTTTGCTCTTAAGTTGCACAAATCCAACAAACAAGATATAACGTGCTAATTCATGAGCTTCAGCGGTGCCGGTAGGTGGATGATGTCACTGTCAGACAAAGCTGTGCTCACAGTTCATCCATGTCCTCAGGCTTCATGCTAACTGACTGCTAGCTGTAGCTTCAGATTCATCCAACAGATATAAGAGCGGCACAGATCAACTGTTCCAGATACTTTTTACTTTAAGGAGCACTTTAGTGTTGTGGCTCAAAAGTCTGTTTACCGTTCCATCATTCGGATGCAGTGCCACGAAATTTTTACAGACAATCATGGTCCACAGAGGAGGAATCCTCAGGATTATTCATCAGTATTCATCAGGATCATTATAACTTTGATGATATCGTGACTTTTCAGACTCAGCTGGACGTGTTTAGATAAGACGGGGAACACAGGAAACTGTAGACTGCTGTAAACACTTTAGTTGTCAATGGTATAATACATGTAACATTAATATATATGTGTATGTGTGATGATATATGTATGGTAACATGATCCATTCACAACATGGAGGGCGCTTTTGCCTCTGCAATTTGAAGCGATTTGTCTTTTTTATACAATTATTTATTTCCAAGTTAGCAGCAGCAGACAGCTCTGATCCTGAGGTCTGGAACAGTCCACTGAGTCTGACATTAACAGGCTGGGAGATCATTGCTGGTAATGGGTCAATCATAGGTTTACAAATTGGACCAATACAGACCACCTATAGGCTTGGTTTGATTTGTAATACAGCAAAGTTTGGGACAGGGCAGTTTTGTCTGGTTTTCTGAATCCTTTTCAGTAAAGGATTGTTTTTATTTTGACGATTTGTGCGCGCTGACTTCACCATGTGAGGTCACGTTAAGAGGTGCAAAAATCTGAGGGGCTGGTTCTCCATATTTTATACCATTTTTAAATTCATCAGGATATTTCTGCAACACTAGATACTTCACCACCTAACAATGCTTTTGTGTGTGTCTGTGTGTGTCTGTGTGTCTGTCCAACAATCTATGGACAGCAGCAGATGAACTCCTCGATCGGGTGGATCAATGTGTTTAGTAAAAGCCCAGAGGGACAAAGACAGAAGGGAGTGAGAGAGAGAGTAAAGGAAAGCGAGAGAAACAAAGCGAGAGAGCAGAAGATCTATTGAGTGTGTTTTTTGTGGCTGAAGAATCGTCCCCAGTGGCTTTGAAAAGAGGGATAATCCTGTCAAGTAAGCAGACCTTTGGATATTCATGACTGGCCGAGCGGCTCCGCGGACTGAAGGAGGACACAGTCAGGATGGGATTAAACATCAAAGTGAATCTGAGGAGTAGAGGACTGGGACATGAATCAACCAATGCAGAAACACAGAGGTCTCAGAGGGGTGTGCTGGGGGCCAGTGGGGGCCAGTTGTCTGGTGTGTGGACAGCACTTTGATAAGGGCCTCCCTAAATGCCATTCAGTGGAGTGATATGATGTGGTGTGTGCACCTGCCCCCCAATCTGAGAAACACATACATAAGCATCAAATGTACCAACAAAATAAGTTCTCATTACCGTCGTCCTTCGGTCTGTTGGGGGGCTGACGAGGAGAGTTGTGGTGCCAAAACTGAGCATGCAATGATATTCAAGGTTTTTCCAGTTTGGTGTGGAAGAACTTGCCCGGTCTGCACAGAGCTGTGCCAAACCCCATCCAGCACCTTCGGGGTGACCTGGAATGCAGACTGTGAGCCAGACCTTATCACCCAACATCAGCGGTGCACCTCACTAATGCTCTTGTGGCTGAAAGGCAGTCAGGTTTAAAATCTGGTGGAAAACCTGAAAGTGGAGGCTGGTGCGTGGTTGTATGGCATTTCCTGCATGATAAATATCCAGGGAATAGAGTGTAAAACAACCCAGCTCAACATGCAGATCCAGATTTTACGGGACCATAGGAAAACGAGGAACATTGGCAAACTGTGCAGTGTTGAAATCAAAGTCCATTTCCCAGCTCCAGCTAATTTGACTTACTAACTAGTCTCACCCCTATTGTTCAGACAGATACTTGTGGGTACTTATGCACCAAATGGTGCCACTGGAGCCTAAAAGGAAAAAACAGAAATCGGCAAACCTCTGGGAAAACCAGGGAAATGCTCCCAAGACTCGTCTCCACACTAAAGTGATAGCTGGTCTCCTGTTGTGATGAACCACTTACTACAAAGGGGGCTTTATTTCTTGTAATACTGGCTCAAGGAATGCGACAGGGAGGGAGTCCACACAAGAGATTTACTTTAAAAAAGCACTGAGGTTAACACGAACAAACAGTGGAGCGTGTAGATCAGTACCGTCAGCAGTGAAAGCCACACGTGGATGTGTGGTTAATGTGGTGTGGAGGCGGTGGAGGTGCCCACCAGAAGGACAGTGATGCAGGGTGGACGTCAGCTGTAGGATGGGAGAGACGGAGTGAACACATGGACCAGCTTTCACAGCCTGAGAGCCTCGCTCAGCGTGATCAGCTGATCAGCTGATCAGCGTCCCATGTCAGCCAACTGCCTGCTCTGTGTGTGTGTGTGTGTGTGTTCTTACTAAGGGTACCTTTGGGGGACACATTATAATTGGGGACGACATGTCCAATTTCCGACAAAAACTGTCTCCAATTAGGGGAAAGCTGATTTTTGGGCCAGTGATTGAGGTTACAGTTAGACAAGTAGCAGTTATGGTTACAGTTAGGGTCAGTCTCCGCGAAATAAAGTCTGTGAGTCTGTGTAATGTCCCCAAAAATGACCTAATTAATCGACAGTGTGTGTATGTTGTGCTGATGACGTCCCATATGGTTTATTGACCACCTCACGCTCATGTCCCTTGGTCCTGCCAACACTGACTGCTGCTGGCAGCTGGGACGTTTGGACAAAGAAGCTCAACGTGACAGGATTCAGGGAACCTAGAGTGCTGTTGGGAAACACACACACAGGGTGTCCTACAGTTGGCTGAAGGAGTTTGAATTTATGCAAAGACCTTGACAGTTTCGCTTCTATTGAGGGAAATGGATGGATCTGTGCTTGCACCGTCACAAAAAGTCGATTCAGACAAGATCTGTATTCATATCTCTTAGATTCACCAAGAGCTGAAAACCAAAGATAAAAACAGGATGTGACTACATCTCTTCAGTACATTTTATAACAGAACATATCCATCTATAATAGATACATAAAAGAGCAAATAAAGACATATACATAGATTAAATAAGCTTGTCATCACTGGTTAAACTACTTTGGTCCTATAAGAGACCATCACCCCTTCAGCAGCCTTCATCTCCAAACCTAAAGCTGTTTCTGGTGACGAGAATTCAATTCACTTTACTTGTTTTGCTTTTATTCGTCCCTCAATGGGGCAATTTAATGCAAGTGAGCGTGTAAACGGAGATACACATGAATCTAAAAACACAAATCTATTATATTTACACCAGAATTACTTTACACATACACAAGAATTAAGAGCAGTGGCCAATCAATCCATGGCTTCACACCTCAAAGCTATTCTAGCTTAAGTCTGCTGACACAGTACAGAAATAATTATGTTCAATAAGTTCTCCAGATTAAACAGACAAAAAAAAAAACAGTGTTTCTAATTGGTGTCAGTGGTGACTATGTTAAGCATGAGTGACTGTTAGGTTTGGACAGTTAGGTTTATAGTTAGCAGAAACTGATGCTGACACACTAAACTAAGCTGGCGACCATTATAAACATTAAAGCTGCTGAACATTAACAAGTCAACATTGTAATTGTGAGCACGTCAGCATGTCGACGTCACTGCTGCGCTGACGTACAGCCAAGGTGTCTTCTTATCGCCAACATAGCCTGACTTATGTCTTACCACGTCAGTCTGACGTACTCAAGTCAGAAAATAACTTTTTGGGTTTGAGGTTAAGCCAGTTTGGTGTGATGGTAACTATCTCTGCCTCCACAGCAGCCATGTCACCATGAGATGTTTTAATAACTACAACCTCAATTTGTCAAGTTACTGAAGCCTGCTATCATGTTGCTCCGCAGCATATGTCTGCTCTCCGAGTTGTTGCTTCCCCAGGGGTGTTTCATAAATCAAATTAGCACCCCACTCAGAACGGCTGTCATCTGCTCTACAAGTAAACTGCACAGAAGTAAACCCAAAGTCTTTTCATTTTTACATCTGCATTTAATCATTTTATCGATAGAATCGTAGGAATTTGTGAGTCACGTCCACTCTCAGTGGTTAACAGCCCTCAGTGGGAGGCCAGTCATGAGTTTGAACAACATCTGTGATAAACCTGCTGCAGTTTAATCAGAGTGGAGGCTGAATAGAGAGGGAGAGCGGAGCCTGCTTCAGGCTGATCTCTCAGGTCTTAGTGGGGATTTTAATGTGCTGAGAGGCTGTGAGGAGCAGGAGCACAGTGGGAGGTGAATGAGCTGCAGTAGGAGCACGTTGTAAGGCATAGCAGAGAGATTCTGGGCTATCTCAAGGACAGGGGTGGTTGGGGGGGTTAAATGGGTGCGTATTTGTGTGTGTGATACGGGGTGTAGGCTGACAGATGTGTCCATCAACGCCTGAAAGAATCATCTTACATCCACTGCATCCATCTGCCAGCCTGGCGGAGCAAGATTTTGTGAAATCAGAACAATGTCTTCTTCTCTATTCATGAAACAAGTGGGAGAAAAGGTTTCCCACCATGAACTGATCACTTTAATCATTTAAACTCTGCCAGTGGGTGAAAACTCTTGTTGTGAAATTCAGCAAAAGAAAAAGACCCCAAAGAATCAAAACATAGAAAACAATGTTAACATACAGTTATTGTTGTTTTGTCATTCAAAGAAAATTCATGGTGAAATTGGGTGTTTAGGATTTTAAAGAGACATAGAAACAGGTCAAAGTTTAGCATTAAAAATCTGTGGTAGAAAGAGTGGTGGTCAATGGGTGAATGCGCCAAAGTCTGACAGCCCCAAAACTTTGCCAAAGAGGAGCAATTAGAGCCTTTTTCCTGGAAGTATCTTTCATCTCCTGGTGGATCCCTCGACACTCCCCAGTCAGCTGGGAGATGTGATCCCCGCAGCATGTCCAGGTTCTGCCTCGTGGTGTCTTCCCAGCCGGCCGAGCACGAAACATGTCCACAGGGAGGCCTCCAGGGACAATCCAGCCGGGCCGTGTCCACACCAAACGTGGATGAATTTGAGAACGCTGTTACATGCTGGGTTTTTAATTGTGGCTGATACACAGAACTACCGAGCCACGTCTGCCGAGGCTTAATTCATTCACCCGCATTTTCAAAGTGCAACTCGATTTTCAAACTAAGCACATCTCAGTATTTATTCAGAGATGTGAGAAAATACCACCTTTGGATGGATGACAAGAGACAAACATGCATTTTGAAATAGAGCCACATTGTGTGGATTCATTTGGGGAAAAGGACGAACACTCACACCTTCACAGATATCTGAACGTCTCACTGTATCCTGCAATGTAAGACCAGACACCCTGGACCAGATCCTTATTTTAGCTGCTAAATACCACAATCAGACCTTAAAGCATAATTCCTGATTATTATAACTTGTGTCATATGATTTTATAAGTTTTGGACATCATTTCTACAGCTAGAGGTGACGAGGTATTCTTGAAATCAATTGCAGAGACCTCAGTCCATCAGTTGTAAACAAGCAAAATATTTATTTGAAGGTTGAACAGAAAATGAGTGCAGAGAATTATCGTAAGTACGTCAAAGTTAAATCTTTAGAACAGATAGTTTATTGTTCGCTTTACTTTTCTCTCTTGTTTTTAGTGACGTGATAGATCTATGCTACTATACTGAAGTAAAATCTGTCGATAAAACATCCAACTTGAGACGATCCAATGTTAGATTTTCTATTGCTTGAATACTTTTTTGCCAATGGATCACAAAAACAAACCCCAGATTTTTTTTGCTGCGTTCTCTTTTCTATTTGGCAGAGACACATTCAGTGTCTGCTCTCCCTTCCCTCGCTAAATGGCATCACTTGCAGAAGTCTAATTTCTGGGACGCGTATCCTCATCCATCATACTGCTATCAGCTTTCACTTTAACAGTGACTTCAGTCTCGCTGCACCGCCCTCCATACAGACGGGGATAACCTCTGAAAACCCTCCCTTGGCCTTGTACTGCCAATAAAACCCAAAAAGAAACATCTCGACCCGCCCCCACAACATTTAGACTTTAACTGGGGTGCTCATGCCCTCGATCTCTCGGTGAGAAGAAGAAGGAGCTCTGTGTTTGACTTTGGACAAGGATTCCTGTGGAAGTTTAGTGTCTGTGAATCCATCATTGTCACGGTTAAATAGGATCGGGGGTTTTAAGGATACTTTGTGGGGGGACGGGTTAACTAACACTTTCCTATTAGCTGCCACCCTACAAATCCCTGGTGGCATTGTTTCAGAGAGGGACATCTGCTATAACAATAGACAGTCACTCTTGTTGTGTTTAGAGTCACTTTGTCTTGACTGCTGCAAAAGAAATCAATGTAAAACTTCACGGGAAACGTTTAAAGAAATATTCGATTGTCACCATATTTTCAGGCTTTTAATGTAAAAGTAACGACACATCTAGATTTTCCAGGAATACAGCTATCAGACACAACAAGAAGCAAGTAAACTGTCACTGGAGCACTTAGCAACATGAAATATGAATGTGGCAAATGTCCATCTGTATTTAAACAACCGTGAGCAACTGAGCGTGTGCAGCTATTGAGAGTGAAGCATTTAGGCTCTCTTTCACAAAGGGCCCGAGGGCTCAAACCTTACACCCCTCCCACCTTCATTATCCCCGCCGCACTATGATCAGCACCAAATGCCGACTATCCCAGGCCAGCGCTCACAAAGCATGCTGGGAAGGACAAAAGCAGACCTTCAGCCGATTGGTTCCACCTTATTAACAGCTTGTAATCTTCTCATGTCTTTGGCCAGGCCTCACAGAGCAGGAGTTAGGGCGAATAGACGAGTGTGTCCGCCGTCCCCGCTTTGATGCAGAGCAGCCTTTTCCCTCTGAAAAGTCCTGCTCTGTTATATTTCCATTGTTGCTGTTGCACCTGTTTGCCCGCAGGGACACATGGAGAAAATCAGTCACTGACAACTGTTTATTTCTCATTAGACTCTCTGCTCACTGGAGACAGGAGACGGTTTGGGATGTAAAGCCTGTCTGATTAGCAACTCTGCAAAAACTTGAACCAGAAATGTTGTCAATCTAAACAGGATCTTTGTGCACAATATGATAATATTTTTTTAAAAAACAGGTAGAAGTGGCATCTTATTAACATCTAGAGTCCCAGAAACCCGTCATTACTCCTATTGGCACACTTGGATCCACGGTTGTGATGTCAATTAGCTTTAGACGCTAGCCGTGGACTCAAGGTTAGGCAGTAATTCAGGACCTGCTCTTACGCCCCATGATTTCAGATCAATTCACTGGGCTTAAGTTGTCCACATTCATTCATTAATTTCACATGAAACAAATTGTTATCAGGAAGTAGCCCACAGAAAATTAACCTTGTGGCTTTTGCAGCCTGTGTGGCCTGGAGGCCTCGGAGCAGTTTCCCAGTTGGTGATTCTGCCTTGTTTGGTGTCCCGAAACAAGAAAATAATGGAGGAGGTTGAGGCATCCGCAGTAGTAGATCCTTTACATCCACCCGTTTATTGATTTATACAGCAGTACGCCTCTGGGCCGGATGCCAAAGGATACAAGGCTTGTTTAAACCACATTTCTAGAAGTTGCTCAGCTGTACTGCAACAAAGCTCGTTTCACCTTCATCATGTGGTTATTTCCAACTTCTTTATGTTTATTCCATCAACTAATCAAAGCACTTAAAAATCACCATATTTAACATTGTTACCATTAAATTTAACATTATAAATATATATTATATTACATACTAACATTACAAAAAAATTTTTAAAGAATGAAGTCTTTTCACTCATTTATAAGAAAACTATAAATTTGACTACACACAGGTTATTAGCCAAACAAGGACCTGCTAGCCAACCAGAGAAAAACGTCTTTTTTATGACTTCGTTTCATTCAGGCGCTTTTGAACAACAAAGCGAGACAGTCAGTGAAAAACAGATAAGGACCCAGAAAATAGCTGTGTAATCTTGCCAATTTGGAGAGCCTCCTTCAGACACTAACAACATGAGCAGTCCTCCCGCCGAGGCAGCAAACACATCGACACGCCATCAAGTGACGCACAAAGGAGCTCAATCAGACAGCTGATATAAATTGACTCCATTAAGACAAGATTGTGTCTGGACCAACAGCAGCAGCTTGTGGCTTGACTTAATTTGTGAAACCGTCTCTTTATATCCAGTGAGGTGGATTTATAATTATGCCAATTTGTTCTTGGCTGATGAGCCAATATTGCTTCCAAAAGGCAGCGTCTGCTCTGCCCTGGTGGTCCAAGCTGAGGATTCAATGTTTTCTGGGAAAAAATAATATGTGAACTTATCTGTGATTATTTATTCATATAAAAAAAACATATGGAAAATCAATAATACCAAATTAAAATGAATGAATATGTTGAAATGTAACATTTTTATTCATTTAGAGTGAATCTGGTGGACTCATTTTCTGGTAGGTGTAAAATCCAAGCTAAAAATATTAAGAAATAATCTACTGCTTTTAAAAAAGTCTGGTATTAATCAAGTAAAATTGATAAAAAGCACAAAACAATCGGCCTTATTTGTGGATTCAAAATCGTAAATACAAAGAAATCCAAGAAAGCGCACAAGGAAGTAAAGAAAAAGGCAAAATAAGAATGTAGTTTTTAAACCTTGTGTTTATTTCAGTCCTTTTGATGAATCCCAAAAGAGAAAAGCATTTATACCCATTTTTTCGCTGGTATCACTTCGGGTGTACTTTTCACCCTGTATTGGGGGATAAATTGACCCAGGAGTTTGGCCGAGGTGTCTTCCTGTCTGTCAGCAGCAGGAAACGTCTCCACACAGACGAGGCATTTAGCCCCCAGGTGCAGACCCACCATTAGACGGCCTTGCCCAGATGGATAGTACTCCTTCCACCATAAAGACACTAGTCTTCCTCCTGCCCTGAAGCCACCGGTGCTCCTGCCCTGGTCCAGCCTCATCAAAAGGAGCCTGGAAGCTGAGAGGCGGATATGCTGAGCTGCAGCCCCAAATCAAGCTCACTTTTCTTTCCCTTGTAAGTGGCAGATAAAAAAAAAAGTGGGGGAGGTGCACTTTTCTGGTAGACACCAGCTTCTTTCTTTCTCCTCTTTTCTGACTTCTGTATGTGTGGCTCCATGCAGGTGTCCTTTTTTTCCTCATGACATTGAAACCAGATCCCAAAATACAGTCAAAACCATCACAGCTTGTTTTCTTTCATTTCTCAGTTTATTACCTCTCATTGTTCGACAGGCACTAGAAATCAAATTGAGCTCACAGGCACGCACACAAACACACACACACACACACACATGCACACACACATTCATCCTGGCTGCCTGCACTCTGTTCTCCTGCAGGTGCGAGGGCCATCCGCCTGGCCCCTTTCATGAGGCCCTCCCTTTCCTGTCCGTCTGCAGCCGTCCATTCAGCTTCAATCACAGCACCAGCCGGACGCCACCGGACCACTGGCAGGGAAGGGAAGCGCCTCCACACACATCTTTCACTTGTTGAGCGACAAGAGAAGAGCGGCTGGGGAAAAAAGAAAGGGTCTTCCTCCCCTGCATCTCCTTCTGCTTTCATCGTAAACAACTTGCTTTCTGTTTGTAACGGTGCTGTCCTTCCCCTCTCCCCCCTGCCTTCCTTTTCTCCCGCTCAGATGGGCTTTACAAGGAGGGAGGGAGGGGAGGGGGGAGAAGGAGTGCAGAAAGAGGACGGCCAGGCTCACTTTGCAATGGGGTGATGCTGAGGTCTTTTTGTCGCTCATGAATGGCACATTTGAGGTTTCCAGCCTTGCTCGGTGCCCCAAGCCAGCTTCACCTGTGGTTGGAGTCAATTGGCCTGTTGTCTGCCGGGCTGGAAACGTGCCCAGCTCTCTGCCAGCCAATTTGGTTAGCATAGCTAATCAGAAATGAGCAACAATAACCACCTCAAAACCATCAATTAACTCCCACCGCACAATGATGCATCCATTCACTGTTTGCCAAAACTGTTCTCTGACACGATTAATACCCAAGTTAGTCCTGCTAATACCTGCCCTCACTTACATAACAAAGTACTGGTGGTTTTCATGGCTTCCAACTTGTTGAGTGACTGCAGCAGGACAATACATTCAGCTCGAAATGTTGTGCTTTCAATTAATGTCACACAAAGAAAAAGTGAAAGCAGTGTTTCTCGCGTTGTCGGGTACTAACGAGGGTCGACAGCTTCGCCGGCGGCTCTATGAGGCTGCGGTGTTCATTTGTTGGCATGTTTGGCAGTTAATGTTCACAGTTTTATTCTGTTGTGTTAGCACGCTAACCTGAAAACTTCAGTCAGTCATTAGGATTCATCCTCTGGGGATTGTATGTATAGTTTTTCATGGCTGGGAAGATATTTAAATCGATGACCAACATTACCATTATTTTATCTAGTCATGCAAATAACTTGTCAGAGCTTTGATAATGTTGTTTTTTGCCTTTATTTAATAACTAGTTGTACCCACTTAAGTCATTTTTCATTCAATACAATCTACAGTGGATGGATTGTTCTCTTTTGTGCTTGGAAACTGCTTGTTGCATTTACTTTTATTCTGATTATGTATAGAAAAAACAGCAAATATGGCGTTAGGGCACATGCCTTTTTAACCAGATGATCCACGTGTTCAATCTGAATTAGTAATTTAATAATAGATAATAAAACTAATTTAAAGATTTTAAAATATTTTGCTCAGATTTTCCAAAGTGTAATTGTAGCATTTTGACTTCATAGCAAAATGTGAACTTGAATTACTTATTTGATTAACTAAATACTCAAGTTCTTTTTCTTACTTTTAGTCTTCTCGCTCTTTATTTTCAGTGAAAGTCATTCTGCTGGTGTTGTCACCATCCACCAGTCGTTTCTTATTTAAGTGTCAAGTCAGACGTGCATGTGTGTGCTTCTAAAGAGCACATCATGCGTCAGGGAGGAGTTCAGCTGAGGTGGGGGTATGTGAGGGGAGCATTTATCTCACTTTTCCACTGTGTGAGCTGTCGTTCTCACCACGTGCAGCTGTGAAAATGAGATAAAACTGCGCTGCCGCTTTAGGAAGCTCTCACTCACTCCCTTGTGCAGCCAGAAACCTCTGAAGCGCAAAGGTAAAAACATTTGGTGACTCGTTATTGTGCTGGATGGCGTCTGTTTTCTGCAAGTGGAAGGGGGATCAACAGGTGGATGGAATGAAGATTTGATTTTTGCTGTTTGTGGATTTTTTTAAAAAGCAGAAGTGAAGTGTTTTTGCTTTGACTTCTAGACAATTTTGTCAAGTTTGACAAGTTTGTCTCTCAAACTTTATCTTTTGCTGAAATCTTTTAATAAAACTACACTGAGCTACAACTCTGAAGACCATCACACTTCTGAAGAGACTATGAATGTGCTGTCAAACCCAGTGATCAGGGCCCAGGAGCAGTCTCTAGCTCTATGTGGACCCGGCTCAGTCCAGGATTTACAGCACTGCCCACCAGGGTTCAACCTAAGCTCCCGCCTAAACCCTGTGCCCATGCTTGGCTTCCAGAGCGGCCAAAGATCGACCAAACCTCAGAGAGAGCTGAGCCCCGAGGAGCAGCAGGAGCTCCGGAGGAAGATCAACAGTAGGGAGAGGAAGCGGATGCAGGACTTGAACATCGCCATGGATGCCCTGAGAGAGGTCATGGTGCCTTACGCCTCCTCGCCATCTTCTGCCTCGTCCTCTCAGGCCCAGCAGCCCGGGGCTCCTCCAGGCCGCAGGCTCTCCAAAATCTCCACTCTGGTTCTGGCCAGGAACTACATCCTCCTCCTGGGTTCGTCTCTGCAGGAGATGCGGCGACTGCTGGGGGAGGTGAGCGTCGGGATGGGGGTGAACACTGGACCCGTTCCCCGGCTGCTGCTTGCAGGAGGGTGGCCCCTCATTTCGGGGCCCAGTCAGCTTCTCCTCACCCAGGAGTCCCTCCTCACCTCAGCAGCCTCCTCTTCCTCCTCTTCCTCCACTTCATCGTCCTCTGCTGCTAAATGCCCCCTCTTGTCTCCGGGCCCCATGGAGGCCTCACTGGCCCCTGTGCAGTGGAGCCCTGCAGGGGCAGCAGGAGGGCCCGTGTGCCCCTGTGGAGTCTGCAGACTGCCCAGGTTTAACCACTCAGCTCCGGCTCCAAGATTCCCAAAGTGAGGATTTCTGAAGAACAGACTTGATGACTTTTACATGTACGCAACATTTTTATATGAATTGTTATTTTTAACATGTTTATAATTATTTACTGTGATTATAGTTTGATTTTTTTACACCCACTGAATCTCTTCTCTATTTGATAAAGCAGTTAATCTAATAATGCCCTTTTTGTTTAAGAAACAATTTGCATTTTATCAGAACCTCCTTTGTCCCAAACAGAGAAACAATTGATCACTTTGATTCTTAGGAAGTAGAAAGTGTAAACTGTACTGACTGTAATCATGGTGTGTTTGATTGGGCCCAAATCACCTCTTATGAAATAACAATCAGAGCATCTTAAAGCTCTGAAAACCTCCTCACTTCCTTGCTATGACTGATGGGGTCCTACAGGCACTCACTGTTAATTACTAAAAGTAGTTTCTATGACGTGAGATCTGAAATATTTCTGTGTTTGTCTTTTTGTCTGTGCTCTTCTCTCTGGTTTTGAAGTGATGATGTATTTTCATGCACTAATTCCAATTCAGCAATATACTGTAAGAATCTGACGGCGGTTCTTCGATTCTTTGCTTGTTTCCGGTCTTGTAGTTTAACTAAATAATCAGTAGCTGAAAGCTTTTCATTGATTTGATCTTCACACCAGTGAGATAAATGAGTGAGTGATATTTCAACGCCACGATTTATTGATCCATTTATTGTTTTTATGCTGAACGGTGAGAGAAAACGACGCCGTACGCACCCTTTAAGTGGTGATGACGTGGAACATGGTGGAATTGCATCACGGAGAATCCACATGTGTGTTTATTGTCCAACATGCAGCTGTGTGTGTGCAGCATGTGAGTCAGACGTCCGTCCTCTCAGCAGGCAGCCTCCTCCTCCTCTCTCTGCAGCGAGTGCTCTTAACTGAGCGTTGTGTGAATAAACAGTCTGCTGGTTTTTTTACGTCACGACAATTATGACAGCGCAAAGTGTCACACATTTGTTTTTACTTGGAACTGTGGTGGCGAGTGTCATGTAAGAGAGGAATCCTAGAAGCTACGAACACGATGCTCTCCCAGAAATTACATCAGTATACTGAAAAATCATAGTTTGGATGAAATTAAATGAAATGCTCTCATCACTGAGCATTTCCCTGATACTTAATAATTTTGTGAGGTGCCAGTTATATTAATTTAACAACATTTCCTCATTCTCTTGTTAAAAATCATAATCTGGACATTATTTTATCTCTAAAATGTGTTTTCTGTTGCAAATGAGTCGTATATAAACAGAATTTCTGGGCGACTAAGATGAGCATGTAAAGACTAAACCACCACACCACTGATGTTTGTCAGTTTTGAACAAATCACAAATCACTGGAGCGTTCTGTGTTCATCTTGTGACCATCTCTTTCGCTTGCTGTCCCACAACGTACCAAGCAGCGATTCACTCATATAAGATGAATAGAGGAGCGTCTCTTTAACTTAATACGTCCATTGGGTCTTAACTGTTGACGCTGACCACATGCTGAGCTGAAGGGCTTCTTCCACCCTCCACGCCAACCGAAAATAGTGAAACAGTCCTCATCTCTTCACCTATTCATCGCCCCAACAAGCAAAAGATCAAAACCCACCCGTGTAATTACTGCTCCGCAGAAATAAGGCCTTTTGATTATTAGCCCCCTTTCTCTCCCCCAGCCTCAAATTCTTGATGTTTCTCTGTGTTGAGGAGCCGGGATGGGTGATTTGGCGCTACTCATTACACTCACTCCACAATATGTTCAAACGCCCAGAAAATGTGTCTCGCTGAATGGGGTTCACTCCTGCAAACTTGCCACCCCTCTGGAAGAAAGCAGGCAGCCTCATTCTGAGCGAGAATAAGAGGCGCCGGTAGGAGGGAGGATATTCTCGGCCATTAGCACGGCCTGCATGAATAATAATAATGAAAATAATCATAATCATAATGCTGATAAAATACTCAAAATAATTGCTACCCTGGAATAAGAGGATTATAGAGGGTAGATATGTGAATAGTGGCGAGTGAAAGGACAGGAATCTATTAGCATCAGGGAGGACAAAAGAGGAGCTGGATGCCATTAAGTGAGATTAAGCTAAATAAGGCTTGATTTTCTTCCAAGGAAAATGGAGGAAAGGAGAAGAGGGTGAGAGTGAAGGAGGAGAGGAGGGCGAGGGAGGGAGAGCCCGATTCATAGATCAAAGTAAGATGGCCAAACTTCACGTCTTTCATTTACATATAGCTGCTTTATCTCTGGAGGGATTAGCTACCTTGCTATTTTCTCCGGGTTGCTCTCTATTGTGGCACCTTTGCCCACCATCCATTTCCTCCTGCTCTCAGGATGGTCCAGCCCTTCTTCTTTTCTTTCTTTCTTTAAGTTTGGCTCCTTAATTTCTCCCTCTTCTCATTCTCTGCTCTGTCTCTCTGTTTCTCCAAGAGGCTCTCACTTTCTCGTGTTTGGTGGTTTCATTGTCGTGGCGACGCAGGGGTCTGGTCACTCTTTGTGTTAGCACTTTAACTCATCTCCATTTCATCACTGTTGTTCAATGGGGCGAGGAGAGCTTGTAAGACAATGCACGCGCACACACACACACGCACACACACACACTTCATGCTTCTTCCCCTCGTTAAAGGCATAGCACATCCAAAACCTGTGCTGTTGTATTCTGGGAATTCAGCTTTTTTCCTCTATAAAACCAGTTTAAAATTCCCTTTTAGCATAACAACACTGTGATAATGATCATTTTAACGATGGCACAAAAGAGCATGTGATTCCCAGTTAACATTCATTCAAGTTTCTACAGTAATATAAAGTAAATATGAATGAAAACACAATGAATCAAAATGCTCTTTTCCACTTATGTGACAAATTTAGGAATAAAAAGAAAGAAAAGTTTAACTGCTCAGCATGTATCTCGGTTTAATTTGATTCTCTTTCATTAATGGTGTTTGAAATTTGCACGTATTTGTTATGTTATATCCCAGATTGTGCACCAATGATCTGTTACAAGAAATAAGAAATATAACCCTATTAAGACTCTTTCTATCTGCCCGATGTTGACGGAGTAGAGTGTTCCAGTTGTTTAATTTAAAGGTAAAGGTTGTGCTTTTTTACCACGACTGTCTTGCCTGCAGCTCATGATCAAACAAAGCTCTTTTGCCTTTTTCAGATTCTAGATTAAACACATAAAGACAAATCACCTAAAGCTAATTTGAACATATCTAACTTAAAACAAAGTTGCCCTCAGCTAATAGTTTGAAACAAATCTTATAGCAAAGAAATTAACTTAAGTTCTGTTACATCTATGTGTTCATGCTCATGTGACCCCTCTGCTGAGAACAACTTTGTACTTTTGTACTACATTTGTTGAAGTTGTGTAACGAGTCGATCCTCCCTGATGTCTGAATTACTGCTCAAACTGGGATTTTTTTTCCCAGCGAATCAAATTAAAGGACCATTCAACCTGATCATCAGGCTATAACGGGACCCCTGAACAGTTAGCAGTGCACCTACTGTACAGTAGGTATGTTGTAGGAGTCAGCTCTTTTTGGTTAAACTTACCATAAGAATGGGTTAAACTGAAAAGTATGTATGAATATGTGAGAGCAGCTTTGATTTTCACTTCTGGAGAGTCTGGAAACTCTTGCTGTGTTTATTTTCCGGCACCAAAATGACCAGACTAATTCCTTGTATGTGTAAACTTACACTTTCACGCAAACCTTTCTGATATTTTTTACTTTCAAGTGCCAAAGCCCTGCAGTGGTCATGGGAATAATGACTCTCGGTAGGATGTCGGAAGACGGGTGACGATATTATATTACAGCTATAGAGGGAACAGGTTTGGGTGGATGGACAAGCTCAACGAAACATGACGCTGCAACACTAAAGACCACTAATCCAACTCATTTTAGCCCAAACCAAGATGTTTTTCGAAGTCATGGCTGTGTCTAAACCTAACTCAACCTTAACCATAGTAATGTCATATCATAAAACTGATTCATCTTTCCACAAATAACTTAGGGAAGTCCCCAAAAAAGCAGGTTGTCCTGCTGACAGAAGCATCAGCTCAGAAATTGTGTGTGTGATATTGGGGATAAACATCGGCCTTTTAATGAACCATGAACACAATCTTGTCTCTAACCTCAACCCTGCTGCCTCGTAGAAAGAAAATAAGTTTGCACAATTTGCAGATTCACTCGGTATCAACTTTCTTATTTCTCGTATGAGCGTATGAAGAAGAAAACACTCTGCTTTTGTATTCTTTGCTTCTACCTTCTATCTTTTTTTATGCATTGAGCACTTTTCTTTGAGATATATTGTAAGTCCTCGCATATACAGATTTCTCCCATTCAGTAAATCAGCTGTGCAGAACCAGCTGGGTGGACCTTTGTTCGAACACTTGCTGCCAAACTGCCTTCACGTGCAGCTGAAGTGCAGAAGTCGCTGCACATTTTGCGGTTAAGTCTTCTCGTCTATTTGGATTTCAGTTGCAGTTCAGTTTGTACCTTACCAGTCACTTTATATTCAAACATGTGTCTCTAATGTGGATCGTACGCATTGTCTTCCACTGTCCCCTCTCCTACAGCCTCTCATCTCAGAGTGTTGTTTGCCTCCGGCCTTTGTCGCACTGTTTCATAGCACTTAACCAGTCAACGTGGGGAGTCCTTGGCTTAGGAAGTCCTGAGCCATAAATTTCATCTTCACAATGAGCGGAGCACAGGGGCTGGTCAGGACCCCCATTTACTTTCTAACCCAGCTTTTATTCATTCCCTCCCTAAATAACATCAGGCCCTCCTGTGCTGTCCCACCCTGAAATTCCCGATCCCCTCTGTCACCCCTTCTTTCTCAGACCGAGCCGATACAACAGGGTTACTGCTGAGCCCGCCGGCCCGCTCATTAAGCATCGTGTTCTCTCCCACCCATTCCAGCCCTCTGTCCCATTCACGCCACAGTCCTCATTACAACTTTACAGGCCACCATCAGCCGTCACCTCATTACCCCTATCAACCGGCTAAAAGACGGGCCGAGATGGTGTGTGGTCACAGGAGACGTATTGTCTTTACAAAATCTGAAATTATCTATAAAGCTTTGCAAGCTTTTTGGCTTAAGGATGACATGAGGCCGGGTTTGAGTTGAATAAGTTGAATATTTTGTTTTCCGTGTTTACATTGCAGACAGTAAGAGTAAAATAATCATTAAAACACTGAGACGCATTACTGATAGAAATCAAGCTCTTGTTTCCCGGTACTCCATCACTATTAAATGTATTTATACATATATATAAGAGGAAGTGACAATCATTAGTTTATCAAAAATTCACTATGATGAAACTGTTTGGGGCCAGTTCGGTCTTTTTAGGTCCCTGAGAGTCCTTAGAGTAGGGTATCCCAAATATAGATTTGGTACTGCAACTCCAAAATGAGTCACTTGTCATCATTCCAGAAATAAATTCCCAAATCAAGCTCCCAAAAATTCAAACTTTAAGGTGCTATCGAGCAAATTAGTGAATGTAGCTTTAAGTAACCCCCAAAATCACCATTTTAATTAATTTTCGGGCCCCTTTGGCCACTGAATTAAGTCACTATAAACATCATGCATCTGCTCTTGTTTTTTCAGACGGATGTGTCATTAATGCTCAACAGATAATACAGGTGTCAGCACTGTTTGATGTAAAAAAAAAAAAAAGTCTGTACTGAGGGTGAGTTCTTCTGATTATCCACTTGGACCCTGGAAACCTGATTTTCTCCAAGCTAGTTTTGGGTGCTGGGGGATAAAAGCCTATCATTTTGAGATAATGATAAAATGGGGTTCATCATACGTTTGTGTTATTATAAAGTGTCTAATTATATGGTGATACATACGTGTTACTACAACAGTTGTTTTATTTCTCAGAATCTAAATTCAGTGCTGTTTTGAATCACATTATAGCTTTTACTGTACTAGTCTGTCCTAAACTTTGTCTGAAGACTTGATGACTCATTTATCAGGGTGATTGGGTATATTTCCAATCTATAGAGCACAAGCGAGCTCCTTACTCTGCGGATTGTATCGTGTGATGCGATGCCACACACTGTGTTCTTCTTTGTTGTTTGCGTCCATGACCTCACACTGCATCTGTAACCTCTCACATGTGCTAAATGCTGACCAGCTGGATTTCACCACCTTCAAAATAATAGATAGTTAATATTTGTTTTAGTGCTTTTTAAGTGCGTTTTAGTTTTTTTTTAGTTTTAGTTTTGGAGGAATACGTTTCAGTTTTACAGAATGGATTGGTTTGGTTTGGTTTTAATTGACAAAGTGAAGCTATAATAACCTTGATTATCATTCAGCGATAATGTAACTTGCCTCTCTGTGAAATGGACAGCAGTTATAGAAAGTCATTAATGCAGTTTGAAAGTAAGCTAGAATGAGTGAAAACGTGGGTATGGTCCTCTCAAATGTGTGTGTGCGAGTGTGTGTCGCTGTGGTAATGAACCCCTGGCCCTCGGTTTGCCCTCTGAACCCTCGGTGGCCTTGGAAGCAGGAATTCCAGTTAACACATCACAGATCAGTTTTCTTTTCTTCTTGTTTTGTGTTTCTGTTGCTTCTCGCCAATCGTCGGCTGGGTGTCGACGAGGCCTGACAGCTACCGGCCCTCTGCCTCCTCTGTTTTCCTGTCTTCTTTCTTCCCTTCCTTTCTCTCGCGCCTCTGTTTGGGCTCCTCTTTCTTGCCTCCTTTTCTGCTTAATTGAGTTGTTTGGCAGGCGGGCTTGTCAGACAGCGCCGTCTATGTGGGGAGTCTGAGGGGCAGGGGGGCACCCGCCATTGTGCACCCGGAGACGGGTTAGTTTTTCACCGTTACTGCTGCATGAGTGCACATGGCCCAGATAAGGACGGGGGAGATGGAGCAAAATTTTGGAAATATCATCAATGTCTTCTCTATTTTTCCTAATATTTGATCATTTAAAAGGAAAACTGCGTCTGTTTCAGTCTCATTTTACTACAAATGTTGTTACAAATCACGTGGCACAGCAATGCCATGTCATTAAAATTACAATTTGAATTTATTTCAAGTCTGCATCCGTCATAGAGATCTGGACCATCGAGAGACAAGAGAGTGTCCTCAGTTTTAAGTGCTCAGCAAACCCATAAATATCTCCTCCATACGAGAGTGTAGAGTGGTCTGAAGAAGGCAAACACTGACTGTGTGTGGAGTCATCAATCATCAGGACAGAGGAGAGGAGGAGAGACGCAGAGGAGGATTCTCATGACACTGTTTTTTTAGGTTGACGACCATGTTAGTTATGTGATCCTGTGGCGCTAAAGTGACAATATAACACAATATAAACAAAGTAACTCATCCTAGCAGCTGGTTGCAGCCATAGCGTGTTTATTCTGTAGGGTTTGTTCATATAACGCACTCACAATTCAGTTTATTGCCAAGTAAAAGTATTTTACCAGTGATTTCGCATGTTGTAACCTGTTTACATGCCTGCAGCCATGTGCTTCATTCATGTCAGTGTAAAAATAATTGAGTTCTGAAGAAGCACCAGGTTTATTTCATTAAGTTTATTTTAATGTATTACAATCCACTGAACTGAATTGAATTTAATATCTTTGATATTTACAATATAAATAAGGTGTAATGCATCTTGTTTCAGGCTTTAAGTTATTATATTAGTATGTAGCCTGGTGTGTTCTTCTCTCTGCTCGCATGTTTAAAATGAAGTTCACTCTAAAACACAGCACTGAAGTATACCTGAAGTATACACAGGAATAAATCAGGATTAAAACTGGAAATATTTCAGTATCTAACAAATAATTCTAATAAACACATCATCAATCAGTACGTCACTGAAGGTAACATGGTGTAATATTACATTCATCTCTGTGCTAAACTTAAAAAGACTCTGGTGCTGAAACGTAACATCACTTCTATTGTTTTAATTGTTTTGTTATACTTTAATATTCTTGTTGTGTGTATTGTTTGTATTTTGGGACGGCAGGAGAAGCACAGTTCTTCTCCTCCCTCAGGGTCGATGAACCTGTCCATCTGCTCACACACACACCAAAACAGACAGCTAAGGGCAAAGGGGAGTCTTTATGTGTGTGTGTGTGTGTGTGTGTGTGTGTGTTATAAATATGAGGTTTTTGAAAGGTTGGTTGTGTAGTCAGTTTACATGGTACAAGGTCTGGACCAGAGCCACTAGACTTCAGCTCCCTCCCTGAGGCTGCCACACCTCTCCTTACTTTAACACACACACACACACACACACACACACACACACACACACACACACACACACACACACACACACACA
Source organism: Pempheris klunzingeri (assembly GCF_042242105.1). Lineage (NCBI taxonomy): Eukaryota > Metazoa > Chordata > Actinopteri > Acropomatiformes > Pempheridae > Pempheris > Pempheris klunzingeri. The sequence continues at coordinate 23,834,901 of NC_092021.1, forward strand.
CACACACACACACAGGGCTGATCTGACAGCTACACCCCAGCCAACACACACACACACACACACACACACACACACACACACACACACACACACACACACAGACACACTTGTGCCATCACACAGCCGTTCTCTTTCTGCTGACCAGCAGAAACCCTGGACACCTCAACCCAAGGACAGTGTGTGTGTGTGTGTGTGTGTGTGTGTGTGTACGTCTGTGTATGTGTGTGTGTGTGTGTGTGTGCGTGCAGGGGTTTCTGGGAGCCACAGCTCACTCCTCCTCTCCTCCAGCCTGCTGGAATGCCAAAACCAGCCGGCAGGGTCAACACAGGAGTCAAAACACTTCAGAGGAACGAGGAGAGGCCAAGCAGCGTCGTGCATTTTTATCACACAGGTACATGATTTTGACCCATTGAACAATAAACCGAAATGACTTTACTTTGAAGCCCGGAGAAAGCTCCACCGTAAGTTAAACGGGGGAGAACGTGTGTTGGCTGCGCCGCCTTAGAGGTCAGTAATGACGGAAAAACTCACCTGGATGCACTTGAACACTGATAAACAGTGTGTTCGTCTTATGACTGAACAGAGTTTTCAACAATCATACGAGGAAAGCTCCTTTACAGAGGAGCATATTTCAACCATGATGCAATGCAGGCACAGTTTACAACTTTGTAAACAGCGTCCTTGAAATTGAAATGAATCCCACCCTGATCTGATGAACTGGACTGGACCCAAACTGAGGGAACAGGTGCATGTGATTCGTTTCTTCGAGTGTCTTGTCAGTCTGGACTCATTCTGACAAAACAAGAGCAGCGTGGACACTGATTCTAGTTCAATACATAAAACATGGACAGAGTTCTGGGGTTTGTTTGTGCAGGTTTTAAGTTACACTTGCACCATGGCTCTGAGGATGGCAGGTTATGCAGTCGGTCTGTTGTTCAGTCTGACGGTCTGTTGATTCGACCTTTTCGTCTAGTAAAACATCTCAAGACAAATCCTGACTCCACTGGTCAAAAAGTCCACTTGTTCAATACATCAGTTAATGATAGGCCACCTCTAAAAGTCAGAATCAGCTCTTAAGCTGCTGATGTAAAATAATGAAACTCCTTGGTTAAGACGAGGGAACGATTGTCTTGCAGTTGAAAGAATCCAAAGGTTGACTGTCAGTAAGAGACGGGACCTGATCTCCAGTTTCAACAGAAATCCTCCTACTCTAGCCTCAGAATTGCATTTATAATATGAGCATTTTGGATCAAAATCAGTTCATTTCATTTTGAATTGTGGATTCATGCAAGCAGGAAATAAAATGGCTGCAGAGCATTCACATACTTTGACACAAACTTTGACAGTGCTGACCTTTGAGGTGGCCCGTAGAACCCAAGGAGCCCAAAAGGAGGAAAACTATTATTTTGGCTGTGTTTTACCTGCATGACCTCATCAACTATTGACCACAAGGACACTCAAATAAATCTTAATCTGCCATTTTCTGGTGTGACCAGGCTGAGAAGAGCTTTTTTGCAGCGTTATACCGAAGTCATGTGTCCTACTTTGCTACTTGTAGTTTTAATACATATAAATAAGACATTTTTATTTGTTCAGAAAAAAGAAAGGTAGCATGTGGTGTGTTTTGATCGCACATGTTCATCTGTGTTTATGCCCTTTGGATGTTGGATTTGCGTTCTGTTTCTATGAGTTTATACGAATGTGATTGAAAAATAGAAACACAACTAATGGGTGCTGAAGGATTGCAGGGCGTGTGTGTGTGTGTGTTTGTGTGTATGAATGTGTGTGTGTGTGTGTGTGTGTGTGTGTGTTGGGCAGTGTACCCACCATCCTGAGTCCTCTGTTGGGAAGGGCACGGTCCATTCCTCCTGTGTGCAGGTGTCATGGCTGGACCTCTTCATTTGCATACATTTGCATGCTGTCAAACAGAGCTGCTGCTGACAGCTTCCAGAGCCGACTGTCTTCCTGGACCCCGGCCCAATCCTGTCGGCATGGTTACACGGCACGGTAAAGCGTGGCGCGGCAGGCTTGCGGCCAGGCCGACCAGCCTCCATGAGAGCTTCAGGGAGACGTCTTTCAGCAGACAGACATCAACTCACACCAACGACCTCCAAATGTCACTGAGTGAGGGCACGTATGCTGATATACAGCAATACAGCAAATAACAGGAGCTACACTGGCAACTAAAAGTCCTTTTTGCATCACATGCGTGTCAGAAACAGGAGGAAATGCCTTTTTTTTTAACAGCTCACATTCTTTTCTGTTGACTTCTCTGAAATTCAAATGGATGCTCGAATGAGAAGGAGGTGCAGAGGTGGAAAAGGGAAACTGTGTCTGTCTGCACAACCCTTTCTCTTAGAAATGAGATCGCACTAGATTGTTTTCCCAATTACTTTGTTAGGTACCAGAGTCATATGAAGGTTGTTGGCATTTTTCTACCTCGTACCAGATGGTCTTTAACCTTAACCATGCGCTGAGTGTCTAAACATAACCATCAAAAAATGTTTTAACATTTTGCTGCTGCTACAAGCGGATAGCGTCAGAAAACAAATGAAGTGCATTTGAACATTTTAACTGATATGTTGAACATTTTGCGACTTTCCAGATAACAAAAAAAAAAACATTTCCTCATTATGTCAGTAGAAAGCACAGTCTGGGCGGCATTAAGCGTCTTGCAAATAGTAATATGTGAACATGATTTATGGGAGAAAGGGTTGAATTGCAGGAACAGCGAGCAGGCAACTTATTGAGGGATGTTTTAGACAAAGATTACTGCTAAATAAACATAATGTGATGTAATAAATGTGCTGACGTAACACTCAAACTGCTTCCTGTGGGTGGGAACTATAATTCCCATATATGGAGTAATGCAATGTAGATACAGTAAGAATCCTGACTCTTAAAAATGTTCTCAGGTTTCTAATAAAGCTACATCTGTCTGTCAAAACAAGTTTTTTATTCTAAACCGGCAAACAAGAACAGCCAAACTCGCTCAGAGCCGTCCTGATATATAGAAAATAATAAAGATGGTGGATATGCAGTTCTATCGTCGTATAACCCCGATCAACACAAATCATTCAATGCAAAGAGTAACGTCTTCGTTAAGACGTCTACTGGAAGAGGAGCGGCAGGATTTGGTCTTTCTTTCTTGGACTCTTTCATCAGCGCTTTCTCTCCCGTGTCCGCCCTCCCCCTCCCGCCAACCTTAAAAATTAAAAAAACAAACTGAAGGTGAGTCCACTGTCCAGTCTCCCCCTCTAAAATAAACTGCCCTTTACCCCCCTCCTCCCTCTTCCTTCTGTCTCCATCCATTCTGCTTTTTGGCAGTCGTGCCGGGACCTTTCAGAATGACTTGTTTGGCCCCAGATTTCTGGACATTAGGCGCCAAGAGACACAGAAGCCAAAGAGTCAAAACGGGCTCTCTCTTCAGTTCCTCCCGCCCTCTCATCTCTGCCTCCTCGGCGGGTGTTTGTCATCCCCTGCTGAGCCAAACAGACGTGTGTTTACCAGTTTACTGTAGCTGGCCGGGGAGGCTTGTCGGTGTGTAGGCCAGCGCTTTGTCTCTCACACTGTGAAACACAACAGCAGTTAGACTTCTCCCTGACAGCATGCTAATCGTCTGATTTAACTCTCCCATGTTTAATCATGAGGGGAAACGAAGGCAGAGAGAGGGAAAGAGAGAGATTATGATAATTGGTTGAAAGTTCTTTTGTGTTGGATCCCATCTGTACACTTTTAGAATGAGGTGTCACTTTCAACATGTCTGTTTCTTTTCAGTGCAAACAAACACAGAAGACTGTAGCTTGATATGTTCAGATGTGGAAAACAATGGAGGCGATTTTCACTCTTGTATTTTTGTCTGAAATATAATGATGTGTTCGTCCTTGTGAGATGCTGCTGTGCAAGTAAATCTATCAAGAAGTTATTATTATTGAGTATTGTTGAGCATTCAAATACAGTATATTTGTATGGAAGCTGATGAGGGACTAGATTAAAATAATAAAAATGAAAATTTGATTACTGTCCTCGTATACGTGTTCTATGACCATATTAAAATCAAAATATTTTCAAACTGAGTACATTATTTAAAGGTAATTCAGTTTGAAAATTAAAATGCAATATAAGCAATCCTGATTTTCCACTAATGCAAACAATATGTAAGTCACAATTAAAAAATAAAATGCAATTTCCTGACAATTTGAAAATGAAAATGAAAAGGGCATTTTAACTGACCTTGACCAGCTGCACAGTGGAGAACAGTCAAATGCAATAAGGGACACAGCGCCCCCAGTCTATTGCATTTACATTTACATGTCATCACACTATTTTGGTGTCATAATAAACAAGAAAATGTCATCTGTTAATCCTCTCACCGAGGCGGATCTTAATTTCCATCTTCCTCTGTGGGCGGTGCACCGTAGGCTACATACCATGAACCTTACTTCTGCACTTATTGTGTGATGTGGCTGCGTAGGCCTCCTCCGAGAGGCTGCAGAGGCTTTGGAGCAGCAAAATTCACCCCATCGTGACAAAAACAAAGCTTCTCCCTCCTTCCACCGCTAACTCTACCAGGAGTCAGCACTCTGACTGTGATTTGTAACTGTCAAGGTAGTTCAAGAGTAACCTGCAAATGTTAATAAACCAAATCACAAGGAAGTGATGTCCTAACTGAAGGCCCACCTCAGTGCATATTGAATAGTATCCACTCAGTTTTTTCCATTTTCATGTTAATATGGTCACAGAATAACACATAAATATGTGGAAAATTATAAAGCTTTGTGGAATTGCCTTTTCATTTTCAAGTTTACATGATTATTTCAATATAGTCTCCTAAATTCTTGCGTGGAGTTGCACATATAGCTACTTGTTTATTAATCAAAATAATACGTTTCTATGGCTATTTTCTGTGTACTGAGTACACAAGAGTCTGGTTATAGCCGGTGGCAGCAGAGACGGCGTAGTGGCAGTCTAGTGGTAGAGCTTGGCATCGTCGGCATAGAAGTAGAAAACGAGGATGTGGAAAAAGAGGCATGAGTCATGTTTCACTGCTTATTTAAAAAAATATGTAACCTCCTAAATATATTTAACAGGAATGCATGTTTCTTAAGGTGTGTTTCCACCAAACGCATAGCCAGATTATTTTCATTTATTCGCATTATTCACACGAGTAAGCACAAAGACAGGAGAGCTGGAGCTAATGCTTGTGCTGCTTGTGCTAACTGGAGCTAGTGCGTAAGCTAACTTGCGTGTGGTGAGTGGTATCATTGAGCTCCATGTTTGATTCAGTTACTGACATGTTTGACAGCGTCATTCACGCCTGCCTACCGTGATTTCACGTCTTCTTGCGTCTCTTTGCCTCTTTGCATTGACTTTGTATGTAATTTGCTCGAGCGTTTGGCGGAAACACACCATCACAGGAAGACTGGAGTTGTTTGCTTTTTGTTTATAATTTTCACACAAACTGTAAGATCTGGTTTTAAATTAGTCATGTTACCCGTCTGGTTGTTGTGAAAACATTACAAAGCCCTAAATAATGTACTCGGGTTATGTTAACCTTGTATTCATGTTTAATGTAACCTAAAGTGAAAAATAGAGTTTGGTCAAAAATAGGGATCCTGAATTTAGAATGAACGTCAGGTTTGGAGATAAATTATCTTTCGGGATGCTGCATCCTTTAGTGGTTGACGTGATTGTTGAGGAGGCAGCAGCACCAGTATGGGAGTCAGAGGGAGTTTTAGTGCAGAACATGTGAGATTTACAGACACTACAGTGTGACGGGCCGCCACAACAATCCACTCTCTCTGTGACACAAACAATGGTGGGACTGTTCAACCACAGACGTACAAGTGTCCTGGCCATCTGTCTGCATACCCCCACAGTACAAACATTGTGCTGCACACACACACACACACACACACTGATGCCACCCCCAAAACGCACAGCCACTCCACTGTCATACATGTGCAAACTCATAGTGTAGAAATATCCATCCTGCCGAGTGATTTACATACTAAAAACTTCATCACTTTGTGTGAGCGTTTCATAGTATCAAGTCTTTGGTATTTATTTATTAGTGTATTTATTTCTAACCATTATCAGCCCATACTGTGTGTAAGGCTAATGCTTTTCACTTTTCTAAACATTCAGTCGATTATAATAATCAATTCAACAATAACAATAATTAGTTGATAATAATTAGTTTCATATTATTGTAATTTGAATATCTTTTGGATTTTTTTTTTTTTTTTTTACTGTTGGTCGAGCAAAACAAGCAATTTAGACTCTGATGGGAACTTTTATCGACAATTGGTAAAGAATAATCAATAGATTGATTGATTTAGTTGTTGCTTTATCTCGTTCATAGAGAAGTTGACATTATAACAATGACCAATTGGCCCATTGCAGCACAAAGTAATTCTCTCTTCTCTCCTCCAATAGCAATGACGTCATGAAGATCAACTAAAAGCACACTCAGGGGGCATCCCTGAACACACACACACACACACACACACACACACACACACACACACAAAATACACAAAGCTTTAAATCTAAAGGGACTATATATGTTGTAGGGACAAAGGGTGTGTGTGTTTGTGTATGCACACGTGTGGGGACCAGCAGAATAAGATCGGGTCACCATACAGTCTCAGTGACAGTTGAGTACTGAAAGGCTTCTGCAGAAAAGAGATGCCTCTGTGTGTGTGTGTGTGTGTGTGTGTGTGTGTGAGAGAGAGAGAGAGAGAGAGAGAGAGAGAGAGAGGGAGAGAGAGGGACCACAAAAAGAGAGAAAGAATAAAGAAAGTCTGTGGCTTTCAGACACATCCTAATTCTCTGTCTGAGGCTTCACATTGTGTGTGTGTGTGTGTGTGTGTGTGTGTGTGTTTCTGTCTACATGCATGTTATTCTCTTTACTTTCTTCAGCCTGAGCAGCTACCAGAGGAACATTTCAGGCACTCCTAAGATTTATTCATTATGTGTGTTGAAAATATGAATAATTGGAAAGGAGGGCTTCTTCTTCACAACTTATTACTGTACCTATGGCTGAAGACAGACACAACACACACTCTTCATCTTTTCAGTAACAAACAAAGAGCAAAAATCATCTCCTCTGCAAACTTTCTGTTCAAAATAACTTCATAAGTGACCTGGATGTAATTCCAGTTTTATACGGGTGTTTGTAGTTTGTAGTAATGGAAATAACGTAAATGCAGACAGTGTTGTGAATATGATTAAGGCACAATACAGCCCAATCATGTCCGATACATGAGTCTCGTGCCGTGGTTTGTGAAATCAGCAGGTGAGATCAGCAGCTGGACTCTTGCTAGTTTAAAGGTGGCATCAGATTTCTTTCTCCCTCAGTGACTGGAGTGATGATCGATAGCGCTGTGTCCTGTGCAGTCACAGGTAGCTGAAAGTTCAATTCCAATAATCACTGATAAACGTGTTGACCACGTTTGGTGCACTATGGGCTGTACTGAGTTGTATTGTTGTCAGTGGAAATCTGCAGAATCATTCAAATCAAATGCATAAGCAGCCGTACATATGAGGAGTGAAACACTTTTGTAGCCTCCTCCTGAACTTACGTATAAACTCAAATAAAAGTACGTCTTCGTCAGTGGGACACACAGAAAGTGTCATTCATGCTGGTTTTGACTAGTGAACACAGGCTGGTTTTGTGTGTGTTTGTGCGCGCATGTGTGTGTTTTGTCCTTATTCAGTGCGTCACACAAAGACAAAGACAACACAGCCCGGGAGACGAAACACACACCTGCATCCAACGCCACAGAGGACACACTCATGTGACAGTCTGAATGGTGTCACTTCTTTCTTTCTGTCGTCTTTCTCTTTCTGTGTTTATTTCTTTATTTCTTTACTTGTGTGTGGGACTGTGAGCGAGAGGCTCGCCACTATAATCTGTGCAGCAGCATACTGTATACAGAGATGTCCCTGTGTTCAGTATGAGAGACAGTTGGCGGTAACAGTGTAATTCACAGAGAGTGCTGTCACAGTGAAGGAAGCAGAGGCACATTCACTGTCTAACAGATGGCTCATACATGCTGCTGAGTCTGAAGACCCTCTATTCTCACACTCAGACGTTTCAAGGAGCAGCAACTGTTTAAATGCTTGTTTGTTTTACACAGAAGTGACAGAAAACACGTTTCCAGTCGGAACATTTAGTTTAATTAGCACTAGATAATAAATAAAAATCTACAGAAACAGCTGGCTTTGGGAGACATAACCACAAAAAAGTATTGAAAATCATAAATCATGTGTCTGTCAATTTGTTTTTTTTTTTGTTTGACAGTGAATTTTATCGGTCCTGCCCAAATCTATATAACATCACGTTCAAACATTTCCTGCAGCTACAAGGCCATAAAGGAAAATGGCTGAAAGCAGCTTCAACACTAAACGTCACTCTGTTTTCTTACAGAGATTTATTTTTAGGCATCTGAAAGCACTCAGTTAAGGTTAGAGCCATATTGTGGTCATCAAAACAGGTAGTAAAGCCTTTTGCTTGATATACTCGGCCGCCTGGGTGCTGCTCCTGTGGTTAAAGATATTTGAACATTTGAAGTTTTACGACCACACAGCACAAAAGAGCAAATGTGACATCCCCGAGGAAAACAATGATTTAGCTGACAAGGTATTTCTGGCAATGCTTCTCTGTCCAATCGGCCCTTTTGTTAATTTCACACGTTGGTCTCTGGATAAACAGCCAGTAAAAACAGTCACAATGGTGATTTTACATACATTTCAGAAACAAGTCTCAGTTGAGTTCTGTCAGATTAATGCAAAGGCTGCGACAGCACAAGGCTGAACAGACAGAGAGATGCCTGCCTTCTGTGATCACTGTAATAGACCAGTAATCATCTCAGTGCACAACTCGCTTTAATAAGCTAGAAAACACTGTAGAAGAGCCAGTTTGAACCTGTTGAGGGGATCGATCTCCTCGTGGCAGAACAGATGGAATTCGCTATCAGATAAAGTGAAACTGCATCAGAGGATTCAGTGAGAGAAGCATTCAGTTTGGCACCACACCTGGTGCCAAACATCGCAGGCTCACAGCTCTTCCCATAAATGTGCCATAAGGAGCATTAACATAAAAGTTACCTGAATCTGAATGACAAAAAGCAATCACTTAGATAGATGTATGAAGCCAGCTATGTCGTGTTTGGTCTCTTTTTGCTGTGTTTCTGTATTTTCATCATTCAGGTGCTCTCTCTCTCCCTCTCTCTCTCCCTCTCTCTCTCTCTCTCTCTCTGCTGAGGAATGAATAAATCTCCTAGCAGCTCTACATTTACATCTTCAGAGAGGTAAACAACAGACTAAAGTTCACAGAGTGCCGTGCAGAGCGGCGCTGAGCTCCGTGTGAGCTCTCTCGAAGTGATGCTGGTCCAGGGGAAAGGCTGCAGCTCCGTTCAGTCACTGATCTGAATAATGTTTTGTGAATGAGCTGAAAAATAATCGTGCATAGTTACACATACTGGGGATGCCGGTAAAGCATCCCCATCACTTGACCGGCAAACCACGTTCTAAAACTCCAACCACAAAACAAATACTCCTTCAAGAGTTGAGAGCTTTTAGATTTATTTTGCTTCCCCGGCCGAAAGGAACAGCTCATAGTTACATAACGGACTCATCAGCCAATACAAATACATTTACGGTGGGACAAAGCAGCGGACTGGTTTGAGAAAGATGGACCTGGACCTGAAAGTGATACCTGGATCACCTCTCAGTGCTTTTTTCAGCCACACATGGCTCTGCGGATGGCACTGCTAGCTAGCTTGGTCGGTCCACCAATTTGGTCCAGATTGAAGTATCCTGGTTCCCAGAGGATGAATCCTACTGACTGTGGCGATCCCCTTGAGGTTTATATTTTTGGCTGTCTGTGAAATGTCTCAACAACTTTTGGATGGAGCCATGGTGGTGCGAGCACGGTGACCCAGGCCGCACTCGTTCTGCACACTAAGCTGAAGAAGAAGCCAGAGTAAGACCAAGTGAGGTTTGTGTGATCCTCTGACCTTGGAGCTGACAGATCAGCACTTGCTCTGTGAAAGACAGAATAAGACTATAGAGACCCATGTCTGGATATTGTTTCCCAATTAGCCAGAACGGCAGTCATTTCTACAGAGACTGTTGCCAACATCTGAAACAACAGCCAGTGTATTTAGCAATTAGCTGCAGCGCGGCCCAATGGGAGTGGGAGTGTCCTGGCAGGGGGAGAAAACATCAGGGAAGGACCAGGAGACAGAGCAGGGTAGAGACGACTAATTTCCCTCAGGACTCAGATGCACACACAGGCACAAATGCATGAATACAAAATATATACGCACATACGGACACACACACACAGACATACACACTCCACCTCTTTGCATCTTTGATAAAATCCCAGAGGAGTTCAGGGTTGGAGCTACTAGCTGCAGACTGAGTGTTGACCAGTATGTTGTTCTCAGTGTGTCGTGTATCTCTTGTCTAATGAGGAGGTGCCAGTCCCACCAGTTAATTTACCAGAAGACAATCACACACTGACTCACACTGACATTTATAGGCAATTAGGACCTGCCTGAGAAAAGTGTGTGTGTGTTTGTGTCTGTTTGTCTTTGTGCATCTGTGCATGTTTGTGTTGGTGTGTGTGTGTGTGTGTGTGTGTGTGTGTGTGTGTGGTAAGTGCAGCGATTAGGACAACATTTTTATCAGTTCAAAACTGACAGAAGAGCCCTGCAGCTCATTTTGTTTGCATACAGATAATGGGGAGACATTATTTTAATTGCATCTTAACTTGTAAACATTAAATTATGTGTATTTAACAAGGCTTGTAACCAGCACAAGTATCTATGGGATCATTTTCACACCCAGAGACACACTGAAATGACATTTTATCTCACTGACATGGAGTTGGCTTGTGTATTCATGTAAGATATGTACATCTGATAATATGATAGTTTTGGGAAGAATTGCTGCAGAGCATGTCAGTGATAAAAATGCAATTGCAGGTGAAGTTGTGCAGAAAAATGCTGCTGTTCATTAGTGATCTTCATTCCTATCTCCTAGAAAAGTCTACATTTCCTCAAAAGCTGCTTATCATCAACATTAGTTTCATTTCATAAAGACTATAAGTTCAATCTCATATCAAATTCCCATTCACAGTTTCTCAGAATTGTCCTGTTCAATAAAGTTTTGAGGGTGAAATAGAACAAGTGGTTTGTACCTTCAGTCCTCAGATGAACCCATAGAGTCTCTTACAGCCAGTCAAACAGTGCTGAGCGCCGGAGAAGCGATTGCTTGGAGGATCATATGTGATGTAATGCTGCTTGCATCATACTGTATCTCCCCCAGCTGATGACAGTCAGGCCTGTTTCCCCTGCCAGCACATCCCAGCTGCTATGAGGCAATGTAGTCTGCCAGGCACAATACGGCGTGTCAGCCCTCAACAATGGAGAGCTTGTGCTCCCTGGATGGCATCATTGTCACAGCTTTTTTTTCTTTTCTTTTTTTGGAGGGAGGGCTTTGTGAGTTGTTGTTGTTGTTTTTTTATTATTGTTGTTTTTAGCTACATGTCTCCAGCCAGTTATTAACCCTTGCATTGTTGGCTGGGAGACAATAGATGCAGTGCGTGATGATGCACGGCTCATGCACACACTGGATGTGGGTCACGGGAAGGAGAAGGGGTCGGATGCTGTCGTGGGATTGCTGCAGAGAATCTGCACTTCCAGTGATGCCAAACCAGGTCACAAGAGTCAGACACTGTATGCCAAGATGAAGTTTACTAAACCGGAGCTGGAGACCTCAGCTGGGCTTAAGGCCATAACTTATAATTCTAGCTAGCTTACAACTTTTAAAACACAGTCATCCTCTCACAAATGAAAAATTAAGTTCATAAGAAAAAAATCTTGTAGCATATCCACACGTTTTTTAGCTTTTAGAAAACTTTGCTGACTATTTTCCTATTTATGTTACAGGTACACTAATTTAGTCTGAAACGTGGCTTGACACAACTTATTTTCAAAGTTTGGGTCTACCAATAAAAACAGTGTACTCGTAAATTGGCACAATCTGAAACATGCCAGCATTGCTAAAAAAAAAAGGGACAGAAAACCCACACAGTGAGACAGTAAGCTGTGTGATATCATAGCAGATAGAAACGAGAGTGAACACTACAAGAAATGAGCTTGGTCACCAGGGAGGATCATGTGGTGGGAGGAACAAATGTCTCAATAGGTAACAAACATGTTAGATGAGTTGTGCCTTAATGGAGCTGGATCTGGATCTGTTGGATAATTATGGGCGTGTTACTTTGAGTAATGAGCCTCTCTGCTACATAAACAGGTGATCGCCTCAGGCCAGAGTGTGTGCAGCCTCTTCCCCTAAATGATTCATTAAAACTTGAGAGAAACAGTCGTACAAGTGTGGATTTAAACTCATTTAAGTTTAATGATGCAAGCACACAGGCCGAAACCTGATACTAAACTTGTTTATTTATATTTTTGTGTCTCTGTATATCTCAGTACATCTTACAAACGTCAGTTGTGAGATGAAGATTACGGTTAAAACAAAGCCTGAATTATTTATCAAAGAAACCTCTGAATTTCCTCAATCAAAGTGTTTCAACAATCAAAAGATGCCACGGCTTTGCTTTAACGGAAGTATGCATTGTTTTCAGCATGAGTTTCTCTTTTCTAATAGATAAATCATATGCTAATAGACTAACAACAAGCTGAGCCGTCTCTCTCACTGACTCATGATATGGCAGCCTGAGGCTACGTTCACTCTGCAAGTCTCAGGGTTAGTGCAGATTTATTGCTCAGGTCTGATTTTTTTTTTTGTTTTGCTGTTCAAATTATTTCTAAATGTGGCCAATATCAGTGTGAACTGGTCACAGTCCTGAACTCACCTGCAAAAGAGCTTTAAGAAACTGTGTCACTCATACAGCTGAGAGGCCACCGAAGTGTCAGGGTTCATGGTTCTTAGTTATAAATGATGAGGATGAGGATGAGGATGAGGAGAAAGAGAGCCAAATTTCCTCATGGAGGTGTGTGTGCATGTGGAAAAGGTGAGGGGGGAAATGACAGTAAGGGGACCTTCGTCATCATAGTGACAATAATAGATAAATGGTTAAGATAAAGGAACCATCATTGTCACGTACCATCATAAAACAGGACGTTTTGCTGACTTTGTTGATGATAATATCACCTGACATCCTCTCAACATGATTACTGTGGCTGCTAGAGGGCTTTAAACAGATGCTGATTTGGGCCACTGGATGAAACAACCTAAGGCATTCTTCCTGGAGAGCAGTCATGATCAGATCCACATCGGTACAGACACACTGATACCGACCTGCACCAGTACGATCGGCCCAGTTGGACTGAATATGATTTGGACCCGATGGATCTGGTCCGACTGGAGACGCCCTGCAGACCCATGAAGAAGAAGATGTGTCCTTACTTAGTCTTTCAACCTCACACAAGTGTTGTCAAAAAGTAACTCCTGTTCTGCCCCCCCACCCTCTGCTCCCCTGATGTAGAGTTAAAGTCATAATCCCTCCCCCCCTCCCCTCCCCTCTCACCCCTCCATCTCACCAGGTCCCCTGAGCCTTTGCCCGTCCTCATTAGCGGGTATTTTTCCCATGTTTGTTAATTGTGTCCTGCTTTTTGCACCACCTGCCCCTCCCCCCTCCTTCGCCCTCTCTCTTCCTCCTCCCCTCTCTCTCTCTCCCTCTCTCTCTCTCCCTTGCCTCCCCTGCTCATCTGTGCTCTCTAACAGCCACTAATTGTCATCATAAGGATGCATTCGCTGTCACAACTGGAGAACAGACTGCAGACCGACAGTGTGCAGCCTGGCTCCTCTGGCCCCCGGAGGCCTCTGCGCTGGTGTCTGGGGGCCCGGAGGACCTTTGTCAGGCAGGAAACCTTCCTTTGCAACTGTAGTTAATGAAGACAGGGTGAGAATTTTACCTGGCGGAGAGAGAGAGACAGAGAAATAGAGATCTCAGCATAGGAAAACTGAGAATTAGCTGGAAATGAGAGGACTTTATAAATTATGTTTCTAAAAGACAAGACTACAGCAACAGAGCATTAACACATAAGTTCACTACTCAGACTCTGACCACAACTTCTGAAGAGCCCCATATGTTTCTTCTATTTTCCTCCAGGCATTTTCATTAGTATTCAATTTAAAACACCTCTAAACGACGTCCCACCCCTGATCAAACCTCTGTGTCTGTTTGCATCCCCTCAGTTTTCTGCACTCACGCTTCTTCACATGTGTGTAAAGTTAGAAAATCATGGTTCCACTCGCTCCCTGTCTGAAGTATCTCCATGTTTCAAGGCTTCACTTATACATGATGCCATGTTTTAATGACCTAAACATCAAATGGAAATATTCTCAAAGTCTTGTGCATTATTTCATGCACATCTCCCCCAAATCCCACCTGATGTAGTTTTTTGGAAACTTTTCTGGTAGAATTTTACATGAATTGAGATTTGTTTTTCTAAGAATTGAGCATCTTCTGAAGGCAAATATTAATGCACATTCAACCAATTCCTGCAGTAGTTATTAATCTGTAAAACACTTTTCATTTTTATCACCACAGTTGGATTTTAAAAAGGTCAAAAAAAATTTAAATCAAACACAAACTTCTGTGTAACTACGGTGGGAAGGACACGTTTTGCCCAACGGGTCGCAGGGCTTTAAGAACAGATCCTAAAGTTATTTTTACTGTCACCTGGAACTTAAAGCAGACTTTATATTTAAAAAGAAAATCTGTGGCATAGTCATTCACATTTGACTTGAACAGTATTTCTAACCATATTTTTTACTTTGTGTAAAGCTGACATTTAAGATGGTGCAGGATTTTTCTTTAAACTTCATCTAATAAGTGAGTCCACAGATCTGTGTTTGTGTGTCTGCATGCATGTTTGTGTCTATGTGTGCAGGCGAGCATGTGTCTCCACACACACACATCTTAGCGCATGTGTGCGTGTTTGTGTGCAAGTGGGAATATGCGCTTTGTGGCATGTGTGCCCTCAGCATGGGGCCATGGCGGCCCCGTGCCGGCCAGCTGGAGGCACAATCTGTTGAGGGGGTCCGCTGCTCAGTGGTGGGAGGTCGGCCGGACCCACAACGACGCCCCGACCATTTGCCCCAGCCTCCCCTCTGACCAGGACGTGCAGTTTGGCAGGCCCAGCCAGGGACTGACAGCTCTGCACAACCCAATCCACAAGACACCGTGGAGGAGGAGGAGGTGGAGGTGGAGGAGGAAGAGGAAGAGGAGAGAGGAGAGGAAATGGAGGTGGTGGCAACTTTTCGGGAGGGAGGGAATGGGAGACTGCTCACAGCAAGGCAGCAAAAGCAGCAGCAGAGCAAAGTGCAGGCACGCCGCCAACTGCAGAGCGAAGTAGATTAAGACGGACAGGAAGGCAGAGAAAAAGTTTACAGTACAGACAGACGAAGGAGGGTGGAGTGGAAGAGAGGAAGGTGAAGAGAAAAGGGCAGAGAGGGAGGTAACGAGAGACAAAGGAGAGAGGAGGCAGAGTGGGAGCAAAGAGGATGCATTTGGGGAGGTGGATGAGAACAGAGAGAACAAGGAAGTGTGTTTGTTGTGTTCGGACATCTGTTTGAAAGCTAAAATTAAGAAGAGATATTTTCTGCCTTCCATCTTTCTGCAGTAAACTAATCCTGATGTATATATATATATATATTTTCTAAGTTACAGACAGCTTGAAGTCACACACAGCGCCCTGACATGGGCCTCTGTGGGCTTTTATAGAAAACTAACAAAATATGGGACAAACTGCTTCCCGCCCCCCAAACAGGTTGTGGGTGTGGTGTTGATGAGACACTTCTAACGTTGCAGTCACTAATATAAGAGAAACAGCGCTCTCAGCATGCCTTGTTTTTCTAATTAATTCTGGGTTCAAGCAGGATAGAAATATAAATTCAATTAACAGCAAATACACAGTTAGATATGGAGGAAAAGGTTTTGGCTGTCCGGTAAATGCAGCTGTGCATTGATTCCCTCTGAACGAACATGATGACACATTGATGAGCTTTTGCAGAATACTGCTAACTTTAGCTTTTACTGCTAGCTGGAGTTTGGCTCCACCTCAACCGAGTCTTAATCCTATGAAGATGTGAACCACGGCTAACGTCAAGTCTAGTCAGGTCTATTAAGCCATATGAATTCTAAACAAAGATGTGATAGATAGATAGATATTTGTTATTTTAACGTCATCTGACAAAATCAGAAAGTTAGAGACGACTAAAGGTCGTCTTCTAAACTTTACTGGCACGGAGCCGCAGACTCTCAGCGGGCAGCTTAGGCTGTTGTTTTACTACATACACACACTGAAACATCACGCTGGAGTTTTAACATTACGCTGCTTTGGAAAAACTCCATTTTGGACGGAGGAAAAACTTTTTGATACAGATGTCTTATTATTAGTTATTCTAACTCCTTAGTTATCAGGTCAAACTAGTCAACTCAAGTTAATTTTACTTACATATATATTAAAAGGGCTTTACAATCTGCACAGCATACAACAACCTCTAAGAAAAACTCCTCCTAAAAACATGTTCATGGGTGAGACTAACGCCCATTTAGCAACCAAAGAAAACTAAAATAAAAGAAATTGCAAGTAGTGTTAAACCCAATAAAACTGTGTTTTTTCTAGCTGCCACACTGAAATGATTTTTCCAATTATTTGCTAAATGTCAAAATAAAGTTGTTTTATTTAGTTATGATAATAAACAAAAGTTATTGTCACAGACAAACAGCCCAACAGTTGGGAACCATTATGCTTAACGTTCCTGTGAGGATCATTTGCAGGCAGGATGTTTTAAATTCATAGTTGGATCACAAAGTTAGAATTTAAGAAAAAACAAAGACTCTCAGTCAGATTGTTGTTTAGAGTCATGTTTTGCCGATAGCATCTTCAACGCTAATGTTCTCATCAACAAGTCATGTCTTCACCTACTGTGCTGGAATACTTTAAGAAGAAGTGGCCTAAAGGGCCTTTTCCCTGAGCTGTGTGTGTGTGTGTGTGTGTGTGTGTGTGTGTGTGTGTGTGTGTGTGTGTGTGTGTGTGTCTTTGCCAGCCTGGTTCGCTGCTCTCTCTGACAGTTTGATGCAGGGCACCGAGGTTACATCTGAGGGAGTGTTTTTAGCGGTCACCAGCCTACAGAGGGGACGCTAGCTGGCACCATCTGGTCATGAGATCCAACGTTTATCTGGCACAGTCTTGGCCAATGTCCATACCTGCTTGTTCTACACACACACACACACACACACACACACACACACACACAC
This sequence comes from Pempheris klunzingeri, assembly GCF_042242105.1. NCBI lineage: Eukaryota > Metazoa > Chordata > Actinopteri > Acropomatiformes > Pempheridae > Pempheris > Pempheris klunzingeri. The sequence goes on from NC_092021.1 coordinate 23,852,215, forward strand.
ACACACACACACACACACACACACACACACTAGCTGGGGGTCAAGCTACCCTAAACGACAGGCTGAGAGCAGATGTCCGTCAACCCTCCCAGTCCAGTTAATTAAGCAGCATCACAAACAGCAATGAGACAGCACACACACACACACACACACACACACACACACACACACACACACACATACATGCACAAGCATACCGTACATGCCCACAGACAATCTAACGGCTGTTTGTCCTTAGAGGAGGCATAGATAGCAACAAAGGCAGCGTATACTGTGTGTGTGTGTGTGTGTGTGTGTGTGTGTGATATGAAACATTTTGTCACTTAAAGGCTGCAAACAAAGATGAAAGTGAGAGTTACTGGAGCTTGTTAGAGCAGGTCTGAGCCGTCAGCCGTGACTGTGTGAAGCTGGTTTCTCTGTAATATACTGTTGTGTTATATAGTTGTTACACTTTCACAGACTGACTGCGGCGGCTTTGCAAAAGGTTTTAAAGGTTTTAAAGGTTTTAAATGGAGGATTTTGATCACTGCCTAGCTATTAGCTCTTTTGCAAACTCAGGACAGAGGTAGAAAGAGCACAGTATGGTTTTTTATTATCATTATTCACTCTGTCTTTGATGAAACATGATAGTTCAGACACCAGCAAGCAGATTAAGTTTGGCTTTTTTAAGTTTTGCCATTTCATGTAGTCAGTAGAAACCATTTCCATCCACCTGTGCATGTTCAAGGGGGATGTGGTGGCGCTTGTAGGCAACTTCACAGTTTTGATTACCAACATGGGGCCCTGCTCCATGTTCCTCTCTCTTCACAACAACAGAATGAGTGCGAGAGGACATGATCTCATATTGCAAATGTGGTAAAACAGATGATTCACATTCAGTTTTGCTGAAATTTCAGAACTCCACGTAAAAGATTTGAACTGAAACGAATCTGTCATCATCTCTCAAGAACGCTGTACACATTATTACCTGGCTGAAACTAATGCAGACTAACACGACAGTCCTGTAATGAATTCCCCTTCGTGAAGGTTATTATGTCTTGTGGAGGTGCTGATCCAACTGTATGGTGATTTAGTCTGTGCTGCTTTTGAACTGTGCTGCAGTTTTGATTTAGTCTATTAGTCTATATTTAGAGTAGACTGGACACTTAGGGACACTAAGACTAAAACATTATATTAATATTAAAGAAGCTACCGCTGTCACACTTTTCTCATTAGACTCATCGCCCACATTTGATGTATGAGTGCTGTTGCGCTGGCAGCCTGGACTATAGTGGACTGTGGCATCATATCAAGACTGGTGAAGGGCCTCAGTGTTTCTCCCGCTATTGTCATCCCAGCAAGCGGTGGGGTGAAGTGAGGGATTGTGTGATCCAATGAAGCGTGTTGTTATCAAAGACTTCAGCTCTGGTCATGAAGCTGACATCACCCGATTGCCTCAGTTTGGAGCTGCGCAATGAACAGCAGGTCACTGAGGACGGGAGGGAGAACCCCGAAACCACCGCAAAGCCTTGTTTTGTTAATGACCGAAGCCTTCGTCCTCTGTTTATCAGGCCAGTGGTTGCTAGAAAGCCATTTCTTTGTAGCAAAAGAAGGCAGTTAAGCCACCGCTTCGTACTGAATGAAAGGGGTTTTGTTGATTTCAGATCTGTTACCCTGTGAGCAGAGCCGTACACTGAACCCTTCGTGTTTGGACTCAGAGTCAGATTTAAGTCACAAAAATGAGGATTTGAGACTGGACTCAGACACGACCCTCTAAAGACTTGACTCGGAAGGCAAATAATCCCAGTCAAGTCAAGTTCTGACCTGGTAAAAACCTGGAACAATATGATAGTAAGACAGCAGCAAACAGGCCTCACGTGGCTACAAAGGCTGAATGTCTATCAGGCCTGTGCACTGGAAGCACCACAGTTTAGAGATTTACTTGCAATTTGAACCATACCGATCTTTTTAGTCATAAATGCATGACCCGTTTGGAGAAGTGTAAGTTGAGTTGTGTAGTTTTAAACAATCCCTGATCCTACAGCAGTGTTGAAAAGATGGATCCACTGGCAGGTACCTGAGAGCTGATGCATTAAAATCAGTATCATTTTGCAAGTACAGTCTTTTGGGGCTTCACATGAAAAAGAATTGCTCCCTGTGGTTTTCTCTAATCTGTCTCGGCGTACGCCTCAAAGGAATATAATGATATCACACCTGCACTGACTTATCTTTGCCGCTCTGCTGGAGAGAAACAAGGCAGCCACAAACACACAGGCTGAGCGAAACACAAGTTTCACTGTGGATCAAGCTGCTTCCTGAAGTGGGACTCTGCCCTCTACTGGTGAAAACCCCAAACTTCTATCAAAGTAAAAAGCTGCTAAAGGTCCCGTTCACTTTTCAGAGGAGCTGCATGACGGAGACAAGGTTCACTTAATGAATTACTAACTTGACCTACAGAGTCTTTTAGTCAGCGCTCAGTAAGTCAGCAGGAAATTAACAGAATGCAATTCAACCAATATGGGCGATAACATTTCTGACAGTAAATGAATGAACTCGACTCCAATTTGGCTGTTACTGTATTTCAGAGAAGTTCCTCTTGTCTTTTGCAAGTGTGTCTCTTTTGTTAGTTCTCACTGCACACGGCAACCAAAACTAGTTTACCCTCAAGTCTAATTTTAACCGTGTCAAATCAAGACTCTGTTTTCTGTGTGATTGAAATTATTAGGAGATGAAATTCGAGAAAAACACTGTTGTTTCCCTTCTTTATTCACAACAACAACGTGCAAAATGAATCACAGAAAAACAACTAGATTGATTATGAAGAGTAAGAACCTTCCAAAAGGAAAAATAACAGACGACGACGACGAGACTCTGTCTGTAAGCATGTGTAGTCGAAAGCTTAGCAGCTTGTTGTTCTTGTTGGTCTTTCTGCATGATGTTTTTGTTGCTGTTGTTTTTCCATGTTTCACCACGTTGTATGTGACATTATGCACAATCCATTCAGTCCTATAACACAAGCCTCCTAGTGATCACAGCCAAATATCTCCAGAGAGACCTTGTGCTGCTCAGGCAGAGACCTGCCAGCAACGAGCAGCATCGGGCTGGCGAAATGGTAGAAGTGGTTCCCTTTGATCACTTTGATTCCTTCAGAGTTGCACAAGGCAGCGTCAACAGATTTGAAGAGGGAAATCGGTCGCTCGTTGCCTGCAACATGAGGGCTGGCCTTCATATCCACATCATACATGGTGTGACCTGGAGGAGAGCAGGCAGCAAGAGAGTTGTGATCAGTTGTGGAGAGCACAAGAAGGGTCATTTTTACAGAGATGAAGCTCTGACCTGGACTTTTGTGATTAAAGTGAAGTCATTTCCCAGTATGCATCGTTTGCTGGTCTGGACTTCAGACATCTCGATCAAAACTGGGCTGATTTCGATTGACAAGTGACGCTTTTTTTTACGCCTTAGGGTTACGTGTAGCTATCGCTCCAGCAGAACAGCAACACATGTGAACAAGAGTCTGCAGCCACGCTAGCTTCTCTGTGCCAACATCATCAGGACTGTGTGCACCAAATTACATCGCAAATCATGCAGCAGTTGTTGATTTCACTCAACACACCAAATTTGGTGAGATTTGAGATATTTAAACGATTCGCCCTTTGGAGATTGTGAATTTAAAGACAATCCACCCAAACGTTTATAGCACAAGATCCAAAGTGGTGGTTTAAACTGGTTTTGATGACCTCTTTGGACCAGTTTTGCTAATAATATATATATATATACTTTCCCACTATTACTCTGCTCACATTACTCATGTGGATGCTGTTTGCTGCAGCAGCTCCCTCCGCCCTCCTAACTTCTTCCTCATTTAATATACTTTTGGTTTTCTTCATTTAACCCAGATTTAACACTGAATAACATTTACTTATTAAGGGAGGATGAGTTCTCTCAGCAGAATTGCTGCTTTTCCGGCTCTGATGTTTTGAGAGCAGAGACCAGTTGCTTCACTGTCGTGTCTCTGCCTTCTTTAGACATCTACGTGATCCCATAGTTCGTTCATGGACTGTCGTCTGCCTTGTGTGTTACTCTGGATGCTGCCTGTGTCTTTACCTTTGATGATGTGAGCAGTGTGCTCGTCATTGCAGATAAATGCAGCATCAATGGGACCCTCGATGCCCAGCTCCTCCTTTACAGGCTTGGGGTAGCCGTCCAGGTGGGTGTGTGGCTCCCCAACTTTATAAACAAAGATGTGCTCATCCTGACACAAAGGAAGAGATCGTACATGTTGTGTGTTTTAGCCTTGAGGAAAAGGTGTTGGAGCTATAAGATGAGTGTGTTCTTGCCTCCGTACTTTACCTTGATCATGTAAAGGTGGTCCTGGTAAGAGAAAACAGCATCCACCTCGCTGTGCAGCTCCTTGAAGGCGTGCTCGATGGTGTCAGCCTGCAGTGTGTCATTGCCCTCATCTTTACGGAGGAAATGATGGCCTGCAAGACAATAGACTCGCTTAGATGCTGCAAAACGCAAACGCGGTAGTAAGGCTGGAAAGTCACAGTCCAAATGATCCCCACTAATCACCTGCAACTCCACTACTTTGTAGTCTCTCAGCCAGCGTGGCTGTTGGAAGTCTTACTGATCTGAAACTAATCCTAATACCTCCCCAAACCTAATCTTTATTTTCAAAAATAAGAGACACAATCTGAAAGGAAACCACAGAGAGAAAGATCTGGTTCAAATAGACCAAGACGACCCTGAATGGAGCTGATAAAGACGAACACACTCAATTCTTCAAAGATTATAACTCAGGATCCAGGTCAAGTTTCTGTACCGACTCAACCCACACAGACCTCCACTGGCTGGTGAACAACTGGTGTTCAATAGGATCTATTTCATTTAGCTGGTGGAACACTTTACTGTATTTCTCAGTAGTTTGATGTTGTGGCTAAAATACGGCTCAGCTGTTTATACAAAATATCATTAGTGTTAGATTTTGGCAAGAAAATATGAGTGTTTGGACTGAGGAGAGGAGGATGCTGGAGGTCCACTGGGATCTGCATCCAACCCGTGTAGTAGTTTAACATTTTGGGAAACACACTTCATGGCTTGGAGTTAGATGAGAAGATCAAAACAACTCTTATGTCTGAGACCAAACTATGACTTCAGCTTAGTTTGGCATAAAGACAGCTCAGTAATAAACATCAATATTAGTTTGTGACTTTGTTTGCGGTTCATTAAGAATTGTTTTCCGGCACATAACTCTCCATAACTCTCCGCCGCCTGATCCCAAAGCATTGGGGAACCATTTCCAGACCTCACCTCTGAAGGCATACATGTTTCCAGCGCTGTCAGAGGTGATGGCGTCCAGGTGGACGCGGCTGCAGCGCTCCCTCTCCACGGGGTCGCTGTCATCGCCTGAACAGCAAACATAATGCTGACGTTAAATATGGATTCATAGCTCTGTCTGTGCTCAGCATGGCCTCCAAACTGACTCAAACATGCTCAGCAGAGTATTTTATCATTGCTTCATTAATTTGTAACATCGCTCTTAAACAAATGCGACGTTGATGGGAACTCTGATGAGCCTTCGTGGCCTTTAAATCACATTTTAATGTGCCTCTGTGTCAGATTCGGAGGGAAACTCTACTGGATTGCTTTTACATCCAGAAACAGACTGTGTTCAGAGATAAAAATAGATTTTTGGAACTGGAAGGAGTGAGTGACCTTCTGAAACCTCGCTTCCAAAATATTTATCACATTTGGTGAAGGAAAAGACAGAAGGTGGATCAGGAAGTCATCACATGTGAGTTTAGATACCACTTCACTGACACTAACATACTAATGGCTTAAAATATGCTTGTTCTTTTTGGTAATGTTTGATTTGAAGGCGTCACTTTGGGCTCAGGGTCATTGTGACAGCATTTCCCATTGATTTCAAACCAATCACATCGATTAATGCAGAGAATAATCAGCAGATCAATCCACAATGAAAAGAATCATTAGCTAATAGTTCAAAATGAGCTCGACCTCAACCAACTGCAGCACTAAAATGCACCAGCAATACGTAATAGTATTTAATAGAACACATAATAATGCAGAGGACAGTTTTCTGATTTCAATACTTGAACTATATTTTGCTGATTATCTGTAAAGCAGCATTTTATATCTATTTTAATCGGACAGAGGAGTCATCAGTCATCAGGTCAGCTGATAATGTAAACTGGGTCATCTGTCACACAAACAGACTCAAGGTCCATTCACGTTCTTTCTTCCAGAGCTTTTTATGGATGAACTTCTGGAATATTCTCTCTCTGAACGTTTCACCCTCTGCAGGGATACAGGGACTCAGACTGATATTCAGGAATACAGCGCTGAATGATTTATCACTTACTAAACTTGGAGCATCTCATGAAGTAGTCGCGCGCCTCTTTGGGGTATTTGCCGTGCACCTCACCAGTCTTTGGGTCAAACTTGGAGAACATGTGTCCGTGGAAGCAGTAAAAGTGCTCCATAAAGTGGAAGGCAGACGTGCAGTTTGGCATGGACTTGAACTCTTTCGCTTCCACAGCCTTGGTTCTGACGTTGTAGTGGTAGACGTCGTGTCCTACGGAAACAAGAGATATGTTTCAAAGTTATTCATTAGTACTGAGAAATGGCCTCAAGGCTTTGAGGTTGAAACTGAGCATTATCAGGCTACTATATTTATGAAAAGATGTGCAGAAAAGGCCAGGCCAAACAAAGCAAAGACCCAAAACTAAAAGTGCTTTATGAAGCAATTTCTTTAAAGAAAATTGTTAATTTGCATCCAGACAAGAACCCTGAAAGAAAAACATATTCACAATAAACATTTTTCACTTGATCTGACTCACTTATCACTAAAACAAACCCCACAATACAATGAGGAAGCTGAGGAATGTGCACTGACCCTTGAAGAAGATGACCGAGTCTTCATCACACTCTGGCTTGGGACACCCCACAGCAGCATCCAGGTGGTCGGGGATTCCAGGGAAGACTTCGGAGATGTCCTTGGGGTAGCCGTCCTCCAGCTTGTGTTGGTAATAGCTGAACACCTTTGTGTCCTGTAGCAAAGGATCAGCAGATTAGACTATCAAGTAATTATGCTTGAACAATTAAAATACAGATAAGTAGTGATGACACACTCTTTTTTGTTTTGTCTTATGTGGCTGAGCCATTACACAAAGTCTTACATCCGATTACACGAGTAAAAAGTTCATTTTGAGCAAGATAAAAAGTCTTTTTCAACAAGGTCACTGAATCTGAAGACATGAACCTCTCTTACTAATGAGTGCTCTACGGTGAGATTAGAAAATAACAAGCCGATACAGTTGTTACACACCCTGACAGCAGCTGAAAAAAAATAACCCAGTGAATGTCTCTAATCTCGAACGTGTTCCCTGGAGAGTTAACTTTTACGTGATATGATACTTTTAATCTCAATTTTGATCTTAACATGGAGAGACTTTATAAAACTGGACCGTACCAAGAAGAAGAATATGTGATCGTGATCAGAGGGGCTGTCCTCGTAGTGCATGCGGAAGGCAGCGTCGACGTGGCCCAGGTGGTGATGGTCATCCAGCTCAGCAAAGGACTCATTTGACAGCTCAGCTTTGCCATGGAAGCCCTTGAACAGATGGTCGCCTGATTGGAAACACAGGACTCAGACTTCAGATGGAAGATACAAACGTTCTTCTGCAGCTCGTGAGTCGAAATTATTATACAAAAAGCAAGTCTGACTGACTTAGTGCTCTGTTATCACTTGACTCGTGCTTAAGTGTGATTTGTTTTGGGGACATTAGGAAAGCAACTTCCTGCTGTATTGAGGTAAAGCCTAAAAGCCTACCTAAAGCCTGCCCATGATTCTACAATAGGGAGGGATTTACCCTTGAAAAAGTATGGGATTCCCTCTTCGTTCACTGCAACGGCGTCCATCTCAAGGCCTTGGCAGCGGTCAAGATCAGCTGCAGGATGTCAGGAATGTAAAATCATGTTTTTAAATGAAGTGTTAACATTCATAACGAGAAATATCTAATGGCTGACTGGTGAGGATGTGAAACTGGTGATGCTTTCTACCAACTCACCGTGTGCGTGAGCCTCTTGCCTGGTTAAACAGAACAGAAAAAGAAAATCATTGTCATTTCAGATCTGCTGTTTGAAAGAGCTGCTTCACATTTAGGATTTTAGATACAATTCATGAAGAGCAGCAAAGTAAAAATCCCCCATATTATAGTGTGAGAGTGTGATCATGGTTGAAAAAGTGTTGTAGCAGCTGTGTTTACACAGAAAAACATTTAACTGCAAGTTAAACTGCAACCAGCAGAAATAAAAACTCTAAAGAATTAAGTTTCTGGTTAAAGGCATTAATGCTTACGGGTCAGCCCAGGCCAGGACCAGGGCCAGGCAGAAGCACAGGACGTGGGCAAGCAGCCTCATGGTGAGCAGTCCTCTGGAGAGCCGGACAAAAGGTGCCTCGGCTGCTGCTGCGGCAAACATTTATATTGTTGTGTGGCAAAGGTGGGCGACATCATGTGGACGCCCACGAAGACGCCCACAGTGTTTGATGTGCTCCACCCCACTCATCCCACCGCTCAGACCAGACCAGCTACCAGGAAAGTGAGTGCTGGAGAGATTCACAGAATTTAGATTGCTCCCTTTTCACCATAAAAATCTCAAAAACACTTCAAACTGAAGCAGCTTGCTGAAGATGTTTATGCAGCGTTGATTTCCACTGTATAATAAAATGTGATCATTCTTAATAAATGTAAAGCCATAGAGCAGCTGCAAATCTAAATGTAGAAAATGGGTATAAATGTAGTGATTGTTACTCTAACAAAGGCTGACTGACAGTTTATTTTTTATCATTTTGCATGATAGTATAAAGCAATAATCAACAGCTGCTAAGAAATATATTCCAGAATATTCCAGAAGTCAGATCCACACCCTGGTCTAACTCTGAGAGGTAACTAACCCAGAGCACCGACAAGAATAAATAAAAACTGCTGACCAGTGCACTTCTCAGTCCTCAAAAACTACTGTTGTGTAACGTTTTTATGGTGAATATTAACAGAGTAGTAATGACTTATGAAATCAAGAGTGGACTTCTTTGTGGAGCACAAGCACACGCCGGTGTGCATTTTTAATATAAAACCTAGTTCTTTATATGCATCCTATTAGGTACAGTTATAAATTATGAAGCATTGTGAAGTAAAGTTTGGACCCTAAGAGAAGTCTGTGAATCTGAAGTGGATGGAAAATGTGTAGAAATGTGAAAAAAAAAAAAAAAAGAAATTATGAAATATCAGTATTTTCTTATCACTCAACAACTCCCATAAGGTTTGGGGTGTAGAAGCTGCCAATAAAATAATCATTGTTGAGTCTTTTTCGAAGTATATTATTTTCAGACAGACTGATGGAAATGCTGACACAAATGAAAATGAAGCCAGTCTGCAAGAACAAAAGGCTCCACAGAGATTTCTCCAGCAGCAGCTTTCAGCACGAGGATAATGTTTTCAGATATTCTAACCAGGAGCTGATGAAGAAGCAGAAGCTAAAGACAGCAGATATTCCACCAGCATGCATGTCTGCTGGATAACCAGCTGTTTGTCATTAAGTCAGGGGTGTGTGGAAAAGGTGAGGAGCAAAAAGGAGCCGCAAGCAGAAGGATGTTTCTTGAAATAACTAAAACATAATAGTGAAATTAAACTGGTAGATTTGAAAATTGAGTTGTGTGAGTTTTTGAATGCAGACAGTGTTGGGTTTTATTCATCTGGAGAGTTTTGCCACCACCCGATACAGTGGAAGATAGATAAGAAAGGAATTGTGTTCATCTTCAAAAGAAATGGAAAAATTAACACCTAATTTAGACTCTCTATCCCTCAGCAGGGCACAGGGCTTTTCTTTGGTTTGTTTTTTCACCATTCAATAAACTTTTTTTCTTCGTTTTATTCCAACAACAATGTTCAGTAGAATTCAGGGATAAACTGAGGAGCTGGAGGAAGGTTCAGAGACGGATATTTCAGAACTGAGGCACAAAACTACCCACATGTCTACATACACAAGAAAGAAATATTAACATTTTAACTTATCAAGTTGCCAAGCAGGTTATTATCAGGTCATCAGGTGTGATATTTAAGATCATCAGTAGGTGTGTGTGAAATATACAAAGAAAGTAGTAAAACTGTGTCTTATATATATATTAAAACCATTTTGGATTTTATTAACCCAGAAAATGGCTTCTAGAAGCAGTAGTACCTTTTTCAAGGTACAAGATTCAGTTATTTGTGTTTCTGCAACACACGGTTGCACAGTGAAATTCAAGTTGTGATCTAAATTGCTATATTAGAAAATATTTAAATATCTACGGTGGAGTGTGGAGGATGAGAGGAAAGAAGCTGCTCTGATGCTCTGTGGTGTGGTGGTCTAACAGGGGGTACCAGAAAAGCTTTCTTAAGCTGTTTCTGAGCTTTCCTAACCAGGGAGGAGACGTGAAGATGTAGACAGGCTGTCCGAATGTTTTGTCATGTGACTGCTGATGACTTCATACAGTCCCTGTAGTCCAGCTTTTGCCATCCATTTGCCATCAGAGTTGATGTGCAGCAATAAAACAACCACTCAGTCCCTGCTGAGCTGTTTCCAGGTCCTGCACACACATGTATCAGTGGGTTCACTGCGGCTGGGACCTTAACCTTGACTAAGTCATACGATACTCCATGTCTGTCACGTTGTGCACATACCACACAGCAAATATTTGAAAGTGCTTTTTCAATAAATAGCAACACTCTCTTGTTGTTTTCGGGTTAATATTTGAAAAGTTACTGCAGGACACGTGTTGTTTCTCTAGGAATTTATTGTTTGTGGTGCAGAAATGTTTCAAATGTTACAGTTTCTAGATCTACAACATAATCAGTGTTTGTTTCACAGGTTTTTAGGTGTCACTTTATGTAACATTGAACCTGCAGTGCAGAATCTTTGTCTTCCCCCTTCTGGCAGTGAGACTAATTACACAAACACTGCTGACGCCTGCTTATGACGTAATAATCTATTATTTAGATGGTCCATTGTGTCCAGTTCATCCTGCAGCTCCCCAGTCACTTCATCATCACCTTCTCTGACTGCCTGCATGTTACTGAGTCCAGTAAACTTCCTATTTTAACCTGTTCTACCTGCTTTTAAGTCCATATGAGACTTAACAGATTGCATGTGACTGGATATTGCTCAAGCCTTCAGGTTTCTTATCCTGTTTATGTCGTGTTGTATATGTATTGTGGTGTTTTTGGTTGCTGTGATCATGTTTCATGCTGCAGGAAAAGAGTTTTTGACCTTTACTTGGTTTGAAGAAGAAAGCTACAGTAGATTATCTCTTCAGTCTTCTTTTATCTCACCTATGCTATGGACTCCTGCGCTGATAATCAGTGTTGTTGAGGCTTTTCTTTTGTACATCACAGTGTAATGTAATTGGTCATTTCTTCCTCAGACTGCTCGTTTATAACTGGCTGTCTCACATTACCTCTAATAGCAAGCGAGGTAATAAAAGCTGTCATATTTGTGAGCCTCTTTGTGCCTTTTGGACGAACTGTGTTTTGTGTAAAAAAAGCTATTTAAATAAAGATTTGGTCAGTTCAGCAGCTGATAACACAGTTATCATGTAAATAAGTAAATTAACTTTATTCATATAGCACTTGTCAAGCAGTCGTTGCGACAGGCTTTAAAGAAGGAACAATTCAAACCAACAGAAGAATAAAAACACCCACACACACACACACACACACACACACACAAAGTGCTGCTCATAACACTGTGGCATCTGGCATCTCTAATCTTGTAAACAAAATCAAAAAAAAAGATGCAGCAGAATATTTACAATTCTTGCCCTGATATACTGAGAACTGTGATAAATTCAGTGAATGTTTTTGTCAGTTACCTGCTGCATTTGTGATATTTCTGTCTGTGATCACTCTGAGCTCGGTGACCCCGGATTATTGGCCTCCATTGCTGTTGACATTCATGAACAAACAAAAGACGTGAATAACAAGGGTTCTTTGCCTGTTCGTGCAGCGCTAGAGGCCCGCGAGTTCATGCTTATGTTCATGTGCACTCACAGTGGATACCTTTTTTTTAAATGGATGCTTTCATTCAAATAAGTCAAAACCCTGAGACCAGATCTGGCAGGTCCGGGAAAAGTCTGGAGCAAAGAGTGACCCTCAGAGGTCAGAATCCTCTCCTCTGAGGATGACACAGTTTGTGTTTCTAAAGAAAAGAAAAATAAATCATCATTAAAACTTCTAACTAATTTAGATATTTAATCTTAAATGCTGTGTTTTAAATCTCCTAAAATAAGATCCCTTGTTGTTGCAAGGTCATCTTGGCATTTGCAATGCGGGAAAGAAAATCAACAGAAGATAAGATTTTAAGTTTCCAACTGTTTTTCACTCGCTGTTTTTGTGTGCAGACTTTACATGGAAAGACACTCACACGCTCTTATCTTGTAAATATCACGACTGGATGAGACACTGAGCTTTTTTAGATTCACCAACTATAGATTAGTCTACTTTAAAAACAGCACAATGAAAACTTCTCCTGCAGGATGTCAGTGTGCTGAACGCTGTGATGCTTCAAATCATTAATTACAGTTGAATAAATGAAACCTGAAACACCTGAAAATATACATATATGCTTTGAAGACTTTCCTTTTGATGTCTGGGCACATTTAATAAAACTTTTACCTTTTCTTGTTTCTCTACCAACCTGCTCTCTGTTGTATCGATGGGTCCAATCATGCAGTTCTACCCATTTCTTACCCACGCTGCATTTTGAACTGCTCCTTCCCCAGTTTTTCACTGAATATTCACACTGAGGAACAACAGCATCGCTCCTGCGCTCAAACATTTATGATGACCTATGTTTACACTGTTCTGACAAGGACCGCTTGAGACCGTCTGAATAATGAATGTCGTCTGTGAGAAGATGGAGGGGGATTTTGACGCTGCTGTCGGCTTCTGTTGCCCATCACTGTGAACTTTCCCAAACCTCGACCGACCAAACCAAAGCGAATCAGTGTCATAACAATCAGTTCAGTTTAGTTTATTTGAAAGGGGACAATACAATTTCATAAAACACATGATTACACATGGTTAAAAAAGCAGTAAAATACATCAACAAGAGAAAAACATGGTTAGACACAAATAACATCTACATAACAAACTGTTAAAGCACAGAGCACACAATACCTGTACAATATAATACAAGATACATATTCAAACACTTACTATACAATTAAGAGAGAATTAGACATCACAACATCACATCAGGCTTGTCTTTTAGTGTTGGCAGCTGTAGGTGTTGATAAGACACATTTTCAATTATTTTGTGAAGACCTTGTATGTTGTAGGCAGTTTAACCTCCTCAGGTACTGAGTTCCACTCACTAGCGCTCCTCACTGACCAGGCCGACTGACTGAAAGTGCTCCTGTGCAGAGGAATGAGACACCTCACCTCTGACAGAGCCTCGAGTTGGCTGATGAACTCTGCCCAGAGGATCTGGAGCCAAATCATGCAGAACTTTATAAATCAAATTTAAATCTGCAAATGTGCGAAGACGGTCCCAGTTTAACAGTTTGTAACAGCTGTGGAAGGTCCTGATAAATTATATGTTATCTGTCCTCCACATCCTGATGATGGCGAACTGCAGACGGTGGAGGTAATAAATTATCCAACATTACAACAAAAACAAAAACTTGAGACACCGTGAGGCAGCAGCAGACCGAGGGAGGAGGAGGAGGAGGAGGAGGAGGAGGAGGAGGAGGAGGAGGAGGAGGAGGAGGAGGAAGGAGAGGACAGAGGAAGCAACACCTTTCTCACTTTCTTCTCCTTCTTTCTCTCCCCGTTTTCTTCTCCTTGTCCTTCTCTTTTCATTCAGGCCTCTCTTTGCTATAGACCATCGGCCATGTTGGCGACCCCATTATGTGCCCCTGGCTGTCAGGGCCTCGGTCCAGATGTTTGGATCTGGATCATCATCATCATCTTCATCCTCCTCTGAATGCTTGTGCTTTGTGTCGTCCGTCCGTGACACCTGATGTTTTCCCACCCTGTAATTTCTACTCTCTTTTTTTTAAATCTAATTTTTGCCTAATATGCCGAACAGACTGTGAAGCCGCTTCAGGCACATTTGTAATTTGTGACATTGGGATTTATAAATAAAAGTTGCTTGACTTGACAACCACACATGATTTATTCCCTACAAAGAGAAAAGACCAATGTGAGCTATTTTCAAACTTGTGAGCAATTACTTAGCCTGAGTCCACAATATGTGCAGCTTTTTTTTGTGTCACAGCAGCAGTTTCAGGTCTTAAGTCTTCTCACACCACCTGATAGCCGGTCCGGTAAAAACCTGGTAGAATATCTGAGAGCAAACCAGACAGACGATGTTTCCTTTTTTGGTGGTTTAGTTTGTTTCTTGACTGTTTTTGACTAAATGTGGTATATTATTCTTGTTCTTGTTGTATTAAAATAATGTTCATTCAATTAATTTAAAGGCCAAACGACAAATACAGGATTTCTTTCTATATCATGACTCAATACTATTGATTGAACTGTTAAAAGTGTGTATTCATGGAAGTCAGGAAGACAGTTTTCTTTTGTCATCTCCAAAAAAAAAATAAACTATCTCATCACAAGATAATCAGACAAGTTATTCTGAGAAATTAAAAGGGTTACTTCCTCTTATAACTCTTACTGTATGCTCAGAGATCAGGAGCGCCACACCAGCTAAGCCAAAAAAAACGTTAGATCAAAGAGAGCCCATATTGATCAAAGCATCAGACTGTACTAAAATTTAAAGGTCTAACTTCTCCTTGATCTGACATTTTCAGCTCAAATCAGTTGCTGCAGTTATCCTCACACACCCCCCCCCCATGTGTGACCCATATAGAAAAGTTTATGTTATACTGATGTAAAACTAACTGCTTTGGGAGTAATATTCAGTTTGTCCGATGAAAATGGGTCAGTGTTGGTTCTGTCCAGGCCAGTGGGGGTGATGGAGGGGGGGAGGGCAGCATCAGAGGAACAGACTGGACCAGCTTCTCTTCACTCAGCTGAGAGCGTCCAGACTTTATTATTTGGTTGCTTGCCATCATACATGTATACATACTACAACAAGAGGAAATTACCTTTTGGTTTCTCGTTGGCAACAAAGCTTGTTTTCTTGAGATAACAAAATTGATCTCAAGACGACGGCTTTAAAAAGAAAAAATTACAAACACGGCTTTTCTGACTGACTTTACAGAATAAAGTGAGCTCCAAACTCCATTAAAATTCATATTCTGTGAGAGGTTAAAAAATGTAATGTGATTCATCTTCAGTGGGTTTGACAGGAGTCTGCCGTTACCACAGATATCCAGCAGATGTCTCTCCTGCAGATACAGTAGAAGGTGATTGAGCTGTCGTTGATAAAAAGTCCCCTGAGAATTTATTTTAGAGGCTTTGACAGCAGCTCTGAAGTGACACGGCAGCAAACAGCTGGTAAGGAAGTGAAAGAAATGCCAGCGTTAGACGTCTTTGTCGGATTTATCTTTGTCTCTCTTTGTGTAACTCTGCAGAGAAATGAGCTGCATTCATGACGTTCAGCATCCCATCATGCAAAATATGTTAAAATATCAAAGTCAAATATCAAATGATTTCAGAGGAGAGATCTCGTTTGGTATTTATTAGTCTATAAGAGCATGTTAGAATGTGGAGAATCAGCGGGGTGAAGAGGTCATTTCTCATTTCACCGTGACTTCTGTGTGGTCGTGGGACAGTTTGGGGCTCTTGGAGGTTAAAGCAGAGTTTATGTCACCAAGTCAGCCGAGAATCCGGCGTCCTCTTACTGAGGAAACCCAGTAAACACTGAAGGAATACAGGAATCACAAACCGAGCCGTGTTCTCCCATTTTTGGTCAGCAGGTGTCAGTGATTTAATATCCTGGAATAACCTTTTAAACATGAAGGCTCAATAGGTGTAAATTTGAGGCAATTTTGTCCATTTCCTAAAATCTACAGTCATCTATAGGCTTTTTGGGGATACAGCTTATGGAGAAATAACAAAATTACTCATTGTTAATCAAAATTAGAGAGACTGCTGTTTCATGATTTAATATCTGATATTAATTACATCAAATCTGATCATTAGAGAGTTAAAACTGAAGATTCTGCATCATAACGTGGGCGTATAACCTAAAAATATTGACTTTAAGTTTGTACGTTTAAAAAAAAAATAGTACAAATTACGAGATGCTAAATCACAACATAGAAAAAACGAACTTCTGAGATAAAAATGTTACATACTGTGTAAGAATTAAGACAAAGTTAGGAGGCTGTAAATCAGTAATCAGAATTATGACATTTACCAATTTTAAAAGCCACAATTTTGCCTTTCTGTCTGTCAAAAATGGACTCAGCACGTCAGTCTCTTGACTTCTTTGTTTTAAGGCAGAGTATTATTTGAATATTATTCTAGTATCCAAGTGAAACTATCCCCCCCCCTCCTCCCCTCAGGCTTTCCTCCAAAGAAACTCCCCCACAATGTTACTGCTGGAGGACGAGTCCACCACAGCGATGAGAAGACTGACAGCCTCTTTGGTTTTTCAGTCTCTGTTAAAGGCCACAGTCATGTAAACACAATCCAAACAGCCATGACGAACATAACATTAGCGTTAGCAGCTTTAGCTCACGGTCACCGTCCGAGCCATGTTTTAAAATTTTGGCCACGCTGTCGTTCTCTGCAGACTCTGATCGTGCACGATGGATGCACTTGCAGCCTTAAAGAGTAAAGAGTGGACATAAAGAGTGGACGTAGCCACCCATTAGTTTGTGTACCGCTGTTTTGAAGCCTCGAGTTTGGTGTTAAGGGGCGACGCCATCTTGCTTTTTTGGAGCCAGAAGTAACATTCATAATTTGAGGACCACCTCTGATTGGTTGGTCCCACTCTTAAGCATGGCCGGCTTTATCGGCTACTTTAATTATTAATTAAAGTTCACTAAATGAACATCGTGCTGTGTTGAAGAAGGTTTAAAACTAGCAATTTAGACCACAAACACACTAGAATGTGTACAGAGAGAATAAATCTTTCACAATAGACTTCAATACATTCACACTTCAGTCACCTCCTGCTGGTAAAAAAGCAAAGCAGTAAAAATCAGTTCCACACTTTCCAAGTTACATCCGAGGTGTTTGGCACGAACTCGTACAGGATTCAGGCCGAATAAAAAGATCAGATGAGTTGGTTACAGCACTGTGACAACCACACAACAGAAATAGAAGAAGTTGCAGACCCTGCCTTTAACGCTGATCCACCCAGAACATGTTTATTCTCGTCATTCCTGACATTTCACAGATTCTTTTCTCTTCTCCTGGCATCCATCCTCCTGCTCCTACAGTAAACCTGAGACTAATCTGTAGGCCAGTGTAACATATCTGTGAGAAAACAGCCCTGTGAGGATATCCTGGCAACACAACACTCCCCCTTTTTTTTCTCTCCCTCTCTCTCTCTCTCTCTCTCTCTCTTTCTCTCTCTCTCTCTCTAACATCCCTTTTGAGAGTGTGCAAGGAAGCAGAGAGGAGCAGACCCCCCCCCCCCCGAGACACGCCGTGAAAGGAAAGGACAGTGTTTGAAGCGCACAGGACATCCACGCCACAGATGACAGCAGACGCACCTTTAATGTGACGGTGTGGAGGATTGTGGGAGTGGATACGCGTCATTAAATCCGGTGAAGTGCGCCGGTTCGGTCGGTGCAGAGTGAAGGAGAGGGAGGCGGAGATGGGAGAGCGTGTCTGCAAAGGTAACATCATGTTTGCTGGCTTTGGAAAACTCAGTGAGGGCACTCAGGAGGCACAGGGGGGTTGTTTCTGACTTTAGGAGTTTCATGAGAAATAAACTGAGAAAGTGTTCTTGGCTGCTCTTTGTTTGTTTTCTTTACTATGGCGTCGTTTTTTTTTTCGCGCCGGATTAAGCAGGTCAGTTAATCACATGAGCTGCACCTGTGGGGGACACGATCACCTGGCTGTGAGGAGGAAGAGGAGGAGGAGGACAGCCTGCTGAGGAGCACTTGTAGATTCCCACAGTGAAGGAGCTGATTGGCTTTATAATGTAGAGCTACAATAAACAGAGTTGTCTTTGTCAGAGAGCACTGAGGTGGTTTGGGGGGTAAAAATCATGGATATAGATAAATATACACTACTCACTAAAAGTTAGGGATATTCGACTTCCAGGTGAAATATATGGAAAATGTAAAAAGTGAATGCTACAGTGATATTATATCATGAAAGTAGGGCATTTAAGTAGAAGCATGCAATGGTAGTTTTATTCATCTTAAACAATTTATTGAAAGAAAATCTACCAACAGTGGATGGTAAACGTAAAATTGGGACGTGGCCAAAGGACGTCCACTCCTCTCCTTTCTGTGACTCTTCCAGTCTCTGTATCACTGTTCCAACCTCCTGATGACACTCTGTGACCCTCTAAGCTCAGTGAACACCTCCGTCTGAGGACTTCCTGTTTGAAGCCTCCAGTGTTGAGGTGCTGCTGATCAACTGTTAGGTGTCGTCTTGGTCTCATGATGTCAGAATGTGAACAGCAGGATGAGGAGGACTGTTTAAATACCAATTCTAACTGAACCAGGAAATGTATTGGTGGTGGCTCATCCTGAAATTTCACCTGAAAGCCGAATATCCCTGACTTTATATTTTACAGACACGCTCATAGGCATTTGAAGGAATAGTTCAATAGTTTTGTACATGTGCTTATTTGTTTAGTGGTTTTAAAGGGAGTTTTGTGTTCATCCATCCAATGAGGCGTCTCCTCTAAATATCTCTAAAGTCTGGCCTTTTTTTTCACATTTCTGTTTGTTAATGGAAGGAATTAATGCGATGCAGCATGTTTATCAGAGAGCTTTAGAGTTGGTAGGTGTGTTTGTGAGCTGTGCCCCCCCCCCCCCCCCCCTTCTTCTGGTCTTAATGCTAAGCTAGGCTAATCGCTTCCCGGGTTTGTGCTTTGGACCCAGAGATGAGAGCAGTGCCAATCTTCTCATCTAACTCGCAAAGAAAAGAAAAAAATAAAAATAACCTCTTCCCACACGGTGAAGCTTCTTTTTTCCTTTTGAATGTGCAGTTGGAGCCACAGGAGGTGAAGCTTTGCAGAAAGACTGGAACCAGTTTACAGGGAACCAGGGACACTTAAGAAATAGTGTGGCACATAATCACTCCCATCTTCTGTTATCACTCTTTATGCTAAGCTAAGCTAACCAGCTCTTTCTCTGAACTTTACACAGACAAATGTAAAATCTGACCTTTAGTGGTTTCCAGAAGGAGTTAAAGAGGTGTGACTGCTAGTTGATGGGAAACAGTTTGTTTATCCTCCCAGTGCATCTATGCAGTGTCTTCACTGGTTGCCTAGCAACTTCATTGAGCGCGTTTACATGGACTTAAGTGACCGTGTTACAGTCGGCTTTCTCTGCTAAGCTGATTTCATCATGTGAACGAGAAACCTGGTTTCGGTAATTGCCGTGCATCAGAGAAACATTATTTCTTCTTTCTCTCGACGGCCTGTTTCTCGTCCATGTATACGGATTTTTTTTAGTTGTGTGCATGTGCCTGACAAAATCTGGGTCAGGCGGAGAAAATATTGCCATAACTGCAGAGCGGGAGGAGAAGTAAAGTAGAGATCATTACATGGATCATTGTATTCGGGTTGAACTCTCCATTCAGACTTAAATGGAAACACAAAGTAGGCTCTAGAGGTGATTTTCCAGCTCTGAACACAGACACATCCGTGCTCCAAGGACCAGGAAGCAGCGTCCTACACTGTGTAACTACCACAGTTAAGATAAGTACAGGAAAATAAGCAATGCTTCCAAATTAGGGTCTGAGGCAATGTGTTTACTGTCCTTCTGTATGTACACAGATGATGTCAGTGAAGCGTCGGGTTTCTTGTTTAAACAAATTTTTCGGATGACCTGTTTGTTTTGTCAATTTAAAGGCAGCCACTGCGACCTGAAGACTTCAGGAAGCCTTTATCTTCAGCTCTTGTTTGGCCGACACACAAAAGGGAGTGAACCATTTGGAAATACCAGTTTTTTTTCTGCCTTATCTGATCATCAAATCTAGATAAACACAATAGACGTGAGCTAATAAAGCAGAAACAATGATGGTTTGTTGTCTATTTATTGAACAGGCCCAATGAGCATTCACAGTGCTGGTGGGGAAAAAATGAGTGAAGTGCTGGATTTAGTATCTGGTTGAACCTCCTTTGGCAGTCATGACCTCAATCAGACACTTGCAGTGGCTGTGGATCAGATCTGCACACTGCTCACAGGGAACTTTTGGGTTTTTGGATGAGGTCTGGTGAATGTGGATCCATTCTGTGATAGATGTCCTGTTGTGTAACCCAACCTCTAGTGAGCTCCAGCTGGTGGACTCACTACCTGACGTTTCCTTGTAAGATGTCTTGGTCAACTTTCCTAAAAAAATCCATCCTCCGCCTACCACTGTTTGCAAATTGTCCAAGCTGTGAGGCAGCAAAAAGTAGTCCCAAATCATAACGCTGCCTGCAGCCTACTTTACCAAAGTGATGATGTTTTCATGATGCTACTAAAGTCCTTCTCAGTCTCATCCGTCCACAAAGCAACAATGGCTTCCTCCTCGGTGTCCTGCCATCGACGCCCCGTCTGTTCAAAGTTTTGCCTCTAGTGGCCTCATGAACAGAGATGCTAAATTGCCTCAATGACTCCTTTCAGGCCTTTGGCTCTGACTCAACAGCTCGTTTTTTTTTACATCTTATAGCAAGCGAAGTGTCCGGGCAGCTACTCCTCGGGTGATTTGTGACAGTTCTCATTCACGTCCAGTTACAGACAACTTGTCTGACACTGTCTGTAACCTTTTTTCCACTTTAATAGGCCATAAATCAATTATTATTGATCTAAGGTTGGCTACAGAGGTCTTCAGGCATCTTATGAATAGCAAACTCATAAAGTTTGAGTGTTTTTTATAAGTTAGAGGGCATATTGATTGGACACCAAGTCTGTAAATTATTAACTTAAGTTGCTTTAAATTAGGTTCACTTTTCCAACCAACACTTTGAATGTTTTAATGATGTAGTCAATGATTTGTGTGTTATTGTGTGTTAAAACAGATTGTGCTGCAACTTGGATGAAGATCAGACCACATCTTAAAACGAAGTCATAAATAAATGCAAGTTATTCCAAATTAGCTCACCCTGTTTTTAACTTGGCACTGTAAATTGACTTTATTTGATTTGACTTCTGTATAGGCAGCCTGTCAGGGAAGCGCTATACAGACGCTGCTCCTGGCTTTGCTTGCTGCACCAGCATCTTTACAGGCTACACGCCAGGTTTAGAGGGCTTTGTAAATACCACAAGTAATGACAAGAATGTAGACAACTTTGCATCTTGGTGTCGGTTCTCCTCATCGCTCTTCGGGGTTCTGCTAAAACACATCTCTTCATTTTTAGAGCTTATTTTCAGTATGTTGTGCGAATCCAGCAGCGTATAACACGTTCCACCCATTAAACGCTGCACATGTATTAGTGTTATTATGATAGTAGAAGGATTACAAACAGCCAGCGGTTGTGCTTTATGTTTCCAGTCGGCTCTAAATCCTGCAGTCACCAGGCTATCGTGGTGAAGCTGGTGAGGGTTTTCTGCTCATTTCAGTTACAATCTGACAGATTCAGCTTAATGTAGCAGATGTTTGATTAGTCATTGACTTGAAATGCGGAGTACTGTGCACTCTCATCACCGTGTGAACTTCGTCGCAGCAGCCTTTGACATTCCTCGTCTGGATTCCTTTCAGGTTTTGATTGGAGGTCCAACCCTCTTGTAAAGCTTTTTGATTTTCTTTCTTTGTATTTAACCTTTTTCATTAGATGAACTGGCGCTATAAAACTGTCAGCAGGTGTGGGTGCTCCCGTGGTTCATCATGCAGGCTTTCATCATATCCCCTCAATTATAACCATTGCATTCATGTACAGTAGCTCACAGGGCTCAGTGTATGTGTTAAGTGTGTCCAGCAGTGGTGGGGGCGGGGGGGGGAAAGTAGAAATGGCACCGGCTGCAGGGGGGAGATGCGATGCAGTTTTAGTGAATCCAATCCAAGCACTTTTCTAGCATATAGAGCAGAAGAAGCTTTTCTAGAGCAGCCTGTTTGGCCTGCAGTGGACTTTAAATACTCTAAATACGACATGAAATACTGTACAAAGTGGTAGCATGCAGCCTGAAGTGAGTTTGCAGTGTGCTGTTGATGGACACACTGATGGTGCATTACTTAAAAATGAATCACACTGTGGAAATTGCTCACAGCTGCTGACAGCTGCTTTATACAGTGGAGGGGGGATGTGAGGGTGGTGCGACGGCTTGCAAAACCGAAAGACTTATGCATTTGTGATTCTTTAAAATCGTTTACTGCTGACTACTTTTAGAGAGTTCAAAGTGCAGCTTTCCAAAGTTTCACTGACTTCACTGGCCGAGTATAATTTCCTTTTCTATATAAAATGGTACAGGAGAGTTTTTCATCAGTTTGAAAACCTCACAAAGCCCACAATGATGTTTTTAATGAATATGACCAACAGCCCAAAACTCACAAACATTCAGCTTGTAATGATCTAAAACAAAGAAAAGCAGTAAAATCATTATATTTGCAGCAGGAGCCACATTATTATTATTATTATTATTATTATTATTTGGATTGATAAATGTTTCAATTGACAGGAATTAATCCTCTAAACGTCAAAATTAAGAAAAATAACAGCAGCAGAATCTTAAAAAGGTTTTCCTGAAACATCTCCAACAGCTTAATTTAGCTTTCTGTGAATAAATCACCTAAAACCAAAGCTTGAGGTGGAGCGTTGCCCTGCGACTGAACCTTGACCCCAGGTAACCCCTCCCACCTGTCGACTGTAGAGTCTCTCACAGCCACCGGAGTCCTCCCTCTCTCCCCCTTCTCTCTCTCACCGCTCTCCTGTGCATGTCTTGACATGCCGAGAAGCACCAAAGGGAGGGAGGAGACCAAAAAAAAAAAAACAAGAAAAACCGGAGCGCACGAGAGACAGAGAGACTGAGAGAGAGACACAGAGAGAGAGAGAGAGAGAGGTGTGTGAGGTATGAATGGAGGGTTGGAAAGAGCTGAGGGCGTGAGAAAGGAAAACGGTATTTCATGCTAAAGCTGCTGTTTGGGACCAGTGGTTGAAATCTTAAGAGAAGCAGGACAGAAACAGAAGGGAGGGAAGACTGGAGCTGTAACTGAAAGACGGAGGGCGCCTCAGTCAGAGGAGAGGTGAGATACTGTGTCATATCTGTGAAAACATGCTGTCAGTTCCTCTCTTGACTCACTGCTTTTTTCCCTCTTTCTGATTCCTCACTGAACAGCTCCACGATTTCCAGATGAGGCGTGATGAACGGCGGTAACCATGGATCCTTCCCTTTGCCTTTGGTGTTTCTAAAAAGAGAAGCGTAAAGATCATCGGAAATCCAAAAAAAGGAAAATTAAAAGGTGAACCATTAGCTGACTTAACCTTTTCCCCTTAACACCTCAAGACCTGCAAGGGGGAAGACAGACACCGATAATAATCGCCTGATGCAACTCTTTCAGGAACTGACATTGTGAGAAAATACCCAGACGTTGCTCAGAGCTGTCATGAGGCAGAGGTGTCATCAGCTGCAGCTAAACCTAAAAGTCGGAGTACAATTACTGGAGGAGCATGGGACGTGGAGTTCAGAGCAGTGAGTCGTCCCCTGGATGTCAGACCCCCAGGACAAAATGAGCAGCAGTGGATATGGCAGCAGCTCCAGCTTGCTCCAGGGCCGGCGTTTCTACTGTCGGGAATGGGCCCTGGACAAGTTGCGTCGCTGCCTGGACACCCGCTCCGTGCCAGGACAGCCGCCCGGGCTGCTGGTGATGGGGGGCCCCGGCGCCGGGAAGACCGCCCTGTGCACTGAGGTGGTGTGGCCCACCTCGAATGCGGGGATGGCGGTCGGTATGGCGGCGCGCTGCCTGGCCTCGCACTTCTGCCAGAGGGAGGACCAGAGGAGTACGGTGCTGTGGAGGTTTGTCCTGGGCCTGGTGGAGCAGCTGAGGGCCTCTCCTCTCCTCTCTCCTGGGTACGAAGAGATCCTGAGCAGCCCGTCTGTCTCCTCTGCTCTGGAGCCTCTCGCCTGTCAAAGAGACCCCGATGGCACCTTCAAGAGGTTTGTGTCACTTTTGTTTTTTTCATTTTTGCTTTAATAACTTTAAAAACAAAGCGAGCATGTCATCGGCCCTCCGAAGAGGGCCGCTCTTTATCCAAAGGGAGTTTCAAGCTTGCCAAACGAGAGGAAAGTTAACAAAAAGTATAAAGCATGAACTCCATCCAGGCGCTCGGCGTGCGTGTGCATGTTCGTGAGCATTGCCAGCTCAACCCGGCAACATTTATGTGTGGCATCACATAATTTAAAATGATGATCATCATCATCGTTGATGAAAGCGAGAGCAGATGAGCAAAGTCGCACTAAACGTGTATCAGCAGGCGAAACCTGTAGTTTACCAGATTTAGTCAGAACGTTTAAACGTTGGATTTGGACGACGCCATTTTATACACAACAAAGAAAAAACACACTTCTGTCAGGTCGTTTCATCCATGAACAGAAAGTGTACCTTTTATCACATGAGTGGATATCAGACTACAACATGGCTACGTACAGTGTAACAGGAAATGTTTGCAAAATCAATCCAGTTGATGCTCGGCACAATGCACCATGTCGCACTAATGACTTGTTTGTGTGAACAACAATAAAAGAGAAGCTGATTTAGTTAGTTTGTATGTTGCCTGGAGTAAATAGGGCAAAATCATTTTGTAAAACAATAACATGAAAATGTGACATCGCTGTAATAAAACATCCTTTTACTGAATGCACAAAAAGATCCATGAAGGCTTTAAGCCTGCACCTGTTTTTCTTCTAAATGGAGGCGATTCTGTGCAGGTGTTTAGACTATCAACAGGAAGAAGAAGAGTTGCAAAGTGTGTAAATGTAAAACCATGTGGCTGTCACTGAAGCACAGCGAGTCCGTGGCAGTCACAGGAAAAACACTGCAGCAGCAATTCTTCCTCGTCTTATATTTATTTCTGCTCTCATAATGCGGCCCATTCACAGCGCGCACAATGGGCCTCGGGAGCGAATGAATGCTACAGTGTTATTTACGACACAACATCCTTTCAGAGAGAGGGGGGGGGGAAAAGAACAAAGAGGTGAAAAATGCCTCCAGTGACCATCTCAGCACCAGCCGGTGAAGTCACCCTCCTCTGCAGGACTTTTTCACTCTCCCCCGATGTGTTTACTCTGCGATGAGGCTGAGCACTTGTACACTCCTCCTGTGTTTGCTTACCTCTGGTGTAAAGTACCGAGCCAGATTCCACACTCCCCTCAGACCGGCTCGCAGCCAGCGGCTCTTTGTGTTTGTGGCTCTTGTGAGTGGGGGGGGGGAAAAAGTGGCTGCAGGCAAAAACGCTGCCACGTGAGAACTGCCGTTGACTTGCAGATGAAACATGGACTCGGATCGGCAGCGAAAGGGCAGGCGTGGGACGAGCGCCTTGAACCAGCTGGTCGCCGGCTGCACTCAGCAAGTCATTAACTCCACGCTGAACTTTCATGTGAAGCTGGCACACATGGTTTTACTGACAGTTTACAGCCAGCAGATGGATGGAAAAGTAGTTTAGCCTCAGAATTCATGCTCACATCTCATATGTGCCGTCCTATAATCCTGTGCTCGGCCCACTTAATCCTATCAGAGATAATTTATATGGTGCTTCTTGTTAGATCAGTAGCCTGTAGTGTCATGGCTGCTTATCTTGACCAGGGCAGTGTTGCAGTTGCAGGGTCAATGGGTCACCCTCAGACCTGCGTCCTGGACCATGTGGGCTGAATGGGCTGGAAATACTTAAGCAGCAATAAAATGCCGTTCCACTTCCTGCTGATCGTGTGCCCCGGTGAGGGAGTGTCGCTTTAATCAGATGACTAAAGCACACGGAGATACTGGATGATAAGCTTGTTGTAACCCAGGTGTAAGTGTCACCCGGGGCACGGTTCAAATCTGCTTTTAATTGCAGGATATTAAGGCTTGGTCTGTCTTTTATATTCCAAATTAGGCACTAGATTGACCGAGCGAGCCTCCCTCTAAAGAAATGTGTGACCATTAGTAATCTCCTGTATTGTTTTATACTCCTCATACACTACATCAGTCAGAAGAAATGTAACAACAACAATTAAAATTCATCATATAAAGCCAAATCAATAACCATGCCAGTGGTGGCACCACCTCTGCTGAGCACCTAAAGTACCTGTAAACAATGCAGCATCTCCTAATGAGTGGAACTAGTTAAAAAGGCCGTCATGTGAGGACAAATGTATTCATTTATGAACCTTTTAACTTCGGAGCTGCTGGTTAATTTATGCACAATTTCTTGACAGCAGCTCCAACAGTGCAGATTTGTTGAATGCATCATTAACCAAAGTCTAATCATTGCGGATGAGTAATTTATTTTTTTGGTGATGTTGAAAGCTCACGGCGTGCTCCCTACACGTATGTTAATCCTGAAGCTGACATTTTGTCGTTGACCTCAACACGTTTTACTTAATGACCCTGGAGCTTTTAGTTACTCATTCAGCCTCACAGGCTTCTGTTCTGGGTCATTCGCCAAGCGTTGGTAAACTGAATTTTTTTATGCGGCCATAACGCCTCTGTTTACGGATTTAATGACCTCTTCCCAGTGTTTTCTAAACACTTCAGGAGCCGTTTCCTTCCTGGCAGCAGCGTTTTCTGCTTTTACAAGACTGGAAACGTTGTTGATTTGCTATTATTAGGCACCAGAAGCACACGAACAGAATACCCACAGACTGTTGATTATTCTGAGGCTGAAAAGGTGCAGATCTTATTTTTCTGTACTTTTGTTTTCCTGCTATCAGTTTTAAAGAGCTCTCTTGGTGACTAAAGCTGACTGGACCTCGTGGACGTCCTTAAACACAGACATTAACATCAATAACAGCACACACACAAACACACACCCTGTATTTGTTGCAGGATAATTGGCTTGAGGGCAGCCTCTGTGTGACCCCTCATACCAGACTGTTGGCACAGGTTAATCACCGTTTGTCAGCTTTTAAAACATGTCTGTGGTACAACGCTGAATTAAACATTAAACTAAACTTCAGGGTTGTTAAATGTGGTTGCTGAGGATGGAGGTATTCCACCAATTACTGTGCATTAGATTTTGGTTTAGTTATGACATTTTAGGTATTAATTTAATAAAAAAAGAAGGTATATTGGTCCTATTGGATTTATTTCCATTGCAGGCCAGCAGCCGTCCATGTTTGACCCGAACAGAAGTAGAAACATTGAACTAAAAAACAAGATGGGAGGTATTTCTAGAAGCATAATAAAGATATAAAAGATATAATAATAATAAGAGTCTGCAGTCTGCTGAACGCTAATGTGCTCACAGTGAGATGAACCCGATTAGAGACAGCTCTAATCATTTCCACCATCTTAGTTTGGGGTGTCAGCATGCTAACATTAGCCTTAACTAGACTTAAAGTACAGCTGTAGCTAATGGGGAATATTATTTGCATGTATTATTTCATTAATTCAAGTAGTGAACAGATTCTGACCAGTTGACATTGCCAGGCCACTAACAAGCCTTAAAATGTAAGGTGGACGGTTCTAAAAGATCTTGTCTGTATCCACTTAATGGTAATGTGAGTAATCCAATAACCACTGCTTTCCAGCCCTACTGGTTAAACACAGACCTGGCTCTGCTTGGCTTTGTTTGGACACAGTGAACACAGGTTTCTATAATAACTAGACTTACTGTGCCGTTATCATAACATTATTATAGGGGTCTGTCGGCCGCAGTAGCCGTCTGGTAGCATCGACTTTGTTCCTAAGAAATCCTGCTTCCTTCACTTCATACAACTTGCAGTTGGATTATTTCATGCTCCTCATGTTGACTGCACTTTTGTTTCATTCCTCTCAGATAAACTAGCCCCAGGCCTCAAGTCTGGGCTCAGGAATGAGAGCCTGGGGTCCAAAAACCCTTTTCTAACTGTGCTCCCATGCTGGGTTCAAGTGTTTTGTTTATTTGTATATTCTTAATGTTTTAAGGTGTGTGAACCCCTTCAGGTTGGATCTCTGCATAAATAAATTATGCTTAAGTTTTTATTAACAATAAGTGAGGAGGTTTAAGCATCAGGAAATTAATACAGTCAGTGGAAGGGCCTCAGAAGGAGATAAATATGCTCGGCTATGTTGGGATTATGTGTGTGTGTGTGTGTGTGTGTGTGTGTGTGTGTGTTTATATCCTGTGTGTGTGTGTGTGTGTGCCCAGGGTGGAGCAGGAAATTTCAGAGGTTCCATTAACTTGAGTCACCGTCAGATCGCAGCAGGGTGTGGGTGCTGACTGGGCTCTTTGGAGGTTATTTACACTGTGGTTTAGCATTGTTTTACACTTTTACATCATATTCCAGTGTTTAATCACTTTAGAAGATACAATATTCAACATTTTTGTGCTGATTAACCCAGTGTTGTATTTCAGTGTTAAAGGTTCGAGGGTAAATCTATATAAGTAAAGAAGAGAGGGCCAAAATTTGAGTATACTGTTTGCTAATGTCAGCTTGTGGTGACGTCAGGTCTGGGTGAGCCTCTGTTCCACTAACCTCTGTAACTCAATCCAGCCTCTTATTCAACATCTCTGCATGTTCATGCTCACGTAGTGTGATCCTGGAGTATTACGTCCATAAGCTAAGACCGATTGCCATCCACTACAGCTGTTGCTCTGAGGAAGTGTAACCTTTTGGGATGCAAATAAAGTTAAATAAAGTTTACTCAGGTCCTATGAAACAACAACAACTACAAGCACTTTAGAAGCACTCACTTTTAAAGAGGATGTTTTTTTCTGCTTTGCACTTGCCTGAGAGGTTTGGTTAAAAAAAAAATAAATAAAAATCTAAATAAATATGCTTAAATAAGTGAAATGAAAAAAGGAATAGCTCAAAAGTGAAGTGGAATTGCCTCGGGTTATGGCAAACTATCTGCCTGCATAGCAATCGAATGATCTCATTTTCTGTAACTGATTTTACACGTGAAGGGTTTGACCTGCTGTGTGTATCTGAGACAGAAGAAAACATTCACCCTGTTACTGCCTCAGCCTTACATTTAATCCCTTCCCATGTGTCTGTCTCTACCTCACGTGTCCTCAGAGCAGTGTTGGGACCCCTGTTGGACCTTCCTCCTCCGGCCCAGACTCTGATGGTGTTGGTGGACTCCCTGGACGTAGGATATGGGGCGAGCGAAGGAGGCAGGAAGAGCGCCTCCATTGCAGATCTCCTGGCAGCCAATCAAAACCTGATGCCAAGCTGGCTGCTGCTTGTCTGCTCCGTCCGCCGTCACAACAAGGCAGTTGTTAAGATGTTCTCAGGTATGAAGAGAGAATAACTCCTCAATGAGCTTTGCACCTCAAGATATAATGTTAAATCTGTGTGGGGCCCAACAGGAATACAAACTAGCACAGTGGATATTGTGGCAGCTTCTGAAATCAGGGCTATTTAGTTGTCATACAATAAAAACCCAACAGTTTTCAAAATTACCATCAAGGCACACAGTGTTTCTCAGTTCTGTTGTTTGTTTGATTTCTTGCTTAATTTCTTGGAGATTTTACAAGTAATCTAGCAGCCAGTTTTTCATCATCCCCTTAATGATGATGTCTGTATTTTGTTGTAATTTCCTTGATTTTGATCCTTTGTTGTGATGCTTTATGATTATTATTTCAGGTGATATTAACATCTGGATTAAGCATGCATCAACTGACTTAAATCAGTGTGTGTAAATCAAAAGATGTACAGTCATGCCTTAGTAAGATGTGGATTAGCATCCATCCTTTTTATGTAACTCCTCTTTGAATCTTTGCCTCTGTAGCTCTGGTGCTAGCCTGAGTGCCTTGCTTACATGCTCCAGCTCAATATGCTAATTAGTGGTAGACACAGAGAGAGAAAAACCAAAATAACACAAAGTAGCACTAATGAAGTGCCAAAAAATTTGCATTGGGGTTAAAAAGATTTCTGTATTGTAGGTTTTCGCAAGCTCTGTCTGGACGATCTGCGGAAGCCCTCACCTGTCCGTGACGTGCAGCAGTACATCCTCTGCCGGCTGGATGAAGAAGCGTCACTTCGCCGTCAGCTCACCCCTGACACGGCTGACATGCTGAATCTGCTGCACATTAAGAGCGGCGGCTGCTTTCTGTTCCTCGAGCGTGTGCTGGATGGTGTGGCTGGTGCACTGGTGGGCCTCCGGGAGATCCGGGACATCCCCGGGACTCTCAATGGACTTTACCTGTGGTTGTGCCAGAGACTGTTCCCCCGGGGGCTCTTTGTCTACGTCAGGCCTCTGCTCAATGTCCTCTTGGCTGCCTCGAGGCCGCTCACGGCCCAGCAGCTGTTCGCGGCGGTCTGGACACATGACACCTTGCTCAGCCCTCAGGACTTCCAGAATAAGCTCCGAACCCTCTCTCCGCTCCTGATTGATGGCCCTGGGGGCACCAAACTGCTTTTTCATGCCAGCTTTGCTGAGTGGCTGATGGATGTTAAGTACTGTACACAGAAGTACCTGTGTAGTAGAACAGAGGGTCACAGCATGCTTGCTATGGCTCTGACTTTGCAGGGACCCCATCTGGACATTGAGGACACTTGCCAGCTAGCCACACATTTAGTTTGTTCAGGTCACCATAAAAATAACCCCTCATTACTGGCACTGTGGATGTTGTGGGCAGATGTGCCTGCTCTTTCTCCTAACAGCAGTAGCTCCCTCACCCATCCCTCTGTTCTGGCCAGTCAGGAGGTCCTTCAGCTGTTAATGAGGAGCGGACTCGTCTCTCAAGCCTGTTTTTCAAATGCAGACCCAAGTGCTGGAATGCATTGTATAGGGGAAGAGGGAACAAATTTACATCATGCATTTGAAAGGGAGGTGTCTGTAAAGAAGCTGTTAGACAGTGGATTGTCTTTAAAAGAGTCTGGTTCTACAGATGGACAGACCTTGCTTGCCAGTGCAGCCCACGAGGGCTCCGCAAATGTAGTCGAACTTCTCCTGACACACGGATCGAATCCACTGGACAGTGATAATCAGGGTCAAACACCACTGACTTTGGCTTCCAGGCAGGGTCACGTCGAAGTGTTGTCTGTGCTCCTGGAATGGGCCAAGAGCCAGGAGCCAGACACCACCGTGCAGATGATGGAGCACGTCGACAACGAAGGCTGGACAGCCCTGCGCGCTGCAGCTTGGGGAGGACACAACGAGGCTGTCCGGCTGCTGCTGGATGCGGGAGCAGATGTGGATGGATGCGACACCGAGGGCCGGACCGCACTCAGAGCTGCTGCATGGGGGGGTCATGACGAAATAGTCCTGACCCTGCTGGAGTACGGGGCACAGGTCGACAAAGCTGACAGCAAGGGCCGCACGCCACTTATCGCTGCTGCCTACATGGGACATCATGAAGCTGTGGAGATATTTCTGGACCACAAAGCAGAAGTTGACTTAGCTGATGGAGATGGGCGCACTGCTCTGTCAGTCGCTGCCCTCTGTGTCCCTACAGCGGCAGGGATCAAAGGTTATGGTGAGGTAGTAAGTCTGTTACTGGAGCGTGGAGCAAACCCAGGACACCGAGACCATGATGGAATGACACCGTTGCTTCTTGCAGCCTATGAGGGTCATGACGACGTTGTTGAGCTTCTCTTAGAAGCTGGTGCTGACGTAGATGAGACGGCTGGACCTGATGGCAACATCCCTGCTGCAGCAGCTGTTACTGCCCTGCTGGCGGCTGCAGCGATGGGTCACATGAAGACAGTGTCACGGCTGCTGTTCTGGGGAGCGGCTGTGGATGCCATTGACTGTGAGGGCAGGACGGCACTCTGCCTGGCTGCAGCCAGAGGCAGTATTGAGGTTGTCCGCGCCCTGCTGGACCGAGGCCTGGACGAGAACCACAAGGATGATCTCGGCTGGACTCCACTGCATGCTGCTGCCTGTGAAGGCCATCGGGCCGTGTGCGCTGCTCTGACAGAGCGAGGCAGCATGGCACGTGTCGGAGAGATGGACATTGAGGGACGCACCCCTCTCATACTGGCTGCCCAGGAGGGCCACTGGAGCACTGTCAGGTTGTTATTGGACAGACGCTCTCCCATTGACCACAGGGCGTACGATGGACATTCTGCCTTGAGTGCTGCCCTCCTTGAGGGCCATGCTGAGGTTGCAGAGCTGCTTATGAGGCGAGGGGCTGATACCGACGTCAGGGACGCAGAGGGAAGACCTCTGCTCTACCTCCTGGTGTTGGAGGGTCATCTTGAAATGGCTGCTCTCCTCATAGAGAAAGGAGGAGTGCCCTTGGAGTCCCGGGACTCTGAAGGCCGCACGGCGCTTCATGTGGCTTCTTGGCAGGGATGTGTGGAGATGGTGGACGTACTTTTAAAGCACGGGGCAAATCCCAATGCACAGGATACAGAAGGGAGGCCACCGATGCATTCAGTGGCTTGGACAGGACATGCTGAGGTAGGACGTCATCTCCTCGAAGCCGGTGGTGTCAGTATTGACCTTGCTTGCCACCAGGGGGCAACAGCTCTTAGCATTGCTGCTCAGGAGGGACATGCTAACATTGTTGCAATGCTTCTGGAAAGAGGTGCAAATCCCGATCACATGGATAAATACGGCCGTAGTCCAGTCAAGGTGGCTGGGAAACACAGGCATTTTAACATTGTCAGGCTCCTGGAGAGCTATGGAGCCAAGCCATATGTAAGTCTGTTGCCTAACTGTAGTACTTTCTCCCCTGCAAAACCCAACAAGAACGTCTCCTCAGGCATCTCGGCGAGTAATGGAGGTGAAGTCACAGCCACTGCCTCCTCCTCCTCAGTATCGTCTCCTGGCTCCACCGCAGAACGGTTCCACTCCATGCAGAGCTCCCAGGCCTCATCTACCTGCCACTCGCTGGCCACGGTGCAAACAGTCCCAGCTGACAGCCTCAGCTTTATTCAGCAGATCCAACAGCACTCACTGCCCCGCAGTCGTAGCCGTCCCTCCACCCTCCCCCCGCCAGGGAGTTCAGGCATGGGTAGCCTCCATGGAAGTAGCCAGAGGCATCCCAAAGGGAGCCCACCTCCCACGGTTTGCACAGTCACTGCCATGGTGCACAACTGCAAGCTGCCTCAGAAAGGCTTGTCGTCTGGACTAGAATATCACGACAAAATGAACAAACAAAACTCCAACTTAATAAAAGCAGACAGGACTACTTATGCTGGTGGTAAATGGCACTCAGTCATGGCTTCCCTGGGGATAATGCCGGGGCAAGACAACCCTGCTGTTGGTGCTAAAAACAGGGAGAGTCCTCCCCTGGGCTACCCGTACAGGCTACAGAGCCCACTTCAAGGGGAAGCTTGGGATTCTCCCCCCCAGAAGAACATTTTGTCACCTGCCTGCTACAGTTTCACCCCAGTCCCTCCTTGTAGTGCCTTGCCAGAGGACGTTATGGTCACTATGACAACCACCGACCCGCAGCTTAATCTGAAACAGGCCATCAAACTTCAGTTCGAGGGTCCCACCAGTGCAGCCTTATACAAGAGAGAGACGCCCCTGTGACTGATGCTGCAGTTACTAGTGCTACACTTTACCCACAATTTAGAGAAAGTAATTCATCAAACAAAACTGCCAAATATTCTGTTTCCAGCGTCTTCAATGTAAGGATTTGTTGCTTTTCTTTGTTTTATGTAAAGTTAAATTAATATATTAGGGCTCAGTCATTTTAGTTATTTTGGAAAAAAAAATACCTGACATACTGACTGATGATGGAAATAAGTTACTTCATGTTGCCAAAACAAAAGTAGTTGTCTTAAAACATTCACAGAAGTTTTTCATTCAGGTTTTAATTCTCATGACAACGTCTTTGTTTTAGCCATAGTTGGACATTTCTGCAGTTCAAGGAGAGCCGGTGGTTTTCATGGTGTACAGTGACTTTCCTGGTTCAGATGACGGAGGAAGCGATGCCTTTCTCCACCAGCCCCACTTCAGAAAAACCAGAGGAAGAATGAACTGAATGACACGAAAGCGCACATTCCTGCCTTTCCGCTGCCTGTTGTGTGTGTGTGTGTTGAGCAGAGCTCTCACAGGGCGAGATCACGCTTATTCATTCGAAGTGCACAACATCACTGTGTTCATTTTCAACTTGGAGGACTGGGGACTTTATTAGCTCTACGATCAATAACACCCTTATTAAGGAACACAAGTACCTAGGTTGGATTATGTTTTAAATATTTCTTATGCTGGTAAAGATCCCTTTGTTTCAGAGCGACTTTAAGCTTGTGGCCTTGATCTTTATTGAGATTTCCTTTAAACTGGTCTACATCCTCCATAGGTCCAACTATTTGCAGAAAAGCAAGCCCACCAAAGCCTGACCCAGTGTGGGGTTTTTGATACGAACTATAAGACACAGCCAAGTTTACTGAACCAACTCGCTCGGCTCGCTGGCAGTGTGTCTGCAAACGAGCAGGAAGGAGATTGAATATTGGACCATAAAAGCTGAGGGTGGATGTGGGAGGGTTGTTAATTCCAACTTGTACATGGCCTAAAGAAATTTCTAGGTCTTTATCATTTTTATTGGATTAATATTTAATCACATTCATTCATTAAAATGGCAAACTCTGCCATAAAATTGTCTACCTCTGCTCTGTCTGCGTATTTGTGAGTGTGTGTGTGTGTGAGTGTTGAATTTCAAGCGCTGCAGTGCTAAATGTCACAAATGGCCTCTGATGTTTTAGCATCATGTAGTGATGAAAGTCTTGCAGCGGGCTGATGGTTGGCCTCCCGGGATTATAAAACCAAGCCTGTTTGGACAATTTTGAAACTGAAGAAAGGAGAGTTCATCCTCCATCTTCCATCCTATGCTGTGTTTGTTAAACTTTTTAGGTATTTGGACCTTGGTAACAACATTTCTTCACTTTATTTCCATATTTACTTGCATGAAAATGCAGAGTTGTGTTCTGCTTGATGTCAGTATGAGCTCTTTTGTCCCTAACGAAGGTCTAGTCCCTGACGGGTTTCATTATTTAGCACTTTCATTGGAAGTGCACAGAGCCTTTCTGTCCCCAATGAAAGCAATGAGTGCAAAGAAAATAAAAATGAAATGCAGAGTTTGGACAAACAAGAGTATTGAAACTAAATTTACAGTCATAACTTTTCAGTGACTTGCACAGAATCTTTAGCCCAAGAAATTGAATTGTTCACCCAGTTATACTCACATGACCAGATACTCGTTCTGAGCAGGTAAATCTCTCCTTGGTCACCTTCAACTCTCTGTGACGACTTATTCTGTGTTTCACTGTAGAGAGCTTAATGCTTAGAGCGTAATGTAATGTAGAGGGTTTATTTTGTCTGTTTGTCTGAAGAATGTCTTTCTTCAAAGTTAAATGTGCATGTCCTGCCTTATTAGAAATTTGAATAACTCGTCATTATAACTCAGTTATTTAGTTAATGATCAGTTAAAATTCCACAGGAGTCCTACCAAGCTGTATTTT
Source organism: Pempheris klunzingeri (assembly GCF_042242105.1). Classification (NCBI taxonomy): domain Eukaryota; kingdom Metazoa; phylum Chordata; class Actinopteri; order Acropomatiformes; family Pempheridae; genus Pempheris; species Pempheris klunzingeri. The sequence goes on from NC_092021.1 coordinate 23,887,817, forward strand.
AATGTGAACAAATTATTTCTAATTTTTTCTGTCCTGTACTGTAACGGGTACCCATTTAGACTAGAATATGAATAGAAACCCCCAAGGAAACGTTTAGTTTTCCAGGAAGACTAACGACAGAGCTGCTCTATAAGAAAGCGACGCTTAATGGACCAGGAAATAACCCAGATGTGTGGTGTGACTTCAGCTCTCTGTCGCCAGGCACACGTGCTGTCACTGATGTACTGTATGTTTCTGCTTCTGTTGTCAGACAACTGCACATAAGAGTCGGAGGCAGAATATTTCAGTTTGATGCGCTGAATCCTCAGACGTGTCTCAAGGAGATTGACAGCCACATCAGGGTTTTGACAAAAGCTCTTTTTCCCCTTTTTGTCCCACTGTGAAGAGCATTTTGAAAAGCTTGGTTTTCAGTGGTGGAGAATATCAGCATGATGTGGCACAAAGGTCAACTAAGAGAAAAAGATGCACTTTGAAAAAGAATACATTGGTGAAGAGGAGAGCTTACTGTACTCGATTTTAGTGACTTTTCCACACAGTCTTCTCTTCACACTCAACTTGGTGACAGCTGTATTGATGGTTTTTAGGGACGAGCTAGAAATCTTTAATCTCTCTGGAAGAACCTACACAAAGTCTGCACACTCGTTAACAGTGTAAGTAAGAAATGTGCAAAACCAAACTTGATATTTGTGCAGAGGATCACATGTTTGGTGTGTGCACACATGTACAGAGAGCGTCTGTGGTGCTATGAGCCTCTTATACAATGCAAATTTACTTTTATGTTGTGCTTGGGAGCCCAGTCATCTCCGTAATTTGTCCTCCAAGGTTATTTTCATATAAATGAAGCAATCTGTAATTTAAAGAATTCTTGCTGCTAACAGACAATTTGAACACGTATAAAGTTTATTTGAAAAGTGCCTTTACTTCGGATTTGAAGACGTCTCTAATGCGCTGGATGGTAAGTGAGGTAAGTTATATTGTAGCATGCAAACTATAAGTTTTCAATGAAAAATAAGAGCTGACTAGGGAGCTAAGCAAGTGAAAGGGTGAAGAGAGCGCTGGTTGAAGTGGGACAATGGGTTCGCCGACGGGGGAACAGGAAAGCTTGATGACAGGATGACCAGCTGGCTAGGAAACAAGAGGGCTACTTGCATGGAGAACAATGGAGGAACAGGATAGTTCATCAGTTCGGAAACAGCTGATGGGAAACAGGTGGACCCGCTGACCGGGGAACAGGAAGATTTAGGAGATGATGTTCACAGTGAAAAGAGCAGACGACTGACCCCAGACAGAAACAAGCTGGGATCAAGTTCAGCTCCAGAGAGCCACGTTGGGCCTTAGTGGTAAAATACAGCGGTGTGCTTTCTGTGCACATCACCCAAGGCCTTTTTCCTAGAGTATGATTTTATTTCATTTTTTTAAAGCTGGATTTTAACTTTTCTCAGGAACAAATCAGAGACTGTGTATCGTAATAATAACTTAAGTAGCCCAGAGGCAACCCGGCCTCTGTCAGCCAAAAGGGTGCCGACAGTTTTTCACTCTGTTTGTTATTCAGTGTAAAAACACATTTTTCATCTCATCTAATTAGTGCAGTTTAATCCACTGTGTCTGCTGTGGCCACTGTTGAATGTACGTAAACTAAATATAACTGTGCAGTATAAACCAGGAGGTTTTGGAGGAAGAAGACTAATTAATTCAGTGCTGTTTTGTTGAAACTGTAGCCAGCAGCTGTTTTGAGAGGACAACAATGCAGACGACCAACTCTTTTTTTTTTTTTTTTTTGTTTTGTTTGAGGGTCAGAAGGAGGATTTTAAAGAGAGGACACAACTGGTTAGCTTAGAGTCCCATCATGACAATGGCTGTTTTACATAAGACTGCATGGTAATGGTCATGAGATGTTTGCCCTGTATTTATATGACTGCGTGCAGAAAGCTGAAAGAACGTGTGCACAGATCTGCAGCGAGGCCGGCGTGACTCTCTCAGATGTGCAGGAAATGTACTTAAAATGCAAACAAAGCTCGTAGGCTGTTCTTCACTTGGCTACAGATGAGAGTAAGTAGGTGTTGAACCCAAGAGGTTCCTCGCTCAGCTGTTTCTCAGCAAGTTAATTTTGAGGCGGCATGAAGACTAATTGTTGTTTGTGAACTGCAAAGTGTTTTCCCACCATTGCAAGAGATGCCTTAATGTACTAAATGTCAAATACTGCTAACGTGGCATGAAATATGATAAATAATCAGACTCTCCACTCTGTGAACGAATTAGATTTGACCCATTCTATAAATACATTTGTAGATGCAGTTTTTATATGTGGCAATACTCAGATGACCCCACAGACTAATTAATTGTAATATTTATCAGATGCTCCAAAGGGCATTTAATTGCTACAATAGAGATTGTGACATGTTTAAGTTATTTATTTATGTTCTGGCTTCCAGAAATGTAATTTTGCCCACACACCTGATAATAAAACTTAAAATAGCAGAAATAATTAGATTTTTTTTGTGGTATGAGTCAAAACGAGCCGCAGAAGAAAAAGATCACAATAAATAAACAAAATTGAAGCCAACATTTTTTTTTGTTTTTATTTAATTCTCTGGTAACAAGCAAGTCATCACAGGAATAAACACAACTAAAGCATGAAAACACCCTGCTGAGGTATCAGGTCTGTTTTGATATCCATTATTGATAGCTGTCTATCGATAGATAGGAGGTCATGGGGAGGGAGGGAGGAGCTGGAGCCAATACCAGCTGACACTGACGGAGAGGAGGGATGCACTCAGAGACATTCAACCATTCACACCAACAGGCCTTTCACAGTCACCAATTAACCCGACCTGTATGTGAGAAAAGGCTCCAGCTGGCCTACGAGAGCATGGGAACATTTAGGATGTGGCCCGATCTGCAGAAGAGCACTTCAATCGCACACATTAATAAAACTAGCAATACCACAAAAATCCTCATGACAAGTAAAAGCGTATCATTAAAAACTGTACTTATAGAATAGAAAAGGTATTTGCATTTCAAAAGTAAAAGCAAACTAAAGCATTATGTTATATTGTTGGAACATATTTCAAGTTTTGAGGATTTTTATACTCTTAAATCAGGTGAATGTTTGCTCCTAAACTCTGTCCATTTACAAAACTGACTAGATAATGTCAGAAATACATTAATGAAGCTAAAACAAGGCTGATGTACAAGCTTTTTATTACCTGACAACAATTTTATCTCCGATGGAATGTAAAATCAAGCTGTCAGATAAATGTAGAGGGATAAAAGGCACAAAACAAAACTTAAGAAAGTATCTTAAAAATGGAATAGTAGTAAAGTAACATTACTGCAAATCTCCTGTACTTGTAAATGTACCTAATAACATCATATAATAACTTTATCTCCAATAAACAGACACGTTTCACAGAAGAGAATCTGGATGAGAGTCTGGTTTCACTGCTGATGATTCACCTTCCCCGTACGTTCTGGCACCAGCGTATGCACGTTAAATACAGAATCCATCAAAGAGCGATGCGTGTACATGACAGACAAAAGCAGGGGGAGTGGGCGGACTGAAAAAAAAGCTCCCCTCACTGTCAGTAAAGATCAGGGAGAGCGTGAAAAGTTGTAGAATTTGTGGGAATTACTGAAGCCAATCGTGACAAGGTCCCATTGAAACCTTGAAACCATTCTTATTTGAACACATCAAAACAAAAATGCCACACTGGAAAAGAAAGTAATCTCTGCCTCTTCACTTAGAAACTCTGCTTTTTACCTGGAAAAAAAAAAAATATGGTAGTGGATGTGTGTTCACTCACATTTGTGTTGGATCTTGCTGAATTTATTAAATCCATACACGGTAAACAGTGTTCAAAGTGGTTTTGTTGAGTGCTAATCTCTGCAGGTTAGCAGCTGTGGGTGAAACATTCTGGGTAAAATGAAAAGCAATGCACACATAGATTGTACAAACTATTATTAAACTATATTCTCTATATTTCTATTAAAATCTAGAAACTATATTCAGCAAGCAGTAAGCAGTTGTGCTGGATCCTGAACTCTTAAGAGCAGCAGATTAACACTACTCTCAGTGCTGTGTTTGCTCAGCGTAGCACCAGCTGGTCTGTACCTCTGTAGCTTCGCATCGAGCCTTTAGCTTACAGATCTTTATGGTGCAGCTACACCAAACACTCGAACATCATTTGTAAGTTTAAATGCTGTTGGGTTGTAGTTGAAGTTTACTGTATCAGCACAAGACTGACTGACTGTTCAGCAGTACGTTTACACAAATTAGTTTTTTTCTAAATAAATACACACAAGGTCTCAGCTGTGGCTGGTTATCTTGCCACTGTTTTCTTTAAAGGTCCCATATTCTGCTCATTTTCAAGTTCACTCTTGTATTTGGTCCTTCCAGAACAGGTTTACATGATTTAATGTTCAGGGAACATGTTATTTTCCTAAAGGCAGACGTGGCTGCTGCTGCAGCTGTTTTCAGCCTCTGTCTTCACGCTCCGTTTCAGAAAAACAGAAAAGTCTACATGCTTTGCTCTCACCTTCGACATCTTCATGTTACCAGGAGCCAACAGTGAGGCGGACTCAGGAGGTCTTCAGTGGGCGGGGACAGTCGACCTTGTTGAAGGGTCACGTGGTGCGCAGGTCCGCTTATGACATCGTAAAGGGAGTAAAATCTAAACGGTGTGTTTTCACAGAGATTTACAGACACACAGAGCGAATGGTCTTCTCTCACAGTTAAATGGTCTCCAGGCACACCAGGGACACATATTTACTCTGAAAAGACATTAAAAACTGCATTTTGCATAATATGAGACCTTTAAACAATGCGTATCTTTACACATCAACCCAGTCTCTCTGGTCCTAGGCTGCTTTGTACTGGTATATCTTAATGCAGTGGTGCATGCTGTCAGACACAACTAGCTGGCCCTCCGGTAGCAGGGTCAGACCACGTGGACTACTCAAGCCCTGGGTTACTATGGGCCACCCCACTCCCTGTGCTGGGTATAACAGGACTCTGTGCTGCTCCCCCCAGTCTGCCACCAGCACATTACCATCTGTGTCTATACAGATGCCCCAGGGGCAGGCCAGGACCGGCCCCATGCCCGCACAGACACCCAGAACTCTCACTGTGTTCCAGCCTGGCTCCAACACTTTGATGCAAGGCACACGACCTGTTTCATTGCCCCTTTCAGACACTGCTATCATGCCTGAGCTCAAGCAAGCCGCCACTAAGTAGGGCCGGTGGAATCCGGTCACCACTGTGCGCTCGAGGCGGGAGCCCGTCTTGGGTTCGAGCTTTAAGGCAATAAGGGTACCTTTCCGGATATCGGCTACCAAGAACTCATCCAGCCTGGTTACGGTCACACCCCTGGGAGCCTCAAGTTCATCCTTTGCAGAGCCCATCCCCGACCCTCCAAAGGTCTGGAGCAAACGGCCGTGCCGGCTGAACACGAGCAGGGCTCGCTCAGCTGCACAGCTTATTGCAATCAAACCCTTAGCATTGACAGCAATGTCAAAGTAGTTCCGACAGCGTCTGGTGGAGCCGTCCGAGGTTGGGGAGGTCACTTGCTGGAGGACATTCCCTCGAGGGTCAGTCACCTGTATCAAAGTTTGAATTTGGTTTTAACATCAGTTCATTTGCTGTAGTGTTCATACTGTGTCAGAAAGATGTTTAAGACAACACATACCTGAACACGTGCATTTCCACAGTCCACTACAAAGAGCTGGCCCTGTGGTGTGGCATGGATGCCGCTTGGCAGAGTAAGATCAGCCCGACCTGAACCCTGCTTCCCAAACTGCCTGATCAGATGGACCTCTCTGGGGTTGAACACTTTCGGGAACAGGTCTCCCTCCTCTTCCAGCTCCATAAGGGCTGGCTCTCCTGTCTCTCCTCTGCCTCTCCTTGGCTCTTGAGAGGAACCATCTATGACAGACATGGATAAAGACCGGGCCACCAGGTGTTGTTTTGAGCCAGACACTGAGATTTTCTTTTGTGGCTGGTGCAGAATATTATGACTTCTATACGTAGGGTATGAGAGGGTTTGTCCCACGTCAGAGACCTTAGCCCCCCTGCTGAGAGTCGGAGAAGTTGAGGTGGAGCTTGACGTAGAGTTCCTACACTTCACCCTCCAGACTCCTACGTGCTCATTCGTCCCGCCACTAATCAACGGGCGTGTCTTGGGGGTCAAATCCACTGCAGACTTTGACAGACGGCAATTGTAGTTTAAAGATCCTCTGTTCGTGGTGTAGTCATGAGATGGGCTCACAATGAAAGTATAGCTGGAGTCGAGGCTGTCTGCTGGGGATGGTGCTCGGCCAGAGTCGCCATGGGTCCCTAAAGAGTGTTCATCAGAGGACTGGCTGAGGCAAGAGTGAGGTCGGCCCCTGGAGGTGAGGTCTAGGCAGCTCTGGCTGGTCAGATGCTCTCTTGGAGTCATCCTGGGAGATGTTAGCGCACTGTTGCCGTACTTCAAAAGTCTAGTATTGAAATCTTGACTTGCTTTTCCTCTGTCTCCCTCCTGACTGTCTAAACTCAAGCGGTGTCTGAGCCTAGCATGCTCCCGTCTTCGTTCAGGTGAGGGGGACGCCTTCCTACCAGAGACCACAGTAAGAGACTTCCTCTGATTCCTGGGTGAGTAGTGTTTTCCATTACTATTCACCTTGTGCGCCTGCTCCTTGCCTTCAGTATCCATGTTTCTAAGTGCCGTAGGGACAGCCAGAAATACGTCCTCCCGCTGTGGTTGAAATGAGGCCGAATCCATCTCCTCATCCTGGGAAGACTCCCAATCAGACTGTTCACACTTTGGAAGCCAGCGGCATATCTTTGTCGAGGAGAGCTTTTGTTCCTCCTCTGACTCCAGATCACTGCGGGTAGAGAGGCTGATCTTTCTGATAACCCTGCCTGTCGGTGAGCTCAACCCCTGGCCGAGGGTGCTCTTCTCTCCACCAGCACTTTGGTGGGATGCGTCTTCGCACTGCATCTCCTGTGAATGGAGAGCACACCGCTGCCCATGTGGCCCACAACCTCCGACATGCAGGCACAGGCTTTGTTCTTGCACGCGAGTATCTCCGAAGGCGAAGGCGTTAGGTTGGGAGCTGGGTTTGAAGTTCACTTTCTTTAGAGAAACTGAAATTTCCCAGGGCTGTAGGAACTCTGAAACCTCCTTCAGCAGCAGGTTCTGGTTTTGCCCACTTTCATCCAGGCCTGACTGCTGACCCAGCTCCTGAATCCGCTGCTGAAGTTGATCCAGTTTACGGAGCCTTTGCTCCAGCAGGGATTGGCTCACTCGTGCTGCTGCCATGTTCTCCCTCTGGACCTGCTCCAGACGCTGCTGAGTGTCCCGATGATCCTGCTCCACCCTTTCAATCAGGCGCCGCTCTTCCCTGCGTGCTCCCAGGATGGCCCGCTCTACACCCCGCTTCACAGACTCCGTCTCAGTTACTTGACGCTCTTGTAGGCGACGCAGCTCTGCCCGTGCCTGGGTGAGGTCATACTGCGCCTGTGTTGCCCAGCATGGAGGGGACTGAGGCGGGAGAGCAGGGGAAGGACCGTCTGACTGACAGTCGGGACTGAGGCTGTGGGCTGGGGTAGGGGAGGTGGGATTGCTGCCCAGATGAGTTCCCACAAACATCATGACGGACGGATGGATCTTTATTTATTTGCTAGCATCCAAATTGAATTCCTGCAGAGAGACATAATAAAAGTAATGTCAAATAATTCACATTTAGAGTTGTATTAGTATTAGTTGTATTACTAGTCTGAAATTAAATGCTATTCATGTCTATAGTTTGCAAGTGATTTCATGTTCTGCTCCTCAAATGTATAAAGTATATACATGTAACACTGATATATAGCCCATTTAATATAGCTTTATATAGACCTGTGTACCTGTGCCAACTATTGTGGTAGTGACATCCAAATATAAAACATGAAAATGACTAATCAGATGTGATTTTCTGCATGGGGGAATGTGTGACAGACACTTGGTCAAAGACTGTAGTTTACCCAATCTGGCACACTCTAATTCAGCCTGGCAAAGGCAACTGAGCAAACACTTCTTTTTTCCACTATTTACACCAGGTCTTTTATTAGAGCTATTTCTGTGCTGCCAAGTGAAAAGATGCTTACGGAAAGGTGACACAGCTATGAGGGAAGGCCATAAGTGAGACGAGGCTGTGGGCAGGAAACAGTAGCATAGAGGAGGAATAAAGTTTTGAGTTCTGCACTGAGAAACCCATTAGCATTTCAAATGGCGGCAGACAGCCAGAAGCAGCTAGAGAAAGGGCGAGAGTGGGAGGTAAAGAGACAGCCCGAATGTCAATATAACTATACACCCCAGAACTGTAAATAGACCCCACTTTGATATTTTATTCATGAGGAGAACAAAGTGATGTGGCGAACTGGCATTGAAAGATGTCTGTCCTCTGTGTGATGTATTGTGATAATACTGGAACCCCGGGGAGCCATCATATAATAAACAGAAAGAAGTGTTCTCACCGGGAACCCAAGAGGGAACTTATAGCCCCAAACAACATTTGAACAAATATACAAGTCAAATAAAAAGACGGCAAGCTACTTTAACATATACGTACTGTGACTCAAATTAAGAAATATCTATTTGAGTTAAGAAGAATAATGATTATATTTTTAGTAGTTCACAGTTTTAATTAGTCAGTGGTTTGGACATAAGTATAGAAACATTAGCTCACACAGACCCGTTCTTAAGTGGCCCAGACCGGACGGTAAACCACATCGTCATTTATATTTGCCTCGGTTTGTTTCTCATAGCTGCAGCAAACTAAAGAAGAAAATAAGTCACAGCTGGTCAGTGTGGTGTAAATGCTATCATTAGAAACCACAAACAAATATTACATTTTACAAGAGCTGGACAATATGAGGAGGTTATATAGAAGTACTCTGTTTAAAAGATCATCACTGTGTGACTTAATTTTGAGTCCCACATATACTGTACTGCACTATTTCCTCCTGATTGGGGAACATTTCCTAAAAAGTGCAGTGCCCAGCTGTTTCAGGAAATTACTGAGCATATTTTAAAAATGAAGTTTTCTTATTTTTAGATTCAGGTCTTCAGCAGAAAACAACAGGTTTGAGTCAGGATGATGACATCTCAAACTTTGAGAACATTTTTGTTGACTTGTACTTGGTGAAAAATGCAGAACTTTAACAAGCACTGGACTGATTTCTTTTCATTATTTATTTATCTGTTTATTTATGTATTTTGTGGTGCAGCTACTTGTATTGAGGAATCGCCAGCAGCAGTGAAGTTATTTATGTCGGAGGGAGGCGACAGGTGTATCTGAGGCTGCCGTCTCTTTGTGTCACAGAGCAGGTTTCCACTCACATTATTACCAAACTACATTATAGATGAGGAGCGTCCAGTTGCTCATCTTGTGAGTGCTGCTGGGTAACTGGGTCACATCAGGAGGAAAAAAAAGTCACTGAGCCAAACCAGTGTTACAACGTGTTTGTCTGGAAAAATAACACTTTGGAAGTTATCAAAAGATTGTAATAACACTGCAAAACTGTAATACTGACAAAAAAAATGACTTTTTTCACATGTTGATTTTCACACAATCCAGAAATTAAACCAAGAAGCTCTGTACTTTCTGATAAATCGATTGAAACCTGATTTTGCAGAGTGATGAAAAACACAAACCCGTTGTTGTGTCTTACCTGTGTGCAGCTACCAGCTCTGCTGAGGCCCCATGCTTTGCTTCTTCTTCAGCACATCTCTCAGCTCCCTCACTTTTCCCACCCAACCTCTCGCCCTCCCTTCGTGCCGTTATCCCTCTTGTTGGCTGTTGCTAGGAGACCGCCAAGCCGTCTCCAGTTTCCTCTGTATGCAAACTCGGGATGTGCGTCCGTAATTGGCATTTTCTTGGTCTTCAAGCTGTGCCTCTTTATGCTTAACTCGCAGTCTTGCCGCGTGTTTAAGAGAATATCTCTTAAAATGAGAGAGTCAGAGTGGGGAGCAAATTCATTCAAAGCACAAACCACCCAGACGGACGCTTGGTGATGCTGTGAAATGCACCTATGAGCTTTTGTGTAGATGTGCTGTGTGATGCAACCGCATGGAAGTGTTCCTGCTAAGGTTAATATCCTCGGCCATCTGCATTAAACATTGGTTTTATAGGGTCTGTTGGTCAGTTCTGGGTTTGAGGCAGCTCTTTTTTGCATGGACTTCATAGGCTGTCAGCCATGAGTCTGTGTTTTACTGGAGACATTATCTGCAGACTATTTTCTACTTTATCAGATTTGTTGCTGATTTATTCCCTGTTGATTATTAACAGTGACCAGTTCTACGTGTCTTACTGCAAGTAACGATCATTATTATCACTTAATCTCCTAATTATTTTCATGGTTACTGATTTGGTCGGTAAAAATGTTAGAAAATGGTGAAAGAAGTTTGTCAGACTAACAGTCCAAAACCCAAAGATATTAAATATTTAAGGATAGAAAACAAAGAAATGCAGCAAATTCTCACATAAGAGAAACTAAAATATGACTTTTTCTTTAACATGCCTTAAAACAGTCGTATGTAATCGATTACTCCACTGGTTGTTCATCATCCAGCATCAGTGCTGCTGTGACTCATTAACATACAGACACCCGTCTGTTACTTCTGCACCGACTTGAGCTGCTTCGGCGGTTAAAACATGAACCCGCTTTAGTTTCTGGTTGCCTGGACACTGATGCATTCATCACTCTGCTGTTTTCTTCTCCATCTCTTCACCACTAACAGAGGAGGAGTATAAAGGTGATGGGAACTATTAGTTTGTCACCACATGACTGGTGCCGAGACGTCATTATCTTCATTTATTATACACTTTGCTTTCGTTACCTTTCTGCGTAACTGCAGTGGAAGATTCACCGAGATCAGAAACCTGGTTCAGGTGTAGCGAGGTGCCGTATCTTGGTTTCTATCAGAGATCCTGGGCTTTCTTTCTCCAGGCCTCTGAAACCAGGATGTGTAAACATACACGGAGAAATTGACACCAGTGTGCCCAATTAAATTTTTGAGCACGTTTGGTTGCTTACGAGCAGCATCCCAGCATGGATAAATAATAAATCAGCACTGCTTAGTATTAATGCAATGACGTATTTGTGTTTTCCAGTCTTTCCTCCCAGAACTTCCCAACCTGTGTTTCAGCCTTGAGGCATCTCCAGAGGAAAAGAAAAGTAAAGTTTCCAATTTTCATAGTTTTTCTGTTTAAATTCTGAATGGTTTAAACTTTTCAGGCCTCGAGCTAAAGAAGGAAGAAAATCCCTCTTCGGTTGAACTCAATACTTCGATGCACGAGCCAAAAAGGTTGCGAACCACCGTTTTACCACACTGGAGAGATGAGTTCACACGGCCACAAGACAACAAAGAAAGGACACCAGGACAAATGCGATATTGCTAGGCAAAGAATTTATAAATTAATAAAAACATTCCCTTTGTAGTGTTCTTATGACAGCTTTTTCCCACTTTGTATTTTTGTCCTTTTTTTCTAATGATTTCAAAATATAGAAAAATATTTCTGACAACATTCATCATTACATTATTTTTTAGCTTGATTTTCACTCTGTCCTGTTGGTTATTTCACATACCTCTGCATTTCTGACCCATTGCTTTTTACAGTATTTACACATTAAATCAGTCAACGTCATCTTTCATGTTCAAACAGGGAGGGAGGGAGGGAGGGAGGGGTCGGGGGACACCAGAGCTTGTTTTGCATAGATCACAGGGAAGAAAAAACCAAAAAAAAAAATCAGTCAAGGGGTGAAAAGCCGAAGCTTTTCAAAGCAAAAGGAAACGTGAGAAGATGCTGTACATCCCGTGATAAACATTACAAATCAACATCACATGAAAAGTCAAAATTTCAAACATGGCACAAAGTTAACATGATGTGTTAAAGAGATCAGATGTGAAAATAAATTCTAAGCAGCAGCTGAGTCCCTTCAGATGAACTGTGTGGTTGGAAAAAAAAAAAAAAAAAAAAAAACTAATTCCCCACACCTGCAGGAGTTGTGATGCTCACCCAGTCAAAATCACCGGCAGAAATAAAAACTGTTCACCTGAAGTGTGGAAGCTTCATCCGGCCCACAGCTCTGCGAGGCGAAGCTCAGCTGCTTGAAAGGTTTTTGTTTTTTTTTAACTCTCTTTTGCTATAATTCTGATTTAAATGACAGCCAGTGGCAGGTGAACACTTTGGCTTGCTGTTTGCGTTTCCCCTTGAACGTACAAAACAAGGACGCTCAAAACATTTCTGATTTTAGTCCCAACTAAACAAGAGTGAATCTGAAAAATGCAGTTTTTAACTCAGTGACAGATCAATTGTAGTGCTCAAGTACGTTTGTCTGAAACAAACAGAAGAAGAAGAAAAAAAAAAGAGTCTGTTACATAACATCTTCTGAAGCTTAGCTTTGGGTTTACCACTCACCACCATCTTTGTCAGTTCACAGAGGCAGAAAATAGAAATTTGAGGTGTTGAGGTGCAACAAAGATAGAAACCACCACAGCTGAGACGCCCATTTATCAAGCCAACACATTCACAACGTAAGACTCGTTATGGTAAATGGTTACATATATTTAGCTAATTTTACGTGAGTTCATTAATTTGGTTTCTTCTTTACAAGTAGATTTTTTTGGTGACTGTCTCTGGTGGTCGTTAAAGGTTCTGCAGTTAGATGTTTCTGCGTTAGCTTCAGCACCCAGCTGTGGTAGTTCCTGCCCTGTAAGAAACACTAAAATCCCTTTCCCACATGTAGAGAATTTAAGTCAGTATTTTAAACAGGTTGTCCCCCTGTCCGCGATCCCTCATGGTGTCTTTACAGCTCGCGTCTCTACCAGCGAAGGAAGCCGATTGCTGCCATTCGTTCTGGTGAAATATGAAAAACATCCATAAAGCTAAACAATCCATCACAGTAGCCATGAACCAAGTGTCAAGCTCCCTGTTTCACTTCACTGCCTGTGAGTTCTCCATATCAGCGCTGCACTACATTTAGATCCGCTTACAGTCCGGCATCTGACAACTCCAGGAAGAAGTCAGAGTCCCCGATGGGAAATAATCCCTGACAAAATCACCCTGTTGCACATTTTTACACGTCTGTGTCTTCGTATTCTTAAGAATGATATACAACTACATATTGAGATAACAGTACAAACAGTAAGCAGTGAGAAATGACTAGGGGAAGTGTCGACAGGTGTACATGGGCTGGGAAAATATTCAGTCGCAGAGGACCAATGCCAACAATTTAAGATTTGCACGTCAGAGTCACTGAGCAGCTCCCTTTTTTTAAACTAGTGCCTAGAAACACCTTGTCCTGTCCAATAAGCTTCCATTTGCAAAAATCTCCTTTTTAAATAGGGGCAAATCTGGTTAATTACCAGTTAATCTATTTATTTTCATAGGTTTGGCCATCAGTTGTATCATCTGACAACTTGGTGAGTACAGTTTTATCATAATGGTTTCCCTCCTCTAACATTTGGCCACGTTACTTTTACTGTAACTGAATTACACGAGGCGTTGGCACCTTCTTTGTGGGGTTATTCGAAAGCACTTTCAGCATTTTAAAAGTGCCACATGAATAAGGTTTATTCCAGCGTTCAGATTGTGACCATGAAACTGTCAGACACAGATTGTCTTTGGTGTCCACAAACGTACCACAGAAACTGAAACTGATTAGTCACCAGGTGACTGACTGAGCGGGACGGTAAAATGCTCATCGCTCACTCGAACTACGACCTCTCTTTAACAGAACCGTTTGTAAAAATATTGGAGTCAAAAAGCACAATCTTGAGTGTAACAGTAGAGGAGCCTGGTGAGGAGCGAGGCCCTCTGGAGACATTAACGCTGCTCTGAACACGTGGACGCACAGCAGACTAGGCGAGCAGATGAACGGACGGATGGCAGTGGATAAAACACAGAAATGATTTCTCAAACACTGTGATTGGCCAAGAGCAAACATTCAGTGTGAAACGTGTTCTCGTTGCCGTCTCTGATCTCTGCAGGCACCAGGATGACTCACTAATCGCTAAAACCTACTGCATGGAGGCTAATTTAAGCTTAGCACTATTGCACAAACCAAAGAAAACTTACTCTACACTACTCAGTTATCGTTTAATTAGAAACCCGGCCTTAATTGGCATGCAGAAACTCTTAACTAACAGTATTTCAAAAACAAACTGTGTTACGAAATGTGTCTAGAAATTCCATAGAAAAGTGTTACAGCAGTAATGACGTACTACATTTACAAACGTGGCGGCCATGGCTATGACTCCGACACGCTTGAGCAAGCCTCAACTTGTCGGAGGAAGATGAAAAAAGTTGTGTGGTGTTCAGTTTCAAAGATTAAGACTTTGCAGGATGGCAGGCTTGAGAGAGAGAATGGCTAGTATGTGCAGAAAGTCTAATTATCTCACAAAACGCTGAGTCATAGGTGGATCTTGCCTTGCAGTCGTACAGCTAATGCTTCATTTTACAAGTTCTGCACAATGTTCTCATAATTTCCTGGGAAAGAACTTGAAAATAATTGAGAAATTGTGGACCTGTAAAAAAATCACCATCTTACAAACCAAACTACCAACACACACCATTCAAAGCCTCAAAAAGGAAAACGTGGACAGTTATTTTTGTCTTGGCAAAACCTTTTAACACTGTGTGGCTGCGACTTCATTCAACCTCAGACACAAGGAAATAAATTAAATGCCGATCACAACACTGGCACCGACTCCTCCTCATCCTCATCCTCACGTACACATTTTATCTTGGTACCTAACAATGACATGAGGAGATAGTAGCTGTCACGCTAACAAAAAAGGGTGGTAGTGTTAAAAGAATATATATATATATATATATATATATATATATATAGCAGCATGTTAAGTCCCAAGTTGAACAGTTTTGTGTTGAGTTTGGCCAAAAGAGACAACATTTTGAAACTAAAACGGAAAAACTGAAATGGATATCACTTCTTACAAACCATATCTTGTTATCACAAACAAAACCTGTTTAAAGAAAAGTCAGTGAATGCCTCGTGGGGACCTTTTTGAAATGTCAGATCAAAGTAAATGGAAAACATGCCAACGTTCACTAGAGGAAAAAAAGAAGTCCTTTCCCTTGTTGCCTTTTTCTTGCAGACTTCCCAGTCTTTTAAAAAGACTAAATGACACACAAAAGGTATGAATTGTAAAGCAGTGCTGCCTTTTCAATCCCCACGGCCTCTTTTATGGCCTGCAGAGTCAGCGTCACCCGTCGTCATTCATTAAAACAAACACACACACACACACACACACACACACACACACACACACGGGCTCCCACCTGTTGCTGATATGTTTAGAAAATGGTGCAAATGCAAAAGACAAACACATTTAAAACAAACTATTTTTTTTTTTTAAAAATGGCATTAATTATCCAAGGTTTTCCAGTACATTTGTGGTGGTCGTGCTGATTCACTCTCCCTCACCTGCGTTTTCCAGTTTTCGTCTCATTCATCGAGGACTAGTCTTTGCAGCAGTGCAGCCGTTTAAGAATAAAATGGACACTTGAAATGCTCCAATGTTACTAGAAAAATCTGAGCTTTCTCTATTGGCCAGTCTGTGACAGAGGAGATGACCCAAGCTGATTAGCCTAACCTACACTTTCAATGATTTCCTGCCAAACTATTTTTGGTGTTTGTCATAATTCTGTTGCCAACAAAATCCTCTCCTCTGTGCCGCCTGCCTGAAAGCACTCGTTCAACTTAAAAGACAAAAAGTATCCACTAGCACCAATATGTGCGCCTATGTCTTTTACCTGTGGCTTTACTGTGTCACATTATACCATGATATGGTATGTATATGTACAAGCTCCCAAATCTCAAGAACTCGCTGAGATTTTCTGTGTATAGAATGTAAATATAATACATGATATGCACAATATCATATAAGTTTACAGGTGGGGGAAATTCTTCCAGTCTTATAGGTATCCTACAATACTTTTGGTACAAAAATGCCACCATTTTCTCCTTGTTTTTTTGTCTGTGTCATTGCAGACGACCCAATTAAGTGACAGAAAAGTCTCCAGTCTGTCCTCTGGTGATGAGAGAATCCTATACAACCCTTTCTACGGGGCTATAAGAGCTAGATTTGATTTGTGTTTGTGGAGTGTACCGTCTATTCCTCTGCCTCCTGGCTGTGAGCGAAAGGCAGAGTGACGGTGTGCTCTTGAGCAAGGGCAGCCAGCTCCTTGAGGAACTCGCAGAAGATAACCGCGCAGTAGACGGCGTTCTTCACCCGCAGCGCCTCAGCTTGCTTCTCCAGGCCAGAGGCTCCTCCCCCTCCGCCGCCCCTGAACAGGGCGCTGTGCAGTGATTGGCCGCCGTCCCGGACATGTGCGAGGGCCACCTGAGCGGCGTGTCGAGCCCGGGTCGGGCTGTTGGTGTGACGAAGGATCAGGTCTCCGAGAGACGGCTTACGGCTCTTCACTGGAACAAGAAAACAATTAAGTCGTCACAGCGATAACGAGGATATGTGACTTTTACTATTTATCTGAATCTGAACGTTTACATTTTACACATATACATACTTTTTAAAAATTCTTTCACTGATGTGAATGTCCCTTAAATTCTTCAAATGATCTAGTTTTTTGTTTAGTTTTTAATTTACCTCTGTGTAATAATTTGTAATAATAATTTTTAATACATCTTTTTTTTTTTTTTTTTATTGATACTTTTATATATTTGTATTTTACTTGTGTTTGAAGTGTATTCTTATTCTTATTCTTTTGGAGCTGTGTGTAACAAAAAGAAATTTCCCCCTGGGGATTATTAAAGTAATTCTGATTCTGATTCTGATTCTGATTTTGGATTCTTCTTTTAATCCTTTTTAAAGTTAATCTGTATGTACAGCATGCTGAAACTACTCCAGTGTTCGAACAGAGCAGTATAAATGAGCTTCCCTTCACTTCACAAGATTTCAGACTAAACACTAGCGAAATAACTTGTTAGATAGATTTTGTGCTTGGAAATAAACACACACACACACACACAAACCCCAGTATGTGTAAATGCAGGATCTCCTGTTTCCATGCTCACCTAGTGAATCAGAGCGCCTCAGGGTAGGGACGGCTGCAGGCGAGTCTGTCCAGTCCACTTTGCCTCGGGCCACCAGGTACTGCTGGGCTTTCTTCAGCATGGCAGGGAAGTCCTCATGAGAGGCTGCAAACGCCTCAATACGGTTCTTCACAGAACCTAGAACCTGAGGAGAGTTGATTGATCTTCAAATGCAGCTTGTTTCTGTTGAATACTTGGTCAATACATTTCACTTAAGGCTTCAAAAAGTTTGGACAAAGAGGATAAAAATGAAGCTGCACTAGCAGGCAGCAGAGTTTGTTACGCTCAACAGTGTTGAAGCTATGAATGGAAAGATCTTAGCATCAGGAGTGTGGAGTGACAGAAAAGACCAAGGGGTCATTTACACTGAAAGGGTTTTTATAAAGGAGTTCACTCAGTGTGATTGAGTGCTTATTATTTTACTTTCCTGTCCACTATTAGGTATCCATTTACAGTATCTTAGAATATGGAAGCGAAACCCTTTATGCAAATCTATTGTGGGCCTGATGCTTTTGGAACTGAAGCTAGCACAGAAGTGAGGTGGGCTGGAAAAGGACAACTATGCCTCAAAGACTAAAAACTGTCATCACTTCAAGTATAAACACAGAAATGACTTTCTCTGGTTTGCACCCGCCTTAGGAAAGTAACATACTTAGAGGCAGGTTTTGCATGGCGCAGTGTACCTGAATCAGTGACTTGACACTGGGCTGGAAGACCATGTTGGTGTTGAGCAGGAAGGAGCGTAGGAGGGGCTGAGGGTAGCAGGCGAGCTGGGCCACGATGCCTGTGAGCAGGATGTTGACGTAGAGCGAGTTTTGGAGCATGTTCTCCAGCTTGGCAAACAGAACCACCATGAATGGGCCTGCACAGAGAAAGAGTGACATGAGTTGCATGTGAAAAAACTAGAGATGAAATTGCTTTAACAGCTTGTAAAAAGGTAAAAATGGGGATAATTAACTTCACCACCATTCTGGGGAAGTGCTGTTGAAGCATGAACCTGGTACTCAGACCACCACGTATAACTCAGGGACGCTATTGTTAGCAGCTAATGCTACTTCCAACTAAACCCTAATTAACTGGACCCCTGTGTATCATCGGGGACACACACACACATGCACTGTGAATGAAGAGTGACACTAACAGAGGAACTGAGGTGAACAAAACATCCACTCAGAAGCATTTTAGTGAAAGAAAATAATGTCCTAAAAGTTACCAATTATATCACTGCCTCTATTAAATGTGCTGTGGGCATTCTGATTCAGTATGTGAGATAACAATGTAGAAAATCTATTTAGTCACTTTAATTATTAAAGTAGTAAATATGCCAAATTCTATTCATTCCTCTGACTGCACTGTATCTGGTCTAATTGGTTTAGAATCCTACTATATCTTATCATTACAAATGTATCTGTGACTGTGGACATAGAAATGTACTAAAGAGATACACACCAATAGAAATAAAGTATCGCCCCTTAATGATGACCTCGTGCTTTTCAACTAGGCACAGGTAAGAAAAACAATGCAATTAATTATGTAGGTCTAGGTTGAAAAGACAGGTGCAGCAATGTGAGTCTCACCTGTGTACGGCTGAGAGGCAGGCTGATTTAGTGGTCTGGCTGGACTGCAGAGGCCCACCACAGACCTTTCTCCCTTCGCGTCACCTGTCAGTTTCACGTCCGGGGCCGAGGACAGCTGCTGCTCGTCCTCCTGCGGCTCGGACGACAGGGGCTCTCTGGCAGCGTCCTCCGGCTGGTAGGCCGCTCTGCTGCGCTCTTTCACCCGGTCCTCCAGCTCCCTCAGCTCCTGTGTGAAGGCCTCGATGCTGATGCCCTGACCGTTGGAGTCTCCGGGGAGCTGCGGCTCTCCTGGTGCCTGCTCCAGCAGCTCCTTGATGAGACTCTCCACTGATTGCTGCGTCTGGTTGGCTTCTGGAAGATCTGAGGGCGCACTGTGTGGGCTTGAGCCGTCACTGGTCAGCAGTTTAGTGTCGGGCGCTGGCTGGGTGATGGAGCTCTGAGAGGGAATCTGGGTTGGGCAAAGAGATTTTGCATCACTCATGTCATTGTTGCTAAAAATGGACTGTGGGAGAGTCGTGCAGCTTTGGGAGGGGCAGTTGACGAGGGATCCATTTTGATTTGCGTTCTCGTCCAAATACTGCGGCTCCCCCAAGTCTCTCTTTACTTTCTTTACCTCCAGTCCCCGGTCCTGATTGTCTGAGCACCCGTCCCCCTGCCCCATCGTCCCGTTATACATGGCCTGGTAGCCAACAGTCATGGCAGAAGTTGGAATGTGAGGAGCTGGGGACGCGGCGGGGTGAGAAGTTGATAAAGGAGTGGCTGATGACGAGGAGGAGGGGACGAGATGAGGTATAGGCTTTGGCAGGAGCTCCTCTCTCTGCAGGCTGCGTTTCTTGGAGCGTGGTGTGAGGCTGATGCAGTTGTTTTTGCCGATGGTAACGTCCCACTCCCCGCTGTCCCGCTCTGAGCTGCTCCATTCGGACCGCGCTGCAGCCACGATGGCCGCCCTCTGCTGGCCGGGAGGGGTGTTACTGCTTCCTCCCTGCTGGCAAGAGAAGTGCTCGGGGAACATAGCCATGGAGGGGTTGGAGGTAGGGGGAGGTGGAGGTGGAGGGACTGTGTTTGGAGAGGGGTTTTCTCCATCATAGGGCGCCGACCAGTCACGGCAGGCCCAGGAGCTAAGCTCGATGCCCCGCCGGGCGTCTTTGAGGTACTCCAGGTAACCTGAATCCCAGTCCAGAAACTCTGTATGAGTGTGCTGCTGGTGCATCGGGCTGTCAGGGGACAGCGGGTGGGAGCTGGAAGGACCCGACTGCAGCGGCTCCATGCTGGTGGGGGTAGAAGGACCCCCTCCTCCTGATCCACCTCCACTGCTCTGTTGGCGGATGAAGAAGGATAAGCGGGACGGGGTGCTGGGTCTGGGTGGTGCTGGAGACTCTGTGCTGGGACTGTTCAGTACTGTAGGACGACAACATACAGACGCAAACAGTAAAAACCATTGGAAAGTTAATATAGAAAATTTACAAGCTTTACAAGAAAAACACACAGACAGTGAACTTTTATCTGAGTTTGTCTTGACCAGAGGGAGCCATAAGAGAAAAGAGTAATAATTGTTGACAGCAGCTCAGATTAGATTCATTTTATTTATTCATTACTGACAACATTTTTAAACAGATTATTTTGTGCTGCCCAGGCTACACAGTGTTATACAGCATGTGCACCTAAAGCTGGCCAGTTCTGAAACAGAACTGAAGCTCCTCTCTCACTGACCGGAGGAATTCAAGATCATAAATTACTAATTTGTGTGCCTAGTTTAATAAATTATTAATCCTTACACATAAAACTTGTCTGTGGGCAAGTTTACAGTTTTCAGTCTATACCTCGAAAGCACAGTTGTTCAGAAAAACAATTCCACCCGTTAGATGAAAAAGAAAAAAAATCGACAGGTTCGAGTTGTTTACTTGATGCTTACAACCACAGCTGTGAGCGTGAGCTGTTCCTTTACCTTTGCCCCAGAATGCACCGTCCTCGTCCCGCTCAGAAGAAGATGGTGCACTCAGCCGGCAGCACTCTGGGATCAGCGACAGGAACTTGTCTGCTGACTTTCCATACATGTCAGTCTCCCTGATAGCACGACGCTGACTCAGCATTACATGGGTACAAGGCAGTAGATACCTGCAACACACACACACACACACACACACACACACACACACACACACACACACACACACACACACACACACACACACACACACACACACACACACACACACACACACACACACACACACACACACACACACACACACACACACACACAGACCATTTAATCTGGATTTACATTGTTAATCCCTTAAAACAAACGCTATTACTTGGAAATGGATGGTTTGTGCTTTGGTGAAATCGATATAAATTCATTTTCCATTTCACATTTTCCTAGACAACACTTGCTATTGTCTCTTGCTGTGACAGGCCACCTGCTCACAGACTGCAGTTACAACAACTACAAACTAGTTGATGCATTCATCAAGACTCTCAGTAACTCTGGTGATAAAATACACAACAAATCAGAGGCAGCTGCATGTGCTCTTTTAGTCCTCAGGACAAAATTACACTTGCAAAACTGGCCAAAGTTCTTGTAAAAACTCAAAATGTGGGACATTATGTTCCCTATTTGTGACTGTTTGGGGACAGAAGAAAGCAAATCTATCCCTATAATTTTTCAACATTCTGAAATGAGGACGTAAATCTCAGTTGTCTCTTAGATCACACAGAAATGTATTTCACAAAAAAACCCAGATAGTACAGCTAAAAATAGATAAAGGGGCACAAATACTCCGGTGTTCACTGACGACACAGATTAAACTTCAGTTAACCTCAATGACTGAGAATGGAAAAAATGATTCACTACTGGATCTGTGTTTTGCATATTACACATATCTATTAAAATATACCCTTTGGGAGCACTTGAGATGTGCAGGCATACCTGAGAACGAGCTGCAGCATGACGTCTTCACAGTTCAGGGAGAGAAGAGTCCTGAAGAGGCTCAGTGATACCATGCAGAGCTGCAACACACACACACAGATAAGGTTCAGATAGTTCAACAGATATTATCTGGGAAGATAATAGATATGACTGCAAATGTTCATGTGATACGGTCAAACATATGGGCATGTTTTCAAATAAGTTGGGTCTTATTATATGGATTTGTGGCAAAGTTGAATAAGTTTATGAAAATGTAATAATAAAAACAGTTTTCCAGGACATGTCATGTGTTGAAAGCTGAAATCTTTAGTGTTTTATCTCTATTGTTACTCTCCGAAATGAAGTTTAAACTACGATAAAAGCTGTGAAATGTAGTTTCTTTTTCCACAACTGTCTCACGGTAAATGTTCACTGCGGATTGTTTTAGCAGCTATAAATACTGAGCAACACAAAAGCCAAAGAATGCAGCAGACTTGGTGACATTTACTTTCCATGTGTGCTCTGAAAAGATACAAGATACTTTCTGTATTCTGCCGGAGTCACTTCCAGTCAATTTTTGCTCTCGGCCCACTCACCACCCACACAAGCCAGTTCATGTAAGGGCCTTGAGGCTCTATCGCACAACAATGCATGCAGCATATACCCTTGAATTGCTGCTTATGCGTGTGAGCAGTGTGTCCAGGATGGTGTCGTTGTCGTGGCGATGCAGCAGGATGAAGCGCAGGAAGGTTTTGAGGAGGGAAGTCTCCGACACGCTGCGCAGGAAAAGGTCCAAGTAGGCGGTGCTGGCGATCATCTCGTCCACCGACGACTACAAACACACAAACATAGAAATTTGTATCAAAACTGCAAAAGACAACAGTGCGACAATCATTTTGTGCGTTGACTCACACTCTGATTCATCTGTTGAAGAAAGTCCAGCAAATAAATCAGTTCACACAGTTCAAAGTCCGCTGCAAACTAACTTCAAGCACAGAATTAAAAATGTCCCGTCGCTCAAGAGGAGCCTTGATGTCAGCACGTCAGTTTCCAACTGGTACACGATTTCCAGCTCATCCCGTTTTACTTGCAGGATCAGTTTACACACGTCTCACAAAAAAACAACTGTTTTCATCCAAACCCTTAATTGTATCTGGCTGTGCAGCTAGTTTGTGATGCTCAAAACATTGTAAAATAAACCTTGAGAACTATTTTCTGCCATAAAAATGGTTCCAGTGTAAATTGGTGACAGGGAAGTCTGAAATTATCCAGAGTAACCGCAGCATCTGCCAACCATCCTGTTCCCACCTTATGCAGCGCCGGGCCCATGACGGGTACGAGGAAGCCGTTGTGGAGGTAGTCCAGGAGCTGCGAGCGGACCAGGGGATGAGCAACCTGCACCACAGCGTTGCAGAACTCAAGCGAGTTCATGAACAGCACAAGCGACGACACCGCCATCCAGTCCTCCCGCCGCAGGGCATGCCAGTCATCTCCTCGGACCTCGATCTTCCTGGGCAGAGAGGAGTAGAGAGCACTGAGGCCCGTCGCCAACACCTGAAAAGAGACAGAGACTCTTCAGATAAGACAGCTGACTCAACAGCACCCGTTCTCACTGAGGAATTATTTGATATTCTAACAATGGAAGCAGAAAAGCCCTTAACTAATAAACGAGAGCCGATAAATCAATAAGCACATTGACAGAAATTAAATCAGCACTTGTGTTGGATCACTTGAGTCATTTTTCAAGCTAAATAATGTTGGTCTAACAAAGAAAGTCATTTCAAAATGTCACCACGAACCTATGTGCTCTCAATTATGTCTGAAATGTAGAAAGAGCTGTGCTACATATTTTCATTGACATATCTTATTTTAAAATTGCATTTTTTTTGGCTTTCAGTCCAAAATGAGATTAATAAAATATTTGGGATATTAGATATACCTCTAAATCCACATCATTCTATAACGGGATTAGACTCCAATCGTTTTCTATGCTGCGTGCCTCAAAATATTACAAAATAGTTGGACGAAGGCAAATCTGTTAGGGACGGGTCTGTAATGGCAATATAAAACAGGAATGGTTACTCGTGATCAGTACGGGGCTTACAAATATAACAGAGTAACTACATACAAACCATTTTATGTAAACTCACCAGTTTGCTGTTTTGTCTTTTATTGGGGTTTATCCTTGTTTTGTGGTTTTCAGCATACTTGTCTTAATTGTAGGCCTTTGTTTTCTATCATTTTACAGACCAAATGATTAATCAGTGAATCAATAATCAGCAGATTAATAAGTAATTAAAGTAATAGTAAGCTGCAGCCTAGAAAATATCCCATAACAGATGCTACCTTCTGAAAATACAAGCGGACAATAACCTTATCATGTCTGTTTTAGTCCCCGCGATGGCATGTTTATAATGTACATAATACTTGGCAGTGTTCTCGTGCATCTTGGCAGAGACACACTTCTTCATAACACCACCATGACCCTGTGAATATGTGCAACAGCTCACTTATCTATTGCAGTCTTGAGAGGGGAGCTGGATAATCAAAATAACTTCCCAGAATGAATAAACATGATGGAAAAGTTCCCATTTTACAGCTGAGGTAAAAACCCTCCAGTAACTTAGTGTTTTGACGACGTGTGATGGCATTCAGGAGACTGTATTTTTGCATTTTTCACTTGTTGGACCAGTGAAAATATATTAAAGAAACCTGGACACACTGGCCTAATGAAGCAAATGCTATTGCAAACAATTCATTAATCAAAAAAAAGACCTACTGGCAGCTGTACTGAGATCGCAGGACGAGAGGAAAGAGGAGCGTGTCAATCATGAGCACCACTTACAGCACCGCACAGTAGGGGGGGATGTTACAGTTGTCTAATAATCTATTGCTGCATCCCACAATGCCAAACAAAGCTGATTGGAATGTGTGAGAACGCACTAGCAGAAAATAGAGTAGACTCCGTCACAGAGGAGCATTTGGTCCTTGATGCCACCTCCACTGGTCCCTCCAGCCTGTAAGTAGGTCAGACTGAAGCTGCTGGAAGGGGGACGAGCAGAAAATAGCTGAGCCAGCGCTTTAAGAGCAGAGCGAACAGGCAGAGGAACAGATAAGAGTTCTGATCACAGCATTAAACTATGGAATACAGCCGTGCTCATCACGGAACAACATTTTGCTCTCGTGATGCTGTATTGAAGCTAAAATGTGTCTCAGTTGCTGAAATCGTTGACCAGATTTTGAAAGATGGTCCTGACATTCAAATGTGTGCGTAAGACCGAGTCACTATCACTAAATGAAATGCAGCAGGTAAAAACGTTCTCATGTAGTAGATGTGTATTTAAATGTGCAATCAGCAGCATACGGCTCTTTAATAACACCTTGTGGCAGATGAAAGTAACTACAACAACACAGGCAGCCGCAGCTCCACAAAACTTTATTTTTTATATATTTCACAAACCACAAAAGTGGAAATTCATCTATAGCAAGACCGAGTGTTTTTGCTGTTTTATATGAGAATAAAAGTTCAGCCATTATTGATTTATGTAAAGCAGTAGCAGCATTAAGGAGTCTGTATGATAAACATACAGTTTTCATTTCCATGTTTATCTTTATCAGCCATAAGAATCAGATGTTGGGTGAGATGGTTATTTTCTAAGATGTCTACAGGAAGCCTCCTGAGTAGAGACACAGCTGATAGGCTGTAGATAAGGATGGATAGTCAGAGTGCACAGTCATGTCCTTCCCCTTTCGTTGTCACGCAGCATCACTGGTGCATCAGAATTAGACAGCGCACACGCTACTCTTTCTTAAAAGCAGTGTAGAAAGCAAGCCAGGACCCCACATTATAAGCTGCAGTGGGTCACATTCATGTGTATTTAATACTGATGGCTTTTCTTTACGAGTGCTTTGTTTTTTGACAGTAGAACAAAAGCATAAAAGAAAAGAAAAAGAGCCTGGTTACACATTTTCAAATATTCTATATTACTTGAAGGACTCTCAGAGTGATTTTCTTTTTAGCTGGACTGAAGACTGAAGAGGAATTTGGGTCATCATTTGCGTTTGATGGGCTTCAAACTCCAAATGATCGGATCTCTGGCCTTCTTTGGAGTCCAGACGCATTAACAATTGAACACGATGATTAATTCATGCTTGAATATGAGCAAAGACATTCTAACTAACTGGATTTCTAAGGGGCTCTGATTCAAGCTTGATTTTGCCTCTGACAGTTCAGCTATTAACAATTTGATGCGGCCCTTCCAGCGTGTACTGGAGAAAGAAAACTGACAGGATAAAAATACCTGAAATGCCAAAAGTAAAGGCTAGAATGAGAATGTGGTAGCTATAACATGTCCCTACAAAACGTAAAACAAAGTGCCAGGAAATAGTTAACAGCTGCCAACGGTCAGACCCACAACAGCAACAGTTTACAAAATCTGTTTCTCCCCAAAAGCGTTACCACAAAAACCTCAGGGCAGGAAGAAAACCTACATGACCGTACAAGCAAATACAGAAGGTGTTCAAATTCAGGACCACTTGTAACCACATCCTCAACTACAACCACAGTTAACGTCTGAAATCTGTCACTTTCCATAATGATACATTTTTCACTCACCGGGCAGAAGTAGGAGTTCTCAGAGATGTACCGAGCCACCGCCTCGTGGCTGGCCGAGGCCGCCATGACCAGCAGCAGCGCGTCACGGGCCTGCTGCCCGATGGCTCCGTCCCGGTGGATGAACGGCACGAGGAGGGAGAAGATCAGCAGATTGGTGGAGCCCTGCTGAGCCGGCGCCGCCCGGAACAACATCTCTAGAACCACAGGCTGCCGGGCCATGGACACACAGACCTGGGGGGGGATTTACAGAGTCAGAATTTAACACATTACTATAAACTAGTCCAAAACAGTGATGAAAACACCATTGAAAATTATTTTACGGAGAGTCAGAAGCTATTGGTCCTGGATAGGCTGTAATAAGCAACGTGAAAACAAAAAGCAGATTGTCAGGAGAATATAAAAGTAGAGTTGTTCTGTTGATTTATAATATTAGAGGAAGAGCAAGAGAAGATACAGATGATAACTGTTCTAGCACATCTCAACACATTGTAAACACTGGTTAACTCTTGAGTTTGTGTTTGAGACTCCAAGAAGCTCCCAGTTTCAAACATATCAGTCAGGAGATAAAATCTGAGTGTAGCGTTAAATCACAAAGTCATAAATACACAAAATAATAACTTAACTTCATTTTGCTCATTTTCAACTTTGGCTCAAAGCCCAACAACAAACAAGTTCCTCTGCTAATTACATACATTAGAGACGTACATAGACTGCAGGTGAATGTACCTGATTGAGCAGCAGTACCAGGCTGTTTTCCAGGGCTGAAGGACAACCGAGTTCTGGGTCAGCACAAGCTCCCAGCAGTCTCAGCAGGGGGTGGAGGATGGCCGTGTGCTGCAGCAGAGGCTGTTGGGACTGGCCGATGAGCATCTCGAACAGCTTGAGCAGCGCCCCCTGGCTGTCCGGGTCCAGGCCGCGGCGGAGGTGCCACTGAACCAGGCACTCCAGAATATTCTCCGTGACCACCAGCTCCAGTATGGGGCCCATAGGCAGCACGCTGGCACCTCCCTCCGAGCTCTCGGCAGGCCGCTCCTCAGCCAGCAGACACAACATCTGGTCGGTGTGATTCCTCACTGCCGTCAGGTCATCGCTGGAGGATGAAGGCTCGTGCTGCTCCAACACCCAGGAGACCTGAATAAAGGGAACGGTGTTTTATTGTGATGCTCGACGTTTATGTGGATGTCCAATCAGTGTTGATGGTACATGGTGAATCAATAAATAGCTCAGTGTGAGCCATATTAACAGAAAAAGATGAATTTTCCTGCTCATGGAGCCATGATGGCAGTGGCTACATTTACCATGATGCATTGTGGCCAAGCTTTTTACTACCTACCCCCAAATCCTCTCTCCTCCTCTCTGTCAGGGTCAGTGTCAGCCACAGACCCGTCCAGAGAGGACAAAAACTGCTCTGAACAAGAACTGCTCGTGCTAAAATTCACTGCAGTGGGACAGGCTGATTGGCCAAGCTGACAGAGCCTGTAGTTCTTCCTGGTTACCGATGACTCAAATGACAGCGCTGGTAACCAGGAAGTACAACAGATTTAGCAGGAGAGCTCCGAATGAATGAAAAAATAACAGGTGATAGATATAGACATGATAAATGCTAATTACTGGCACATCAACGCAGTTATTTTTTGAAGATAAAATGTAACAAAATTGCATAATAGTGATGGAAAAATGAAGAAACTGACAAAACGAGAGGAAGCAGTTTTACAACATTTATCAAGAGATCTACCAGTCAGCATGACCACGTTGGCGATGAATCTGCAAATCTGCGAGCAGCTTGTGCAGATAAGAGATGTGCTTCTTTTGTTTTTCAGCAACTTGAGGGCTGTGATAAATGTATGAGATGGAGGCCAGAACCCAAAAAGAAAAAAAAAATGTTGCTGAAATACATTTTGGTTGGTTTAAATGTTGCACAATGCATACTTGTGTTTGTCTAGACACACACTTTACCAAAATGTGCTTGTTTATCTTTTTTAGCAGGTTGTTATAATGGAGAAATGTGACAAATTTAAAAACTGATGTTGCAAATAAGGCGAGAGAGGAACGCTGGCAAAATAAAGTAATGCATTTATTTTACCACCCAGTGACTCTCAGAGCTTCCTGTGTATTTCTAATGTGGCTGTTATTTCTCTCTTATTTAAAACAGCAGATCGAAGTATATTCAAGTGCATTCAGGTCTGACTCTGGTCCCATAATGGAGGAGACGTGGAGATCACTTCAGTTTCTGGCCAAATGAAAGTGAAATTAATTTTACCTGACTGAAAATAAAACAGACTTTG
This sequence comes from Pempheris klunzingeri, assembly GCF_042242105.1. Lineage (NCBI taxonomy): Eukaryota > Metazoa > Chordata > Actinopteri > Acropomatiformes > Pempheridae > Pempheris > Pempheris klunzingeri. The sequence goes on from NC_092021.1 coordinate 23,916,297, forward strand.
CAGCTTTTCAAAGCCTGGAAAACAAAATCTGTAGCTGCTGAGCCCTCATCGTCCTGTTAGCGTAGAAGTGATGTTTTGGGGCATTACTAATGAATGGCTCAACACATTGGCAGGATGATACACATTACAGAATAACATCCTCCCTCAGCTGAGGATCTACATCACCTGTAAAAGGAGAGAAGAAGACGGCGCTTTTTAAAGCCAATTAAAGCGAAGCTCTGAAGATAACCTTCGAAGTTTGCAGCATCAGTTACCATGGTGATCTAGCCAGGTTTAAAGGGCACTGTGACACTGGAAATCTGCCTTTAGGATCAACATGCCTCGCTAACCGACCCCTGTGAAGGATGTGTTACGATTCAGTTGCAGCCTAACCACCTATTACAGCTACTGTCTTCTCCTAATGGATTTCCCCTCGAACAATTAGCAAGCCCTCTGGTCTGGAGAGAGTACAGCTGCTAAGCGTGCACACACCGTGGGCCTCCTGCAACAGATCAATAAGTATCACTCAGATGTCTTGTGCTGCCTTGGAGGAAAGGCAACAGTCAGGAAGTGGCAAAGCTCTGTAACCTATAAAACTCTCAGCCAGTGATTGGACATAAGCCAGTAACGTTGTTAAAGTGAACTGACTGCTCTCATCAGCACTGGCACAGCCAAGTAAATGTGCGAACATTCACACTTGGCGGCTGCACGGATAATCATTCACTAAAACAAAGACAGAGCCTTAAACTTCTAACTGGTCTCAGAACTGGTCTGCTATCATTTACCGCTGACTAAAAGGGAGCGTTTGCTTTTTATCTGTATGCTGCTCGGTACAAAACAAAGACAACAGAAGATTCACGCAAAACATTTACCACAACATCAGATATAAGGGTGTTCAGATTTGACTGAGTTATGACTCCAAGAAGGAGGAGGGAGAAGTGGCTGAGTCTCCCTGGGGGGGGGGGGGGGGGTTATGCTTCACAGCATGAAATCCTCCGGGTTAAACAGACATTGTGTTTTGCTATAACCCAAGTCTTGATTTTGTTCTTCTGGTCATTCACTCTGTACGCTGCGGTCTGACGGCCACAGCTTTGCAACAAAGTGGTCGAGAAATGCAAGCAGCGATACCTTCAACATAAGTTATCTAAAGTTTTAACATAATAATCTATAATAATATAATATATTAATCATCCTTTGTGTTCTACTGCATGCACACACAATTACAGTAAGTACTTTCAAATAAGTGGCCTGGAATACATTGTTCAACTGCTGACTTGTTTAAAAACCTCTCTGATGGCCTGTATGGTTGCCCTGTACACTTTACGGTCACGTGAAGGAAAGATGCTGTGTCTCCACATCTCAGCTAGGAAGTTGGAGAGTAAATATTCAGCAAGACTAATATCCAGGTTGTAAAGAAATTAAAACTTGAGGCCACAAAGTGTACAATATGTTCTTATCATGAGGAAATATGGAAGTGAAGAGGTGTGTCTCCTGCTCACCTGTCTCCAGTGGTTCTCAAACACCATGAGGCAGGTCTCTGGGTCTGCAGTGCAGGGGCTGGAAGGGGCGGCGCTACGGCCAGACCGACTCCCTGGACCCCGTGGGTTCAACCTGCTCAGCCAGCTCATACTGGACCAAGTGAGAGACGGGTCACAAGAACTCAGAGGCGAGAGGAGTTGTAGTAAAAAAAAAAAAAGTCAGTACGGCTGCTACAGGAGGCAAAAAGAAATTAAGGAGGAGGAAGAAATGAAAAAGATGGTGTGGGAGGGAGGGAGGGAGGGCGGGAGGAGAGGGGAGGGACAGTGTGTCTCAACAGAGAGAAGGAGGAGGAAGAGGAAGAGGAGGAGGAGGAGGAGGAGGTCAGCTGCGAACGCGCTGTCACTGCCAGTCAGTGTGCATGAAGGAAAAGCCCACTGCAGCTTTATGGATCTGTGTGACCCTGTCCTCCCTGTAGACCCTGTCATCCAGTCTGGAGCCAACACCACTCCATAGCCAGTCGGGACGGGCACTCTGCACTGGAAACAACAAAGACACAGGACATACACATCAACACGTACGCCTGAATCTATAACACATTTCAAACTCTTCTTTTAAATATGCAATTGTGTTTTTTCCAGGAGTTTATTACTTGAATAGCTTCCTGCATTTTCCCCAGTTTGGCTCTAAATATTTAATGTAATAACCTTTATATTGCACCTTTACATGTCTGAATCCCATCACGTGAATAAAAACCTGAAGGTATATCATTCATGCCAGCAGGTGAGAAAATATAGATTTCAGTTTGCATAATGACAGCAAAAAATTTATATTGTGATACCGTACGTCTTCTAAAAATGTAACGGAGCATTTCTATAGACTAAAAAGACGAGAAGGTATGTTTTAGCTAATCTGAAAAATCAAGATACTTCATCACAATAATGCAAAAAGAAGTAATCCGGTATTTCCACAAGGCAGTTTGGCTAATTTACATCCAACACAGCATGAAATGGTCTCAAACAAAGCGAGATAGCTGCCTAAATGTAAACTGTCCCTGCATATGAACCTTTCATTTAAGAAATATGTGACTTGTGCTGAACAGCGTCTGTGTTTTCCGAAGCAAACATAAGTCAGCCTCTACAGTAGGCCTATGTTGTTACCAGGGAAACCACTCGGTCCTCCTGTGGAAAAGCTACAGTCGGTCCACCCTCTGCTCAACATGGGAGTAACTGTCTGTCCAGCATTGTGGATGCAAAACTCAAACAATTTCCATGCTTCAGTCATCAGCAAGGTTAATGACGGATCATTCCAGCTTAGAGGAATACGAGATGGATGCTTTCCTTCAATGACAGCCGTACTTAATCAAATGACACGGGTGATTTTGGCTGCAAAATTACTGCTGCCCACTCAAATCGCTGCTTCTGCTCCAACCAACCTTTCTGCAGCAAACTGACCCAAAAATACGGAAGGTTGAACATAACATTCATGCACAGTTTCCAGGGTTTGCTAACGGGCATGAATGAGATGAGACTCCACATGCAGGGTGTGTAAAACAAAGCTTAATCCACTCTTTTATCAACTAAGAGGCTGCAGATAACAAATAGATGCCAAGTAAAAACACAAAATGGGCTGCCTGAATCTCCTCACAACGTGTTTTAGTCTTTATTTGTGTTTATTTGAGAATATTTGGTAACAGTCAAGTTGTATGTGAAGTGTCTTTCGTGACTCATGTACTAGAAACAAGCCTCTCTCTCTGTTTGCAGGCGTTTCATTAATGAGGTTACTGTCAACAATTTGCTACAACTGGATTTTTTTTAAACGTTACATAAACAATAATTCTTTTTTTTTTAACTCAGCTATAAAATTAAAGAAATTTGTTGTCAAAAATCTTCAGCATATCAAATACTCCAAACACCAAAACATTCATTCACACCTATACTCCTGTGTTGGGTCACCGCATCCCGATAGCTCCGAAAATATCTGCCGGAAGTAGTCAAGTGATTTATTGTGAGGATTATTTGGGAACAGATGGCCAAACGGTGGAGAAGTGGATTACGCTGATGTTTTGATGCCTTCTCTTGTGCTGTGACTCTGTGTTCCCGTTGCTGTGAAACATCTGAGGCCCTTTGAAGCAAACAGACCGATGTTTGATTTCTTTGGCACATTCGTTTAAGAATTAACTCACTTATCGATGTTAGATTCCTGCCTGAGAAACCAGAATTCACTGTAGTGCAATTAGATCAAAGTTTATGTCACAAGCATTGATCCTAAAACCAAGCTTAGTGTTTATCTCCTAAATATCTGAATAAAAGATCATTCTTAAGACTCCACTTGTTGGTCCAGCAAGGTTCAATAAGTTAACGAGGTCAGTGCCTCACTGATATTAAGGGAGTGTAGATAAATAAACGTCAAAGTGGATTATTTGTCATTATTTGTGGCCACATGACGTTTGGGCATTGGGTCAGACTCAAGTTAACAGACCTGACGTCCCTGAATCAATGAGGCTCCCTGCTTTTATTTACTGAATTTCCTATGCAGCGGCTGTATGAGTATCTGTTACAGGAGCAGGTAAAATGTTACGTCCAAGCTTTTTGTTAATGGTTCACCAGCACTCAGCAGGTGACTACAAGTGAATGATACACATGCTGCTCACAGAAAATTCTTCTGTTCCATAAAAGCACTAAATGAACCCATAACCAGACATGAAAGCGGAAAGAAACTCAACCCACAAAGAGTCAAAACCGGAGATATCCACAGCAAAACAACAGCCTGAAGAATGAGCTCAATGAAAATAGAGTCTGTCTTGTGTTCACTATAAGTGTAATTATATTAAATTTAGCTTAAGTCGTCATGCAGGACTCTGTTTTTATACACGGAAATTCAAAATGTGTTTTATTTTCAGGTCACACGCACACACAGCATCGTAAAAAAACACCCATAAAATGAGTTCAAAGTTCAACTACAGATTCCACTAAAGGGAGGCTGCCTTCATAAAGACAAGAGAGCCTGGCAAAAGGTCAGCGATCAAACACGCCACACAGCAGCTCCTCTTGACTGTTATAATCGCTCACCACAGGGTTGAAAGGTCAAAATACGCTCCCTCAGACGTTCAGACGGGCTGAAGGTGGAGAAAAGCTCGACTCCACAGTTTCTGTGACTTCCTGCGGCGGCCGAACTGACAGCCACACCTGCTTTCTGCAGGATTTGCCCAGGTGTACACAGGTGTGAAAACAGGCCGAGCTCCAAGGTCCCTGCAAAGAGTGTCCTTCACATTCCTCACATTGCCGCTCCGGTCCTCGTCTGTTTTTACTGTCGAGCGTCACTGAAGATCACGGCTGTGTTTGCAGTGGTAGAAAAAGTGAGCTTTCATAGCAGAGATGGGACGAACGCGGCTTCGGTCTAGATTAAGGGCTGAGCGATGAGCTGATACAGACTCCCACTTCATCTAATTTGTGCTTTTAAGTCAGCGGCAAAGCTGATCTCAGCACACACCTGAAAGCCCAAACCCTACATACAGTAAAATGCAATTTCCTGTTGCCTGTTTACTTTGATCTCTAGCACCAACAAATACTTCTGGTATGTAACCACCACCCCTCACCTTGTGACAATCACCTTCTTTTTCTGTTTTATGAGGATGTAGCTCATAATGGATAATCCAAACTTATTCTGAGACAGTAAATATCCACCTTAAAACACTATATCACATTACATCGATTCCAGAGAAACATTGTCCTGCTCTACTTAGGTGGGTCACTTTTAATAAATTCTCTGGTGAATGTACCCAAGTGAATCAGAGCAAACTCAAAATGCATCAGTTTGTCATTTTGTCTTAATAAAAAGCAGCTGTACAAGAACTGTGCCTGTTTAAAATGCAGTATAGGGCTACAACTGGCAATTGTTTTCAATATTAAATAATATGAAACTTATTTTCTAGATGAAACTATAATAAATGTCAGAATATGGTATGGTATGGATAAACTGTTTGTCTTGTCCGGCCAACGCCCAAAAACCCAAAATTAATGACAACCAGTAAATATTCACATTGGAGAAGCAGAAACTAGTGAGTTTTTTTCCATTTCTGTGTATAAAAAGAGTTGTTGATTAGTTTTAGGTTAATGATTAACTTTCTGCAGCAAAACACAAGTTTATGCACATAGCTAAATCATTATTTAAAGCAGGGAATGTGTTATCAAAGAAAAAACTATGAATGTGTAGAGGTGAATTTGAATTTCTCTTTAATCAAGAGAAGTAATCTACTCAATCTTTCCACTCACTGAGCACTCACTGTAGCTCAGTTTCAGGGGAAAACAAAACCTCTCATTCAATCATCTTATCACACAAAGTCACATATCAATCAGAACTTCGCCTATAAAAATGCATATAGGGCTATAACTAGTAATTACTCTCATTATTAATTAATATGAAGCTTATTTTCTAGATTAAATAACTGTTTGGTCTATAAAATCTGAGAATATAGTTGTAAAAAATGAAACCACAATTTCCCAGGAAACAAAAGTGACATTTCTAAATTGCTTGTCTTGTTTGAACAGCACTCAAAAACCCAAAGTTAATGAAAACCAGTATTTTCACCCATTTCTGCGTATAAAAAGACTGATCAATTGTCAGATTCGTTGATTAGTTTTAGGTTAATGATCAACTTCCTGTAGCAAACTTATTTAAGCCTAAAAGTTCATTCTTGACGTTGCAAATAAAAGCTGCAGAAAAGCTCCAGAAAAAGACAGTAAGAGGACTTTAAGCAAGATCATTATTTAAACCAGGGAATGTCCAATTAAAGAAACTTTAAAGTGTTAAAGTGGCCTGAATTTCTCTTTGATCAGAAATAATCTACTCAACCTCCAGATGTATTGATATTACACTGAAGAATTGGCTGTAGCTCAGTTTCAGGGGAAAACAAAACCACTCATTAATCACCAGAGCTTCGCCTATAAAATGCAGTACAGGGTCATAACTAGTAATCAATTAACCAGAAAACAAACCCACTCATTGAATCATGTTATCACACAGAGTGAAGACATCACCCACTGCAGTGTTGTGGATCACCTGTCCAGTCTGACAGCCTGCTGGTGTTAACGCACCTTACAGCTCGGACACCAAACAGCACAACCTCTCCTTTAAACTTTATCTTATTAGCGTTTGGCCCTCACACCTGATCTTTAAACACATCGTCCCGTGCCAGATCTTACATTAGCCGAACCGAAGCCGCTTACGTGGGGCAGCAATCAGTGCAAGTCAACGGCGAGATGATGTAGCAGGCTAGTTGGTGCTGCAAAGATGGTTAGCTAGCTGAGAAACACAAGAGGTTGTGGGGTTTAACTCGCCCAGCTGGACTCCTGGAGCACTTTAAACATTAAGGTTGGAGTTAAAGTGGCTCACCTCGGGTATTTGTAGGAGTCTCAACAGTTGTTTCGAGGTGGTGGTCTCCTCTTGTGCCTTGCTAGCTGGATGCTAAGTGAGTTAGCTCTCGTTGGGATGCTAACGGCTAGCCGCTAATGAATTCCACAATGTCAGAGCAGTGAACGGACGAGCAGCCCGCAAGAAACCCGGAGACAACTGGCGAGCTACACCACACCGAGCCGGGGAAGCTAACACATTAACCACTCCTTCATTGGAGCCGCTGTGCATCCTGTTAGCGACAGATAAACATCCCATTTGATGATTTCTCAAACACTCTTCTCTCTCCCGCGGCCATCTTGCTTTGACTCCTCCCACACGGCTCCTCTGACTCACACCCACAGCGACGGAGCTCCACGCTGCTCCTCTCCTCTCCGCTCCGAGAGGGCTGCAAAGCAAAGTGCCAAAGCCAAGGAGCAAACACCGTGACCCACCTCCAGACTGACGCTGTCATGTGTGCATTGTATGCTAATCAAGATGGGGTTGTTGTTTTTTTGCAGGTTGTGCAGGAGAAAGTGGTGAAAAAAAATGGGAAATCAAGCTTGAAATCATGGACATCATCCTGCATCACTCTTTTCCTCCAATGCAACTCAGCTGATGACTTCAATCAGACCCTCCCTGCCTCCTAAAGGCCCTCTTCTTACATTAAACCACACACACACACACACACACACACACACACACACACACACACACACACACACACACCCACACCAGCTTCCTGTTTACTGTGTGCTTTGGCACAATCAATAATCACAAATGCAAATTATGCAGCAATGAAATATGAAAAAGTGAAACAAAAAAAGACATATACAACAAAGATGAGACAGAAGAGCGGTTGAGGAACCTTCATGAATATCTGTTTTTAACCTTTTGTAGAGTTTCTAAGCACTCTGTAAATAAAATGTGTTATTGTTATTATTATTTATTGTTCAAAATTAACTTCACACAGGCCAAATTCCATACAGTAGGTTAGTCTTCTACTGCAGCTCAATATACACAGTTTAAAGCTGCAGTAGGCAATATTGTTATTATTTTATTATTATAATTTTGATTGAAATAACTAATTCTGACCATTACATGTCACTAACAATATTTAAGATACTTTACCAGTATTCCAGGTTATCAAGGTTCAGACTTAATAGAAACATCATTATCTCTTTTAATTCCCAGATTAGTCTTTAAAAGTGGTAACTGACTCATTCTCTGTAGTTTGGGATTATTGTTTGCTGTCACTGGGATGAGGAAGACCTCTCTGGTTTTATAGAGCAGGGAGGAATTCCCAGAGGAGCCATGACATCTGTTGTGGTTTCCTCTCGTAGAGACCAGCATCACTAGGCAGTGCTCAGGTGGACCTGGTATGTTGTTAGGTGGACTGTGCAATGGTGCCTAATGCAATAACAGGAATTATTATCCACCAAGGCGCACCTCTCAGGCATAAGGGAACACATGATCAAGAGTAAAGGATATGCTTACTAGAAAATTGTTTTAGTTTAAGGCTCCACCTCGGAGAATGGACAAACCAGGTGAGGTTAGTGTTGGACATAACCAGTGGCAGAGACTGCTCAGGTGGCATCGGGGGCCGAAGGTGAATGAGGAAGGACAAGATGGAGGCAAGGATGAACGGAAACAGAACACCAGTCTGCATCAGACGTTGAAAGCTAAGTGAGTAATTAATGGGTGGGCTTTTCACTGAAGGAAATGAAGAAAAACAATTATGATCTCTATGAATATTGTTAATCGTGAAGATAACTGGACATCTGGTGGGAGCAATATAAGGAAATTAGATTTAGTATGACAACATTTAACCATTTCTTTAGTCTTAATCACGTCTGAATTAGCGAAGAACTAACAAGACTCCAGAGCCCTGGATTTAATTGCTGTCTCATGATATAAATGAAAGCTCAAGATTTTGGTAAAAAGTTAAAATCACGTTCATACCATTTATGCATTCTATAGTTTTCACATATATATATATTTTTAAGTATTTAAAAAGTGGCAGATGTTGGTATCTTTATCTCCTCATGTCTCACCAACATCTTCGTGACCAATAAATCTTAATTTCCTTCTCAGCTGGAACGAGTGGTTGGTTGATCCGGCAGAACAGTTTTATTACGTCTGGCTGCAGGTTATGATCTTCCCCATTGTCTACAACTTGGTGATCATCATTTTGAGGTACTAACATGAACTATTTCATAGTCATCATATGATCTTTAATCATCTGAAATCAAGTCTTATTGGTTTTCTTCTGATTCTTTCTTCTCAGAACATGCTTTACTACAATTGCACTGAGCTACCTGCCGGTATGGCTTACACTGGACTATTTGTCAGACCTCATGTATGTGGTTGACATGATCATCACTGTTCACACAGGTAAGGTGTTGGCAAGTAATCTGGCATGACAGCATCATATCGGGACAAGATCCATCCATCCATCCATTGTCAATAGTCTATATTGTCTATATTATCGCCAGTCAATCACATGGGCGACACATAGAGAGAGACAACCACTCACACTCACACCTACAGGAAAAATAGAGTCCCCAATTAACCTGCATGTGTTTGTACTGTGGGAGGAAACCAGAGTACACAGAGCAACATGCAAACTCCACACAGGAAGGTTCAAGGTTCAAACCACAGCACTTTTTTCAGTTGTCACGTGATGAGAAAGCTCACAAGTCATAAACATGGGAATCTTTCCCAATGCTACCTTCCAGTCATGATGTGAAACCAGTAACAGCTCTTGCAAGTCACGTGCATTTGACACTCCCTATAGTGCCAGTCTATGCTTTTACAAGGTAATTGTACCAGTGAATGAAGTGCTCTCTGGCCTTTGTTAACCTTGGCCTTGCCTCTCCAGGTTATTTGGATCAGGGCATCCTGATCAAGGACCTGTCTCAGCTGAAGAAGCGCTACCTTCACTCTAGACGTTTCTTGAGGGACCTGGCTTCCCTGCTGCCCACCGACTTCCTCTACTTTGTCTTTGGCATCCAAACTCCGCTGGTGAGGATCAACCGCCTCCTACGTATACCACGACTCAACGAGGCCCTGGATCGCATGGAGACGAGGACCTCCTACCCCAACACCTTCCGCATCTCCAAGCTCATGATCTACATCTTCGTGTTGATCCACTGGAACGCCTGTCTCTACTTCGCGCTGTCCAGCTACATCGGCTTTGGAAGTGATCGCTGGGTCTACCCCAACATCACCAACCCAGAGTTTGCCTCCATGCGTCGTCAGTACTTTTACTGCTTCTGGTTCTCTGCCCAGATTTTCACCACAGTCGGAGACACCCCCCTGCCAAAAAGGGAAGAGGAGTACTTGTTTATGATTGCAGACCTTCTCATTGCCGTGCTTGTGTTTGCATCGATCGTTGGCAATGTTGGCAGTGTCATCACAAGCCTCAGGGACCGGGATAACGTCTTCTTCCCAAACCATGAGCTGGTAATTTTTTGTTGTTATATATAAGATGTGACACAGAGTAAATTGACAGTGAGGAATGGAAGATGGCTTCTTTGGCTAGGTACTGATTTAATTTGTTCTATAGGAAACAAGATTCTTCTTTTGCTCTTTCAGGTGAAGGCATACCTGCGTAGCCATCACATTAGCAAGGAGCTTCGGCAGCGCATTGACAACTGGTACCAGCATCTTCACATCAACAAGAAGATCATGAGAGAGAACGAAATCCTGCAGCAGCTGCCTGTGCACCTGAGAACAGAGATCGCTGTCAGCGTCCATCTTTCCACGCTCTCCAAAGTCACCATCTTCCAGAGCTGTGAGAAAAGTCTGCTGGAGGAGCTGGTGCTTAAACTAACACCACAGGTTAGGAGGGAAAAGGATGGGAGCCAAAGGGCACGAGTGGCTCAAGGGGTTAAGGCAGACTTTGGGTTTGAGCCATGTTGGTCATGAGTGCGTTCACAGCAAAAAAAAAAAGCATTGTGTTAAGAAAAAATTAAAGGGACGGCGTTGGTGGTGATGTGTAGTCATGTATCTTCAGCTAGAAAGGCGAGTATAATCCAGGAAGTCCAGCTGTGTAGGCCTACATGTATGAGTTTGAAGAAAAACAACCTAGAGGTTTATCATACTATATGACAATTATGAGCCAATTGTCATTGATTAGTCTCCTGTTTACACTGTAGCAATAATGCAGTAATGGAAGGACTAATTCATCATGGGATTGATGTGGGAAAACTAAGACTCTCTATTTATATGTTATAGCAGTTTGAGCATGGAGTCATGATATGATTCTTTGCTCAACGTAAATTAAAGGTCCCATGTTATGTTAATTTTTAAGATCCTACTAGAACAGATTTACACACATTAATGTTCAAAAACCACATTATTTTCGCCAGCATTTTTGCACACCTACGAGTAGTTTACTGTAGGTTTACTGTAGGTGTCTTAGTTTATTTAAGAACTTTTTGAGTAGAAAACTTTTTCATGCTTTTTTGTCTCGCAGGTGTTCAGTCCAGGAGAGTACGTCTGCAGAAAAGGGGATGTGGGCCATGAGATGTACATCATTAAAGAGGGAAAACTTGCGGTTGTAGCAGATGATGGGGTCACAGAGTTTGCTGTGCTGAGTGAAGGGAATTTCTTTGGGGAAATTAGTATCCTCAACATCAAAGGTAAATCACTTGTCAAGAACTTTGCACACATTCATACATTTATTCATTCACGTAGCTGGTGAATAGACCTAGAGGGGAGATGGGCCAGTTCTTCACACACTCATGCAAAAGGCTGGTGCTTGATCATTTTCAACAGTAAGCACAGTAATAATGTATTTGTTTCTGTACATATGAAGTAAAAGAGTCTGCAGTCAGGAATGAAGGACCTTCTGTGTCAAGGCTGGGGAAATGTAGGAGTTTGTAGTTGAACTTAAATTTAACTTCAGTCCTATAACTGTAGTCAGCGTCACAGAGAATGTATGGAAAGATCGTGTGGATGAAGCTAATTAAAGGAAAAAAGTCCTGTGAGGCTGGAAAGCCACAATGCTGAAGTAGTGTAGCTTTATTTCTGAGGATACCACCTCTGGGGCTGGAGTGGATGTAGTGATTCTGCATCATATGAGAGCTCAACCTTCTTGCAAATACAGAAAAGATAAGAAGATGCCAAGTTCGTGCCAAGTTAATTAGCTTATTCAAGCTATCTGAAGCTAACAACAATTAATTTTGGAGTCGATCAAATTCTGTATTTATCTCTGAACTGGATATACAGTAAATAAATTCAATTTCATTTTAATTTCCATTTGTTTATCTAGGACAACACACACCATGTCTGTTAATGGAGTAGTGTTCGCCAGCAAATTTTTTCTTAGAGCCAACATGGGACAGCATCCTTAAATGACAACAACAGCAAAAAGACTCAACAGTTCAGCAGAACTGGAGAAAAACACTGATGCCATGATGTAATAACATTCGTTATTCACTGCAAAGCAACAAGGCACGAACGAACAATACTGTTAATAATAACAGCCATGCAGAGCAGCACTAGGCAATAAAACATAGAGCGAGTAAAATGCTAACATCTGTATTATTAATCTTATTAGAATATGAACAGAAATAGTTGAAAATAATATAAAATGATACCATGCACAGAGTTAAGAGACACAGTCCTTAAATGTTAGTAGTTAGATATTAATACTATTGATCTCAAAGCAGCTGAGGGTGAATAAAAGAGTAGATATTATTTTACTGGCTTCCACAGCACGCAACAACAGGTAAGCTGCATCAATTATAATGAAGTTGTATTGCCCATCCTGCAGCTTTAAGACAGCATCTAAAGCTGCTTTAAAGTCTGAAGTTGGATAATAGAACATAGTTTAGTAACATCATATCCTTTGTTTTTAAAAAGTCTCACAAAAGTTTTTAAAATATCACATCATGTTTCCTTTTAGGTAACAAATCAGGCAATCGTCGCACCGCCAACATCCGAAGCATTGGCTACTCAGACCTGTTCAGCTTGTCCAAAGAAGACCTGACAGATGTGCTGTCTGAGTTCCCCGCAGCCAAATGTCACCTAGAGGAGAAAGGCAGACAGATCCTCACCAAGATGGGCATGCTGGAGGAGAGCGGGGGGAGAGAGGAGGGGGAGGCAGAGGAGGTCGAGATGAGGATAGAAAGGCTGGAGAACAACTTGGAAATCCTGCAAACAAAACTGGCTCGACTCATGGTGGAATTAGAGTCCAGCAACCACAAGATGCAGGTCAGGGTGGAGCTGCTGGAGAGGGAGGTGGCAGCACTGGAGGCTCCGCTGCCAGAGGATTGGGGAGAGGAGGGGGAAGGAGGAAGAGCACAGGGAAGAGTCGAAGGGGTGGGAGAGGAGGTTGATTGGGAGCGAGAGGAGGCAGAGGGAGAGGAGGAGGGTTCAGATGCAAAGCTAAAAAAACAGGGACAGGGAGAGGATGGTAATGATGTGGCCAAGGAGGGAGATGGAGAGAGCACCAAAAGTACAAAGGAGGATGTGGAAAGGGTGGTGGAGGGAGATAAATCTGGGCTGAAAGATCCGGATGATCAGCAAAAGAAAAAAGAAGATGATGGAGAGAAAAACAGAGAAAAGGGAGATGACAGACCTGGGAAGGGAGATGGAGCTGAGATTGAACCTGAAGATGAGAAAGAAGAGAGCAGTGGTGAGAGCGAATCTCAAGAGGGGAGAGAAAAGGCTGATGAAGACTCAGGAAAAAGAGCGACGGGACAGAAAGATGAAGGGCAGAAGAAATGAATGACATAGTAAAATAACTTGTTGCCGAAGAATGAAGTTTCTGTAGACGTTTGTTTTATATTAATAAAAACATGAGGACCTGAACAGCTCATTGACTTTCTGCAATACAACAGAGTACCTATAGGTGGCAGCATCACATCCAAACTGTTGGTAAATATTAATCACAGAAACAGGTGTTGGGACAATGATATAATCAATAAAATACTTAATAGCCCCTTTTTGTAAGTTCAATTTTTAGTGGAAACACTAAATAACACTTCCACCACCTCACTGCAAGGGTTAAAACTCCAGGGACATTCAAGGATATTCCAGCTGTAAATAGTAAATAATTTTTGGGGGGATTTTTGTCATCTATCAAAAGTCAACAGCAATTTTTAAATGAGTTGAAATATCTTCTTGATATTTTAAAACTATTGATGTTTTAAAATGTCATAATACCTTAAACCTTAAACCTTAAGAGCATCTGCAGGAAGTTTTGTCTCACATTGTTCAGGTGAGATTATTGCTGTATACTATGTCCATGGGGGTAAAACTAAAAATCAAATGCTTCATATGGAGGCTAGGAAGGACCCCTGGAGACTCTCATTCCCCATATAAACAACAGTGTTACCAGAGTGCGGCAGCAGACCAAGCAGACATGTTTTGTTGAATGTTTTAGCCTATTTATTTACTCATAATGTGATTCACATGAAAATAACTGCAGGTGCATTTTCTATTTCTATTTCTAAATTATGTTCCAAATACATTTTCCAGTGACTGTATCTCACATTCAGCAATTAAATGCACCATCTGTAATCCAAATCCAGATATCAAACAGGTAGCAACTGTTAATAACACTGTTGAAGAATTTCTTTTGATAGTAGCCCACATTTTACTTTTCTACTGTGCCTTTGCTTCAATAAAATTTTGAATGGTGTACTTTTATAATGTGGTGAAAAATCTGAAATGCTTCTTCCATTACTGGGAGTAGTATACATTTGAAACTCTTTAATAATGCCCCTGTAATATATGTCATCAATACATACTGGACAGTCTAGGGTCATAAAAAAGCACGGGTCGGCCCTTTAATGACGCACAGGTTACGCACTTCCCGGAAGTGCAGTGGGGACACAGGCCCCATCGATTCAACACAACTGCATACATAAGCATTTACCAATAATAAAGCTCCGTTTGTATGTCATTTTCATGGAGTACCAGCGCTAACACATATGGAGTGTCAAGAGGAAAAGCCGATCATCTACACTATGGAAAACAAGCCGATCGTGACATGTGAGTGTTCAGTAAAAGGAGACGGTCAGTCTTATTTTTTCTGCTCTTGACAGTTAGCCAGCTAGCTATAGTCATTAGCTCGTCTTAGCTAAGCTAGCTGCTACACTTGTAGCAACCAGTTTGGAGACACTGCGGGTGTGTGTGTGTGTTTGTGTGGTGACTGGTGGCTTACTTTCTACTTGTCAAGGCTATTTTATGTTCACATTATGTTTAGCTCACTGCTGTCTGTGCTAAATGTCCACACGGACAACGGTGTCTCTGTTAGCTAGCTAGTAGCTGCATTGATTAACAGGCCTAGCTAACGATATAACGTCACGGCAAGTTGCTGCAGTTTTGGGAGGGATATCACCTTGTTCCCCGGTGGTCAGCCACAGTTTGCCAGTCATCACATGGCTGTCTGGGCGTCTGGATCAGTTTGCCATTCATAAATCGCTTGGAGTCTTGTGGGAGCTTCGTGAAAGGGTTATTTTAGGAGCGGGTGCCAGCTTCACCTCACACCGCCAGGCTGCTCCATTTTTAGGTCAGAGTGGTCCAAAAGGTGCCCCAGTGCGAGGGTGGCTGCAGAATCTGACCGAGAAAAGGAAAATTATAGATATTAAAGGTTAATCAGTGGGTTTTTGTGGGTGGATTCAAAAGGCATAAGTGGGAATCCGGAGGACAGCAGGGTTTCTTGAGGGATTATCAGGTGTCACATCTCAGTTGTGTGTTACAGTTGGGACTTTTGCATCGATGATTGCATGGATTCAGAACAAAAAGCAACTTAGTCAAAATTAATTGCAAGCTATATAACAAACATTAGAGACTTTAGGGGACACACATGCTCCCTGCAACCATGGTGTGCACTAATGCATGAATCTTAGCACATTTATCAAGTTCTGCATTGTTTATCTGAAGCAAAGAGGGCAACCAAACATGCAACCAGTTATCTTCTACAGTGTTTGGTCAAGCATTGGTTAAACACTTTATTTGCTATATTGCAAAGTGGCTTATTTTTTTGAGAGTCCAGGATAATCTTATAATAACTTATAATTGTGTGGCAAAGACAAACTAGAGCTGAGCTAGAAAGAGGAACTTGTAAGTCAGTATAGAAATACACTTACATGATGATTTATCTTAGACAGTGGGCTTTATTGTTATAGGGTTACTGGGTAAGTCACCCAGGGGGAGTGAGGGGGAGTGAGAGATGTTAGCCGCCCTTCATGGCTTCAAATGACCTCCCTTCACACTCGTTCTTTATGTTATTGATGTTTGTGCTGTGAGATTATTGACTTAAACCACCGGCAGACTACATGTGTCACTCTGACGAAGCTGGTTTAACCCTAAAAAACAATGTTAAGTATCTGCTGTAACATTAATTTAAACTTTTATTGAAAAAAAAAAAGCTTGCAGCTCTTTGCTCCCAATGCTTTTACAGGTGTCCCAGCAAGATTGGCACTGTTGCTTTCACCATTATTTGACCCTGTGTCTCAGACTGACTCACACGGTCACAGGGATTATACTGGTGTTTGTTTTGCAGGGTTGTCTTTGATAGCAGGGCTTGATAGCCTTCATGTACAGTCAGTGTTCAGTTTTGAGCACGCTGGAGCTTTAAGATCCCAGCAAGTATTAACTAAATGTACTGTTGCATGTTAACAAGACACTCGGCTTTCAGTTTTAGACCTGAACAACAAATCACACTGCTTCATGCCAGATTCAAACAACCACCCAGATTACAGTGGCATGCTGGCTTAAACGGTGACCAGTTCATGGTTTGTTTCTGTGCTGATTGTACATGCAAATTACACAAGTGTTTGGGTTTATGATGCAATAGTTGTGTCATACTGCAAAACTCCTAGTGCTGTTTTGTTTCTGTCCAGATGTTAAACAGTTGGCAGCAAAGTCAGATTGATTCACACTGCAGTCAAATCGCCGTCGGTTCAACTCCAGTCAGAGCTCACCGTGAGCTCTAAGTGCTCATGGTCGCCTTGCAGGACGTTGAGGGTATTAACATCAACATTAGATGAACAGTAGAGGACTCGTAGTCCTACCCCTAGGGCGGCATTTATATAAAGGGATTTTTCAGCGGTTCACTGGATGTGGCCCAGTTCTAGTGTAGCTTTAACAAGGACCTCTTACAAGCCGCTGTTCATCAAAACACACACAGCTACCACGAATGATGGCTTGAGCTTTTCTGTTGAGCTGAACTGGAGATACTTGGACTCAAAGGTGGCAAAGTGAGAGCCAAAGGTGACCATTCGCAGGATGGACCTCAAAAGTGGATCCGCGCAGCAGAGGAGGGAGAAAAGACCGACTGACTCCCACTTTTGTAAATGCATTGTCAATTATATATCCTTGACATATTTCATTATAGCAACAACTTTGTGTTGTGGAAGATAAAAATGGGAATAGACTGTATTTGATTACAACTTCTGGCTATTAGCAGGGCAGACAAATGTTTTGTTGTGTCCCCGAAGAAGACACAATAATCCTTTCTGCTTTTTAGCTGTGTGTGTTTGTACAGCTATCTTTGTCAGAACCATTTTGAGTTGTAGACCCCAGGAATGAGGGCATTTTTGGAAAGAGAGGACACTTTGGCCACATGTTGGATGTCAAAGGGCTGTTTGAGGGTTTAGACTTGGTTTTGAAGTTAAGGTTAGATTAGGTTATGGTTAAGGGTGAGAGTTTGGCATTTAGTTGTAATTGTTAAGCTTAGGTTAAGGTGCAGGGGAGTGCATTATGCCAGTGAGTGTCCTCACAAATATAGAAGTACATGGTTGTGTGTGTTAAAATGGCTCTGTGCAGTTCGGTATGTATTATATGGAGTTAGAGATGGCATGGCGGTGAAACAGGGTCTAAGGATAGAGGCTACACATGCTGAGCTGTGACTGAAACTGAAAACTCTTCTATGCTACGGCTACATCAAAGAGCACAGGTCTGAGTCCCTCTTCTTTAATAAGATCGAGGGCCACGATGCGCCACAGATGTCAAAATATGTCACATCACACTATGCATGGCTATTTTCTGTTCTCACTGGTTTTAAACAGCTGTGCAGAAAACCGTCGGTCCGTTCAGACACACCGTTTCATCATGAAGCCCCCTTAAGCACACGAACAGTGGGAAGCGTGAAATACAAAGACATACGAATTAATTGCAATACAGAACTAATTTCCAGAGGCTTTTGGAAGCAGGCATTTATCAGTCAATTAGCGGAGAAGATCACAGTTTTAAAAACATTGTTAATGAAAATATAATCATGCTT
Organism: Pempheris klunzingeri; assembly: GCF_042242105.1. Classification (NCBI taxonomy): domain Eukaryota; kingdom Metazoa; phylum Chordata; class Actinopteri; order Acropomatiformes; family Pempheridae; genus Pempheris; species Pempheris klunzingeri. Next base: position 23,934,388 of record NC_092021.1, read on the forward strand.
TTCCGTGATTTTTTTTTTCTAGAACTTTTAAGTCCATGTTCTCTGATTTCAGCTTCTTAAATGTGAATGTTTTCTGGTTTGTTTGCTCCTTTTTGACAGCAAACTGATAATCTTTGGGTCGTGGTCAAAACAAGACATTTAAGGGTCACTGAGGGACATCTGACATTGTGGAGACCAAACAACTAATCAGTTGATTGAGTTTTCAAAGTGGTGACCTGTAAACATTATAAAATTGTCTACAAGGCATTTACCCAGGACTTTAAAAAAAAAGGTATGTGTGTGTTGTGGAAGGAGATGAGGAATTTCCGCTGCCAATCCCGACACAGACGTCCTTCAGTATTCACACAAGTTTAATTGTTCAGGGAGGCACATCATGTAGCTCCGCAGGGCTGTTAAACAGGAGGGAGCAGATAAAGAGGCAGAGAGCCCTGCAGGACGTTGACCCGTCCGAGGTTTGATGGAGTCACTCGAGAAGAGAGTGCAGTAAATGACTGTCTGTGTAAAACCGCTATTAAATCATCACATCTCAGGGCTTCACCCTCTCTGCCGGAGGAGTTCATCTGCATTTTAATATCTGTGGCAAAGATTGTCAGAGATTTCCTGGACTCTGTTGTATAGTATATTGACCATATCCGCTGTTTGTGAAGTAATTATTTTTATTTATACTGGCATTTGAACCCTGTTCTCTTTGTACTGCTGTTTTTCACTTGAGTTTTGGTGAAATTAACTTGCCAATTATGTCTAAACTTATTTTTTTTCCCCAAAATATCCTTTTACACTGAACACTTGAGTCGTCAAATGTGAAGACTGTGGGACACTTAAACAGAATTTGCCCACTGTTATTTTTACAAGGACGTGAGAATAGATAGCTATTAGATTTCAGCTTCCTTGTGAGCCCTTTGAATACTTTGTCTCTGACCTCATTCTTGCACGCTCTTTATTCTGCCCCATTATCACAGGCGCTGGAGACCAGAGCTTGTTTACGTCTCTCTATACCTCATTGGCCCAACAGCTTCCCAGGGAGCCAATGGAGTGGAGGAGGTGAGTAGATTTTCATTGTCATTTTTGTTGCCACTGTCGGAGAGGTCTTTTTGGAGCTGCTCCCCCGTCACGTCGACGTCACACATTTCCTAACACTCTGCTCTCACTCTGTTATTGATTGTGATCAGGCTGAATTGACCCGTACACGGTTTTGTCACCTGTGCTCTGGGTGGTGGTGGTTTTTAATGTGAAATGAATGTGAGCAGACAAGCCTGGATATGATGCATCCTGGGCCTTACTGTCACCGTTTTGCAGTAGCATAAAGTTAACAGACCAATTTGTTAGATTGTTACAACAGATGAAATTAGAAATGCTGTAAAAGCCTCTCTCAGATAAAGAGCTGTAATATTTGTAGTTGTAGTAATGCATATTTTGTCATGGGGTAATAAAAATAATCCTGAACACCATAAAACCCATCCTACAGAACTCTGCTGTCTTTTCTGTGCAGGACATATGGCCGTGCACCAAAAATGATCCACCTTGAAGCTAATTTCGTCCAGTTTAAAGAGGAGCTCCTCCCCAAGGAGGGCAACAAGGCTCTCCTCACCTTCCCCTTCCTCCACATCTACTGGACTGACTGCTGTGTGAGTAGCTTAAAACACACATTCACACACATATATGCATCCGTGTGCTCGCACATACACACACACGCACAAAACAACCTGAGCTGTCTCTCAGTGCTCTGATTAACAATACTAATAAGCATTATTATTGCATTGTGCATTATCAAACTGGGCTGTACGAGGGAGAGACAGACCCACAGCTCTCTGAAAGACAGAACTTCTTGCTCCAGGTGGACAATAAAGGACTCTTCTGTTAAATTCAAGTATATATAAAGATCAAATTCTACTCTATTTTGCTGGCAGATAAAGTTAAAAGACTCTAGTGCTATTGTAGCGACACCCCTAGCCTATCTTTTAAATGTCCTCAAGTTGGTTAAAAGTTCTACAATGAAATAAGACTCTGAATGCTTATTTTGTGTGTCAGTATAGTGGAACACATAATGCAGAAGTTATTGTGATAATGTTGAATGTTGATTTGATTTTTATGAGGTCCTAAAAGCTTTTTCTTAACTAAGGCTCGTTAAAAATGTCCTGCTGAGGTGAGATTTAATATTTATGGCGTCAAACAACTGCCATAAAACAATAATTTAATCCACACACTTTTATTGTGTAATCTGTGATGTTTACTCACTAATTTATTAATTGTTAAGGGGGTGGTGGCAACACAAAGTCTACTGTTAATGTTGCTGCTTCCCAACCTTTTTGTCCAGGAAGCCACAAGAGCAGAATCTTGATAGCGTTGTTTGTTTATTCCGTGTGTCCTGGAGGATAAGGCGATGTCTGCTTGTCTGCCCTCTAAGAATAGACGAGCACGTATGCGTACCGTATCTGGGGGAATAATAGGTCACAGGCAGCTCTGTGTGCAAGTTATGCAAACTTATATAGTGAGATATAAAGAATATGCAGGTTCGCAGAGTAAAGATCGTGTTGGTTTAAGTCAATAGCTTTAAAATAGCATTTTCAAAGGTTTCTAAATTGTGGCGTATTTGGAAGGAGAAAGATTGATCTGAGTTCATGTGTATGCGGCGTTACAGCCTGCAGCCACAATCCTAAACTGAAGTTGACATCCACTTTGCAGGACTGCTTGGGAAAAGCAGATGGAAGAAAAACAAGAAGGGAAGCAGGAACCTGCAGCTGCTGACTGAGCAGCTGGTTAGTTTAAGGAAGTGCTGTCATCAGCTTGTGACTCATGACATTTCCTAAGGACTGTGCCTCTAGTGTGGGAGTAGTCGGCCTGTGTGTGTGTGTGTGTGTGTGTGTGTGTGTGTGTGTGTGTGTGCGTGCGTGCGTGTGTGTGTGTGTGTGTGTGCAGTAACATTAACACCTACAATTCAATACAACAGACCTGCAATAAAAACTGCCCTCATGAAATTTACTCTTCACTTTTTGTTGTGACTGTCAGAGATTGAATCAATACGCCGCGCCTGATACGACGATCTGAAGGGAAAGGAATATCAACAGATTTATTTAACTGTCACACATATTAATTATGCCTTCAATACGGTTTAGTTTTTAAAAAAAAATCCAAAACCAAACCACAGGTGGTGCAGATTGCATTAGATTATCCAGTTTCTTCTTTCTTGTAGCACTTTACAGCTCAGTTTCACAAACCCTGATGTCACAGTTGCAACAGTGGAGTGTACCGCTTCTTAAAGGGTGACCTTTTTAGCTAAACAGGTGAACTGTGGGATGTAAAGAGGTAAAAGGTTGTCCGTCTGGAAAAGGCGTATGCGCTCACCCAGTCTTGACTGTATGTGTGGATGAAACATGGCGTCAAGTTAGGAGCAGTAAATTGTTTCTACAGAGCATGACAGTATCACAGGTGGTGAGCACAGATGGGCTGCACAGTAAGCAAAGTGAGCTGTGACCTGGACAGGCTATAAAACCACATGTAAATAACGTTATTACACTTTCACTCATTTTACTGATGCAGTAAAACTAGTGGGACTGCAGCAAACGAGGAAGTAAGCAGTAGAAATGAAAGTTTGGGCGGGCTGTCCACCAAGAGGAGCCGTCACCAGACTACTACAAGCTATTGTATTGTATATAAAAGTTAGGTCAGGTTAGGTAATTTTTATGTGAATGTAATTTCAAGTGCAGTCCAAATAACTGTACAGACTGTAACTACAGGTTCCCTTCCAAAGCGTTGTGCAACACCAGGGCTTTAGTTCCCGTCCCTGCCAGTGGACACTGTTACATAATAACTGACTCCTCATATTATATATCCCACCTCTACTCAGTTCCAACTAATTTCAAACAAACTGTACCCTCAAGGAGCTGTCACTCACCCACTAGATCCACGGCACAACATTCAGTAGCTGACAGTTTCGTACATTTAGTCATCATGAAATGTAAACTTGTTGGCCAGCATTCTTTTTGCAGTTTCTGTCCTTGGATGTGTTTTGATGTGGGAACTTCCTCATCGGGTACATCATGCATATCATTCAAAGGAGAAGCATCTTTTCCTTTATCATTCAGTTTGACTTTTACTTTTACTTTTCTAATGTCTGAGTTTATATGCAGTAATGTTTTATATGTATGATTTTCAAATTAAAGCGTTTTTGGGGGATTCCCCGCAGGGCAGTCACAGCAGGAGGATCATCTCCACTAATTTGCTGCTTGAAGAATTAATTCTTTTTTTCTGGAATCATAAATGTATTGTACGTTTTTTTTGTAGGATACAGAGATGTACAAGAGCTCGGTGAAGGAGGACATGATGCGCTGGCAGAACAGCTTGCGGACCCACGGCTCGGCAGACTGGGTCATCATCGTTGTGGAGACCAACGATACTAAGAAGAAGAACAAGACCAACATCCTGCCTCGGTCGTCCATCGTGGACAAGATCCGCAGCGATTTTTGCAACAAGCAGAACGACAGGTGAGGACATTCGTCCCTTGTTAACATGTTAGAAGATGATGAGAACGGGAAGCAGACTGACTTCCTTCTTCAGACATCCTCAGTTCCTCCTGTTGCTACAGTAACAGCAGAGGGTGATTTCTCTGCTCCTGTATGGGAAATGTGATCTGAAATAATAGGTTGATCAATAATTTAGTTAAATAGCCTAAAATCATTTGACAACAAGTTTGATAACCTTTTAATTTATAAAACAATAATGCCAAATATTCTCTGATTTCTCAGATTTCCTGCTTTTCTCTGTTTTATAAATTAAAATTGAATTAAAACAGATAATTGACTGCTGATCAAAATCATTTATAGACTAAATAATAAAGCATTTTCCTTTAGAAATGATAATATGCAGTAGATATAAGAAGCCTTGTTGATTCAGCTCCGTATATAAAGATTATTGCCCTCTGACGCAGGTGTGTGGTGCTGTCAGATCCTCTGAAGGACTCGTCTCGGTCTCAGGAATCCTGGAATTCCTTGTTGCTCAAGCTGCGAACTCTCCTCCTCATGTCCTTCACCAAGAACCTCGGCCGCTTTGAAGACGACATGCGTACGCTCCGAGAGAAACGCACGCAGCCTGGCTGGAGCTTCTGTGAATACTTCATGGTCCAGGTGCGTAGAGGCTGGCCGGGTGGAAGGGCACGAAAACGTACACGCTCCTTTAACTGTGACGTAGAAGGACTCTCGTCCGTGTGATGGTGTCCTCTAACTGGCAGTGCCTCAGTTCAATTGTGTTTCACCTGTGTGTGTGTGTGTGTGTGCACTTTTACAGGAAGAGCTGGCCTTTGTTTTTGAGATGCTGCAGCAGTTTGAAGATGCCTTGGTCCAGTATGATGAACTAGATGCCCTTTTTACCCAATATGTCCTTAACTTTGGAGCTGGAGGTAAGTAACCACCACCCAAAAGTATGGTTGCTTTCAATCTGGCTGAGGTGCCAAATGTCCTCAAATACTGACCCTCGCCTTTATTTTGCTCTGCTTCATATAGTCGTAGGCATTTATTCCTAATTCTCTCTGTCCGATAAGGATGTTGGGTCATATTAAAGCCTCACTGATTCCTGATCCACTCCTGTTTGCCCCCTTACAGTCACTTCCTCATATTAATGCAAATTTGGGTATTTCCTGTATACATTTCAAATTAAAACATCCCAGTGGACAGACTCCCTTCATTTAAGGCATTTATTTTGAAACATTTGAAGGAACCTGTTGTGGGAAATTCAGTAACTTGCAGGGCTCTCATGCAATACTTCAGATGCCACTGTCACTACGTGGGAAATGAATGTGCAATAAAAAACAGTTTGGCCGAGACATGAACACACAGACAGCTGCAGTGAGTGAAATCAGGTAATAATGCTTAATGTGAGTAATCCAGACATCAAGGTGTTAAATACCCTGATTATATTGTTAAATCCATTAAAATGTACATTATGCTGAGCTGGCATGAACATTATCTAACAGTCATGTGGGTTTTATGAACCGTTGTTTTCCCCTCCGCCTGTGTTTGGGACAGGCCTCTATTAGTTCAGGTTAATCACATTAATTGAGACACAGCTTTCATGTCACTTTGAGGAAATGTATGATACAATAAACATCAGCATTTTGTGCATGATTTTCCAATTCCAAGACCAAAGGTCCATCCGAGTTTCGTTTTCGGTCTGACTACTCCGTTTCTGTCTGCAGATACAGCGAACTGGCTCGGCTCATTCTGCGCTCCAGTGCGTAACTGGAGCGGCTTGCTGCTGCGGAGGCCCATAGACATGGAGAAGAGGGATGGGATCCAGCGTGGGGAGGCCAGCCTGTTAGATCTGAGGAGCTACCTGTTCTCCCGCCAGTGCACCTTACTCATCTTTCTCCAGAGGCCGTGGGAGGTCACCCAGAGAGCTCTGGAGCTGCTGCACAACTGTGTCCAGGAGCTTCGCCTGCTGGAGGTAAACTGACCCCCATTTTCTCATGTACAAGTTTTCATGTAGTTTGTCTGCTCAACCAATTACAGAAAAAGCAAAATGGCGCTGGGTAATTTCTAGACTGAAATATCAAGGACAACCAAATGATTTAGAATTCATCATTATCCATCTTATCTTGTTGCTCTGGTTGTCCAGGTGTCAGTGCTGGAGGGAGCGCTCGACTGCTGGGTGTTTCTCAGCTGCTTGGAGGTTCTGCACAGGATCGAGGGCTGTTGCGATGCAGCCCAGTTAGCGGCAAACTGCTCCCATACTGTTGGGCTGTGGGCTTACGCGACTGACAAGGTAACGGAAAACACTGAATCATGTAGCTGTGGCTTTGATCACTGGTGTAACTTCCATGGATGGACGTGGGCCTCATCAATCATACGCATTAATTTGCAACACATCTTTAAACCCAAACCCTGAAGTTAGCTGGAATTTATGGTTAGCCCCACATGAACTGAAGTTTAAAGAACAAATGACTCGCTTTGTCAGAAGTACAATGAAAGAATGCTGGTGTAATTATGATTTTAGGTAAGAACATGAAAATATACTCTGTTGGTGTCGTTATCACAGTTTAATTGTTATAATAAAAAGTTAAACATTTATGCTTTTATATGTACAGAAGAACAAAATAACCTTTCCCACATGCAACAGCTGGCTTCTTCCTGTTTCTTCACTATTGTCGTCTAATCCTTCATTTTGACTCCTTTAATCAGTCTCTCTTCATTAAAGAGCGGTGATCTAGACCTGCTCTTTTATGAAAAGTGAATAACGTTTGTTATGAATTGATGCTGTATAAATAAAGATTGATTAGCTGATTGATAACACAGTTTCCAGCACCAACAACAGTGTGGCAAAACAGAACTTCCTACATCATTAATGTGTACATTAATTATACATGGAATATCAATTGATACACATTTCAATTCATTTCCTTTGTTCTCTGTTCTCTGAGTTCATAGTGCTGCTCACCTTTCAGCCCACACCCTGGTATGTGGGAGTGTTGGCTCAGATGGCGCCCAGATCCGTTGTAAATTTGGCAGTCGTCACTTAGCTTTCCATTAGTGTCATTCATCCCGGAGACATTGCACGGCTTGGTTTGTGTCCCAGAGGTTTAGGAGAAGTGTATTAGTTCCTTTTTTAAAGCTGCAAACTCGTTCATCATCGACCTAAATCATCACGCTACGTTTGCTGCGGTGCAATGTTGCACTAACATCATCTGTTTTTGTAAATATAGAAAACAACTTATGTAACATATCAGTATTTGTTCTGGTGGAAGGCAGAAGTATATTTATGACACTCACATTTAAGAAGTTGAAATTATTTGCTCACTCATTTATTCAAATAGCGAGTGGTCAATATCTGGTTTTTAAATTAAAACTCTTTATTCTTTTTCCCACTTTTCTTCTCCAGCTGAAGTCCCTGGGGGAGCACTGTGGCCTGGTGTCAGAGAAGGGACCCACGTCTGAGGACCTGAACAGGACAGTGGATCTGCTGGCCGGACTGGGCGACGAGAGGCCTGAGACTGGTGAGTTTTCTGCTCTGCTGTTAGATTAATCTAGTGTTATTTTTGGAAGCATCATCAGCTTACAGTACTTGCTTACAGTTAACTGTAGTTTTGCGTCTCCCTGTCCCTGCGTCGCTGACCCTGCTCAGCTCAGACCGGCCGTCACCGGCAGCAGTTCAGCTGATTCAGGACTGACTGGATGTCAGACTGCCTGTTCAGCCCAATCGATCTGTGATTTCACCCATTTAGTGCAGTTTCTCCTCATTTTTTGCTTCTGCCTTTTCTTTTTTTCCTTCCACAAGCAGACGACCATCAGCTGAAAACGGCAGCAAAGCAAAGCAGAACTTTACAGCAGTTTCATCAGACAAATCAAACTGATCTCCAATTTCCAAAGACTTTTTTTAATCAAGATTGGGAGTTCTGTTATTGTCCTGTAGTCTGTCTGTCTTTTTTGTTCTATGTTTGCACAAGATCTTTAAGTCAGCTTGATGTGTTGTGGCCTGTAGTGCTGGAATTTCCTTTTCACTGAAAGTAGTGCGAGCTTGTTCAGGCTGATTAAGGTCTAATGAGGAAGCTTAACTCTTCTATGAAAGACATTAAATAACTGCTTTACATTTCCTTTGTCTCTCTCCACAGTGAACAGTTTGCAGAGCCCTTACAAAAAGCTGAAAGAAGCCTTGTCGTCCGTGGAAGCTTTTGAAAGGCACTATCTTGTAAGTCAGTTTCTTGCCGCAATAGTTTCGGTAGTTTGCACTTCAGAAAGTTAACGCACATTCTCCGAATTCTCGTCCCAGTTTTGAACATGAATTTTTCTGATGTAATCTCTTGGAAACCTCAATAGGAACCATTAAGTTGATTATCTCCTCTCTTCCCTCTCATCCTCCGCTCCCTCCATGACCTCCTCGTTGGCCGTTTCTTGCATCAGGAGCTCTCTCATGCTGCTATGGAGATGTACAGAGCCATTAGCCGGCTGAGGTCTGCCAGGCTGGTGGGAAAAAGCCTGGCTGAGTTCTACATGTAAGGAAAGCTGCTAGTTCCTTTAAAGTAAAGGCGGGTCTCAGAATTATCTTGAAGGCCCTGCACGGCCACACTTTTCTAACTGATTATGCCTCTTCCCCAGAACTGTCAATCAGTCCCTGCTCGTAATCACCCACTCACTCCTGAGGGAGGGGTCTAATCAGGCAGAAGAAATTAAATTACTTCTATGGTAGAACGTGTGTGACAGAGTCTTAAAATAAATCTGATGCCATAATAATGCAAATGACGGTAACATTTCACACCCATTTATTGGAGGCCTAACTCATCGTGCAGTGGTTTCTTTTTGCTGTGTTAAAAATTCTGTTGATTTGATGGCTTGGGAATATTTGTAGACAAGCACACAGTCGTCTTTGTCAGCTGTCTTTGTCTCTGAAGATGTGAAAAACGAGGGGATGTGTTTGTGTGTTTGTCAGGAGGAAGGGGGACCCTGAGCGGGCAGAAACCTTCTTACAGGAAGCTCTGAAGTCGTACGTGTCAGAGGGATGGAGCCTCCCCGTCACTCACACCAGGAAACAGATCGCTGAGTGTCAGAAGCTGCTGGGCAGAACTGAAGAGTATCCTTGAAAACGCCATGAAACCATTTAAGGGCCAAATATGTCAACTTCACAGTTGTACCAAGGTTTAATTGTAAGAGGAAATGACCATCAGGGTGCAAAATGGTCATCAAAAGGCACAAAGCCTTTTGTTTTTAGTAGCAAAAACATGTCTAAGCTTCAAAATAATTTAGCTTTAATTTACCTTTTTACAGTCCTGTACGTGAACAAACATGTCTTTGAGCTCTGAGTTGGACCAGCTGAATCTAAAATCCTCTTGACATTTGAAAGTTAACAAAAAGGTTCCTGTATTGACCTGATGCAGGTGATGTTCTGGCTCCAGTGCCCTGAAGTGTTCAGTTTCCTTTACAGCCCACCACAGCTACCTGCAAACCAGTGCCTTGTTGGCTGGTGACGTGAATCTGACCACAGAGGAGAGGAAGCACTTTTGTCAGGAAATTCTGAGCTTTGCCGGCATGTCTGGGGATCAGTGTAAGTGATCGTGTTCATCACTGGGACAAGTTCACCTTTACAACAGGAAGCAACAGGTCTCAACTGGTTGCTATCAGTGGACACATGATAACAAAGCTACATAGCCAATTAATTGATCGATATTTGGCTGGTCTGTTGTCTGTGATCAGTTCCATTAAGCAGGTTCACAACTGTTCCAAATGATCTATTGATTCATTTTACCCGTTTTTAAGCGGGTTGGTCCCATTGAGACTGATGATCTCTTTGAAAGGAGGCCAAGCCAAAACAGCAGCATAACAGATTACCAATCAAACAACAATAAACAACACAGAGCAAGAAAATAAAGAACATAACAGAGATAATTAAAGTACCTGCAGACATAGTGGTACTGCAGGTAACTAGAGCTGCTAAACTTATGCTACGTTACCACTTCAACAGCTTTGGTCTGTCTGTAACAATTAAAACTCTCTGCAAACACATTTTGAACCCTACCAAATGTTCCTTTAGTACGTGGCCTCATCACATCGCAGTGACTCTGCACCTCAGGGTGTCTCAGTATTTAGTGTTCTTGGCTCCAACCTTGTCTCATATCAGCACACACTCACACATCATCACTTACACACTCGTTCCACAGCTGGAGCATCCACAGTAAGTTGTTGTGGTCATAAACTGCGACACTCTGTACTTCATTAACAGTTGATTTTGTTTTCTCCCTCCACAGCCCAGAAAGTGACTCTCAGCATGGGGGTTTTTGCTCAGCTCACGCGGCTACAGTTCCGTCCAGCCACGGCCTCGGTGCACTCTGGAGCCGACCTGCAGGTGGAGCTCACTCTGCGGTGCCTGATGCCCGTGTCAGTGCGCATACAGCAGCTAGCTGCTAGCATCCACTTTGACCTGGAACGCGGAGGGACTAATGGGAGGTCCAAGGGAGCCCAGAGACAAACAAACCCAGGGACAGTAGAGTTTAACCATGGTAGCTCATCAGCGGGTCCCCCCTTCTCCTCAGCCGCCGGCCCCTCTTTAGAGCTGGATGAGATCCAGGACAGGAGTCCCTCGGACAATTCTCTTAACTCCACAGGAGTGGTGTGTAAAAACACACATCTGATAATGCGCCGTCATGACAGCAACTCGCCGCCGGAAACTCCCAACTGTGTCAGCCCTCCTGCTGTCGCCATGAAGGAAGGAGCACAGATGCTGAAAGTCCAGGATGTAACGTTAGAGCCCGGCAACAACAGCATCGTATTCACAGCACCAGTAAGAGACGCTTTGCTGCTGCTGTAAATAACCTTCTTGAGATGTTTTACATTCAGGAGGAGATCCAAACTGTTTCTCTTGATCACTTCTTAATTAATGTTTGTCATTATTATCTGTTTCACCTTTCTTCTCTCTCTTTGTCTCTTCTGTAGAGTGGACAACCAGGTACTTACACACTGCGTCAGCTATACGCCACAGTGGGTCAGGTGCAGTTTGTGCTGCCTCATATCTACCCATCAGTCCAGTATGAGGTCTACTCTCAGGAGCCCCAACTCACCGTGGAGCCACTCTCAGGTCTGATTTTTTTATTTATTTTTTTTTTATTTGGTGGATGACATGAATGCTTAAAATCTGAGGTTGTGGTATTGGACACGATATTGAAGTTTGTTAAATGGTAAATGGTAAATGGTCTGTATTTGTATAGCGCCTTTCTAGTTATTTCAACTACTCAAAGCGCTTTACATGACATCCTCATTCACCCATTCACACATCAATCATACAGGAGAAATGTAATTTGGAGGAGACTATTCTTTCATACTCATTCACACTCTGAAGCCATGCTTCAGGAGCAAGTTGGGGTTCAGTGTCTTGCTCAAGGACACTTCGACATGTTGACCCATAGGAGCTGGGGATCGAACCCCCAACCTTCTGATTGAGGGACGACCCACTCTACCACTGAGCCACAGCCGCCCCTGTTCTCATCATAAAGATCACAACATGCATACACACTGTAAAAATGTGTTTTTTTTAAATAAATCACTTGCAATGCTTTCACTTTTCACTGACTTCTCTTATCGAACAAACCAGAAATGCACAGAAGCACTTCAGGCTTCTTCAGCTCACCATGTCATGTGACCGTCCAGAATAAATTGGTTTGGCTCATGAGAAATGTACGATATGTCATATTATTTCTGATATATTCATCATAAGGAAGCTTGTGCTCTGTGTTTGCATAATTGTGCAGGGCTGACTCTGCATCAGCTGCCATGTAAATGTTTGTGATATCATCACCTGCTAAAGCTGTGAAATAATGACATGTTTCGCTACCTGCAGTTTTGAAAAAGGAGAACAAACACACTGTGTCTGCAGTTCCTATTTTCTAGTAGTTCAACTTCACTGTTTGTCCAGCTACTGTTTATTTATACTTAGATATAAATTTAAAATACATTTAAAAGTTCTGATCCACTGTGCTTCAACACATTACTGACTGTAGTTGTGTCTGTGCTTTCAGAGCCGCTGCTGGCCGGCCTGCCTCAGATGGTGAAGTTCACTCTGTTGACGGGTCACTACACTGTGAAGAAGGGCGACGCTTTGCAGCTCAGCAACACCGACACCATGCCCATCCTGCCCTCCGCCAGCTGCACCGCCCGCATCAGCAACCCTGCTGCCGGTCGGCACACACTCTCTTTTTTTAATCTACCATTTACATTTAAGTACAGAGGATTTACATGTTAAAGCAGGTTATATTTGACTCTGGCAAGTAGACTTTGAAACTTTGAATTTATGATCAGCACAACAGCGGCCTCTGCTGCCTCCAACGGTTACAGACAGCTGACAAAGAGAACCAAACTATTCTATAGTTAGAGAGCAGAAGTATTTGAAGGGGAACAGACTTTGATGCAAAAACATCTGCACCCACAGCTGTTAGATCCATAGACCCACAGTAGTGCAGGAAGAGATGTTCAGGGGATGGAAGAGGCGTCAGTGTATCATCAAAATGACTTGTTTTAAGGTGAAATAGCTGCTTAATGTTCAACTCTAATTAACTTTATTTAAATGGCACTTTACACACAACCTGTCCCTCTTCCTGTTTGAAGTCCTTGCTGTGTGTGTAACATCATGAAGCACTTTGTGACGTCTCTGCTCTTGAAAGGTCCCATTTATAAATAAAGCCACTTACTTATTTATTCATGTAAAACCATTTTTAAAACCTGTTTTCTCCTGCACAGATCCAGATTTGTGAACTAATTTTCTCTTAATCACCTGAATGGAGCCGTGTTTCCTTTGTGCATAATGTTTATAAAATCAGATCCTTGCAGAAATCTGATCCCATCCAGGAAAAGGGAAGTGACTATAAACACACCGACTCTTCTCACGATGTCCTTTTCTGCCCCCCTCCTGCGTTCAGAGTTGGTAGGTGAGAGCGTCCTGTCCATCCAGTCGTCGGAGAAGGTGACCAGCATCAGCCTGCCCCCCACCCCTCCGTACCACACTCTGGAGTTCCAGCTGGAGGTTCTGTGTGTCATCCCGTCCGCATCCGACCGGCCGGCCAATGAGAGGCTGACCAACGGGGAGGTCCGCCACCGACCGCGCAGCTACAGCCATCCTGACACGCCCATGACTGCCATCGACCAGAGGGTGAGCCCCACACACACACACACACACACACACACACTTTTAGAGTGTGAGATGAATTACAACGTATGTGAGAGAAATAGAAAGAGAATTGAAAATTGTACATTTTCTAAAGCTACAATGATTAATCCAAAAATCTATTTTTTGATAATCACTTGCATCATTTTCCAAGTAAAAATGCCAAAAAATTGATTTCAAAGCTTCTCAAATTAGAGGATTTGCTGCTTTCTTAGTCTTTCGTTATAGTTAATTGAATATTTTCTGGTTTGGGACAGTTGGATTGACAAAATAATAAAGAGATTTGATGGTCAAGTCTTTCTGGTGTCTCTCCACAGATGTCTATTGACTGTCCGTGGTCCATCTACTCCACACTGCTCGCTCTCACCTTCTACATCCCCTTCAAGACCAAACACTCACTGCTTTCTGCTGGTAACAGGTGAGTCTCAGTTCTCTAAGAAATGCCTGCGTGTGTCACAAAGTAAAGAATCACATATGTGTCTTCAGTAAAATTTTGTGGTGTCATTAAAATTTGAAGAATTAATCAAATTGAAAATCAAGACACGGCACCATTGAAACTCTTACATAACCTTGTTCATTAGATGATGCTATTTCGTAATGATTATTCATGGGAATCTTTGGGAAAGTTACTCGTTTAATTTTAACATAGCATTCCTCACCACACACATTTTCCAACCTCCCTACACACTCATACACATTATGATCTGACCGGCAACCTTTGACCTGACAGGAAGTACATCCAGCTGTGTGTGCAGAATGTGTCGGACGTGAACTTCACGCTGGCAGAAGTGAAGCTGACGGAGAAGCAGCATGCATCGCTGGACCTGCAGTCTCTCAACACTAAAACACAACAGGTGAGCAGTCAGTGAGGACGGTCGACGGCCTCCAGCGTCTGAAAAAGTGGTTTAGCGTTTGTAAACATTTTATAATATTTATGAGTAATTTTCGGGAAACACTAATGCTTAAACATGAAAGAACACCTTAATTTGCCCCTTAAATGAAAGCCTTAAATTCAGCCCCTCCATTAAGAGCCTGAAGATGACAATTTAGTTGCTGATCTTCGCCGGAAGCCTCATTTATGGCTGTAAATGTCAGAGCAGTCACAGAAATTATTTTGTTTACCAAAATGAGTTTGTAGGCAGAGGGCGCGGAGCCCAGATATCCCCAGGGATCTTCAAGCTGGATTTTAAGAGGCCAACTGAGGTGGTTCGTGCATCTGATGGGGATATCTGGATGCCTCACAGAGAAAATCACGACTGATTCTGTAAAACAACTGTGTGTTTTATATAATGAAAAAAACGGGAAGAAATATAAAAGATTTTCAAGTGAAAAAAGTTTGTCACACTAACAGCATTTTCAGATTCATCAGCATCTCTCTTTGATTTCCTTGATTCATATTCATGTGTGGTAACTGTTTTGTGTATCCGTGCAGCTTTTGTGCAGTAAGCACAGTGTGTTCTGCTTATGGGAGGTGAGGTGGAAGGACGACCTGCCCTCCTGCCTCCAGTGTGTTTTCTCTGCCAACTTCTCTCCGCTCAACCAGCACACCTCCGACTTCAAACCCTTCCACTACCAGTTCCAGCTCGAGAGAGTCACTGTGAGTCCCACAATACTGTAATGTTCTGTGAGGTCTGGATCATCTAAGCATTCCTAACCCACCCCTCTCTGATGTTGTCAGACGTTGTACAGCGTGAGAGCTGAGATCTTGCCTCCTGCCGGTGAGCAGCACTGTCGCTCCGGCTTCCTCTGCGGGCTGGAGGTGTGTATAACACGGCTGACCGACCCCGCCGAGGGGGAGATGGCCGAGGACAGCAAGACTGACACTGATGGCCTTAAAACCACCAAACTCATGTATGAAGGTACGTCCAGAGAGGGACTGATGGACAAAATGTGAGATTATTATAAGCAGAGGCAGTGGAGGTTATAGTGAATTAAATCATTAGTTTATTAGGTATTTTATAGCATGAGCAATTCACGTGTGAATAAAACATCTGGATGCAAAACATCACTTTAATCTTCGGTCATTTGTTATACAGAATAACTGAAATTAAATATAAAATATTCAATTATCTATATATAATATATATATAGTGTCAAGAACTGCATACTTAACCAACACGAGTCAAAGAGAGACTGAAATGCTGCTGAATTGCTTTGTTGATTAATTGATTAGTCAGTCGGCTTAAAGATAATTACTGTAATAATATGAAATAACAATAATCTTGCTTAAACAAATGTTCAAATAAAAATGTCAAACATCGAATGTGTTAATTTGCTAAATCAATCAACTGAAAGGAGATGATGAATACGTATACGTGTGTGTGTGTGTTTGCAGTTGCTGACAGCAGCAGTAACTGGGCGGTGTGTGGGAAGAGTTCAGGGATGGTGTCGATGCCCATGACGGCCAGCGCCACCCACAAGGTGCAGATCGAGGTGATGCCCCTGTTTGCAGGACACCTGCCCTTCCCCAAGATCAAAGTGCTCAAGTACCTGCCTCACACTGCAGCAGTGGCCATCCAACCAGACCCCGGTAAGACCCCCAAACACGTCTGTGTACAGGTTTATTCCACAGTGAAGGAACCGAGAGTTTAACTCGTGGAAAACTGTAGACACACTCTTTTTGAATCTGCTGTCTTTGAAGCAGTGACGATGAGAAGGTGGAGGTCTTGGGTTGTTATTTCCAGGACTGCCCTCCAGTGTTTCTCTGCATATTTTCCCAAACAGAAAGTTTATTGTGTCTGTTGATGACTTTACCTCCTCTCAGGCATCGACTAAGCTGGGGTGCCACAGGGCTCTATTTTAATTCTAATTTAATTTTCTCATTAGTTTTCTTCCTTCCATAACTGCTTAACCAGCAAATAAGAACTGGATGGCAGAAGTTTTTATTCAGCTTAACTCCTCTAAAAAGAAAATCCTTATCCAAGGCCCTGAGCTCACTAATGGATAAATCCTGCCTGGTCTTGGCACTCTAGCACACCGTGTTGTGCCAACTGTAAAGAACCTTGGAGTTATTTTAGACCATAACCTCAATCTCCAGCCTCACATTAAAAGGTTAGCTCAGTCGTGTCATCTGGAGAATAGGATCTTTTTATTACCTGTAATGATCTTCAAAGAGTTTTTATCACCTCTCATTTGGATAAAGCCATATTTACATGTCGGCTCTGAAGATTACTCCGCTTCATTGTCTCCAAAATGCAGCCACCAGACTTTTAACTAACTAGAGCACAGAATTATGCTCATATCACCCTTATTTTAGCCTCCCATCACTGGCTGCCTCGTTTTTTTTATCCCACCGAGCTGCCTCGCTGAGCTTATGCCTCATTTTTCACCAGCCTGTAGCTTCAGTTCCTCTGATAAAGTCCTGGTAGCCATTCCCCTGATCCAGGCTAAAGACCGAGGGTGAAGAGGCTTGTTGTGTCTGGGCTTAACCCTTCGAGCAGCTTACCTGAGAAACCTCGACTAGAAAACAGAGTGTCACTTATCTCTTATGTCATGTGTTGCTTTTATCCGTTATTTCATCTTCACTGTCTCTGCTAGTTAATCTGCCTTAGATTGTTCTCCTGCTTCCCTTTATTCTATATGTTGTTATTTGTGAAGCAGTTTTCTCTTTCAGGTAGATTTTTAGCAGAATTGGGGCTTTATTTATAACCTTTGGGCCTTTGGTTGTTTTGTCTTTGATCTCAGCAGTGATTGTAATTGTACCAGAAAAGAATGATGGTGAAATCTAGAGACTTCAACTACAACAATAAAAATAAAAACAACAGAATCTTCTTCCTCCTCCTGTGGACACTGGGTAATTAGTGTGTTTCTTGGCGTCCTCAGACAGCTGCGTGGAGAACGACAGTCTGTCCCTGCTCGACAAGACGCTGGACGACCAGGGGGACACGGCGAGCATCCGCAGCCGGGGCAGCGTGCACTCCGTGGGCAGCGGCGACCAGCAGCAGAAGGGCGTGGCCATGCCGCGCCTGGAGCCCTTCAGCCCCGGGCAGGTGTTCAACCACAGCCACACGCGGCAGGTCCTGGTGCTGCCCGCCACCGACGACCACATCATGGAGGTCAACGCTACATGACCCTGGTGGCGAGAGCGCCCGCCCCCTTCTTATAGAACTGAACCCAGGCCCTGGATGGACTCTGCTGAGCTTTCGCTTCTGGGGCAAACCGGGTCCATGAGTCCATGTCAGGACCGCTGCAGGTTACTGGTATGGACTCACCCCTAAGCATGAAACGTTCACATCACTGGAGACATTACGGACTAGACGCAGTGAAGAGCCAATGACATCTGCTGATAAAGTTTAAATAAAGATTTTTCTTTGCCATACTTTGTACATAGCTCATTGGATGGATTTATAGATATAAATACATAAATATATATATATATATGGACTGATCAATCAGATCGGTGCCTGTCGTGCTCCTTCGAACTGAAGAATAACAGTCTTGATTGTCCCATGATGCACCAAAGCCCTAGATGTGTGTGTGCGCCTCGATCAGCTACTCCAGTACTGTAACTTTGACTGAGTGTGTCCAGCTGTGCCTCTCCAGCGGTCATCGCTTTCACATGTGAGACTTTTGATGGTTCGCTGCAGAGATAAGCTGCTGTTTTCATCGAAAACACGACAAACCAGGCGAGTTTGGAGACACATCCACAACAATAGACGTCAGAGCACCTCCACAAGCAGGTTAAAGACTCTTCTGCCCGCTAGAGGGAATGTTTTTGGTATCGGCAGGACAGAAGAGGTAGGCAGACCGTCGCTGGAGTCGGTCTGAGGAGAAGTTTCTCCATAAACAGCCGAGATGGCATCTTTCCTGGCAACAGCTCTCCTTCATTTTGAACCGTTTTGGTGCTTCTCAGTCGATTAATCAAAGACTAGATCCAAAGTTTATTTGCAGAGATGAATAGAGCCTCAGTCAATCAATGTTTCTTCTCCGCAAAAATCAAATAATTAGTTTTTTTTTATGATAATTTCCAGTGAGGTGATTTTACTTTAAGCATTGGAACATCTAAATAATGTTTCTCCCCCGACACATTAGTGTTTTGGTAAAAAAGAGAATTTAAGGTAAAAGCGTAGATTACTATAAACTCTATTCTAAATATCTGTTTCATAACAAGTTTACAGCAAAGAGAAGAGTTGCAGGATAGAAAAGTCTGATAATTATGGATGTTTCTTCAAAAATGCAATAAAATTAGTTTATTTCTATTTATATTTAACAAAAACAGCAACTTATCTTTAATACAGGCAGCAGCCCAGAAAGTCTCAGATATAAAACCACTGATGACGTGAGAGGTTTAGACTGAGTCTAGCGGTGTGTGTCTTATCAGCTGTAGTACTGTGTGTGTGTGTGAGAGAGGGTGTGTGTGTGTGAGAGTGTGTGTGGGTGGGTCTATGTCTTTGTCTGTATGAGTGTGTGTGTGTGTGATCAGGTGAGACTTTTAAATAAGGATCAGCCAGTGCACATTATTGTCTTATCGATTGTCTGACCTATCAGTGGACTGTTCATATAAAGTGTGTGTATATTTATTCTGTGTGTGTGTGTGTGTGTGTGTGTGTGTGTGCGTCGCCAAATCCGTGTCCGAGCTATGCACACATACCGTTCGTTGTTGAATAGATAAATGAAATAAGTCATTACTGGATTTATTCATTCGTTTATTTAAAGGAAGGAATAAAGTTTAGCGACTTCTGCCCCCTCCCCCGTCTTTTCTGCCCCCCCCCCCAGTGTAACTACAGCCTCCTGCTCTCCTCCGACCACTGTACATACTGATCTGTAAATAATGATTCAAATCAAAATCATCTTTGATTGCCAACTATATTAAAAAATCATTGGAACTGACTGGATGTCTGGGTGTTTGTAACGGCATGTTAACGATTGTGGA
Organism: Pempheris klunzingeri; assembly: GCF_042242105.1. Taxonomy (NCBI): domain Eukaryota; kingdom Metazoa; phylum Chordata; class Actinopteri; order Acropomatiformes; family Pempheridae; genus Pempheris; species Pempheris klunzingeri. The sequence continues at coordinate 23,953,889 of NC_092021.1, forward strand.
CAGTACACTGTAACAACAACAAGCATAAAACGTACACAAGACATCAAGTAAATGCTTTAAAAATGTCCTGTTTTCATGATTTTAAGATGAGAGTGTTTATCCTGAGGTGTGCAGCAGCAGAACAAAGGAGAAAAGAGTCCTATTGTACACAAACAATACTGTATAAGAATAAAGAATCAGTGAGGAGGATGAAAATGTAACACGTTAATAGAGACGTTAATAGAGAATAGAGTGAGGAGGATAAAAATAAACAGACAAATGTAACACGTTAATGGTGAGTATCATAAATAACAGTAACTTATAGCTGCTTCAAGTCTGGAGTCTCCCTCTGCTGTCCGTCTGTCCGTCTGACGTTGAGGAGTCGTTGAGCTCAGCCCCTGCTGCTGAAGGTGTTTCTGTGTGCGAGCAGCACCTCGAGCAGACGGTGACACCCACTGATGCTCCTTAAGGTCCAACGGCGCCACGTCTGCGTGAGAAACACTGTTTCAGCCTGACAGGAGTGAGGACACGTTAGACAACATCAGATGATCACAGGGTAAACAGATGGTGGCCTTAAAACACACGATGAAAACAATGTACAGTTAAACCAGACAGTAAGAAAGAATGTACAGTTAAACCAGACAGTAAGAAAGAATGTACAGTTAAACCAGACAGTGAGAAAGAATGTACAGTTTAAAGAGACAATAAAAAATAAAGTTTAAACTGGCATTAAAGAGTGAACAGTTAAAACGGACAATAATACTTGAGATCTGGTATTTGATAAGATAATTTTTTATTTCTATATTATATACTAGGCTTATGTTATATTATTCTATTTTAGATTGTACATGTTTTATATTTTTTACTTTTTTACTTTTGTTCTTGTGCCTTAAGTGTTTGTTGTCTTGTGGGGTGTCTGTCTGTCTGTACTGCTGCCGTAACAAAGGATTAATAAAGGAACTATAAACTATAAACTATAAAAGCAATATACGACTTAAACAGACAATGAACCACAATGTATAGCAATAAAAACAGCTTATAATTTAAGCATACAATAAAAACAATATACAGTTTAAACAGACAGTATGCAGTAAAAACAGACAATTAAAATAACAGTACACAGTTAAAATCAGATATTGACACAATATAAAGTTTAAACACATTAAAAAATATAAAGTTTAAACACATTTAAAGCAATATACAGTTCAATCAGACATTAAAAACCATATGTAGTTAAAAACAGGGATAGGGTTAAAAACAGACAGTTCAATCAGACAAAAAATTAGACATTAAAAACCATAAACAGCTTAAACAGACAATAAAAATAACAGTATACAGTCAAAATCAGACATTAAAAACCATATGTAGTTAAAAACAGACATTAAAAACATTACACAGTTAAAATCAGACATTAAAATCAGACATTAAAAACATTACACAGTTAAAATCAGACATTAAAAACATTACACAGTTAAAATCAGACACTAAAAACATTACCCAGTTAAAACCAAACATCCCAAACAACATGAGCTCCTCGGGTCTGATGCTCCTGTGGGATGAATCGTCCTGCTGCTGCAGCTCAGCTGTTTCCCGTCCGGTTAAAAGGTTCTTGTCAGAAGTGGGATTCGAACCCACGCCTCCATTCGGAGACCAGAAGTCCCATTTGAAGCAGGAAGGTTTGTCACCTTGAGTCTGGCGCCTTAGACCGCTCGGCCATCCTGACAATGCTGCTCCACAGGCGGCCACGGGCCCGTTTGACTGCTGCCCCTCACAGCCGAGGGGCTTTATTGATCATTGTCCGGGTGGAACTACCTGCTGCTGTCAGGTGAGGCGGGACGGAGCGCGCGGAGGGAGACGGCCCGGAAGTCTGTGCTTCACTGAGGAGTTTTTATTGGAGTTTTACAATTAGGACACTATTGATCATCCACAGCTGGCGTTTACATTTTAGGAGAGCATAAAGGAGAAAAGCGTGATCACTTCGTATTGAGCTGAGCTGCAGCAGCTATAAATACTATTATAGATACTATAACCTGAGGCACCAGCAGGGGGCGCTGCTGCCTCTGAGGTGGACACATTATTATTATTTCAATTATTATTATTATTTTTTAACAGTGTCTTTGGTGAGGAGGTGGGAAGGTGTGTCTCGTGTTGCTGTAATGCTCAGTTAATGATTTTGTGGTTTATCATAAATATAGTACATATATCTTACATTTATTTGTAATTAATTTACTACTAAAACTGAGAAATACTTTAATACATAAACTCTTTTCCTGCTTTATGACATATTATTCCTATCTGTAGTTTACTGTTGCTTGTTCTCTGTTATATAGACATTTAGATCTCACTCAGTCGGTGTATTTTTCAGATTATACTTGTATTGTTTTATGATTCTAGTTTGTAGGCAAAGGTACCTTTTTATATTAACGTATTATTTCAAATAAGCTGTATCTTCTATTTTATTTTTTACTTTTCAATATCAGATATGTGCAAAGCAAAAAAAACAAAACAAAACATACTTATTGTACAAAAAAAAACACTTCCGGTGTTGTCAGCCATCGTTACCATGGAGACCACGGTTTTAAATGCTAACATTTTAGCCTCAAAGTTAGCATTATTGTTAATCTAACGTTATATACCTACATTCATATATCTCCATCTTTAAAACAGATATCCTGAACAGTACACAGATGTATGTACTTTATATTATCTCTCATATTTTTATATTTTTTTGTATATTTGTTTCATCCGTTGTTTTTGCACTATTTCCATTACTGACGCTTCTTCCGCCTCCTCTGCTGCTGTAAGAAGTGATCTTTACTGTCCCTGAACGCACCGACGGGGACAAAAGGTTATTGTCAGAAGTGGGATTCGAACCCACGCCTCCAGTCGGAGACCAGAAATCCCATTGTACACAGGAAGGTTTTTACCTTGAGTCTGGCGCCTTAGACCACTCGGCCATCCTGACAACTGGAAACTCACGCCGAATTAAAGATTTAAGTATTTACAAGTCAACGGCTATCCATGATTGATAGGTATCGATCTGTGGAGGGGCATTTTTTCCGTTTTCATTCTTTGTAATATTTTATTAGAACATAGATTCGTAGGTTAAAGCCACAGGCTCGCACAGAGCAAACGTAGATATCCAGCAGGGGCGCTACAAAGTTATTTTAAATGCACTTCCGGTGGCCGCACACGTGACTCCACGCCTCTGTTACTACATAACCTCCATCAGCCTCCCTTATGAAACATAAACACCGGGCTGTGTGCTCACTACAAGCTCCTACAAGGCGCCTTTTTCACACCGAACATGTCGATTTACAGGAACGCCGTTTGGTTTGTGAAGGGACTCCAGGAATACACCAAGTAAGTGGAGACCCGGCGCTGCACAGAACTCCGATCTCTTTTGTGGAACTTTTACCTGATCCTGCTTAAGTAACCTTAAACCCCGAAAAATGCCTTCAGGCAGCACTTAGTTATGCTGCTGTGTTAGTGCTCAATGTTCGGCTATTGTATGGTACAGTTACTGGTTAACTAGCAGTGGTTATACAATGTGGTGTAGTATATACCAATGGCTGCAACTGCTCTTTAAAATGTCTAAAAATAATATAGAAATCCGTTGTAGTTTCCCAGAGCTCAAGCGTCGCCTTTATAGTGGCAGTTTTACCTGTTAAAAGTGTTCAAATCCAAAGATATTCAATTTACTGCGTATTAGTTTTTCTTATCATTTTATTTCTTAGATAAAAAACAGTGAAACGTGACTTAAGAGGAGCTTGTTTTGAGTAGTGTTTGACATTTTTGCTCAGTCAATGATCACACAATCAGGAAAGGTGTTGTTTTGTTTCTGTCTACAAGTGATTGATTAGTTGCATTATGTTGTAATCTCATTGTATTGTATGATATGCTGTGTATTGTATATCCAGGGCTGCAGCTAGTCTTTAAAATGTCAAAAAAAACAATACAGAAATCCATTAGGCATTCCCTCTAGCTAAGTGAGTTAGTTTTATTTTCCTAACTGTCCCAATCCAAGGATAATTAATTTACTATTATTAATTATTCTGATTATTTTATTTCTTTTATAAAAAATCAGAAAAAAACAGTCAAATGTGACTTTTTAGTTTTTATTGGAGGGCGTCTGTAGTTTTCATTTGTGCTGATCAATAATTACTCAGTTGGGAAAAGTGTTGTTGCTTTGTTTCTGTTGTTCAGTAATTGATTAGTTGGTAATGGTCTTGGTAATGAAAGCAGATCTTCACTGATGCAGTTTGTTAGAGGTGTTTTGTTTGGAGGAAACAGAATAAAACCGTAATTTGTGACACAGTTTGTGAATCACAGGCCTTCAGTAACACGGTGCCATTGAAGAAAGTTTTTATGAATAGCAGCAGTACTAAAGCACCTTTACCTCAGTATTACACCAGAGCATGCTGTAATGTACGCGTGGTGTGTTCACCGTGCTGCCCTTTGACCCTGACAGGAGCGGCTATGAAGCTGCAGCCAAGCACTTTGCTGCAGGAGACCTGGATGTGAACCTGAGCGGGAGGTCCTACATGATAACGGGTGCCAACAGCGGGATTGGAAAAGCCACAGCGCAGGAGATAGCCAACAGAGGTTTGTAAGAGCTACCTGTCACACCTGTCCGACACGCCCTCATGAGTGCAGCCCGTTTCTACGAGAAGAGTTTTAAATTCTCATTAAGATGAGGGAAGTTCCTGCCGGTTTGTCCGCTGATCTGGTTTATTTCTGAGCCTGCAGGGGGAACTGTTCACATGGTGTGTCGAAACAAGGGGCGAGCAGAAGCAGCCAAAGACGAAATCGTGGAACGGAGTAAAAATCAGGTGAGAGATCTGTCTACATGTCTGTCTGTCTGTTCTGCCTGTCTGTCTGTCTGTCTGTCTGTTCTGCAGGAGGGATCCCTTCTCTAAATGAGGGTGGAGGGATAGAGGAGTGGAGGGATAGAGGGCGTCACGGGAAGGAAATGTGTGACTTCATGGACAGCTGAGACACATTTCATTCATTTGGTGCTCTTGTCCAAAGCAGCTTATCATCCACACTGGTTTTAACAGTTTGACTGTTATTATGAATATTTACTCAAAGACAATATAAATGCTCACAGTTTAAGATGCTACATGGATCCTTCTCTGAACAGTTTATTTACACAGTACTTACCCTGTAACTGAACGTACTAATTGTTTATGTAGATACAGCAGTAAATGTTATATTTGTCCATAACCAGACAACTCAGCTATCATTTTTCAACATAAATACGTGTCCCTGGTGTGTCTAGAGACCATCAAACTCTCTGTTTCTCCATTTTCCAGTACATGTGTCTGAAAGTGATCTATTTAGATTCGGTCCCTGTTGATCATGTGACCTCCTTCGGCCCTTCAGCAGGCTGACGGTCCCACTGGAAACCTGTTTCTCACCTTTATGAGCAAAACGGGACACGAGAACATCAGAGAGGCCAAACAAAAGCTTACAGTGAAATTTAGAACAAGAGGAAAATAGGAAACGACAAAGAGAGAGAGAGAGAGAGAGAGACATTAGAGCATTAAGAAGTTAAAATATAAACACCTACATGCAAAAATAAGAAATAAAATGACAGAAATGAATGAATAAAAGAGACCAGCACTGAGTAAAAAGACATAAGATGACAGAATAAAAACATTACAGCTTCACTTCTCAGGCCTGGAAGCTTCGTCCACTTCTTTTATACAATCAGCATGTGAAAATAGTAGCAGGTAAAGATTTATTAGAGTATAACTTTCCTTACGAAGTACTCAACAGTGAAGAGTGATCTTAAATTCCCAGATCATTACGAGCAACCTCACGAAAAAAAAAAAGAGGAACGTAAATCTTCTTCAGAACAGAAAATTAATCATCACTCACTTGTTCCCAGAACGTCCACGTCCACGTCGTTGACATGTCCAGCGCGAGACAAGTGTGGGAGTTTGCCCAGAGCTTCTCTCAAAGCAACGCTGTTCACGTTCTGGTAGGTTCACACACACACACACACACACACACACACACACACACACACACACACACACACACACACACACACACACACACACACACACACACACACACACACACACACACACACACACACACACACACACACTGGTTTGAAGGATAATTCAGTCTCTCGTTATGTTCACCAGATCAACAACGCCGGCTGTATGGTCAACCAGAGAGAGCTGACTGAGGAGGGTTTGGAGAAGAACTTCGCCACAAATACACTCGGTAAAGTTTTTTTAGATTTAACTAGATGCTTTTTCTCACTTTGAGAGATGAAAACAAAACTGTTTGTGTTTTGATAGAAAAAGCCAAAGTTCTTAAATGTTACAGTAATTATTTAAAAGGGAGCTTGTTTTCGATGCTCCGTTTGGGTCACCACCCCACATTTCTTCTTCTTTTCCTGCTGGTTTAACGAAATAACCCACACGTCAGTAATAAGTGTTTAAATTAGTCATTATGAGAGTAAATAATAAGCCTTCAGTAACACTGCTGTTCTCTACTGGTTTACACACGTCACCCACAGATATGAAGGAAGCAGCTCGCTAAACACTTAAAGATAAAAATAATATTATCATTATTAATGTTAGTAGTGTTGTTTATTATTAATTTTATTTTACATCTTGTTCTGTTAATGTTTTTATGTATGTTTCATGTTGAAATCTCTTTGCTGGAAAACTCTTTGAGCTGAATCTTTTTGGCATGAAAGCTGCTCTGCAAAAAAAAAAAAAAAAGATTCTAATTATTTTTATTATCAAGTCTGATGTCTGATGGTCAGTAATCAGCACTGAGCCGCGTCCTTTACTTTCAGGTACGTACATCCTCACCACGGCGTTGATACCTGCTCTGAAGAAGGCTGAAGACTCGAGAGTGGTGGGTGAAAGTTCAACAACAAAAATATAACATCTTTACTGTGAACACTCACTCCGACGGTAAAAACACGCCTCTGCTCCCCCCAGGTCACCGTGTCGTCGGGCGGCATGCTCACGCAGAAGCTGAACGTGGACGACCTCCAGTTTGAGAAGGGGGCGTTCGACGGCACCGCGGCCTACGCTCAGAACAAAGTAAAGCCGTGATGACAGATGACTGTAGCGTGCGTCCGTTGCTGATTGCTGAAGTGTGTTGTTGTGCTGCCGTTTTGACAGAGACAGCAGGTGGTCATGACAGAGAGACTGGCTGCACAGCACACAGAGGTCCACTTCTCCTCCATGCACCCCGGCTGGGCCGACACGCCAGGTAGATATCATGTAGATATCCCGACACCAGTTAGTCTGCTTGTTATGCCACATAATTTAATTTAATTTAATAGAATACAGCTCAGTTTGACACATACACTACTCACTAAAAGTCAGGGATATTCAGCTTTCAGGTGAAATTTCAGGATGAACCTAAAATGCATTCTAACCTTTCCAGGTGAACTTAATGTGACCTTCTCTAAACCTTTGAATGCACATGTCCAACTGTTCAGTGTTTCAGTACTTTCTGCACCAGCTGCTGTTCTCTAACAAGAAGCTTAACAGCAACATTCACAACAGGTTTGATCCATGAATCCACCAATACATTTCCTGCTTCAGTTAGAATTGGTATTTAAACAGTCCTCCTCATCCTGCTGTTCACATTCTGACATCATGAGACCAAGACGACACCTAACAGTTGATCAGCAGCACCTCAACACTGGAGGCTTCAAACAGGAAGTCCTCAGACGGAGGTGTTCACTGAGCTTAGAGGGTCACAGAGTGTCATCAGGAGGTTGGAACAGTGATACAGAGACTGGAAGAGTCACAGAAAGGAGAGGAGTGGACGTCCTTTGGCCACGTCCCAATTTATTGAGACACTGAACATGTTTTGTTGTGGTATACCTACCACTGTTGTTAGATTTTCTTCTACTTAAATGTCCTTCTTTCATGATATAATATCACTGTAGCATTCACTTTTTACATTTTCCATATATTTCACCTGAAAGTCAAATATCCCTAACTTTAGTTAGTAGTGTCTGTGAACACACGTTCCCTGCTGCTCTCGTGTGTTTAAATAGAAACGGACAAACAAGGATTTAAACTTTTAACTCATAACATTTAACTCTTGTGAAATAAACCAGTGCACTCTCAGGTCTTGGAGGTGGGGCAGCGCCGGAGGAGGGTTTATCTGAATATTGGTAGATGAAATGATCGGGTTTAGGGTCCATGTGACAAACTGAAGAGGTCGTCTTGAATTAGGTGATAATCTCCAGTCCGGCGCATGTAAAGGCAGCCAGTGTTTGGATTATTTAGCCTCCTCTAACACACTGCAGATGTTTTCTCAGTTAAGTTGGAGCAAAACCTTCTGTGGGTTTCTATTAACTGATCGTTCTATTGATTGATGCTGGTGAAAGCTGAGCTGTGGTTTTAGTTTTATTTCTCTCTGAGATTTCAGCCTCCATCTCAGCGCAAAGGTCTTAAAAGACTGAATTTAGCAACATCTCTCCCCAGAAACAAACTTTACTGCGGATAGTTTCATCCAGACTGGATCTCTGGTAGTAATTTTAAAGTTTAAGCAGCTTAAATTTAAAATATCAATTCAATCCAATCGTTTTATGGTCACACGCACAGATGTTACAGACTTCTTCTCTTCCCACCTCCAAAAGGAGACACAACACACAACAAACAGTTAATTATAGATTAGTTTGACTAGATTTTGCGATGATGTCGTTATCATTAATTATTTTGGCCACAGTAATTGTGTAGCCTTATTGATAACATTTGAAATATCAGAACAAGAGAATCAAACAAAATCAGTGCTGCACAATGTGAATTATTCCACCTGAATAACACAGACGTGTGACACTCCCTCTATCTGCAGCCGTCCAGACGTCCATGCCTTCATTCCACGCCAAGATGCAGTCCAAGCTGAGGACGGAGGCCATGGGCGCCGACACCGTGGTGTGGCTCGCTGCGTCTGCCGCCGCCAGGAAGCAGCCGAGCGGCCTCTTCTTCCAGGGTGAGAGGAACCTGTCTGTCATTAACTAACCCTAACCCTTTTTTAACTGAAGTACCTCGCACTGATGCATGAACTCGTGCTCACACCACAGGCATTTTCATGGGGACGAGGGGCGATTATTTATTTATTTATTGTGCCTACTGAGGGCACCTTTTAACACCACGGACGCCACAAAGCATCGTGGCCTCGCAACAGCCTTGATGACGACACATTGATTGATTGATTGACACACGTGCAGACCAATCAGTGTTGAATTCAGACATGCGGTGCATTGTTAAAATAAATAATGAGTGAAGCAGAGCGTGAACATCTATGTAAGTGATAAAAACAAGTCTTAGTATAATTCTAAACTGTTTTTTTCCAGATATTTGTCTGGATTTGAAAGCAGGACACTGTGGGACTGTGTGGTCACTGTAGGTTTTACTGGTTGGACTTTACTGAAGGTTGGACAGTGCTTAGAGCCACATGAATAAAAAATAACCTTTTCTCCACTATCTCAGCTGTAGCTCCATCTTTACACTTTATTAATGGCAAATGTTCGAAATGGGAGCCGAGTGAAAAGAAGCTGAAAAGGAGGAAAAAAAGCAGCCGTCCTGTAGTTTAGTTTCTGTGATGATCTGTAGGAGGAGAACCTGCACATTTAATCACATCCCCTGGTTCCCCTGAATGTTTCCCTCCTGCCGTCTCTTATGTTTCTCCGTAACGTTTCCTCCAGATCGCAGAGCCGTGGCGACACACCTGCCGCTGGCCTCGTCCAGGTCGACGCCGCAGGAGGAGGAGAAGCTCCTGTCTGCGCTGGAGGAGCTCGCCCTCAAGTTCAAACCTTAACGCCTCTGTAAAAAAACGTTTTAAAAGCCAAGCTCTCCTCAGTAACTATTAATACGCACATGATATATTTTTAGTACAAGACACTTTTTTTACATCTTTGAGTGATACTTTACAGAACAGGCTTCACTTCAGGTCTTGTATGATGATGCTTTAAAGTGTAAAACAAAAATGCTAATTTGTATTTTAACCTTATTTACAGGTTATTGGTAACACAGTGTGGTGAATGATCAGGGTCGGGTTTGATTATTTTCAAATAAAAAATGTATTTATTCTTTTTCTTTCTTTCTTGAATGCATCCATGTGTGTTAGCATTAGCCTGGAGAGCTAACCGCCAGAGTTGGGTCAGATACAGTCTCAGCTTCATTTATCTGTAAAAACATACTGATTATTATTATTACTCATTACTGTATTTACTACTATTTACTAATATTCAGGACTGTATTAAGCTCCTTGGTTCTCCAACTCTGACAGACAGAAAACTGATCAATTCTGAATATCTTTCAGTAAAATGGCCAAATCATCATAAACATTTCAAATGTGATTTTCACTTTCATGTTTTACTGATTTTGTTTAAATATTCTAACAGTGAAGATAATTTAATACTGAAAATTCAATATTTGGTCTCTGGTTATTTAACTAACTGTCCATTTTAAGTAGTTCCTCATTTAAAATACCAAACATCAGCTGAATGTGAGGATTTGCTGCCGTTCACCTGAACACCTTTAAGATTTTGGACTTTGTGCTCTATTAACTCGAGATGTTTACAGGTGTGAGTTGTGAAAACTACATGAAGTAATTAGCTGAAATGATTATTAGTTGCTGACTGGTTTGAACGTGAATGTATTTTTGTTCAGTCTGTTTTGGAACTAAAAGCTTTTTGAATGCCGATTCAGAACAATCTTGAATGACTTTCTTTTAATGGAGGCTGCTCTTTTATCAATCACAACACAAACATCACTTCAACAAATTCTTCTGTTTAAGTCACAATGAGATAAATTCTGTTTTTAAATCTCAGGTTGGACAGTGTTTAGAGCCACAAGTGACTTTTCTCTCCACAATCTCAACTGTAGAAGCTCCACCTTTATAGTAAATTAATGGAAAATGTTTGAAATGGGAGCCGACAAAACGGAAGTTGAGTGACGAAGCAGCTGTCCTGCAGTTTAGTTTCTGGGATGTGACAGACGACAAACACACTCAGCATTGGTCGAGGAGGAGAACCTGCTCGTTTAATGTCATTTACACACACAGTTAGATTGACAGACACACTGAAACACACAACGACGTCTGTTATCTTTCCTGCAAACAGAAAAATAGACCACTGGCCTCAGATGAGCTGAATCTGTCGATCACGTCGAAGCAGGAAAAGGTGTTTATATAATAAAAGTCTTGTACTTTGTATTTTTGCAGGTTTGGTACTCATGCAGTCTGGGGGTGTTTTTTTGTTATTATTTTTCATTTTAAGGACTACACCAGTGATTTTGCACATTTTAGTCACATCCTGCACACTTAACATGATCACAGGCCACCGTTTTCAAAACAAGCTACTGTGTTTTAGTTTTCAGGGTGTTTTCATTTCCTGATAATCAGTTTTACATCAATTTCAACACAAAGTGACAATTAAATAGATGGAAATCTACAGTTTCCTGGAAATACAACCTAAAAAAAACACAACACCTTTGAAACACACATTTGAAAGTGGTCTGCAAAAATAAAATCTAATGTGCAAAAACACTGGTATGGTCCTTTAAGCGCTTCGTGCCTACAGGTTCACACGTTTCAGTGAACCGCTGCTGTAAATGTACCGTTATGTAACTGTTAAAGTGCAGACAAACGTTTTGTTTTTTCATTCAAACCTACAATTTCTCATTTCCCTACTGTCAGACATCTTTAACATAACTTCATTTTCAATCCAAGTATCAAACATCTTTGGAAAATATTCAGTGGGCTTCGGACATGAGAAGGATTCAGCGTGATTACCATCTGATCAATAAAACACAACAACAACAACAACAAAAAAACATTTTCTCTCTTCGCAGCAGCGTTTTGTGACGTTTTAGCCTCTTGATTCCAGTGCGTTGACATGAGTCAGTATACAGTATTGTGACTTCAAAAACCAGTAACGACGACGACAAAATCAAAGCGACCAATTAGTTTCCTTTCAGTCCTGATACACTGATGAATGTGCTGCCACTGATTAGCTTGACGTGTGCGTCTCAGAAGCATGAAGACTTCACTTAGAAGAACCAAAGTGTGGATTCAGACAGTTTAGACGAACACTGTGTGCACCTACAGTATCATGACAAGGCTCCACAGTGAAACCAGTGTCCCTGTAACGGTTCAAATATTTCATTATTTTCAGTGTAATTTTCTTTAAACTGGAAAAGAGAGTGATATTATCATTTATAAACACAAAGATATGCAAACTGTATGAGTGTAATATTCAAATCAAACAAAATGTTCGGATGGCTGCACTTTTACATCGATTTCCCCGAATTTTAGCCCGACACAATTTGTTTTTACAAACTTTAGAGTTAAATTGAAAATGCAGGTCTGTGAGTTTGAGTTTGTAACCATGGGCCGACTTTGTGAGGTTAAAGAGGTTTGTTTCATATCCAGGTTTTTCTACACATCCAACATTACTAACTTCTTGGAGAGACGTCGCTTCGTGCAGCCAACCGTCCTCACACACAGAAACACACTATCTGAGCGAGAGCCTCCTCCAGTGGCTGCTCGGAGGTACGACAGCCGCTCTTCAGGCTTCATTTAAGGGACTTTGTGTGAACACTTTCCTCTGTTTTACTTGGTTAAAGTCGTATTATGCCCACTGAAATGTTGCTGATAGAAGTTTGACGCATTCAGAAAGTGGAGGATGATTTGGTTTTGCTCCTGAACATGATAAAAAGAACACAAAGTGTGGCTGAAATGAAGCATCGAAACCAGGATCAGCTGATGTAACACCGTAAGACTGTATATAAGAAGCGGACGTTCCTTAAATAATGAATGGAAGTCTATGAGAAAATGAGCCGCTTCATTTATCAGCTCAGTGAACGTTTTCCTGATTAGTTTCTGGTCTCAGTCGCTAGTTTACTTCTTCAACACAGCAGGATGTTCATTTAGTAAATTATGGTCCCATTTAGAGGAAAATGGACCATAAACAGGTTATTCTTTAGGGCGGGACTACCTGGAGGGCTGTCTTTGCGGAATGAGCCTCGCATCTGGCTCCAAAAAACCAAGATGGCGGCGCCCACAAAGCCAGACTCAAGGCTTCAAAGCGGTAGTCCACCTCTTATGTACAGTCTGTGGATAATAAACAGTTTCACACCTGCAGCTCCAGTCCGCCCTGGGCCTCCCATTAGCATGAAAATAGCTCGGTAAGGTTTGCGGTTACACTGTAGAGATGCTCTTGAGCGCCACCTACAGGCGAGGCTTGTAACAGCTTCAGCAGTGTTGACTCTAGCAGTTTATTTTATAGAGCTGCTGTTTGTTTTACAGGCGTTCTCACTGGACAGTTTGTCTTCCTGTCTGGCCCTGTGCAGTGATCCTGTTTCAGAGAGATGTCGTTTCAACCGTATCTTCATTTCGGAGGCGTTGTTGAACTGAGCTGAACTTTTAGGACTAAATCAGAGAAGTTAAGAGTCACGAGTGTCAGCTTAGATCATCAACATGTCTACATGTCTACATGCTGAAGTCTAAAGTTACGGTCCAGACGCACGACGCGCTTCACATGTAACAGACGTAAAGTTCGACGGTACCCGCTGACACAGTGCTTCACTCACTGTTTCATGAGTTTCCAGAAGTAAATTGGCAGGAATGTGTGAAAATTAAAGTAAATAAAGTGTGTCAATACATCACAAAGTCACATGCCTCAGCCCCTCACACACACACACACTTATACAGTACAGACACACACATATGCACACACAGATCCCACACCCGGCAGCACCTTCATACAAACAGACACCCACAGCCATCTGTAACCCCGTGTGAACCAGAGCCCGTCCTGTTCCCAGGCTTCACCGGTCTGCAGCGTCCTCACTGTGAGCGTGCAGCAGCCGCTGTTAAATATTACCCCGATGGCATCGATAGCGTTGGACGGGCCTCCCCTCCTTTCTCTTCCCAAGTGCGACTGCTGCCGTGAGACCGTCACAGTTTGGTGAGCACAGCCTCCAGTTGGCTGCCGGTCGCCCGCAGACCTCAGGACACCACAGGAGTCATGTCCCATAGCTGCAGGTACACACGGGACGTAATCAGGTGGAATCATAACTACAGACATTTAGTTTACACACAGAGGAGAAATTAAAGCTTCTCGATCAACGCCTGCACCAACAAAAACACTTGAAAGATGTCGGTAACTTCTTTTAAATCACTTCTTAAAGCCATTTTTACAGACTCACTTTTACATGATGTCGTCTTTTTCACGTCTCTTTATGTCTTTTTTTACTCTGTGTTGGTTTCTATCTTTTATTTCCTGTTGTTTGTACTATTTTATATTTGTATGTATTTGTATTTTTGAAATGTTTTCACTGTTTCTCTTCTCTCTACTGTTTTATCCTCTTGTTTCAAACTCATTTTATTGCTTTTGTTCAGCACTCTGCCGTCATATCCCTCCTAGTATCCTGTTCTGCTGTCTGTCAAAGCACTTTGTAAACTGTCTGCTATACAAATAGTGTCCACATGTATCAGCAGGTTGAATTAAAGACATTTTAAGACTTTTTAATCCCCGTTTCATTAACTTTAAGACCAATAAAAACAAACTTCAAATGTGAAAATGGTCGTACAAATGCACACGTTGTGACTTCAAAAGAACAAGTTGGACAAAATGACAATAACTTGTTCAGTTAAAGAACATTTGCTACAATATCTTTATCAATATGAAAATAATATATTTGCCCTTAAGTATATTAATCACTACTTACAGCCAGTCGCAGGTGTTACATGATCAGTGTAACAGGATGACATGTGAAGCCATCTTAAGAGTGGAAGACTTTCCCAAACACAATTTAAGACTATTTAATATTGTTTATGACCTTTTATGTGAATTTAAGACATTTTAAGGACCTGCGGCCAACCTGATAAAGATAGTAGTATTATTATTTGTTGTGGCAGTACGAATATTAAGTGTCAGTTTGGAGCAGCCGGGATCAATTTGGGAGTAAATTAGATTAGAAATAAATGAATACATAAAATGTTCAAACTAAACCAGGACAACAAACCTCCTCTTCCTCTCAGAGTCACAAACTCCCCCTGCTATATGTTACTATGTGTGCACGTCTTATCTGAGACTCATGAATACAACAGATATTGTTTGTGCCCATCCAGACCTTGATAACCTTGTCGGTGCCAGAGGTGAGCAGATTTCCAGTGGTGGGCTCATAGTGCATGTAAACAATGCTGTGCTTGCTGTCGTGGAAGGTGGCCGTGGGCGCTCGGCTGGAGGACACAAAGGGAACACCGGTTACTTTACCGCATGAGCTCTCCAGAAAGCCGAGAGCACAAAGGGTCAGTACATGACAACAACAGAGGCCGATTGTTACTCACTCCTCGTCGGTGATGGACTCGTGGCAGCTGTCGCACACGCGCACCTCGAACTCGAAGCCCATGAGGGGGATGGTGGAGCGTTTGGACGAACACTTGCCGCACACCGCCTGGCCACACTTCCTGCAGTGGTGCTGAGGAACACACACTCATTAGCAACACTCTCGTTTCTTACCACTCTTGGCTATGTGGTCCTGAGTCAAGTCCCAAGTCAAAAAACCAACAAGTCCAAGTCCTGAACTTTATTATCTGGATTCATGAGATCACCGTCACACTAGAGTCCCTCTCGCCAGGCTCCAAGGACCAATCGGCGCTAAGCTACAGGCCGTTTTAGGTGTGATGACCTAAAAAAAGTTAGCTCTGGTGCTGCTAAAGCGTCAGAATGACACCTGTGCCTGTGTCAGGTGGTGACAGACAGGTGCGTCATCCAGTTACAAGTTCAATTTTTGAACATGCTGCCTCTTTACATGAGGAGAAGGACGCGACCCGACCCCAGATAACTGGAACATAATGGTGGATGGATGAACGGATGGATGCCCCTTTACAAACAGTTTCCATGGACGACTTCTCAGACAAATAATATGTCGGGATAATAATTTTGTGTCCTAAACTAGTCTTTACAGACTCTTCACCACATTTAACATCATTTGAATGTCTCCTGTTTATTCCTTTCACACAGTCACAGTCATTTGCTGCAGTCTGTTCTCTGTTGACGGCACAACGTGTCCATCTGATCACCTGACGTATCATCTGCTGTGTGTCTGCTGGTCTGATCCAACGGCAACAAACACTTTTTCCTCCTGGCTGCACTTGGCTGCTGATTGGCTGCTGTCGGACTGATTCAAAGCATGTTTCTTGTCGAGAGTTAATAATAACTTTTTATGGCACCATTGTTTCGTCCTTGGGCTTGGGGAGGATATTCAAGTCGCTTCAAGTCAAAAGTCCCGAGCCTCGGTGGTAAACTTGTCAAGTGGAAAATAGCAAAGCAACCCTGAAGACTTGTGAATGATCTTGAGATATTGTTTATGTGAGTGTTTAAGACCATGTTTCCAATTGACTTAGCAATAAAAAGATGGTCTCCACCTCCTACAAGATTGCTGTGCAGTAAAAAAAAGGTTATTACTGTATCCATGAACTGTGACACAGATGAAATGAGCGACCACAACAGAAAGCTGATCCGGAGAATGAGGCCACAGGATGCCTTTACTGTAGCAGGAGTGAAGAGGGGCTGCATGCTTCAGGGAACGTTGTTTGGGATGTTTACAATACTGATGAAGGAATGTGATTGTACGGTACCTGTCGCAGTCCAATCTTCTTACTGTCCCACATCTGTTTGAAGTTCCAGAAGAAAGGCTGCTCACACTTCTGGCAGGAGTCGCTGTCCAACCACTCTGGGGTCTAGCAAGCACACAGTCTGTACATTATACATGTTTCCTGGTTCCTTAGGTTTATAACAGCGATGGCTCACGTTGAGAGAGTTTAAAGGGTTATTGCTCATTTTCAATTAGTCAATATCATTATCATAGCATCACATTACTCTGCAGATACAGAATTACAATAAGATGCATGTAAAATACACCAATAATAATTTAGAGAACAATTATCTTAATAAAAATGGGTACAGCGCTGTAAAAGTTTTATGTGTCATTGGATGAGAAAGTCGAGACAACGGCTCTGTATTCGGTTTATTTACAAATCACTTCTTGGTAAACTTCCTGAGTATCTCACGTCTTTTCAACTATAAAATAATTTTCACAGACTCAAGACTATCTGGTCCTCGAAAATCACGAACTCACAACTCATTTGTTTTCTTACCACAGTGCTATATTTGCAATATCCTGTGCAATATACACACATATATATTTTTTTTTATCTGTATGTATTTTTATATTTGTTATATCCCGTGTTTCTGCACCTTTTCTGTCTCCTCTGTTGCTGTAACAAGTGAATTTCTCCGGTGTGGGATAAATAAAGTCTCTCTTATCTCTTATCTCACTACTGAGACTGTTAAACTGGTTTTTAAATATCACGCCCCACACAATCTGCAGAGGCTCGTCAAACTAGACGAGCTAATCCTGATCGGAGTGAATTAACTTGTTTAATATGAACTGATGTTGTCCCTGATGTCGATGTCCTTTGGCCTGTTTGTTGTAGATAAATGCTGATGTTAAGTGTAACTTTCTCGTGTTTTCATTGATGTAGAAAAGTCCTGTAATCAGGGCGCCCTTGAAAAAGAGAGCTTGGTCTCAGGTGCCTTCCCTGTTTAAGAGCAGCTTAGAATAATCATTTTCAGGAGGTGGTGCTGTACGAGAGTTTCCCCTCAGCTAAGCGGACATTTTGGTGCAAGGAGGACACATTTAGCAGGTTTTATGAGAAGTGTAGTGCATCACGCACACAGCACATACTGGGCACGTCACACAAACAAACAATCAAGGGAAACCTCAAACACAATTGAGAATCGGGGCCATAAAATAGCGATTGAGACACAACTGAGCGACGCTGGTGGAGAATAAAAGTGACGCTGGGTAAATAAAGAAGCAATCAAGTCCTAACTAACTGTGTGGAGACTGGCAGGGCACAGGGGGATAGGAGACTGGAGCTAGACTGTGTGTGCGTTTGCAAGAGCGAAAATCAAAGAGCAGTCTGCTAATCTAGTGGCTTTTCATGGATCTCCTGAGGAACTGTATTCTACAGTAGGACGGAGAGCAAACATCAGTAGTTCATCTAACACACTGGTCTGTGTCTCATTATGTCCATGACCCATTCCCATATTTCTCTCCACCATGTGTCACAGTTCAGTCTGCTGATCACAGTCTGCTGCTTCCTCCTCCTCCTCCTCCTCCTCCTCCTCCTCCTCCTCCTCTCTCTCTCACCTCTTGTCGCGTTACGTCCATGTTCCAGATGACGATGCCTCCATCTGAGCTGCAGGAGATGAGCTGACGAGTGTGTGAGGCGTAGCACAGGCCCTGGACCTTGTCACTGTAGAGAATAAACACACACACACACGGGACAACAAATGAAGGAAGCGCTGAATTAAAAAGAACAGAGCAGAGGCGAAGGTGTCCTGGCATGTTAACATGGACTGGTTTTTGCTGTGTCTTCTTACAACTATGCCAGAAAACAGTTGTGTCGCATTAAAATCCATCTTTTCCTTTCTTTTTTTATTTTAATTTAGACAGACAGATGGGCCCTTTTCAAACGTCGCTGCCTTTAAACATACGTCTCGTTAAAAATAGTTTAACAGGCTGGTCTCATGTCTCAGAAATTAGCACCCAATTCACTCTCATGGAGAAGTCACAGCGGCAGTTTCACGAAGTCACACCTGTAATATTTCTGTAACACTTTCGCTACTAACGATTAGGTTTCATAATCAGTTGATGATGAAAAAAAAGATCAAGATTTTCATTCATTTTCATCATTATTTTCTGCATTAATCGACTCATCGCTTGATCTATAAAATGTCAGAAAATTGTGAGAAAAGTTTTTCACAAATTCCTAAAATCTAAAGTGACGTCTTAAGAATCACTGTTTTTAGTCCAAAACCCAGACATTTTTAATTTATAATGTTAGAAAACAGAGAAGAACAGAAAATCCTAACATTCAAAGAAGGCAGTACAAGAAAAACATTAGTATCTCTTGTTATGTTTATTCAACCTTGTGCCTTTCCATTAATCTGATGACGTCGAGATCGTCTTTGCAGCTTTCACAGGACGTTACTCTGGAGTGGGTCTGCAACTAATGACTGCTTTCATTGTCAAGTAATCCACTGATTATTTTCTTGATTGAACAAACAGTTGTTTGGTCTGTAACATGTAAGAAAATGGTGATGTGGTTCTTCTTTTGTCCACAAAACAAAGATATTCAGTTTACAGTCATAGACGAGTAAAAATAAACAGAAAATATTCTGATTCGAGAAGCTTTTTGACTTTTTTTCTTAAGAAATTAAGAGATTAAAACATTGATCGTAATCAAAATAGTTAGCAATTAATATAACAGCTGAAAACTACCATATTTACCGGACTATTTCAAAATCTTTCTGTGTAAATATCTCATTTCACAACGTATATATCTGCTGCGGCTCATATATGTAAAAATATTTTTTTCTTTTAAAATTTAGTGGGTGCGCCTTATATTCCAATGCGCTCTATAGTCCGGTAAATACGGTAATCAACTAATCATTGCAGCTCTACTCTGAGGGTTATTTAAGCACAAGGCCAGTGTGTAAAATTACAAGGAGCATGTCTTTCATAATTCCACAGCAGCGCTTTGGGTTTGCTACAAAAACAAATGACAACACATTCACATTAAAACACTAAAATGGTACAGTATAAATAACTTGGTGATACCACAGGAGAAAAAACAAACAAACAGATAATTTAGCTAAATTGCGACAGACACATTCAAGAGTGGATGTTTGTGAGTCTTACTTGTGTCCTTGCAGTTCGATGGCAGTGCCTTTGCGCCCTCCGATGTCCCACATGATGATGGAGTGGTCTGAGCTGCCGGAGAACAGCACCCTCTGGACCGGGTCCCAACACAGCGCCGTCACGTTACCTGGGGCAAAGTATAAAACACACACACACACACACACACAGAGAAGGACAAATAATGTGAGTGAAACACATCAGCACAAAGTCACACACACACGGTCTATTAACGAGGACAAACATCGGGCCAAGGCCACCAGTGCACTAAATATCATCACAGCTCTGAGCAAGAGTTTTAAAGCTGTTTATTATTAATCCAAATCGATGAATTTAGGAACTCCTCGGGGCCGTCATGCTCTAGTTCTCACAACGCTTCTTTATTTTAGTTTAAAAGCTATTATTTCTTTTGCAACTGGTTTTTTTTTGTGTGATGAGCCTACAAGCTAATCTGTAGGACTGGTAGTGTTGATATAAGTGACTGCTTGGAAATATCTGTTTGCATCTTGTTCCATGTTATGATGTTTTAGAAAGCGCTCAGTGCTGAGCCGTCACCTGAATGTGACAAAAATGCTTTGTAGCTGACCCTGAACTCATCTTCAAACCAGTTTGGATGTCTCTTTATCCCTTAACTCCAACCACCAAGTCCTATTTAAGACAATATAAAATACATTTTTCACTGCCTCCTTTGTTGAAGCAGATTCCACAATGAGAGCCGCAAAAAGATTTTTCTTGAACGTTCAAGACCCCCAGGAACTTAAAGCTCTTCAAATCACTTCTTAACTGGATAAATAAATCCACAACCTGCCTGAGGACAACACAGATTCACAGGGGCTGTCTAGCATCGACTATGATGTGAATTTAATGCAGCTCCTGCATGAACCTTGGTGGTTTGTGTGAGAGTCCTCTAAATATTACAGAAATCGTTTAAGCTTGAAGATGTAGTTTTTTCTTCTTCCCGACAAAAACATTCCTGCAAAAAGTTGTCATTATTTAACTACTGGGTGTTATTTACTGTTATTTTCTTATTTGTAAAGCCGTGTCTGGCAGTTTTATAGATAAACATGATTAATTAATGTCTCTGTGATCTGCATTAAGTAACAGCTTCTCTTTCTCTCATATTAAAGAGGCACAGGACAAAAGAACAGTTGTTCATTCACACAAATTAATATTTGTAAGGGCTGTGCAAAAATTATCTGAGCTTAGAGACGTAGCTGCATCTGAACAAATGTAATAAGAACATGCATGTTTTTTTTTTCCTATCATGTTGTAGCTCAGAGTTCTTGATTAAAAGAACAAGTGCTCAGGTTATAAAATGCCTGAAAATAATGAAAAACGTCCATAACAATATAGTAGAACGTCTTGAAATGTTCAAACCCAAAGACAATGATGGAGAGAATCAACAAACTGTGTGTGAGGTGTACCTGTGTGTCCCTTGAAGGTGGTGACCAGGCTGCAGCTGTCCTGCTCCAGCTTCAGGATGGTCACCTGACCCGACTGGTCCCCTACGAAGGCGTGTCTCGTCTCCACATCAAACCTGGGATGAGATTAAGGTCAAAGCAGCAGAAAACGACGTCCTGCTGGGAAACTACTACTAATAATAATAATAATACTAGTTATTTGGATATTTATCTGTTCCTGGTCCCAAAAACATGACGAAATAAGAAAAACAAAACAACCCCGCTGCAGTTTCAATGTAACATTAGGCAGCAAACGAATTGCAGTGTGTCAGTGAATGACTCTTGGCTCTTTCTCCGGCCATTTAGTCACAGTCCTCTGACCTCGTTAAGTCACAACAGACCAGAATCATTACAGCACTGTCCACATTGTAGAGGGAACAAACACTGACTGCTAAGAACAACCAAGTACCCACATGAAATACTTTAAAAAAAAACTGTCTGAGTTTTTATTGTTTTCTATCTGGGAACCCGTGAGAACAGATTAGACGATTTACAAGTGAAAAGACGTGTGAAGATCTCGACCAGTGGCTCCTCTCTCTCCTCCCCAATCCACTGCGACATTTCATTAAGTTAACATCATCAGAAATGTTCCCTAAGCTACCAAAATAAAACACACACCGATAATGAACCAGAAGGTTTTCTAGACAGCCATATTTTCCAGGCCTTGGTTTTAAATGACCCATTTACTCGGTCAGTCTTCCATCTTTTATATTACATCCCATTTTGCTGTCTGAATATTTGAATATCTTTCACTTTAACTTCACAGCACCAAGCTGCTCATAAATCGGAGCCAGTGCAGCCCTTGTTCTCACACCATAAGTCACTCCAAACAATAAGTTTAACTGCCACTGCTTGGGGTTTCTTCTCCGCGGACACATTATAAAATCTTATGGCACGAACAGCATAAGTCTTGTAATACAGCCGTGCTCGTCTCGCCGTGGTACCCACACAGGTTACCGTGTAGAGGCTAGCGGGATCCCAGCAGTCTAATGACCTCATGGCAGGCTCATTGGTATGGATCAGTGTCGCTGCTGAGCACTCACAGCCTTTCATCTGGCCATTACAGAAACCTACTCAGACCGTTTCCTTGACAACTGCATGACTGATGCCTATTGTTAGCCACTACCATTAGTGCAAACTAACTGGGAGGTAATCTCTGTCTTATGTTGCTGCAGCCTTAAAATAGACCGTGTTGCCATAATAAAAAGGCAGATTAGAGATTTTAGAAAAGTCCAAAGCACCAAAGATGGGTCATCACCTCCCACTTAGTAGCATCCACTCCATTTAGCAGGATGTGTAGCTGTCAGGGTCACTGAGCGCACTCTAGGGGCCAAGTAGCCGACAAATCCAGACAACAAACAGACCGGGATGGGAGGTGGGAGGTGGGAGGTGGAGGGGGCATTAAAGGATACTGTAGTCCTGTAACCCAGGCGGCGGTGCGATGCGTCCCCAGCTGCTGGCCACTCTCTGAGCAGTGCCAGGTGAAGTTTTTGTCCTGGCCGGTGCTCAGAAGCCACTCCATCTCCAGCACAAACAGCACCACTGTCACTCTGCCCTGATGGGCTGCAGGGACACACAGAAATACAACACATGAGATCCACTTTCACACTCTTTAATCTCAGCGCAGGGGTCCAGACATCTTGGATTGGATGGTGTCAACACTTTGAAAGCTGCATATGATCAACACATTTAGTGTGCAGAGGCTGCACAGAAAGCAGAGAGATGGTGCTACACTACAGAATAATGATGGATGCATTGCCGGCTTCTTTCTGGAAAGATCTAACCAACAAAGAGAAAGTTGCCTGACACTGATGCAGCGATCTACACAGTACACACAGCCACACGCGATACAGGTGTACGTCTTCTCATACAATCAGAGACACGTGTATGATGGTTTTGATGCATTCATCTCAATGCAATCACCGTTTCTAAGGCCTGCATGTGCATTCATACCATAAAAACATCTACTGTAGTCGAGGCTGTGGAGCAGGCGTGTGGAGATCGATCAGCGGGGCTCTGCTCCAGTTATTTCTGAGTGAGTTACACTCAAAAGAAAGCTGTGAACTATGACAAACACTCCTCAGGCTGCTGCAGAGTTTTCCAAGCCTTAAGTACACAGAGCTGAGCAGACTTTATTACCTGTGAATCATCCTGGAGCTGCCACAGCAATAATACTTACATATATAGTAATAAATCATAATACGGTCCAGAGTTTTTTAAGAGAATTGCAGAATCTGAGCTCTTGCTCTTTAATATATGTTTTAAAGCCATGAGCGTAGTGAGGGTCAAGGAACAGGTCTGTTATTAAAGATATTTAAAAGATAAGCTTGATGTTACTACATCACCAGGTGTCTGAAGGTATCAGTTACATTATTGATTTTAGTGTACAAAGAAACTATTCACGATGCAGGCAGGGGCAGTTCCTGGTTTGTATTTCTTTTGTATAAAGAGAGGTAATTGCAAGTTGAAGTATGAGTGGAATTTTGTTTTGATATTAGCATCTTTCTCAGTTTGTCCCAATCAGGCATTTACAAATCCTGCACACAGCAGCTTTAAGACCTTACATATGTACTTTTTCTGTTACTTTCAGGTAAATAACTGCCACAAACGTGTAATATATACAGTAAACTGCAAAGGTTTTAGGCAGGTATGGAGGAAATGCTGTAAAATAAGAATGTTTTGAGTGAGCAAATAATAAAAGAAGTAAAATCCATATCAAATCAATGTTTGTTGTGACCACCCTTTGCCTTCAAAGCAGCATCAATAGTTCTAGGTTCAGTCGGGGATTTGGTAGGATCACAGTCAGGTGTGTGATTAACCAGTTTTACCAAACAGGTGCTGATGATCATCAGTTTCAAATGTAGGTTGAATTCATTAACTGGGACAGAAACAGCTGCAGGAGGCTTAAAACTGGGTGAGGAAAAGCCAAACTCAACAAGCAACAAGACACGAGGTGGTTATACTACCTTAAAAACAGATAGCTGGCAGGCAGGCATGCCCTCCAGTTATATGCTGTCCATTTCTTTGTGCTTTTGGCTCTCCTCCACATGTGATATTAATTGACTCACACACACATCCACGCCCACACACACACACACTCACGCACGCACACGTACACACTTCCTGTCTCACCCTGGTAGGTGCGTGCTGGGGTCATCTTATTGTAATCTTCTGACAGGATGAACTCCTGGAAGACAGGAAGTGGAGATAAGTGTCCACACGAGTGTCTCGGGTTTCCAAATAATGCAACAAATTGCGTTAGTGATAAATTTCAGTGTGCACATAGAACACTTGAACGTTACACAAGCATTTGAAAAGTCTCACAGAAGTCACACAGGAAGATAAAAACTCACCACCTTTGTTTTCTAAAAATGCAAATGCAAATTATTTAAGAAAAAAAAGCTGCAGGTCTGTGCAGTGGCCAGTGAAAAGGAAAATAGCTCTTTCCCCTGAGGCCACCACCAATAAAAAAAGAAGAACCGTTATGTTTCTGTCTGACAGACTGTGCCGGATCAGCTTGTTCCAAAACAATCGACTCCCACAGTGAAATTCTCAATTAACAAAACAAAAAACTGGACGATAAAAACATGCTAGACTGTACGACCTGGTACAGTACAGGCCAGCGTGGTGCAGTACAACCTGTGTCAGAGTTTGTGGAAGAATAAAACGTCTGACTAGTGACCACTAGAGGCTGCAGTGTCCACTCTGCTGTTATTCTGCTGTTTATTGAGGTTTGAGGGTAATCAGGAAGGGAAATTGACAGTAAATCCAAAATAAATGAGTTCTCAGTCTAGGATGTAAGACTGCTCCTTAGTAAATAAATCTAAGAAATTACATTAAGAAATATCTTTCAAATGTAACAGTGGCTCTGAGGAGAATTAAACAGAACAGATCTGCCAGTCAGGGTTTGGTCATTCTTGCTGGAAAATAATAAAAAAACAAAATGTGGAAAGGAAAGCTCGTGGTATCATCCTCTAAGTGAATATCCACAGTCAGGGCACCAGTTTTTAAATAGTTTGTCAAGTTTATGTGGATCAAGGGGGAAATTTGAGCCAACATTGCTGCAGGAGGGGCTCACTGAAAGCATAAGGAAATATCACCTGGGGACCATGAATATAATAGTGCATTTTAAGGCATCCTGGCTAAAACGCTGGATAAACAAATGTGCTGACTAACAACAGCGCCCTTCTGCCCACGTGCTAGTGGGGCAGAATTACTCGGAAACATTACCAGAGCAGAGAAAGATTGTAATTTAGAGGCTGGAAATCAGCCACTATGAAATTAAGGATCAGTAAGTATCTGACCTAATACCAAGTAAACCACAATGTGTTCCACTCTGAAGATGATGGAGACAACATTCAGATGTTTTCCAACACAAGAGATCACAGTGACCTGACACAGCTCTCATTCCAGTTGAATAAACAAACCCACCAGAAACATTCCTGTTGCACTGGAGCAGTCAACAGTTTCACCAAAATACATGCAATTAGAGCTGCAGAACTGACATAACTGACAGAAATGCAGGTGATGACTACTGAAACAGTGAGAAAAGTAAACAGTGAGGAAAACAAGGGAAGGCCGGGGGGGGGGGTTGTTGTATATAGGGAAGGACATCGGTGCTTAAACTTACACAAATACTTCCAGTATCCATCCCCAGGGACAGCCTCCTGGTCTCTGGGTTAAAGGACATACAGGAGCACGACGCTGGAGACACAAAGACAAGCAAGAACAACCGTGAACACTCCTCCTGCCTGTGTGTGTGGGCATGTTATCGTCATTTTGGGAAAACTTTTCCGTCTAGATTGCAATTTTTTTATGGGAATTTGTATTGTTTTATGATTTCTGGTCTGTTGTGGCACAAGTCTCAGCATTATTGTGCTCGTATGCTTTTGAAAGCCAGTAATCCAGTGTTTCCAGATCCACTGCCCTGCATGTTTTAGATGTTTCCCTGCTCCAACACACCTGATTCAGATGATCAGCTCATCATCAAGCTCTGCAGGACCTGATAACAACCTAATCATTTAAATCAGGAGTGTTGGGGCAGGAAAACAGGCTCACAGGACCAAGATTTGGAAACACAGCAATAGTGATTGGAGAACGTTGGCAGTGAAACAACCAACAACACTTAAGTGTTACACATGAACACTCATACTCATTCCCTGGTTAATTTGTGACTCTTAACTGTCTGTAGGTGTGAATGGGAGAGTGAATGATTGTCTGACTGACTGGCGACCTGTCCAGGGTGGACATGAACTAATATTGTTGTTTAAACTGTATTTTTTGCATTGCCACATTTAAATATACTGGAATAGCAGCAAAAAAATGCCAACTTTCAGCAGCTCCAGGTCAAAAACATCAGAATCAGAAAATAAATGCAGCTGAAATACTCAACCAGTTGCCCTGCAGATACCAAATTTGCAAGCCTTAAGGTCCAAGGTCAATTTATTTGTCATTCTATGAGGATTGCACAGTGAAATGCGAGTTATAGACTCATGCTACACAAGGAAAACTATTGTTTATGGTGAAGTGCAGAGGATACTGATGACAAGCTGACACTGTTGTTTTTTTGGAAGATACAGTGTGAGCCGGTACGAGTCTCTAGAGAGCGTCCTTTCTGCTGAAATCCTGTTTGGATGATTGAGTGTGGTGAAAATAACCCCCAGATGCATATACTGCAGATAATTTAGACGTTTCTGAGCACTTTGGATAACAGTTGGCTGTTGCAATTTCCTGGACATGGCTGAGGGTTAGGACACAAAAAACCCTCAAAAAATGCAAAAGTGCCTTAAAATCCTCTTACTTAGTGAAGAACTAGATCACGTTTCCATTCAGGAAGGACTTCTCTCTACTTCTGTTATCCAATTTTAGTCAAAATAAGATGAACTACATCTGTAAATCCTGGAAGTAGTGGTTATTATTTTATCTTTGGCACACCAATACTCAGATCCTCTATCAGTAAACTACAGTGTTTAACATTACGCAGCCTCCAGTGCTGCTATTGTAAGCTACAGATCTTGCTGATGGTAGCACGGGATTTCCTTCTGTTGCACAACTGGAGAGAAACAAGGACAAAGAGTGTCACCGACATGCAGCACTGCAGCACCGAGGAGAGGAGAGTGAACGATCTTACGGGAGCTCAGACACCGAATCTAATTTCAGGAGCAATTGAACTCTTTTATGTCATTCTGAGGAGCCGAGTCCGATTCATTTATTATGCCGGTCGTGACGAGGAGGAGACACTCGCACATGATGACAGCAAACACGGAGGATGAGCAGGAGTGAGCAACAGACCTGCTCCAAGAAGTGCATGTTATCTGTGCGACTTTGATTACTGAAGTTACACACTCATACATATTCATGGATTATTTGATTACACTGAACACGACAATCATTCATCTTATAAAAACGCAGTCATAGCCTCGAGGCCATGAAACAAAAAGTAAAAAATCTACACATACGCACACACAGGCGAGAGAGAAAGCAAGAATACTTACACGTCATTGTGTGGTAGACGCTGGGCCAGTACTGCCCGCTGTCCCTCTTCAACCACACCCGAATCGTCCTGTGGGGTGAAACCATGTCGCTTTAACAGAATATTTATAGCACTATAAGTGATAATTTAGTAATAACTCCTGGGAAGATAATGGGAAAAGGTAGCTAGCCAACATTTACAAGGTCAAAATCCACCTCTAAGATGTGATGGGTTCATCGTGGGACAGTTCTGTGTGCAAAGATCTGAAATTGACCGTTGAAAGGTCACAACCTCTTTGAACTGGACAACCCCTGAGTGGCTGGCAGACCTCATTTTATAGCTGATCACACCATCATCTGAACATACTGAACAAAAGCTTGCTGGGAAAATAAAGGTGGGCTTGTGTTGCGAATGTATGCACACATGAAATCATTTGTTGTTGTGAAGCTTTGGCTTTTTAAAAAAAAAGGGACAGATCAGTGATGGACAATGCTGCTCACTTCCCAGCTCGGCCGGAAATTATCTCCACATTTCTGTGAAATATGTGACTGTACTTCCATCACTGATCACAAAGCTTTACCAGCCTTTTCAGAATTAGAAAATTAGGTTTATTGCTAAGGAATTTACCTTCATATATTGGTGCATAATCAAGAAACATGAATATAACATTTTAAATATCCAAATATAGATATTTATAATAGAAAATATGGGAAATATAATAATAGGGAAAATACATTGTATATTTTTTTCAATGGAAGAGCAACATAAGCTATAATATACATTCAATAGCCTGATTTTGCACATTTAACTCAAACACAGACTGAGTTAGACATCGAAGAACTGGAGCCTCCCAAACGTTGTGTTTCCTTGGTCGAGGACAAACTTTTCAAGATTTCACTGCCACCGAGAAGGATACTGGCCTGCTGTCAAATCCCGTCTGTGTTGACGCAGGAGCAACATGGGAGGACGCACAGTCGGAGCTTATTGAATTACAATGTGATGATACTGTAGCTGGCACCCGCAGCTCTACAGGGGTGTGGAAAATTCCAGGTCTCCCCAGACGAGGTGCTGTGCCAAAATGATGCTCACTTTATTTGGCTTATTCTACAAACAAATGGCACCAAACATTTTCATATTTCGGGACACTGAACAAGAGCAAAGAGGAGTCTAAGACGACTGTGATGTGGTGTATTTACACCTGACCTGCACACCTCCTCACTCCATCGCTGTCCCCACTAGCAGAGATATTTACTGCTGAGTGAAATTGAATAGTGATCAAATTAAGACTCGGTCATCAAGAAACACTAAAGGTCTCATAGGCATCGACTAGGGCCTTTTCTCCACATGGACACTGGCACGAAAACAACTTGAACAGCCTTGTTTTGACACCTCAGCCTGCTAAGAAGATGCATTATCATCTATTTAGTTCATATTTTCAAACTAAAATCATCTTTCCTGAAATGCATCAGCACTGTAACAAGTCATATATGGATCCTGAATCAGCTCTATGGGTCACACAATAATAAATTGACAAACATAACTAGAAACAAAGGCAGCTGATATTGCACAGGTGTTGCAAAGAGGACATGCAAAGACTCTCACTCATCCTCAAGCCATTGCACATGCTAATAGACTAAACACACACACACACACACACACACACACATTGGGAGAACGAGGGTGGAAATTGCATTACTTATTCTGACTAGTGAATCTAACACTGTAACGCAGCAGCCCTGCAAAACCCGTCAGAGCCACCAACAGAGGCTCAGAGAGACTCTGTTGTCCCTGAATTGGCTCATTTCGTGGTAGCTAGCTAGCTAGCTAGCTAACGTTAGCCGCTGTGTTCAAAGAGCACACTGTGGTTAACTAGCATGTAATGTAATGAGCTCAAATGGCGGAGTCAGCTGACTTCTTTTATGGTAATTTTACGGCTGTTTTTAGTTTTTCCTGTGACCATAAACAAACAGAAATGGTGAAGCCTGGACGGGGGCTCGAGCTCAGCCGAGCGGGGACGCTGTTGTGTTTAGAGGGGAGGGGGAAACAAGGCAGGTGTCGGTTGTGAAGTGAGACTTGGAGGTAAAAGCGTGTGGTCAGAGCTCACCTGTCCTCAGACACGCTGATGACACCGTCTTCCTTGGGGATGATGACCGCCGTGCTCACCACATCTTGGAAAGCCTCGATCTTGCTCAGCAGACACGGCTTCCGAGCCTGCGGTTGGGGCTGAATTTCGGCCGCCATGGGTTGGTGGTGCGCAAACCTCCGTCTACGGTTCTGGCTTCGGGAAACATTACCCAGCCCCGGTCCGACCGCACAGCCTCGGCTAAAGCCAGCTCACACGGTGTTGTGACGGCTGGAGGAGCCGCTGCCAGTCAGCTGACAACACAGACCCACACGGGCACCAACTTCCGCTCGATAAAATAAGACTTCCTGTCAACGTCTTTCAATTACATTTTCAAAATAAAAGCACCATCTCTGAAAGAAACTTTTTTTTTTTTTTTACCCCCAATAAATCTTTATCAAATTTTTTATACAACATTTGATATTTAAAATGTGATACAGATTTCTTATGGAAAGATGACTATTTTCATATTTTTATACACACAAATCAAAGTATATGTATTTTCATAATAAGTTTATTTCTTATACGAATGCCCTCAAAACCATGAAAAATAAAAAAGTAATGAATTGAACTTTATTTTTAGTCCAATAGAAGAACATGATTTACAAGAGTTGCCCCACCCCTTTATTTTTTTCTTCTTTTTCTACTTTAATGTTATTTCAGTTTATTTTCTGCTTTGATTAGTGTTTTTTATGCACCCGATCCTATTGGTCTGATGCAAAGATCTTAAAACCATGATGTTAATACATGAGGAATTACTAAATAAAACAAGTGTGATGCAGAATAATATCAAATTCAAGTATAAATGGGTTGTACGGTGCAATTAATAACTTTATTCAAAAGGTACTCCAGTGTCTTGGTGTTGCACTACCATGAAGTTGGAGAGAACAGCAGCAGTTTATTGGTGCAGCAGACGCTGAAATATCCTGACTTTTAGTCCCAAGTAGGAGTAAAGTCCCCAGGGCACTGGATCTTACATTTCAAATAATTAAACTTTATAGCTTTCATCATACCCTCCCTATCTAGAAAATTCTCCACACCCTCTGTTTGTAACTCAGGCTTCCTGTTAGAAATTTAAAGCCTCTAAACCCAAGCTGACCCTGATGATATCATCAGTTTTAGTGTTTGTTTTTTTTTCACACTTAGAGACCCACCCATCCACCAAAGCATTATACAGCTGTTCTGACAGGCTGAGTAGAAATAACCATGACGGGTGAACTGAAGTAGTGTAAAATCAGTGCACTGCCCTTGTAATTGTCAATAAATCATCCCCTAATTCTTTATAGATGTAAAAAAAAAAAAGAAAAGTAACATTTATAACTGCACTGTCAGTTTATTAAATTCACTACTTTTCATTAAGAACCTTAACTGCTGACCTGATGAGTTACTAGAAAGTCAGATTATCATGACACTTAGTTAATATATTTCTATTATTTAGAACGTGAGTAATCCATGTGGTTTACCAACATTTGATTTTACAGGTATATCTAATTAAAACAGGATGACACTGATGCATGAGAGTCTTTATTCAAACAACACAATGAGAACTTTCTCACTTGAAAACTGAATGAAAAGAACTCCAGACCACGAACATTTCACCTCTACTGTACTGTTCTTTTCAATTTTACTATTCTAGTGTTGATGGAGGATTTACAGCCGAACTCAGTATATAAGTTGCTGTAACTGTCCAGCCCCCGACTTATTTTAGGTATTTAATGTACTGAATGTGAAACATGGAGCCTCTGATTTTAAAGTGCTTTAATGTTGAAGAAAAACATCCTGATACTTTATCTTTTTATGGGGGTTATTCTTTGTAGCTTTACAGTTTCACTGAAGAGCCTAACACAGTAATCAAGGCTCTCTCACATCAAAACATCCCACTTCTGGTTCTGACTTTCATAGTAAAACTCTCACTGACAAACATGTTTTTCAGATGTTTTTGATCCAAGTAAAGTACTTTTATGTAAAGTAAAGAGTTAATACACATCATCTGTGGTGATGTTAAACACAACATTGTGGAAGTGAACTGTGAAAGCACCCAAAACGCCTCCAGGACCTCTTATAGGCTGCCTACAAAAAGTCATAAAACCTCAAACAATCATTTCCGGTCACCTTTCGAGTGGACTTCAAAATAATGGTCTAGTGAGATAAGAAAAAGTAACCCACACTGTGTGAAACATTATGAGTTTTTCAAGCTCATTATTTCTGGACCAACTATAGTAGAACATAGTAATTAAGAACACAAATCTTACATTTATAACATGCCCAAGCATTTGAAACTAGTGCAGCTTGAAAAAACTGACAATATGAAAAAAATGAAAATGATAAATTTTAGTTAATTATAAATAAATAACAACAGGTGGGGATATCTTGTAGTTAAAAATCAAGGTAAATCTAATCAAGGTGAGTTGTGAATCCCTGTGGTGATTCACAGATAATCTGCAAACTAATGCCACAATGTTAAAAAAAAAAAAAAACATTAGAAGTAAGACTAGAAGTATTATCAGCAAAATAAAATAAAATGTAAAAGAATAAATAATAATAAAAATAAATAGATTATATATATATATATATATTACTGTTTATATTATATTATTAAAGCAGCACCTGTTACAGTTGCCTACCCAACTATTTTGCTGTTGGGTAGTTTAACCTAAATCACATGTTATAAGATGTGTTTTTAATGTTAAATCTTTAACTGCAAACCACTGTCACATAATTGAAGTGGAGTGAAAATACAATATCTCCTCTTAAAGTAAATAAGTCAGAGGATTATAAAGTAAAACTTAAGTACCTCATATTTGTGTTCAAGTAAAACACTTGGGTGCTTCATTACTTTACGTCCCACCACTGGCCCTCAATGTTTACCATACGATCAGCTGTGAGTGTAAATGCAAATACAACTTGTGCACAACTTTGACTAATCACACCAGCCACATAAATCATTTTATTTTGAAAAACCTGTCAGTGACATACCGGAAAGCGTCCTCTGTGAGTGTGTGTGTGTGTGTGAGTGTGTGTGTGTGTGTGTGTGTGTGCTGCTTCAGAGAACTCTGCCAAACAAGAAGCTATAGACCTTCCTCCTCTCTTCTATCGCCTGCCACCGGATGGTTTCCTCTTATTTTTGCGGAAGTGATGATATTTTCCAAGGAGCTATATTATGTAAATTACATTGCACAATGGAGCACGTCTATCTGAGTGTCATGTGGCCTTAGGAGTTGACTCTAATCAGTCAGGATGTTGTGCAGCCTGTTGGAGACCAATTGCTTTGATTATTTAGTGCGTAGTAAATTAGTTGAGACATAATGTCCCACATGTTTGTGCAAAGCCAAAACTGATGTAGGAAGCAAACTCAGAGGTCTGCCTCCAACAATACTTCAATAAATCTCACTTTTTCGACTAACACACTTTATTATTTGGTGGTTTTAAACAAGTGTGCAGCTTATGGGAAAAAGACAACAACAACAACAAAAAAAAAAGTATAGCCATTTTAGAGCTGCAGGGTGTGTGACTGCGTGCGTGCGCATGTCAATCCCTTGCAGGGACTGTTCAGCTAAACCTGTCCTCCTGCAGATAGGGCTCTCTTTATTTGGTCAGCACATGAAAACCAAGTCACCGAGTAGCTCATGAGCATTCCTGGGTTGTTATTTCGCTGCTTTTTTGTCCTGCATTGTCTGTCTTTGCCTTCAGTTTCCTCTAGTCTTCAGGGGTTGTCTTTCACAGTAGCCCACGCCCGTGCATAGGATGAAATGTTGATTATGTAACCAGCCCTCAGAGGTGCACACTCCTCAATTTAAAAAAAAACAACCAAACTACAGCATAAATCTCCTCAAAATAAGGCCGAGACGCCACATATATTGCATTCTTTAACACATAATGCATGTACTGAATATTTTCCTCGCATTCCTGCCTCTCAGGCGAGCGAGCATGCGCAGAAGCGCTCGGCTTTGGCCTAATTTGGATATGGTAATGAGGCGCCGCGGACGGCCAATCGGGGGCGCGTATCCGGACACGTGACGCTGAAAGACCGCTCAGGGGGCGGGGCCAAGCGCGGAGCTTAGCTTAAAACCAGTGGCGAAGACACAGCGCATTCAGTGTAGGGAGAAGCAGGGACTCACTATGAGGGGGAACTTTGTTACTATGAAACTTAGGAATATTTGCAAAATATTGTAAAAATTATCAAAATCCCTCGTGAATCCATAACCTGCCCCTAGGGTTTGAGGTTTTTAGTCTAGTTCGCCCGGAAAGGGCTTCTACACTCACTATTCTTACACTTTTTTTGAAAGAATGTGTGAGACAGACAGTTAGCCAGCCAGCTAGCTAGCTAGCTGAGAGGTGATACAGGCGGCAGGAGAACAAAAGATTTTTTTTTTGCGTTTTGGCCGGTTGTACTGACACCAAGTCCATGCAGAACGTGTCATTACCATCACAATGCCCGTTTTACTTTTTCTGATAGACACGTCCGCTTCAATGAACCAGCGCACCCATCTGGGCACTACCTATCTGGACATAGCAAAAGGCGCTGTTGAGACTTTTATGAAGGTACTGTAACCACGGGACACATTCATATTGGGAGATCCCGAGCGGGGACTGCGGTTCAGATCATCATTGTGCTGTCAAACCTGAATTATCGATAACCGTGAATGATTCTCTACTATTTCCACAGCTCAGAGGGAGAGATCCGGCCAGCCGAGGGGACCGGTATATGTTGGTAAATTTTGAAGACGTTCCGTTCGGGATAAAGGTAGAGTTT
This sequence comes from Pempheris klunzingeri, assembly GCF_042242105.1. Lineage (NCBI taxonomy): Eukaryota > Metazoa > Chordata > Actinopteri > Acropomatiformes > Pempheridae > Pempheris > Pempheris klunzingeri. The sequence continues at coordinate 23,988,450 of NC_092021.1, forward strand.
GTTTTCGGCTCATGTCCAAAAGCTTTACATTGCGCAGATTGACTTGTCCGCCACCATCCATCGCTGCACCACGTTGTGATCACTACATCAATTGTTGTGTAGAGAGAGAGAGAGAAAAAAAAATCCTCAGGAGGAGCTTTCATACCCCCTTTTAAAACATGGCCGACATTTTGTTTCAATGTGAGCAGCAAGGAACTCTGGGTGTTATTTATACAGCGGGGTGATATCTGAGGTGGGAGGAGGGGGAGAGGAGAGGAGAGGAGAGGGAGGGAGACACACAGGACAGCTTACTTTTTTACTTGTTTAGACCAAATTGGCACTTTTGCTCTCACATTGTGACTTTTTTTTAAAAAAAAAAATTAAATGTGAGCTCTTGTGCAGCCTCCTGTCTGCAGCAGAGCTGTCAGGTGACTGTATGATGCAGAAGAAGCGACCTATATATTTATATTTATATAAAAATATGTTTGTAGAATAATAATAAAACAAAAACAAACATGGTGGTGGCAGCAGTAGTTGCCGAGGAGCTTTATGTTTTATGTTATTAATCAAATGGGTGTTTTTTTTTGTTTTTTTGTTTTTTTGGTTGTTGTTTTTGTTTGTTTGTGTTTTTGAATGAAAGGCTGGATGGAAAGAGAGCCACGCCACCTTCATGACAGAGCTGAGGAACCTCCAAGCAACGGGACTCACATCAATTGGCCAGTCCTTGAGGACCGCTTTTGATTTACTCAATCTCAATAGATTAGTGACTGGGATAGACAACTATGGGCAGGTATGTATCACTGAAGAAGCAGAGAGGAAGTCTGGTTTATAAAGTGCTATGACAAGGTGCTATATGCCACCCCGACCCCCACAGACCCCCTTCACCCACTCCCCGCCTCCCTTCCCCTTATCCCCAGTCTTACAAGCATCAACCACCTGCATACTGTGACCCCACACACTTTCAGTCATGTGCTCATGACACAAACATAACAGTAACAAAACCCCAAACCAGAAGAAAAAAAAAAAACAGGAACAACTTATTTTATTTTTCTCCACTTGGTTGTAGGTTACCGCCACCGTGCTCTGAATCAGGGTTAGCTTCATGCTAAGATTCAACATTGTAAACTAGCTTTGAAACATTAACTCCTAGAAGTGCATGATGTGTTTTTAAGATGTGAGGATCCCTTACAGAGGGATCAACGGTTAACCTTCCGTCAGGCACACCTGCCGTCAACTAACACACCCTCGTAGAGCAAATCTGGTGTAAATCCTGCTTTTTACAAGTGTTATAATGTTCAGTTTTGTTGAATTCACCCGAAGGCTCCCGCTGGAGGTTGTGCCGAATTGCACCGAGTTATCCTGAGAGGTGTTTCTAACATCTCGTCTGCTGTCATTGGCATAAACGAGGTGAGCGAAAGAGAGCGGCTTGTGAAGGAGCCATAAAGGTGCAACAACGGCTCGAACAGAAACTGAACTTTACAACCTTCATAAAGGTGTGATTTATTACTGGGCTGTTGTTACGGGCTGCATACTTTCTTTCTAAGTAGACCCTAAAAAAATAGTCACCGAGTGTAGCTTGGCAGATGACCTTTTTTTAGTCTCTCTATGATGACGTGCGCCTTCATCAGTGTGTTTTCAAGCTTTATGCAGAAAAACTAGAGTTTGTATTGTGTTACTGATGCTGAGGCTTAGACAGATTTGTAAAGTTCTGCAGGTGGAGTTGTTTTTTTTTTTTTTATTCAACACCAAACTGGGATTTATTTCACGAGGAAGTCTTTGGAATGATTTAAATATTGTGCTCACAGCATCGTGACTGCTTGCTTACAGCGCAGGCGAAGCTCTCTTTCGACCAGAAGCCGTAGATGTTACGTCCATTTTGTTGCACAACTCCCGTTTTTTTTTAAATTTGTGAATCTGAAACGAGTCTCTCTTCCAGCTGAACAGCCCAGTTGGCCGTCGTTCACAGCTGGAAGCGCATTCACATGAAATTAACCGGGGAACGAATGTGGCCAACAAATATTCATCGAGCCCGCAAAGTCTGTAACTACTTCAATATTACTGGCCCAGCTCCAAATAAGTGCCGCCTAATGACCTCACCAGTTCGAGTCTGTGTGGTCGAGTTTCCAGCTTAGGGAGGTAGTAGTTGAAACTAAAGCAGCGTGAGAGAGGGTACGATAGAGAGTGTGAGGTCGTCTGAGCAGTTTTAGAGCAACTGCTCTCATGACTTATCTGCAACAGATGTCAAAGTCTTGTTTCATCATGCCCCACACCGTGTAGTGTAACACAACATGACCACAGCGGCTATTATTCTCATTTAGTCTCATTAGAAGGAAAGAACAACAGAAAGCGTCGCCCTGTGAGGTTATCTCGTCTGCCGTCTCCTGTCTGGAAATGAGTTGCAGTTTTAGAGTAGTTGTTACCAACGTGAGCTTAAAAGTCAAGTCCTCCGTACCCCAGTTTGACAGCTAGAAGGGTCTGCACGCTTGTTGATAGAGAATCTGGACGCCTGCTTTCCAATGTGGAGGTAAGTCAGGAGGATGGGAGCAGCAGTGAATATTTAACTAGCACTTCCTCACTAACAAATGGAAGATCCCTGCCGTCCGCGGTAACCCTTACATACAGCATGCATTATGCATGTCAGACACTCGCCGTCGGGCCGGCAGACTCCACACGGACACAGACGTACCTGTGAACACACACACACAAACACACACATGCTGAGGTCAAGGTCACTGCGCCCTGCACCGCTCGCCGCTGACCTCTAATGATCAGTTATATTTATAATTTAATGACCAGTTCTCTCCTCTGTGCCGCTTCAGCACAGAAAAGGAGGCCAGTTTCAAAATAGCCGTCACACTCCCCTCCATCCCCGTCTGACTGAGAGATAACTGATGCTGCATTTACTAGTAACTTGCTACGGTTGTACCACAAGAAGGTGTAACGGTTCATGTGAAAGTGCTGCAGCTAACAATTATGTGCATTATTGATTTAAATAATTCCCTTATTACTCAATTATTTAAAAAAAATCAATTAATCCCGTAGTCTTTTATATAATATTCAGAGATAACAGAAAATGCTCAGTATGGCATCTTCATGTTGTTTTGCAACAGCAAATCCTCACATTTCAGAAGCTAGAGGCAGTAAATGTTTGGCATTATTGATTGACAGCTGACTTAAGCAATGAGTTTATGGAAAAATAATAATTTAACCACGTTGGAGTCACTTGTCTTGTTAGCTGTTTTCTGTTGTCGTATTTTTCTTTGCTTTTTTTTTTTTTCCCCAAGTGAAGTGGAACAAATGAACTTCTGAGCAGTTTTTCTGGTTTTGAGAGAAAGAGTCACGTGCAGTATGTGTCAGGAAACACTGAGTGTGTCGTCCTATCAGCACCGATAGCTGTGGATTAAAGCAGGACGTGGGGTGCAGGTGTTGGAGATGAACCTAATTACCTCTGAACTTATCTGAAACCTTTTCAGGTGCGTCTCTTTTCTCTGAGCAGTCGGTGACAAAGGTTTCATCGGTGCTCTGATGTCTACAAACACTTTTTTTTGTCTCACTTTGCTTCTGCAGCTGTGAATCAAAGCCAAACCAAAGTGATGCCGTAGCTTGTGGCCCGTTGGCTGTGTGTCCCGAATAATAACTCGATACCGATTTTAATTCAAAAAGTAGAGCCGGCTTTGATTTTTTTTTTTTTTTTCATCCTGGTGCTTGTAAGTGCTCAAGGTGTGAGATGTTCAGTGGCGTTAGTGAGCTGGAGAGGGAGAGGAGAAAGTGCAGTAAGGCTTGTGGGGGAGTTAATACTGCCCTGCAGTGCTTCTCTCTACAGTAACAAAGAGCCCTCCAGGTTGCCAGGCATCTGAGATGACTCTCCCCTGGGAGATGAAGAGGAGTGTGGAGGTATAGAGGGAGCCAGCCAGCGGGTAATCCTGACACTGATCAGTTTCATTAGGAGAGCAATGAAAGAGCAAGAGGAAAGAGGAAAGGAGGAGAGTGAGGAAATGATATGACCGGTGATGTCTGGCCTTGAGTTAACATGTCAGCGGGGGTGATAAACAGGGCTCTAATGGACGGCCGTGGGTCTGGCCCTGCGTTAGCAGACCAGAGATCCTGCTGCTCCACATGGACTTGGCAGGAGCTGACTACATAGGCGACCTTTCTATGAAGTGATTGGGGAAGCAATTACCAGTCATTTTCATCATTGCTCTGTTTCCTCTGGGCTGTTTGTGAAACCTACAGTCATGTAGGTGGAGTGCAAACCGAACGGGTCCACGTCCATTAATAACTGAACCTCCATCAGACGGCTGTCGCGGAGGCTCTGTGTGACTCTGCGCTCTGAGCTCCAACTTGCTGACTGTTTGCTGACAGGACCCGTCGGGCCGGGCTGAGGTTTTACACCGTTAACTCCCACAGTTATTCTTTGGCCTCTGTGGAGATCCCACAGGGCTGATGCATAGTGATAAATGCAGCGCTGCTCCAGTTTCATTTTATCAGTGTGGAGTGCCTGTGTCGTGAAATACTGTGAGGTCTAGCAGAAAAGAGGCCTCTGACTGATCCTCAGGTAATGTTCTCTGCCATGGTGGAGGATAGAGGGAACATGTATTACAGATCTCTGATGTCGGCTGTAATCGGACTGTTTCCTGTTGAGTTAAGGTTGTTTTTTTGTGCACACACACTTAGAATAGACCCCCTGTAAGTTATCTATATCAATGATATGTTATCTGCACTCATTTATGCCTCTTTCAAGCACCATAAATACAAAGCTGCTAGATTCCATTATGGATTTTGCTCCTTTGCTCTTTTTTTTTTTTGATGTTTTGCTTTTGTCTGCTCTTTAGGTTTAGTTTTAAAATGGCAAATATGTCCTTTTTTATGTCTTTTCATGCAGGGAAGGAATCCCTTCTTCCTCGAACCCGCCATCATAATCACCATCAGTGACGGCAACAAGTTGACCAGCAGCAGCGGAGTCCAAGACGAGGTCAGCACCAGAGCCGAGGGGTCCCGGCCAACCAGGAGCGCTTCCTGCTTGGTTGGACGACACCTCAGGAGCCATACAGACCATGTTCACTTCAACACAAGCATCTCTTACTGCACCTAACTCTTCCCTATTATCTGTCACTACGGAGGCTAAAATTAAACTCACAGAAAAGCTCTGATTACAGAGTATTTATACAGTTACAGTAAGAATCATCCCATGACTGTAAAGCAGAGCAGTCGAACTATTCTGTCCACTCAGTGTTACTGTAAGTTAAATATATAAACTTAGATATCTTTACCTTTATAAGACAGACAGAAACTATTTATTATAATTATTTTCTCAGTTAAGTGTCCAAAATGTGTAAAGAAAGCAGCCCAGCTTGACAAACTCAAGTTACTTGTTTTATGTAACTGAAAGATTTTTAATTTATTATTGAATAAGGCAAAGAAAAACAGCAAATATTCAAACCTTCTGGGATTTTTACTGATGTGACTTAAACAGTAGTTTTTAATCACTGATTATTTTCCCTCATGTTGGACTGATCGATCCAGATGTTGGGTGTAACTAGTGTAAAAAGGCCCATCATATGCTGTCATCCATGTTGAGTGTTGGTGCTGCTGCTCCCTGTGAGATGGAGACGACTCTATTAAGCCTTGTGGTCAGTTTTGTAGCCTGAGAAGCAAAAACTCGTGGAGGTCAAACACACACAGTTACATCCTTGATTCTGCAGACACGGTCTAATTTATGGCCTCTGTGATAATTCCAGGTTTGTACTTGATCAGACTGGGCACAAGTTACCAAGTGACATCTGGTGGGGAAGTTTGACTCAAACGGCAGCTCTTGTGTATTTAAAAGTCTGGTGCTGCCTAAGAAATGCATTAGAAACTCTTATCTGTGTTTGCTGAGCGTCGTGACGGAGGGAGGCCTGTTACTGTGAAGGGGTGATGCATCGACTCTGTGAAATCTTTCAATAGCACTTCAGCTCGCACTGGTTGCCCGCCCCATGTCTGTGTGACAATCCAGACAGGGATTCACTCTTCTGTGAGGCTCTAAATAGTTTCATATTGTAAAAGTAATTTTGTTCTGGATATAATGGTTCTTGATGGAAGGTCAGCTGAAAAATAGTTCATAGATAAAGTAACCGAATGGGAATGTGGACAGTGGAGTGAATCACATACCTGATAAATAGAGGCACATCATCAGTATTCCCATTTAAAACTAGATACCCAGGTCAGTCACAGCAGTCTGTCATCTCTCAGTGTGTGTATATATATCATCACATTGTCCAACCCTAAGAAACACTCGCACATTGTCTCTACTTATGATCCATGATTCATTTTGTCATTGACCGTCCGTCTGTCTCCTCCACCGTCCAGCTCCACCTGCCTCTGACCACCCCGCTACCGGGTAGCGAGTTGACCAAGGAGCCTTTCCGCTGGGACCAGCGTCTGTTCGCTTTGGTGCTGCGCATCCCAGGCAACGCCTCGGTGGAGCCCGAACCCCTCGGTGGCGTCCCGCCTGACGATTCCCCCATCACCCCCATGTGTGAAGTCACTGGAGGTAGGCAGGCTGAGCGCAAGCTGGTGTTTGGTTAATGTCATGTTACGGCCTGGGATGATCTGGAGTCACACTTTGGGCTTCAAATATTTGTCAGAAAACCTGCGTTATGAACTAAAGGAGTGGAGTTTGAAGGGTTGGGAAGATTACAAGACACAACAAACTGATATAAATCAGATCCACTATACATTTTCCATGAAATTCAGTCTAAAAATTAATAAAACTACTTCACATAATTTACATAAATGTAGATTTAGAGCCCTCAGTGCCTGCAGCATTTATACATTATTAATTGTGTATTCATAAATGAAGGTAGGACTACCTCTTAACTTGTTTTCTAAGTGTTGCAGACAGCTGGCTAATGTCTTGTTGTTCACAAACTACTGTAATGAAGTTATTTTGCACAGCCAGTTATTTGCAAATGGATGTCATCGTGACCTTATTTTGGGAAAACATTATAGACCTGTTCCTCCTGGGAGTGACACAAACCTAATTTCCACAGCAGAGCCCAGTGGAACGTGCTGGGACAAGCTCAAAGTATTTTTAACACCAGATCAAAATAGCTGTTTGTTAAATGCATTCCTGCGCACAGCTGATGATTCATCTCCGTCAATACAAAGAAACGGGAGAATAATGGCTCTTTTTTAATTAAAGAAGGGGGGGGGGGGCATGTCTTGGCAGCTGCTTCTCTCTCGGGTCGGCCCTGAGCTCCGTCTCAGCACCGCCTTGCTCAACACCCAGAGATACTTGTGTTTACAGGTTCGCCTGTTGGGAGGTGAACAACACAGCAGTGCTCTCGCTTTAACCACTGAGCAGCCGTGGAGCTCGTCGTCGTCGTCGGGGGGGTTAAGTGCTCTGCTCAGGTGCACTTCAGGAGTAATTGTTGATTAAGGTGTTAGAAAGCCCATATTTTCCCACCTGGTCCAAAATTGGAAACCCTGTCTTCTCTTACTCACACACCTGTCAAGATACTCTCCGGCCAGTGATTTCAATGTGTAATCCCCCCCCCCCTGTAGAATAAGCCCGCCCCTGGCTGTCTACCTACCAGTTTTAAAGAACATCCACTTATAGAGGTAGACTTTTATCCCTCCTGTCTCCAGTCCTCATGCTGCCTGGTTGTGGAAGCAGCTGGCAGGAGGAACAGACTAGAATGATGCTGATGGCAGGTTAAGATTAACACACACACACACACACACACACACACAGAGAGAGAGAGAGAGCAGGGCACACCAAAGCTCTGTGTAGCAGTCAGTGGTGCTGAATGCAGAACATGACACAGCTCCATTGTCAGTGACAGTCTACAGTACATGCTGCCTGTCCATTACTGCTGATGGCAGACCTGACACAAAGCCACAGCCTATTGAAATGAGTGAGTGAATGGGTGCATAACGAGGTCATTAGAGGTGAAGCTGGAGGCAGTAAATGGCCAGAAGGCTGAATTAGACTAATCAGTTGTAGCTTTGTAAGACTTGCATGTCTGATTCATGGTCTTTACTCGTGTGACCTTTTTTAATGTCCACTGACTGATGCTGTGACAAATAAACTGAAGCAGATTCGGAGCTTTAGAGCTGCATTTCATGTTAGCGCTCCTAACATCTAGTTAGTTTGAAGGTTCAGGGCCTTCATTCGGATAAATACAGCTGTAAATGGAGAGCACTTGAAAATGCATTGTACCTGTAGTGAGGCAAGGCAGTGTTTTTAAATGCAGGAGTTCTTTACTTCTTAATAGTATCACATGCTTTTACCCTGGAGTATTTTCAGGGTTTGGAGATAAATTCATTATCAGGATCGAGCGCTGAAAGCTGGCACCGCTTTGGCTCTGAATTTATCCTTTTAAACTTCAAATATAATTTCTTTTTATTCTAAAAATAAAAGTAGCTATCTTACTTTTTTAGAAAAAAGAAAAACACCCATTTTGTCCACTGTGTAGTAACTTAATTTCCACAATAAAGACATTTTCTGCACCATTTCTGACGAATACACGCAGTCTGCATGTTACATTTCATGCAAATGTTACACACATTTACTGAGTAAAGGCAAAGATGCAAAGATCAAGCTTGGGATTTTGAAGAATTCACATTATTCAGTGAATTATTGAACTTTTTACCCAGTACTACTAAATGGAGAATGTGCACCCTGTCTTTAAAACTTGAGTTCTTATCTTTGAGTGTTAAATCTTAGTTAAATCTCTAAGATATTTAATTATTTTGTTACTTAAACCTGCTATAATCGACATGGTCTACATTCACTATGATTAACTCTGACTGCTTCACTAAAAGTGGTCTCTTATTGTGACAAACCCGCAGAGAGTTCATCACCCATATCTGTAGTGGCTTCTTTTAGCTCGGTGTTTTTGTTTTTATGGCTCGTTTACTGTGTGATTCAGCCTTAACCCCGTTTCAGCAGCAGCAGGCTGCTGTTTTCAGCAAAACGAGCTCTGGTGACCCCGCTGTGCATTACCTGCTCAGCACCAAACGGCAGACGTGAAGAAAGTGGAGCGTTCAGCAGCTAAAGAGCCAGATATTCTCTTCAGGTGTTTCAGATGAATGATATATGTTTCTGCAGGTCTGATGGAAATGTTAACACTCTAACACACTTGCAAGAACAACTTTAACTCTGATGACATGTTGAAAATGTCTTTTCAGCTTGTTCTGCTGCCCTCTAGTGGCCCAAAACATGAATGAATCCTCCTGGAATCTGCAGAAAGCTAAACCTAAATAGATGTTAAAGCATTCAGCGTGGATTCAATGTTTAATTCACATTCAGCTAAAAGCCCCTGAAGTGTACAAGGGCACCTCCACCTATGGTTTGTGTCTGTGTGCTGCAGGACGCTCCTACAGTGTGTTCTCTCAGCGGATGTTGAATCAGTGTTTGGAGTCTCTGGTGCAGAAAATCCAGAGTGGAGTGGTGATAAACTTTGAGAAGACCGGGCCCGACCCTCCTCCTTTAGAGGGTAAGAGACAAAGACATTTAATCCTGACTTTACTGGGTTTTTTTTTTGCACTGCATGTGTTTGATTAGAAGAGGATCTCTTTGCTGTCTCCACGTTTTATTTTCTTAATCCTCTCTAAGCTTTTCCTCACTATTGTTCATAAACAGCTGCTGGATGTCGCCGTTAAAACCCCCAACTTCATATTTTAACTTCCCGCGTACTGTTCCAGTTCATTAAAGTCGTTTTATGTTTTCATAGCTCTCAAAACGCCTCCTTGTCTTTAACTGCTGACGGTTGTTTTACCTGTGAAATCCGTTTCATCTGCGTTGCATGTTTCTGTCCAGATGCTCCACCTGAGGCGGTGAAGTCCGGTCCACAGCCTTGGCATTGTTGTCACAAGCTCATCTATGTACGGCCCAACCCCAAAACCGGCGTCCCCATCGGCCACTGGCCCATCCCCGAGGCCTTCTGGCCGGACCAGAACTCCCCGACGCTGGTGAGAAGCAAAATGAAATGGATCATTCACTATTCATCACTCCTGCTCCTTTCATTCACATCTTCTACATTCATGACTTAAGTCCAAGAGCAACAGCAGAATAATGTTCTATAAAACATGACAAAGATTCACTATAATAAAGTTAATGATGCTAAAACAAGAGATCAATATGTGAATCACCACTGAATCAGTTGTATAATTGGAGGCCAAATATCAGCTGGTAAATATTGATAAACCAATAATAGTCCCATCCTGAGTTCAGATGATCAGACGCAGACAGACTAAAAGGTGTTTTATTGATGATGATGATGATTATTTACCCGTCCACAGCCCCCCCGCTCGGCCCACCCCCACGTTCGGTTCTCCTGCCTGGACTCGGAGCCCATGGTGATAGACAAGGTGCCCTTCGACAAGTACGAGCTGGAGCCTTCGCCTCTCACGCAGTACATTTTGGAGAGGAAGTCCCCACACACCTGCTGGCAGGTACGACACCGTCACGATCACTCAAACAAAACACAAGGATTTCAACATCGGAGCTGAAAACCACAATGTTTTTAATGTTTGCACCTGCTGGTTTGATGATGATCTCACTAACTGCAGTGTAATAAATGGAACATCAGCTGTTTACCACCATATTTGCTGGATACGTGTGAGATTTTAGGTTTTCACCATTTCAAACCCTGAGTGTGCTCTGATATAACTCCATGCTGTCAGGATAAACTGTTCCTCTGCTGCCCCCCACTGACCAAACTCCACATTTCTTTGCCCCGTTAGTAATAAGGACTGAAAAATAATTACGTTGTCCCTTTATTTGATATTCATCCTACAATTTAGTTTCTTGCCGTCCATCCTCACGGGGCTGTTTGCCCGTCTGTGAACCTTCAGACTTATTTTTGTCTGCCCTCTACTAATGCAGGCAGTTAAACACACAAATGGAAATATTTACTTAATAGTACAAGGAGAAAAAGCACGGCTACCGTAGCTGTGTCCTACTTAGAGTGCCTGACAGAGGTTAGCCGAGGTGAAACCATTAGTTTAACAGTCACAGAGGGACTGTTGAAAGTGCAGAATCCCTTTTAAAGACACAGGTGACGCTCTGCAGTAGGTGACTGTGCTACACGCTGCTAGTGATATTAATGGACGTGGCTCAGGCCAGAGATCCTGTTGGCTGTCAAACAGCAGCTGTAGTTAACAGAAACACGTTGTGCAGGCTCGTGTGTTTCGTTTGCTAGTTGGAGGTTTTCGATGCTCAGTGAGTTTCTCTGTCTTGCAGGTGTTTGTGTGTAACAGTGCCAAGTACAGTGACCTGGGCCAACCGTTCGGCTACTTAAAGGCCAGCACGGCTCTGAACTGTGTCAACCTGTTTGTGATGCCCTACAACTACCCCGTGCTTCTGCCACTTCTGGGTAAGACGGATGGACACGAGGGCATTTTCCCTCCTCTTTACTCTTTATAGAAAGATTTATACCAGTACAACAATTTAACATCTCATGTGCAGTTTATGTTATGAGTCAGCAATAAGAAGTCACCACACACTACTCACAAAAAGTTAGGGATATTCAGCTTTCAGGTGAAATATATGGAAAATGTAAAAAGTGAATGCTACAGTGATATTATATCATGAAAGTAGGACATTTAAGTAGAAGCATGCACTGGTGATTTTATTCATCTTAAACAATTTATTTGAAGAAAATCTACCAACAGTGGAGGGTATACCACAACAAAACATTTCAGTGTCTCAATAAATTGGGACGTGGCCAAAGGACGTCCACTCCTCTCCTTTCTGTGACTCTTCCAGTCTCTGTATCACTGTTCCAACCTCCTGATGACACTCTGTGACCCTCTAAGCTCAGTGAACACCTCCGTCTGAGGACTTCCTGTTTGAAGCCTCCAGTGTTGAGGTGCTGCTGATCAACTGTTAGGTGTCGTCTTGGTCTCATGATGTCAGAATGTGAACAGCAGGATGAGGAGGACTGTTTAAATACCAATTCTACCTGAAGCAGGAAATGTATTGGTGGATTCATGGATCAAACCTGTTGTGAATGTTGCTGTGAAGCTTCTTGTTAGAGAACAGCAGCTGGTGCAGAAAGTACTGAGACACTGAACAGTTGGACATGTGCATTCAAAGGTTTAGAGAAGGTCACATTAAGTTCACCTGGAAAGGTGAGAATGCATTTTAGGTTCATCCTGAAATTTCACCTGAAAGCTGAATATCCCTAACTTTTAGTGAGGAGTGTACATCAGGGAGGCTGAAGTTATAATAAATAATGATAAAAAATAAGACAAGATAAAATGTTAAATACCTTGAAGAGCTTACAGAGATTATGTGTTAACAGCGTCCTTGTTTTTACATATAGACTTTGTATTGTTGGATATGGACAGTCAGTTTGACTTCATGCTAAGGAATCTGTGTCTGAATATAACATTTGGTCAGAATAATAAATAATAATAAATTGTATGTGGGATTCTTTCTGTCTTGTGTTTCTCTGTGACATCAATGCGTCTGGTTGTGTCCCATTATTTCAGAGCATTAGTAGTGAAGCAGTCTGAGTTCAGTGTCACTTGATGCTCTCTTGTTATTGTGTCACGCTTGTCCTCGGTATATTAAAAGTAGAACTTGTGGAACTTAAAGTTTTAAACATCTGGTTTGTTTTAGAAAGGAAATGTTGCTCATGAATGCCAGTTTTCAGTCTGTTCTCATGTGTTTTGTTTTTTTTCTTCCTCACTGCAGACGACTTGATCAAAGTGCACAAGTTCAAGCCAACCATCAAATGGCGGCAGTCCTTTGAGAACTACCTGAAGACCATGCCTCCGTATTATATTGGGGTCAGTGGACTTGCTTTAGTTCTTCAGCTCTTTGTGTGTCAATCAAACTGAAAGAAAAGAGAAGTCTATTAAAAATGCTGCACTGGTCATCTTGCTGTGCTCTTCTCACAGTCCCTGAGGAAGGCTCTGAGAATCATGGGAGCACCAAACCTGCTGGCCGACAACATGGAGTACGGCCTGAGCTACAGCGTCGTCTCCTACCTGAAGAAGCTCAGCCAGCAGGTAAGAGGACGGGAGGCAGTCTTACTACCTTTGCCCGCATGTCACAGATCGCCTGTGTGTGTGTCTGTATGTGTAATCAAGTATTGTAATTATTTATTAATTAATTAATTAATTTAACAAATCAAAGTAATGTGTGTCTATCAAAGCTGATATATTATTTATATACTTATTCTTCAGCGCCACAGAGAATAACTAGAGAATAACTAAACATCAAGACACCAAACTACAATCCACATGGGCACCGTTTTAGTTGTGGTCATTCTCACACACGCTGTCCAGCTGCTGTAGTTACACAACAGCCGAATCAGGACTGAAAACGGTCCCTGAACGCACCTTTTAGTCCTGTTTAAGAAACTTTTGATTGACTGACACAGTGTCGGCTTTGGTCTTTGTTGTCAGCAAGAACAAACGTTAAGAGTTGAAAACACGAAACAAAATGATGTACAGTCAGATTTTTATGCTTGGCTGATTCTTTGACCAGCTGTTGTTTTCTGATTTTAAAGCATAAGTGTTAGTTTTATATTCATGTTCTGAATTTATGAATTTATTTTGTTAAATTCAAGGATCTCTGTTGTCATACCAGCACACGTTTCCACATGAGAAAATTAAGCATTAGAAAATAGACAAAAGAACTAAAAAAAACAGCAACAAAAGCACCATAAAAACAAGCACAACAGTGATAAATAAGCACGTGAGCAAAATGCAGTTGGCTGGGTTATGAAGTAATGAAGAAATGAGCGGTGAGGTAGGTCTGTAGGAGGGTGGAGTGTCTGTAGTATCAGGGGGAGCTACAGAGCACCACCAGAGTCTGGAGAGAAGCTGCTCCTCACCTCCTGGTGGTCCTGCTCCGGATGCTCCGCAGGGGAGGAGGGGGTGAGGAGTGAGTGTGTAGGGTGGGTGGAGTCCTTCATGCAGCTGCTGGTGTAAAAGCATTATCAGTAAACTGAAGTAGGGAAGAAAAAAAAACCTTCACTGTAGGTAACGAAAACTCAAATGTTATATTGATCCTGGTATCAAGAAACAGCAGCCAGCTCTTCTGTACCTGCTATTTGTGTTGTGTTACACCTGGTAAGAGACTGAAAGCAGCTGCACCCAGTCGAACACTGATGTCTTGTTCCTTGTTGAGTGTTTGTCAGCTTTAAAGAAGAGAAACATGTTAACCTGGATGATGTGACTCTTCACAGGAAGAATATTTGAATGAATGCACCCAGTAAATTGACTTACTTGCTCACATTTGCAGTCAAAAATCGAGTACGACCGCCTGATCACCTCCATCGGTAAGAAGCTGCCACCAGAGGCCGGCATCAAGGTGCGTTGGCGGGGGGGAGGTTTGTCTCTGGCCCAGCGGAGGGAATTCACCCAGCAGCTGCAGAGTCTCACAGGAGAGACTCTGAGTCTGCCCTTGGAGCTCAACCCCAAAGAGTTCCAGGGCTTTCACCTGGCACTGTTCAACAAGGTACGGGTGGATTATTGTTAACGTCTCTCTAACGAAATCAAAGGTTTTCAAAGGTTTTCAAAGTCATTCAGTCATGATTACTCACTTTAACTCTGCCTGCGGCTGAGCTGAATTTACTTGATGGTGATTTTAATGTTTAAGTGGAGCAGTTACGAGTCAGAGTCTCACTGTTACTATTTTATTTTCTGCTCCCTGGCAACAATCCCCCCCTGATGTCTTTTATTGGGATGTTTTTATGTAGTTTGTTTATGTGCTTGAGGTTTTTTTTTTGAAAAATTCTCATCACTCTCAGAAAACGACCATGTTTCCTGACTTGAAGAAAAGCTGAGTTTAAACTCTCATCCGTCGCTTTACAAACCCCCCCTGTGTCTTGTGTCCTCATCAGGGCCTGAAGCCGCAGAGCTTTAGGAATCCCTACGACATTTCCCGCAGCCATCTGCTGGACCAGCTCAGCAGAATGAGAAGGAACCTGCTCAACACCAGCGTCTGTGCTGTCAGAGGGCAGGACTCAGGTAAGTCCGTTTCCCAGTGCTCAGTTATTCCTGTTACTTCCACTACGATTGACGGTCAGCCAAAAGAAACATTTCAGCAGGTTTAAGTTGCTCTTTAAGAGCAGGAAGTGTAAAACCTCCCTCCATGATGGTGAATTTCCCCGTCTCCTGTCTAGACCAGTTCCACAGCGTGCCAATAGCCCAGATGGGCAACTATCAAGACTTTCTCAAAGCTGCTCCTCAGCCTCTTCGAGACGCAGACCCGGAGCAGCCCAAACGTCTGCACACATTCGGCAACCCCTTCAAACTAGACAAGAAGGTGAGTCCCACAGAGTCACATCAACAACCCTGACAAATGAAAAAGACTTCTCGAGAAACGTGTTAAATCCACCACCTTGGTCGCGCCTCCCTCAGGGCATGATGATCGACGAGGCGGACGAGTTCGTCACCGGCCCGCAAAACAAGGGGAAGAGACCCGGAGACGGCAGCAACATGCCGGGAGGTGGACCCAAGAGACGTCGCTGCATGTCGCCTCTGCTGCGCCTGGGCCGCGCATACACGCCGCCAGTAACGCCCCCCGCCAGCCCTCGACCAACCGGTGAGATTTATATTGACGCCACGACGTGCACATAGTTAGATGTGTTTAAAATGATTCGACTGTTAGACACAGTCTCAGACACTCCTCTGTTTTCATGTCTGTTAGGCAAGAAAATGTTATGAGATATTTAAACTCTTGATGTTTTCATGTGTTTGAGAATTTGAGTCTAACATCTTACCCTGCAGACATGGACATGACTGACGGAGCTCCTGAGCCGGACCTGATCATCAACCACCTGAATCAGAACCACTACGACTCAGACAGGAGCTCGGACTCTGAGGCGGACCTTCCCTCGGGGGAAGCCGCCCACCAGGAGAACCACACGGCGGCGGGCCCCCAGGACCTCCAGCACCGGGACGAGGAGGAGAACGGGCGACCCCAGGCGGGCGAGCCGCTGCCGGGCAGCGAGGGAGGAGCGGAGATGGTGCTGATGGAGGACCAGCCGACGCGCTACCTGACACCTGCGGCTCTGAAGAAGCACATTCACAACGAGACGACGAAGGTCAACAACGAGCTGAGGGCGCTCATCACCAAGGAGATCAGAAAACCTGGCCGACGTACGTAGCCAGACATGACATGACAAACGCTGTATGAACACAAGCAGCATTTTTTACGGCAATCAAACTTTATTTTAACCTCACAAAAGTTTTTTCCTTTCTCAAAAACTACATTTGGATTTAATTCTATCCAAATCAGTGATGTAGTCTACATAATAAAGTTATGACGCATCATTCCCTTTTTTAAATACTGTATTTCTTATTTTCTGTAAAATTACAGTATAACAAGTAATCTTGTGTTAGTTCAGGTGCATATGTACATAATCAAATTCATCATAATCTAATTTCAAATGGTGACAAAAATGTGAATAATGACGGATAAATGGAAAAATACAACATCAACATAAATTTAAGGAGGGAACCTTTTACAGTTCCTACATCACTGCGTGCCTACATGGAGCTACGTCGTACTAACTAATCGTTTGTGTTTCTTTGCTGCAGTTTCTTGATCATCGATGATGTAAAGGTCAATATATTTGTGATAAACTAATATCAATTAGACTTTAGCCGACAAGCAGAGAAAAACAATCTGAAGTTATTAAGCAAAAATGTTCAGATTTCAGCTTCACTACTGTGAGGATCTTCTGTTTTTATTATTTTGATATCTTTAATATCTTGAAACAATCATTTGAAGATGTCGCCTTGGACTTGTGCTGCATTATTCTTCACTCCTTTCTGACAAAGATCACATGATTAGTTAATTAATGGCTCTATTGAACTCTAGTGAATGCGTAGAGAACTGGATTGTGGACTTCAGCTGTCCTAGAGATGCAGGAATGATTTAAAGCGATTCGCCCTCATTCACTTGCTCTTTGTTCTTCAGACTACGAGAAGATCTTCCTCCTCCTGAAGCAGATCCAGGGCACTCTGGACACCCGACTCATCTTCCTCCAAAACATCATCAAAGAGGCAGCCAGGTACGGAGTTCAGCCTTCCTCTGACGCCACAATAATGCTGCTCTTATAACATAAGATTGATTTTTATCATTTGTTCCTCGCACAGGTTCAAGAAGCGGGTTCTCATCGAGCAGCTGGAAAACTTCCTCGAAGAGATCCACAACAGATCTAATAACATGAACCACGTGGACACGCTCTGAGACCGGCTCTTTCTCAAACTGAACTTATTGACCGTGAACCCGACAACCCTCCACATCCTTCTAAAAAAAAAAAAAAAAAAAAAAAAAAAAAAAAAAAAAAACCTGCCTCCTGTGCCGGGGCCCCCACGGAGACGAGACGAGACAAGACTGCATCCAGCTCTCACACGATCACCTCCTCAGTGGACTCTTCCTTTTCTCAACATGCTGTTGGTTTGCACACAGTTTAAACTAAAGGCAGTGTTGACCCTGGAGGATGCCAGTGCTTTTTTTTTTTTCCAGATATCCAAAAGGGGAGAATTAGGAAACATTTTATCGCTACAGGCAGAAGTTTTTGGCCTGTAGAACATCAGAGCACGGTTGTTTTCCAATCTGCGAACCCGTCCTGAGTCATTCCCCTCGGTTATTCTCCTCCGCTGATAAGATTTTCTCCTTTTTTTTTTTTTTTTTTGGAACAACTAATGAGCGAAAAATCTCTCAAACGAGGAGGCGGAGTAAACAAGGGAGTGCAGGACTCTTCTGGAGAGGAACAGATGGCAGCCTGCGCCTGGATGTTATGTTCAGTCGTGTTTGATTTGTGATGATGTGACGGACCGACGGTGTAGGAAGGGTTCAGGTTGTGTGTGTGTGTGTGTGGTTGTGTGTGTGCGTTTTCAGCCAACTCAGGGTCAAATGGGATCCAGTGGAGATGCTCATGGAATACTTTTCTTCTCTCATGCCTTTTCATTCATCCTCTTCTCCCTTCTTGTTTGGTCCTCTACTTTATTTTTTTTTTTTGGGGCGTTTTTGTTCTGTGGGAGGTCGAGAGTGTGTCGTTGTGTTGAAATGTCTACACTCCTCTAACTGAAGCACTCCGCTGCTGGGCTCTTAAATGGGAAGGACTTGGCTCAACTGTATAGTTCAATTCAAATCTTGAATTTGTCAACATGTGGTTTATATACCAGACTGACGATTAATATTATCGAGTAGTAACTTTAGTGAACAATGTTCCCCTCGGCGGGGGAAAGAAACTGATCCACAGTTGGCGTCTCACGTCTGGAGACGGTAAACCTTAAACAGTGCAGGTTTTCAGCGGGATCAACACAAGGTAGAATCATTTTGAATGATGCGACATCATTGGTTACAAATGCTGAAACACAGGGACACAAAGCTCAGGAACTAACACTAATGCATCATAATCAGCAATAACATCGGAGCTACTTTTACCCCCCCCACCCCCATTTTTATCTTTTGTTTTAGCCTGAAACAGCTGATATGCAACACAAACGGTCCCCTGGAGTGTTGATGAACTGAGGTCTGGGATGCCAGCTTGTCTCAACGTGCTGGTTGCTGCCAAATAACTTAACCCGCCCCCCCCACCCCAAAAAAAAAAACTCCTCCCCGCCATGAATCTTAAACCAACTCCTTGTCACTTAACCGTGAATGCACTTGTGTAAATTTGAGAATGTTTATTTAATGTAATTTAAAAGACCTTTTGTTGCAGGAGTTTATTTCCCCCCCTCCCCTCCCCCCCAAAAACAAACCCTCATTGTTTTGTCAGGCCTGTTCAATTTTCTCAAATGTACACAAATAATCTGAATTAAGGTCTAGAGGTCAAGAGTTGATTTCTGATTCAGAGGGCAGCCCTCTTCTGTTCCCTCCATCCTTGGACAGGGACCAAAATCTGCCATACTTGTCTTTGTTTGTGAAGAGGCCGCTACCAAAAGAGTATTTTGAATACACTGTAAAGATGTAAATAACCCTAGAGTACTATTTAAAAAGAATGTTCAGTGGAAAATGGCCTTTTTGTAAGTATTTCCATGAATAAAGTTTCTATTTTACACTGTGAAGGGCCATGTAAATAAAGTGTTCTGTAAAGATGTGACTCTGCTCTTGTTTATTGGTAATCACAGCAGCGGTGCACCGGACAGAATAATAAAGGACCAAAACACCCCGAGTGTAAAAACATGTATTAAAATTTTATTTACAGACATGTACAAAAATATTGTCCCTCTTCCTGAAGTGTCCGCGGACCCTCCTGTTGGTCCACAAATAAATACCAGTAATGAAATAGGGGCAGGAGTGTGTGTGGGTGTGTGTGTGTGTGTGTGTGAGAGGTGTTTTTAAGGTATATAAGTCTCAGGGCACTTGGTCTGCTGGGTTCATCACTCGGCCCATGAACAAGATGGACCCTGAAATGGAGAACGGAGCAAAAATAAGGATCACAAATTATTAATTTAAGTCCTAAAATACACAACGTGAATACTGAACGACAGAATATCTGTAATTCTTCTAAAGATGTAGTTGTGCTTGTGGAAAAATGCTCCCTGAATCCCATGAAAAGACTACATGCCTCCGGGATCCCTGGGTAATTTTTTAGCAGGCGTTACTCAGACAGGTAATACTGCCTTTGTTGTTGCTGGGGACTATTTTCCGTGGTGGAGGAATACACCACTGAATTTATTTGGTGCTCCAGTGGAGGAGCACATCACCCAGTGCAACAGTCTACATTCATTAATGGTTTTGGTCTTTTCATGGGGTTTGTTGACACGAAGAATATCATGTTCACTACTGGCATCTTCATAAGGGCATGATTACCTGTGTTAGTTTGTCGTAGAAGAAATAAGAACGGCCGGTCCGCCTTGAAAACAGGAGCACGGGATCGTTTGAGTAGCACCATAGCTGCAAGGTTAAGATAAATACAGCATATATTTACTCACATCTCTCAACTCTTTATCCTGGTCAAAAAAATGGCTGTTTACATGTTGCATCTCGTTAATGTGACAACATTTCTATTTCTGATGCAGAGTGTTACTCACCTGTAGCAGCAGCTGCCTTCGTCCCATCTTCTGTGACTTCTATTCTCACTTCATGGAAGGCGTCAGACACATAGAGACTCTCCTCCACTGCAGAGAGAGTCAAACTGTCAGCTACAGTAATCACAGTGGGACCTGCAGCTTACGGTACGTTATCCTGTTCGTCATCTGACGTATGTTTAAAGAAGTACATGTATTAACCTGATATTCCACTGAAATCAGCTGCCGTTGGGTTGAAGGCGTCACTGATGCCCATGGCGGGAAGGACTGACTTCAGGTTGAACTTGTTCTCCATCCTGAACCTGTGGACCCACAGAAAGCTGTCGGTTCATCATCTCCACCCACGCTGACAAGAGCCTAGAAGTAATGTTCTAAAAATCATCTTCAACAGGGCTCAGGGTCCTAACCTGGGTAGGAAAACGTCCATCTTGGTTCTGCGCAGGCCGGTGTCCCAGGAGGCCACCTGGCGAGCGGTGAGCTGGGACTCGATGGAGGACAGCGGCGTCTTCCTCTCGCTGGGCAGCACCACCTGCAGGCTCAGGGAGCGGCCCAGGTACGGCAGCTCCAACACGGTGTAGCGCTGATCCAGTGCCGTCCTGAACTGACCTGCCGGGCAAAGTAACAAGTTCAGGTGAGTTTTTCCATTCATTTGTTCACTGAGGTGGATCTCTGCTTATTCTGTGAGTCTTAAACTACATGCAGTACGTTCACTTCACGGTTCAACAGCTGTGTGAATATTAGTGTGTCTCTTACCAAAGCTGACCTCTGTGGACTGATACATCATGGGCACCTTGATGGCACTCCCATCGGAGAGGATGAAGGGCAGGTTCTGGGTGTTGGTGAACAGGAACTGTTTCTGCCAGACGCCCCTGAAGGCCACCGTGTTGACCAGGGCCATCTGCAGCCGGTGGCCCCACCACACGGCGTCCGCCTGGGCCTCGCCCGAGCCCGACAGCTCTCCGCTGCTGCTGCCTGCCTGGAGGGGCCACAGCTCATCTGGGAGGTAATGAGGGAACGGCAGGGTTTAATGTAGAGGGCATCTCTGAGGAGTCAGCAGACTGTTGGCTAATGTGGTCTGATGCAAAGAGCAGCAGGGAAGCATTTGGAAATACACCTGATGGGAGTTTGAGGGGATGAAGAAAGTACTGATAGTAAAGTAAAGTATGTTTAGAGACACCTGCAGTGAACACTATGACATTTTTGTTGTGAGTAAACAGAAGTGAGTCCTCAAACATCTCAGGTACTGCTTCACTAAACGTTTCCTCTGCATGTAATCAGTTTTTTTGGACATTGATCTTTCTTTTTTCTGACTGCAGAAGTGAAAAACACTACACAAGCTTAAATAGTAAGAAACCACTGCTCTAAGAGTTCAGAGTTAGAGAAGTTAGAGCTGCGTTGATTGATTTCTGTGGTCACTAGGGGGCAGAGGATCTCCATAACAGGCTGACACACAGCCCTGAGTGACACACTGTCACTCCATGGAGCTGTGAAAGCTGACATACAGGAAACTGTTGCACATCTACACATCCAGCAGAAAGCAGGTTGTGTGCGGCGGGTTTATCAGATCTTGTTTGCTGGTAGTGAGGCTGATAAGAGCACTGAGACTGAGCCAGACGGTAAATGAGCTGTAAAACCAAAATAATCAGCTCCATGGAGCGAGGAGGGGGAATCCCCGTCATCATACACCCCCTGATTTCATTCATTTTCTATATAAAGATATGGATCAGTGGAGGTCTGACTCTTTCGTGAAGCTGTCCTGCTCACCGTGGTTGTGTCCCGCTCGCTCCAGCTGGCTGCGAGTGTGGTTGGGCTGGCTGAAGTTGGCTCGGACGACGCTGGTGTTGGCCCAGGCCGCTGCGTGCTGTGTGAACTCTGTCAGGAGCTGAACGCCGCTCTGTATTAATAATGTGCAGGTCTGCTGCAGCCACATTCCCTGGCTGGTGTTGCTTATGCCACCCTGTGAATGCAACAGGAAGTCTTGTACCTGGGCATCTGCAAGGTAGGAAGAAACAGAGGACAGGTCAGACACAGAGGTCTAAAAAATGACTCGACTCGTCTGTATAACTGAATAATCAGCACTTAAAAGGATTCAACTCAACAGCTTCCAGCTTGTTTCAGCTGCAGCGTCACTGAATTCGCAGCATTTCCCTGCAGGACTGAGCACAAACAAATGCTCGTTGATTTAATTTGGGCTTTGCTTAACACATTCTCTCAGTCTGCTGAGCGCTACAGACCACAGGGATCTTCTCAGCTGATAAACTCCTCGTATTTGTAGATAAAAATGATCCAAATCGAAGTCAAACACAGATTCTCTGCGTACAGCGGTTACTGTGAGTAGGTAGAAGCAGCCGTGGGTCCGAGGTTTCTTTTTTTTCAACTTTTTAGATGATCAGTTCATCTTTTGTGTCATTTATCAAGCAAAATGCCAAATACTTGCAGGTTACATTAACCTTAAATCTGAGAATCTTTTGCCATTTTATATCCAAAAGTAATTGTATATGTTTGAATTTTGGACTGATGGTCACACAAAACATAGATGTGCTATAGATTTTCACTACTTTCTGACATTTTAAAGACAATTTAAGAAAATAATAGCTGCAGCCTGGTGGTGTTTTAGCTCAGTTAAGTTTAAAATGAGTATGTTTAACCGGATTTGGTGGAAATATAAGATGATCATCAGTTGTCAGATCACAACGGAGGTACCAGTATCATCAATTTCCATCCCAGGCCTGACATGTGAGATCACATGTGAGATCACAAAGAAACAGCAGCTCCAGCTCTCATTTTGTTTGTAATCAAACGCACTGACCCCTCGACCCCGAGGCCGAGCTACAGGAGTGGTTAATGAGATTAGAGTTGGTGTGGAGGCAGGTATTATGGCTCCAGACACCACTGTGCTCTGCAGGGCCAACAGCAGCAGCAGCACCGCTCCACACCACCTGGTACCACCGGCACTGAGGGCCACCAACCGCCTCCGCAGCCTCGCTCTCACAGCATGAGGAGCAGCCACCTGAATACGAGCTCTGGCTCTTTAAACTCCACATGAGAAATCTGGGATGAATCCTACCGTTCACGTTGTATCCGAGTGTTCCCTCCAGCTGAGCCAGCGTGTGTCCCCTGGCACCGAGCTGCAGCAGCCCCAGAGACAAGGAGACGCTCACCGGTGACATGATCAGGTTGGAGTTGTTCTCCGTCCCGGTGAGCGTCTGGTAGAGGCCCACGGCGAACCTGGTGTGCAGCTCTCCCATGTTGTCCTGAAGGCTGCCGTCACAGCGGCTTCTCTCCACCAACCACAAGCAAACGAGTAAAGCCACCGGCAGGCGACACATGTCCTCAGTGCTGCAGGAGGGGAAGTGTCCACAGGGTGCAACGGAAAAAACTAAATCCTGTAAGCCCAAAGGAAGGAAAAGAAACGAGGTCAGTGAGGTCAACAACAGGCAACTACTGACTTCCAGTGGAGTCCTTACTAGCACTGTGATGGGTGGGGTTTGCACACTTTCTCTGCATCAGGTTATGCAGCATACATAGAAATCTGGAAATATTCCTGCTAGAAAAGTTCATTTCAACAGGATTATTGATTGGCAATATTCCAATCTTGTAATCAGGTAATGTTTCATCACCTGCAAATATCCAAACCTTTCCCAGAAACATGAGCTCGCAGATATATCATAGGAACATACATTACTCAAGTACTGTAGATTTACAGTGTACAGGGTACTTGTACTATTTAAACTCTACGCAATATACTTATATATACAATATACATATATATATATACATATATACTTATATATATACTTTTATATACTTTTAATATACTTTTTTCAACAGCTATAGTAGTTTAACAGTTTAACATAAAGTAGCTCCATCCCAATCAGCTGTTGCTTACATGTTAATGCATAATAATAATAATAATAATAATAATAATAATAATTATGAGAAGAAGTTGATAATTTAACTTTATATTGCAGGTGATACTTAATTCAAACTTCTACTTCTCTTTAATATTTTGAATGCAGCCACTATCGCCACTTTTTCCTCAGTAAATGAAAACTAAATGAGCCCTATAGACTCTCTTTACACTGACTGAGTCCTTATGAGGCTTAATGGACAGTTTTGATCTCCTCAGATGACCTGCTGATGACTCTAATGTCTTTTTTCTTGATGCACGAGCTCAGGTGAGGAGGAGACAGGTGCAGCAGCGGGTCCTACCTGCAGACAGGTGAAGAAGAGTCCGTCTGACTCCAGCTGCTGTCTCAGACCTGCACCAACCATCCAGCCCGTGCAGGGCAGCTGCGTCCTGTCCGTCCCCGGCTGTCGGTCACCGTCCCCGGTTCCTCGTCCGCGGATCGGTGCTCTGCTGTCCCCGGCTGTCAGTCTGTGCTTCGGTCCTCCGCTGCTCTTCCACTGAAGCAGGCTGCAGTCATAAGACCTTGTTTAAAGGGGAACGCTCCGCGCCGTGTTTGCGGTCTCCGTCGGCGATGTCCGTACCACTCGTCCGGGATTCCTGCCGCCCGGAGCTATAAGGAGCCAGGCGGAGGGAGGCATGTCACTGAGCAGCAAATCCCAAACCGGGCAGAGGGAAGAGAAAACACACACACACACACACACACACACACACACACACACACACACACACACACACACACGCACACACATACACACACACGCACACACATACACACACACACACACACACACACACACACACACAGCACGGCACGGCACGCGTGCAAGTTCTCTGGAAAATACATCAATAGTCTGGAAACACATTTTCACCAGGAGGAAAAAAAGAGCATTTTAGAATAATCAGGAAAGTTAGATCTGTCTGTCTATCTATGTGTCTGTCTGTCTGTCTGTCTATCTGTCTAAATATCTATCTATCTATCTGTCTATCTGTCTATCTATCTGTCTGTCTGTCTGTCTGTCTGTCTATCTATAGTATAATAATAGTATAATTTCTTGTGATGTTTTTAGGGCAATAGAGACCCTTGAAGATTTAGAAAAAACAGAAAACAGCCTAATAATTGTAGTTTGTACAAAGTATGAGAATGATATAAAGCAACAAGCAGCACAGTGTAGTAGTGGTGAGTTCAATGACCACATGCTCCTCTCCTCACACCAGAGATGGAAAACAGACCATTCGTTGACCTTTGTAGTAGCAGAAGTTCTCCCACCCTGAACAGGTCAGACTACTTCAGCAGGTAAACCTAACCTTTCCAAAAGCTCAAACGCTGGTTGATCACTGGGAAGTGTAGGATCTATGGATCTATGGATCTATGGATCTATGGATCTATGGAAAGCCCAGCAGCTCAAATACGTCACAAGCTCACAACACGTTGGCAGTGAGTTATCAGCATGTCAAACCACACCTCTAATCACCTGTCAGGTGTCTTTTACCCATTCAGTGCTGTTTGTCTCAGGTTTCTCACCCCACCCTCCCTTTCTCTTCCTCCCTATCTCATCCTACATCCAACTCAGCCATACCTGCATCTGTTTATCCTCTCTTCCCTCCTTCCTCCATCCTTTCCTATTCAACCTGGTGCATACTTCTCCTGTGTGTAGCTCTAGGTGACGTCCGGGGGCCTAAAACAAGCTCAGGTGGAGAACACACCTGAGACAGAACCCCCAAACTGAGTCTCCCCGTTCATCCATATCCATTCATCCGTCCTGAACAACATTTTGAATATTCCAAACTTTAAATTCACATGACGTTATGTTGTAGCGTGGTCCTTGCTAGTGAACGTGTTTAACATGTTGTTAGCATGTGCACCATGGGAGCTGCCATGGTTACCCCAATCATTGCAGGTGGGAGGCCGTGATGCGTTCGCGTGCTCTGGAGCCACCAGAATAACTGCTGTAAACCCTCCACCTGAGAGCGCGCCGAAGGGGGAGGATATCAGGGGAACCAGGGGACAGTGGAGGAGGAGGGCCACTCCTGGTGGAGGGACGACCTGACAGATCCACCTCCGCCCTCCTGAACCTGTCCCACGGTGATCGGATGTACAAAGTGTGGGATTTAGCCTCCACTTTGTTTGCTCTGGTCACCGTTTGTTGTTCACTTAAAGGCAGCGTCTGCAGTGTTGGAGAAACTAGTAAGAGTAGAGAGATTTTGAAAGTATCCAGATGAAAATATCCCACCTCCTCTTCTGAGGCTTTCCTCCAAAGCTACTCCCCCAAACACACGAGCACACTGCTGACTAACGTTACTGCTGCGTGATGAATCCACAGCAGTGACGAGAAGACAGGCTGCCCACTAGAGGAGATCCTGCAGTGCACAAACTAGAGAATCTCTTCCTCGTCCTTCGTCACAGTGTCTGTCGCTGAGCCGTGGCTTAAAGTTTGGCTGTTACTTTCTCTGCTGTTCTACTGCGAGCGGCTCGCTAGTGTCAGCCTTGTGAAAGACTGGGGTCATGCACAACGAGTGTAAGCAGGTGCTCATGCAGCCAGGCAGGTCAGCCGTCCACTCATTTCGTTTTGGGCCCGAAAGAAATGAGCAGCCAGAGACGTGCTCTCCCAGTTGTACGGTTGGATCCTACACTCCCCGGTGATCAGCCAGCGTTTGTTTTGGTTTTATTTGGCCCCTGAGCATTTGGAAAGGTGACATTTACCTCCTGAAGTACTTCCACCGTGAACAGAACCACTGAAATAGTGCGGAGCTCCGTCTGCTTTTCTGCACTAGTGTTAATTTTGTGTTTTCCTGTGTTTTATATTGTTTTTCTAAGTAACATGAATATTTTTAACTGTATAACTGAGCCAAAAGTCTTATTGTTAACAAATACAGTTCATTATTAACATTCCCAACACACACACACACACACACACACACACACACATCCAGGCTTCTACGCAAGTCATTTGGCCTTTTGTTGTGATGATCAAAAGACACTTCTGCTCTGAGCGTCACATCACTGCGTCAGAATTTCTAATTGGTATCACTCTGAGGAATGTGGACTCACTCATCAGGAGCCTGTCGCTGCTCCATATCAGCCAACACGACGGTCAGAAAATTAAAGAAAAGAAATATCTAATCCGTGGATGACACCTGTTCAAATCTTGCACGAGATAAAGATAAAACACTTTATATCTTTATTGGAATGGGACCATTTAGAAAACAGGGGTCTGCAGCCATGCTAGCAGCTCTGAGCTAAATGCTAAGGCTCACAGAATCTTCCTTTTTACTGCTTCAGCTGAAACTGCAGGACATCAGGACTCAGTCTGCTGACTGGAATCAGGCCCTTTGATGCCATTATAGTTTAAAGCAATTCCACAGATAAATCTCTACTGTGTCTGCCTCAGGAGTCTCCATCACCCCCTCTTAACAGCTCTTTTAGTGGAGTTATCTCGCAGCGAGAGGGAAGCAGGGCAAATTGAGGAGCTTCTGTCTGATTCACTTTTCACTCCTTCAAGTACAGAATGTGTATGTATCATATTGACCTTTATAATTCAGTCTATATGCTGCACAACACAGACGAGAAAAAGAAGAATGCCCTGTGTTTCACCTAAAATCAATCTGCTATGTGATCTCCCCTCGACTGTCCCTCTTAATTGGGGACATGACAGTCAGCAAAATAAACTGCGGGCATTTTTTCCCATGAAGGAGAGACCATGATTGGTAGCCATCAGGTATTTGGCTGCTTTGTCTAAAGGGGGATTCCGGTCATTACTGGGCTTGACTAATTAGTGCAGGCATGGCTTGGCTTCATTAAACGGAGTTGCCACATTCTTTAAAACCCAACGCCCCAACTCCACATTGGACACAGGAATTTGGACTTTTAAGGCCTGGGATGGATGAGATGAAATGTCACGGTAGCTGACCAAAGACAATCGTTTGAAAAGATGCCACCATAAACAGCAGCTTTCATCTTGGCGGTTGTGAGGCCTTTGGAGGAACGCTATGTTAGAGGTTCATATTTGTGATATACAAATAATGATTCGCTCCCGGGACCAACTGCAAAGCGAGCTGCCGCTGCTCGGAGGGGTCGGAGTGGAGGACAGCTTACTCAGCAGTGTCCCCCCTCATGTGGAGCGGTGCCCGGGAGGCCTCGGCCCGACAGGACCTGCATCGGTCTACACTTATCCGTGCAGGTGATCATGTGCTCTCTCCGCACCGTGTCATTACAACATTACTAATTTTAACAACACAGTCACTCTCGCTGCCCTTTGAGCTGCCAGTTTACCCCACAGTCTGGTCAGCTGCCACTTGGTTCCAGCCGGGCCAAGCTGAAGCAGCGACCTGGCACGCCAACCAGTTTGTACCAGGCTACGGCCAATACTGCTGCACTACATGACAGAGCTGCTCTTCCCTATGGGGTCCAGGTCTAGTCTCTAGTCTTCACACTGAGAGTTTTTCATAATGCTGACCACTGACCACAAGACCTGACAAGTAAATACGCACTTTGAATGTTGCTTTCTGCAAAAAATGACTTGAAAATCAGTGTTTCTTCACTTTAATGTTTGAGCCTCACTGTGCAGGATGATGCACGTGCAGAGTTTGACACCAGAGGGCCGTTTTCACGTTCATCTGCTGAAGGAAAAGCTTCTCTAAACTCACCTTGAATCTCAGTTTAACACCTGCAGGACATCTCAAGTAGTTTGGGAGTATGCAATTTACATAAATGTAATTTCAAGATCGACCAGCATTCACAGGCAAATGTACCTTTTCTAACGTTTTGAGTGCACCTCATGAGAGAGAGTGGGTATTTCCACATCAGCTGGGTTTAGGAGTTAAGTGATGCATGTCAGTCCTTAACAATGATACTAATACCTAACATGTGCATGTGCATGTCAGTCTGTGTTACCAGGAGCTTATCATTACTGCATGAGAGTTTTTCCTTCATTGATGACTGTCTGTGTGACTCTGCGATGCCTCCGCCTTTCTCCACACGGCAGCAACTTAATCCCTAACTAACGGAGACTGTCCCCAGGCTCTCCATTCAGACCGTTCACCCCAGTCCCGCCTCCACCCCCTGACCTTTGACCTTGCAGGGAAAATGATAATGAACGGAGGCAGAGGAGGAGGAGGAGGAGGAGGAGGAGGATGAGAGCAGTTTACAGAGTGGAATGACTACAAACCACTGAGCATTCCTGTGGTTTGTGGTCTGTGTTTAAAGCTTCATCCACCCGAGAGAAATACTGCAGCTGCAAAGCACAAACAGTTTCAAAGCGGCCGTGAACGCTGGTTTCTGAGTACAGTTCAGCACAGAGCAGAGATGCACTGACTTCACCTCCAATGCCCCACTTCCCGTCAGGTTCCTTGGCCTTCGGGCAGTTCAGGCGGGGAGGGATTAGAGGGGATGCTGGTGTGCGGGGCCGGGCCAGGCTGCAACAACGCCAGCAGCGCTGTGAGCCGGTGTCGCCAGAGCGATCTGCCAGGTACGCCACGGCGGATTAGAGCCACTAGTGCTGGCACTGTGAGAGGGGCGACGTGAGGGGATGTGCCCCACGTAGCCCTCACCTCGCTGCAGCGTGGCTCTGGAGAACCATGGGAAAAAAAAGTCTGTGGTTGTTATTTAGAGCACAAGGCCGTGCATGGGGGGAGACGAGACAGCAGCTGATTAACCCTTTTAAAACACAGGGAGATATATCATTACTGCAGCAAAGAGAAAACACAGTTAGGACAAGGTCTTAGATTAGTTTAGTTCAATGCATCAGTTAAACCGTGGGGACTTTCATGTGTGAGGCTTTCAAGGATCCGGCTAGTGAATTGTTCAGTAGTTGTGGTTGTTGTAGCCTTTCCAGTCTGTTTCTGTAGCGCTACAGCACCACCTGCTGCCCTCTGATACCAAAGTGAAAAGTCTTCTGCAGTCGTGGGTCAGTTTAAGTCTGACAGTCATCCAAGTTATAGGAGACCTCAACTTAAGTACTTTAGTACTTTAGTACTGACAGCAATTAGAGTTTTTCCTTCCCGAAGAAGGAGGGTCATAAAGGGCATCCACCGGACTGATCCATTGGCCTCATCGACTGCTGGACTCTTTATTAGATTGTTTGTTCGCTTACACTTGTTTATTTCAGTGAACTTTGTAAAGCACTGTGAGACACTCTGTTGTGATATTGGGCTATACAAATAAATTGAATTGAAAAAATTTCAATAGTCATTTCAACTATAAAACATGATGCTGAATGATGCTTCAGTAACATCAGTTCATCTGCACGACTGACAAAATCTTTAGAAAACATTTCAGATTTCTATTATTTTTTTAAATTGATGTTTGCTGTCTTTGTTATTCTGCAGCTCTATGTGCGATAAACTTTATTTTTTTTTATACATCTTCATACATTTCATGTTTCTGATTGGTTTTAATTTTGTTTTTAACTCCTGGAAGCATGAGGCAGTGGTCCATGCAGGAGGCTGTCTGAACTCTTTGTCTATCAATCAAATATTATGTGGCAGTGGTTCCCGACACTTTCAGGTCCATATCCCCATCAAATGGGTCCATCGCTTCTTTTCCTTTTTAGATTATGTTGTTTCTACTTTCTCCTACACTACATGCATTACTTGGTGTTACGGTCTTACAGTTGAGTCAGGTTTGAGTCCTTGACAGTCAGTACACCACCAGGCTCACACACTGATGTGTGTGTTGACTTCTCTTTTAAACACAATCATGTGGAAAAACTTACTTTATTGTTTTTTGATCTAATCAGAATTTCTTCTTTTTAAAATTAGCCGAGCTAACCCCAAAGTCTTTCCACACACCCCCTGATAACACGGCTGCAGAAGTACCCCCTGAGGTGCAATTACTCCTGATTAGGAATTACTGTTGTTGGTGGTAATTGCACCTCCACTGACCTCACTGCACCAAACCCCTTCACATGTATGTGTATGAGTTAATAAGGCCCTAAAACTGACTTCTTCTCTGTGGTTTCAAAAAGCTCAGCTGCACTTAGAAACACACGGTGTGATTACGATGACTGCTGGAGCTTTCATGTGACTCTCGGTGAGGGCGAAGAACGTTTAATTCAGACTATCGTACAAAATATGTAAAGGACTGTCGGTAAACTCTGGATCTAAACTTGCAGGCTGATCTGTTTTCCAGACCTCTTCATGTGTAACCTCTGCACTGTGGGAGCAATACATCACACCGCTCTCCGCACTGATTGGTTTATGATGACATCACCTCTGCAGGGCTGCAATGAGACTTTGCCATGACAACCACTGTGCACTATTACTGGATGGCCCTCCTCAGACTAGTGTGGAGACCTCACAAGGAGACTCTCACCTGTTTAAGTGCTCAAACTGCACAGAGAGGCAGATTTCAGAGGCCGTTAAAGATTTTCCTGGAGACGGAGCAGCGTCGCAGCAAAACTGCTCTGACGTTCAGCGATAAACTTTAAGGCTGGACTATCTGACAGTATCAGTACAGAAGATGAGTTTGACGTCTATATATCATCCATCTATATATTAAATCCTTAACCTCACAGACCAACACAAGAGGGCAGCAGCGAGGGAGCGTTCAAGGACTTTACAGAACAGTCTGGTTGAATAATCCAAGAAAAGATCCAGTTTTCAGAGAAGTGAAACTCATTTAAGGCCATTTACTTTATTTTAGCCACATTCTGTCTTTATTATTCTGTATTTTTCTGTGCCTATTGCATTTTTTTGTTCTAGATTTCCAAATATAAATGCATTTTATTTTCTTCTTCTCACTATAATCATCAGTTTTTTTTTTGATAAATGTAGTGAACATGTCCCACATACCTTTAAAGCCCCTTTCCATGCTCACATTAAGGTGGATTAGGCATGGTGTAAGTAATCAGCTGTTTCTCCTTATTTATTAAGGGATTTAACAGCGTAAGGGTAATTAAGCAGCGTATCTCTAAAGAACCTTGAGGCATAAATAAAAATCAGCACATTTGCAGGATCCTGTGTTTGATTGTGTGGATTAAAAATGTTTGGAATTTAAGGAAGTCAAGGTTAAGGTATTTAAGGTGCTTTATTTAAGCAGCTTTAAGGGATGTTTGCCCTCAGAAGATTCCCAAACAAGTGACGTGTTAAATTAGTTTCACTGCCAGATTATCGAACATCTGCTGAATGTCAAACTTGGCAAAGCTGAAGCCCGTCGACTGCGTTTACTCGCTTGGCTTGACCGTCAGTGTCCTCCTCCATCTGCTGCTGATGTGATATTTTTATTTCTAAATGTTACGTTAACGGGCAGGAATCTGGCTGACAGACACAAACCAGATCAGCAACACATTGACAAATGAATTATGGTTCAGCCTCAGACTCAAATATGGATGAAAGTGAAGGTGCTTTTGTTATAGTTACCATCTGGACATGTACAACACCGTCCCTCGCTGTTACACACCTGTGCACTGATGAGATGGTGTGTTTGGACAGCAGCATGAGGCCCAGCAGCTCTTACAACTCAAACCTAATTGTAGCATAAAGAAAATCTACTTTTTGTCGTGCGATGAATAAAATCAAGCCGTCCACTTTGCCAGCTTTGCTCCGTGATATCTGACCACATGCTGCTACAGACCCTCTTTACTTGACAACTGGGTCTTCAGAGTCGAATCTTAAACACAAATATGGGGACATATTTTCTTAATCAAGTCAGAATTTATACTTTTTCTAATTAGCTGAGCTAAAAAAACAAAATCTCTCCACATATTCCCCAGTACTGTGGCTGCAGAAGCACCCTCTGAGGTGCACTTACTCCTGATTAGGAATTACTGATGGGTGGTAATTGTACCAAACCCCTCACTGTGCCCACAGACGTGTATGTGTGTGAGATAATGTGGCCCCATAAAGGACTTACTGTCTGTTTCAAAAGCTCAGCTGCACTTGTGAGGGCATGAGGTGATTATAATGACGGCTGGAGCTTTTCTCTGACTCTCAACGCTCTACGAGTGTGTGTGTACGAGACCGTTGGACAAAATATGTAATGATCTGTCTGTGATCTTTGGATCTATGATCAGAGTTTAATCTGCTTTCCCTTGAATCTCCAGAGGTTCACTGTTACTCTGGATGTGTTTTCTATATAAATAACATTTATCATATCCTCACACTGATGCTCAAACCAGAACAGCAGCTGAAAAAATACTTTAAAATAAACAAAGTGTAAATGAAGCTTGGGAAGTTTAAAGTGGTGGCGTGTTGCACACTTGATGGGGAAAGACATTTATTGAGTAGTGTGTCTGTACACGGTTATGTGATTGGTCCTTTAAATGTGTAATTTCATTTACTTACATAACCTGACATTTACAAAGCTTAAATCTATATGCAAGAGACAACATTCACAAATACACACGTTTAAATACAGATTGTGTTGAGCTCCAGTTTATGCCGTCTCTGTCATTTCAGTTTTATCAGCACACACCAGGGGGCAGAGAGGAGCCGCGCTGACCGTCTCAGCCCTGAAGTCTGTCCATCCACAGCGAGTCCTCTCTGCCTGAAACAACAACAGATCAAATGTAGAATTCTTGGTCTTCCTCTTCTTCTATCTTGTCTTCCTCTTCAACTGGTGCACCGATAATGCTGCAGCCGTCAGACTGGTTCATGGAAACATCACTCAGCGATGCAGCAGCACTCGTGTTCGCGCTGGTGCTTTGGAAGCGTGACCCCTGGAAGGTAGGAGGAGTGCTGTTGGAGGTGAACCTGTTTGGAGTCCGGCCCAATGTGGCGGCCTTGCAGGTGTTCTCTGGGAAGCCAGGAGAGAGGGAGGGTCCTATGTCTTCAGGCGGCGCCGATAGCGGCCGAGAAGTCTGCGGCAGGCTGGATTTGATGTATGCAGACACCACCGTGTGGTCCACACTGCTGCTCGGATTCACTTTGTCTCCCGTGTCCACATCCGTCTCCTCCGCCCCGATCAAAGCGTCCACGTTGAGCCGGAAGGGCGGGATGAGGGAGGAGCTCCTGTTGAGGGAGTGGCCCCTGTGATGGGGGCTGGGAGAAGGCCCAGGAGAGGAGCAGGTGGAGCGGGAGCTGGCCGAGCCCAGGTTGGGGAGAGAGAAGACCGAGCCGGACTCGTGGCCCCTCCACTGGGGCCTCCAGCCGTCCGGGTGGTGCTGGTCAGCCCACTGCTCCCGCTCATCCGGCTCCTCGCAGGCCAGAGCGTGGGAGCCGTGGGGGTTCTGGTGGACTCTGAGACGGGACGCCGCCCGCTGGTGGTGCCGACGGTTCCTGTAGGACGCGGGGTTCCGTGCGAAGGTGGATGGAGCCGAGGCTGATTCAGTGATGGAGGATGATATGTAGCAGGGATCTTGTTGGTGCTTGAAGTGTGCGCCTTGGACCTGAGCAGAACAGACAAGAACCATTACTCTCATATCCCAAACATCCGTTAAGAGCTGGTTTTACTTATTTCAATAATCCAACCAACAAAAAACCACATTCACAAAAACCTGCTTTTTTTTGTTTAATCTTGTTGCTTTGTCTTCACTACAAAACTGTATCTAATCAAAAAGAAAAAACCTCTTTTACAGCAGAAATAATCACTTGTCAGGTGGAACTAATAACATTAATGTTGGCTCAGTTCCATTAAGCTGATCCTTGATAGTGAGCCAGCATATAAAATAGCAGGGCTTTGGCTGATCTAATTGGAATGCAGCTGATATTAACATTATTGATTACACATGTGCTTTTACTGCTGTAACATGTCTTTATGTCTGCAGTGGAAAAGTCGGACTTCAAGAGCAAGTTGCAAGTTAATTTTTTTGCAAAATGTGCAGTTAACCTTAAAATGACCACTTGAAGAAGCAGCACAGGATTTTCCATGTGTTACAAGACATGAGGGCATAAATCCAGAGGAAAAAGTAGCTGTTTTAAGAAAAGCTCCTGATTTATTTATTTCAAAACATCATGTCATATTATGTAACAAAAGGGAGTCGATCTCTGCCTCGGCTCAATGTGCAGCAGGAGGCAACAGATTCGCTATAACTTAGTAAATCTGTCTGTTTTTTGGTGGTTTCACTTCAGATTTCACCATTTATACATCATGATTTATAAAGATGCTGTGGAACTGGGTGCACATACATGAGCACAATTTCCACAACCGCAGTATATAATATTATATCATAACCGGGTATGAAAACACTCCTAATCGCCTGTTTGCACGTTGATACGTGCTCCTGCTCCACTGTTCATAAGACCTGCCGATGAGAAGGACAGCAAAGAGGAAGCGCAATTTGACCTTTGATGGAACTTTTACAGCAGTGAAAATTATATCACACATAATATGGCACATTTGGGTTCCAGTCTGTCTCGTTTCCAGAAGAGTTTATCTTGAATTTTCGATGTTTTAGTGTCATGTATTAGCTATATTTCTGATTACCCCCCACCATCTCATTATTATGCAATATTCAGCATGAGCTTTACGGTTTAATATCGACCTTTTGCAGTTTGATAAGAATACTTTTGCTTGTTTGTAGAAGGGGACTGTTGCAGTATAAGAGAGCACAGAAACTCTGAAAACTGAAGAGGAAGTTAACCGTGAGGTCATGAGGGTCACAGAAGAATGAGCTGCGTTTTGAGGACTGTAGGGCTCTCACACGACCAAGCGCTCCTCACGCGACATACAGGCACGGAGAGGGAAAAAAAGTGAAGGAGGAAGAGGAACATGGGAACCCCCGGGGTTAACAAAAGCCCCACACGCCCCCCTGTTCTCAGCCGGGCCACTTTATGAATCACAGCAGCAGCTGGAGAATTCATCAGCATCCAGAGGAGCCCCATGTGTATCACACCTCCATTTTTGGATGAACGTATCTCAAAACACAGAGACTGCTGCTCAAAAACCTGCTCTACCTCAAATCTTCAGTCTGATTATCATCCACAAAGCAGCATGTCTGGAAAAGTAAGAAGCAATAAGGTAAATCCCCCCTGAAATGTTCTTTTTTTAACATGTACGGCAGCTGCAGCAGTATTCATTTCATCGCTCTGTCAGTTCAGTTCCTCGTCCCTCCCCCTCCTCTCCTCTCCATGCTGATAGTTTCTCCATGTTTCTCTTCTCATGTCTGCTCTGTCATCCGGCTTTCCAACCAAACAATACAAGCAGAAGCAATGACTTTCCACACAGCAGCCTCGGGACAATTATTTCCAAGAGCTCGGGCACGGAGGGGAGTCTGCAGATTTCCATATGTTCAGGCTCAACAACAATAAATATTGTGGAAGCAAATCTTAAAGTTCCCTGACAACAAGAGCTGAAATGTGATTTACCTCGTCCTCATAAGTCTGTCACAAGGACAAGGCAAATGCAGGAAACAACTGATGTCTGTATTTCTAACTTTAATAAATAATCTTGCAGATCTTGCTGATCCGATGATGGATTGAATCGAACTATTTATATGGTGCATATGTGTTCAACTTTATATACATTATCCCAAACTCATCTTTTAAGGAATTTACACAGAAAACAGTTGAACATTTTGTATTTTTCGAGGTTTTTCTCCACAAACCAAATTATTGGTGACATTTAAATGATTGACTTAATGGTGGTTCTATACCACCGAGTAGATGTTGAGATATTTAAGTCTGGACCAAAGTTAAATGTTGGTCTTAGTTAAACGTGAAAAGGTTATACCAAAGATGGCATGAAAGTGCACAAAAATGCAAACATATTGAGTGTCTCTATTTATAGTAAGTGTGCAGCTTGTTAGGATTTAGGGGGTTTAGGGTGGTTTAGGGGGTTTAGGGGGGTAACCTGCTCTCTTTTCTGCTGATCTAGAGGCTCTCAGACCAGCTCTCTCCAGCGGGTAGGAGAGAAATGCTTCCTTTCACAGTGTTTGTGTGACAGCGACAGCTTACACGATGCCACTGAGGTCGTAGAGGAGCTGAAAGAACATGAATGAAGGAAATGTGAGCGCTATAAAAAGGTCTCATATTATGCAAAATGCATTTTTTTAATGTCTTTTCCACATAAATGTGTCGCCGGTATGTGTAAACTCTTTTTCTTCTGCTCCATCTTTCAGTAAATGTGTGTGAAAACAGGCCGTTCAGATTTGGCTCCCTCTATGATGTCATAAGGGGGTCTGTTGATCATGTGACCTCCTCCAGCCCTTCACCAGGACGACTGTCCCCGTCCACTGAAAACCACCTGAATCCACTTCTCTGCCTGCCATTGTTTTATCCTCGCTAACTCCTGGCAAGTGTAAAAGCGCTTTGTAAATACTGTAATATAAATTTCACTGAAACTTCGGTTTCAAATACACTAACTACAAAATACAAACCAGATTCATGTGATTAAAATATTCCAAACTCCATGTTCACTTGTGTTTTCCACAGCGTTCAACCATGTCCACTGGTCTTGTGTCTCATCACGTGACCTGATTAAACGACCACCTGTTATCATGTGACCACATTTGCATACTTAGGTCACATGACGACACCTGAAGCACAGCTGAAAGCTCTGGGGAAAGGCAATGAGTGAAACTTGTGTTTAAAATAACACTTTACTTTGAATCCCACTATTTAGCATTTATAGTAAGTATAAAAACATTTAGACTAATAAAAGGAAAATTCTCCTTTTCAACTTAGAAGCCGATGATGTGTTCCCACTGGCCCCACGCAGCCAAAAACATCAGTTATGGCAGGTTTAAAGTCAGAGTCTGGGGCCTGGGGATGTATTGTTTCAGTGTGTCTTGCAAGGATGAAAGCACAAATGTGTGTGTGTGTGTGGAGGAGTGTGACAAAGCCCCACTGTTTTCCTCTCTCTCTCTCTCTCTCACTAACCACCTCTGCCCTCTGGTTCTCTTCTTCTCCCTCCTGTTTATCCTTCCCTCACTCTCTTCTTCTCTCTGTGTTTCTTCTTCTTCTTCTTCTCCTCCTCCACTCTGAGCCACAAAGCTGCAAACCCATCTCTCTCACCCAGGACAGAAAGAGGCAGTGGGTGTTGTCGTCTACCGTCGAGGCTGTAATTT
This sequence comes from Pempheris klunzingeri, assembly GCF_042242105.1. Taxonomy (NCBI): domain Eukaryota; kingdom Metazoa; phylum Chordata; class Actinopteri; order Acropomatiformes; family Pempheridae; genus Pempheris; species Pempheris klunzingeri. Next base: position 24,026,274 of record NC_092021.1, read on the forward strand.
AAAACTTAATGACACTTTAGGAGAGCCAACGCTGGTCAAGTGTGTTGTTATCCCAAAGATGCTGCAGGTCAACTGCACACATTTGTTATGTACTCAAACTATTTCTTTGCTCGTTTGGGTGAAAGCGTGCGTCTGCTAATACGACATGACAGGAGCTGTCTGGTTTTCTATGAGGACAACATGCTATAATGCAGCAGGGGGTGCTGGGTAATGAGGTTGTTGACATAGCCACCATCAGACTTTTACTCTTGGAGGCTTTTCGTTATCTTCGGCCAGCCAGAGATCTGACCGCAGCGGGCCTCAAACACCGCACATGGACACTAAATCTTCAACTGCACGACACTGCAGGAGCAAGGAAACTTGAGATTTAAGTTAAATGTGTACTTCTTCATCTGCTCAGCAGTTTGGTTGTTTCTGTGGCTGCCAAAGTTAAAATGATCAGTCGACCCAAAATGCACCTCCAACTGGTTTAACAATTGATTCATTTTATTATTCAGTTTTACTTGTTCTGTGTTTTACTGCTGGTCTGTCATGTGTGATAGTTAACTGAATCTCTTTGGGTTTCAGACTGTTGGCTGGACAAAACAGTATATTAAAACATGTCACTTTAGGGTCTGGGAAGTTGGGATTATTCACTATTGTCTGACAGTGAGATAAATCGAGGAGGTAATGGTTTGATTAATAGATAATGAAAATAGCTGCTGGTCACCGCAGGAGTTTGCTTAATAGGCTACAACAGCCAAAGAAATACCACAAAGTAGAATTTTTTTGTTCCCATCCCCCAGACCCTGTGGATAATTGTACTGACTTCTTGGTGCATGAATTTAAAAAAAAAAGTTTGACTTCCTGGATACAAACGTACGTGGATCTGTGGAGCAGAACTTCCTGTTAGCTCTCCGTAATACTGAATTGTAATAAAATGATTCAATCGTGTGGCTCTTCTAGACTTCCCAAATGTTATTGGACTGAATGGATCAAATTCTGATGGTAAAACCAGTCATTTTGTACCCGCTGATTTACAGGCGTCTCTTTCACAATGCGAGTCTCTGGAATAAGAGACTTTTTGGGCCCAATGGCTCCACGTGACAGACACCATTGTTGTAAATACACGGTTTGAAAATAATTGGCTTCAAAGCCTGGTGCACCTGCTGGGGGCTTGTATTTAATGTGTCCCCCTGTTTCCAGTCTTTGTGCTAAAATAGTGGCTTCATATTTACCACACACACAAGAGAGTTGTTTTGTTTTACATGCTTTTACATTCAGAAACTGATGCGACACCATTCTCGGCCTGCTAACCACCTCAGCGCAGTGTGTAGCAGAGCGGAGGACCACATGACTTCAGGCCAGGTGGCAGCTAAGCATCATGCATATGGTTCATTGTCATGACAGATTAGCTTTTTGTTTCCCTCTGTGCTTTCCAATCCCAGTAATGGACTGCTGCTTAATCGGCTTGAACTTTGAAAACTGCTAATCTGCCACTGCCTGGGCACACATCCCCTCTGAAAGCGATACCCTTTCAAAAAAAGGACCATTTTGTGAGCGTGTGTGTGTGTTTGTGTGTGTGTGTTTATTCACACACGTTTTCTAACTGCTTCCATCTTGGTGTGATCACTGCTCTGTTAGACGTGTACATGCACACTTTTTACAGTCTGGATGAAAGATGGATGGATGATGATGGATAAATTTATGGTTGGATGGTTTAATGGGGGCTACAAATTAGGGGGCCTCAATGCTGCTTTGTCTGCTGTATGAGTTTGTTATTTTTGGCTGCAGAATCTGTTTGACATCCCTTTCTGAACCATTTGTTTCTCCTTCTTTCTGTCTCTCTCTCCTTCCCTTGTTTCTCTTTCACCCGAGACACTGACTTTTCTTTCTGTTTTTTTTGTGCACAATTATAAATACAGATTGCAGACAGAATAAGTAAAACATAATTCTTTCTGTGGTTATTTTGTCTTGAAACTGGGTGGCTACAGTGCTCTGACAGAGTGTTCAGAGCTTCACAGATCAAATGATCTGAATAAAAACTGACAGATTTGTCTTGATCCAGGAAAACTAGGAAAAAATTATTTCACTCCCAGTCCTTATGTTTCAGGATTTATGAGCAAAATCACTGTGGCTTAATAAAAACCCACATGGTGCCAGAAGAAAGTCATTTGCTCCTTGGTTCATGGGCTAACCTTTCACCAAACTGAATGAAAATAAGTATTTTTGGAATATCTTGATAACAACCAGCAGGTACTGACATTTTTGATAAATCTCATTAAAAACCACCAAGCATATGTCGGAAATCACTCCCTATTTACTGTACAGTGCATTAATTTTACTGTCCCCCAAAAAATTCCAAAAGTGGAGCATAAGATTTACAACTAAAATAAGAAAGTAAATATAAAATAATAAATTCACCAATAAAAAAAAGCCCTCTCACCTGCAACAAGATCTTATTTCCGTCGTAGTCCTCTGTCTGCCAGCGGATCTCACTGATTGGGCTGCAGGGGTGTGGCAGCAAGGGCACCAGCGCCCCGACATCCCGCACCCTCATCTCCACCACCGCTGACTCCAGCACCACCGGACTCTGACCTCGCGGGAGCCTCTTAAATGACAGCTGGATCTCCATATCCGGGTTGGAGTACACCACAAAGAAGCAAAAGTCCTCCTTCTTCTGCGCCACCCTCCGCTGAAGCAGCAGCTTGTAAAGCCGCACCATGTCGACATAATTTTCATGTCGGCAGTAAACAGTAAAACGCACAATTTCTTTCCCGTAATGGACCTGCCGCACGGCCCAGAGTGGCGTGCCAGGAGACAGGGTGAAAAAGTCCTGACTGCACGGGGTCAGAGGTAGCATCCGCCGGCCATTACTGACTTTTTCAGTGTGGTGGTAGCGCCACGGCGGCCTCTGCAGAGCACGGTGCAGCATCAGTATCTGCTCCTCGCCGCCGTACGCCTCCTGGAGGAAGAGGATGACTGCCAGGGCCGGCTGGCAGCCTGAAGACGGGGTGCCGTTTTGAGGGTGCTTGGGCCAGGCCCGCTCCGACACCCGGAAGAGCTGCAGCTCCGGGTGAACCCACGACAGCACGGCATCGGCAGCGCGCTGCAGGAACTTGCCCTGGCCGGGGTCGGCGATGAGGTGGACGCTGACGAGGAAGGGATCCTGGACCTCGCCCATGGATAACTCACCTCCACATACAACAGCATCAAGACAAGACAAGAGAGCGGAAAGTGGAAAAAAGGGAATGAAGGGATGAGAAAAGACACGGGGAAGAAAAGAGAAAATTATAACCATCTTGTTGTATTTTTAGAAATCATATAAAACCAAACATTGTGACAGAAACCCTGTTGTCTATTAACAAAACAATGTGCATGGCACCTCTGGTATGGTGAAGATTGGGAAAAATCCTACTTATGGAAAAGAAACTGTGGTTGAGGTCTCTGACCGGACGGACTGACAGATGACAGACGACATGTAAGCTGAACGCCACCAATCCATCCAAAACAAACATAACTCTTAAGGATACCATGCTCCTTTCTTTTGTCTAACTCTGTGTTCATGTTTTTCCATCCTTTACCTCCCTCCTTCCCTCTTCCCACAGATCTCGTCCTTCTCCATTTCACTCAACTCCATCTTTCTCCCAATTTCTGTGTTTACCTTTCTCCCCCCCGCCCCTCCTCTCTCCGTTCCACCAGACCCATGTGGAGCAGGGCTCCTCTGTCGATGGCTCATTAGTGCCATTAGGAGGTCATTACTGAAGCCCAGAGGAATGTTCCAGACCACAGCAGGAGCGATGCATTCAGGTGTAGCCTCCTCCTGAACCCTGACCTGGAAAAGCTCGGCTTCCTGGCGCAGGTACTCCACAACTGGATATATATATTCCAACCTACAGTCATGTTTATCCAGAGTTTTCATTCTTGCGTGCTACGTGTACACACTCACACGGTATCTCCTCATCTCCATGTTCCCTCATTCTTTCTTTTTGGAGCAATTTTCCTACGGTCTTTATCTGACTCCTCGGGGGACTTGTCCCATTTGGTCTCTGCTTTGAGGCAGTTTGGGAAAGGACACACAGTCTTCTTGTCCCTGGCACGGCAGACTGTTTGGCTGTTGCCAGAATCCCTCCACGAAACAGAGAGGCCAAATGGGGACAGGTTCGGTCTCATGAGTCCCGTTGGCCTTTTGGAAAAGGACAGTTTCTGCTTGACCAAAGAGGTGACATTTTCTAAATGTTAAGATCGGGTTACAAGGAGACGGCTCTTAAAAAGGGTGGCCATTAGAGGTGAAGTGACACACAGCTCGGGGTCCACAATGATCCAGGAGATAGAGTTCATGGTAAAACTATGCTTCCAGTTTATGTATTATAGTTTCTTTGTGAGTGTAAAAGCTTTACTTATATGAATCTCAAACTAAATGTCATTCCTCTACGTGGTTTAATCGAGGTTAAAAATGAAAACATGCTTATTTTTAAGACGTCCTCTGGATGTCCTCGTCAAACGTATTAACAGGTTGGACTAACTGCGACAAAACAAAACTAATCTTTAATCAATTGTATATTTCTGGTTCATCTTTTTTAACGTTTCCAGGCTGTATTGGAGACAAAAGTTTGTGTAAACTAGTTTAACCTTTTGTACAATTACGTTAAGAGACTTAAATGCCAATCATTTAATTTATTTACAACTTCTATTGCTTTAAGGTTATCACAAACAAAACTGAAATCGACTCAAGAAGGTGACTTGAAGGGAATCAGATTTAATAAATAAACTGTCATAAAACTCCAACCCTAACACCTGGTGTCCTCGTGTGGCTCTGTTTGTTTGAAGAGATAAATCAGGAAAGATCCACTGCAGGTTTAAGCTGGATGCCAGGACACAGACGACACACACACACACACACACACACCACGGTCATTAAACGACTGCTTGATCCCATTAGATTCGATGTCTGTCTCTCTGACATGTTGCCGGCATCAGGACACCAAACACAGGGATGATAGGGATCTTTAAGGGTATTTACTGCACAGCACATTGTGCCGTCACTCAGATATCTTGATTTCTGCACAGTAACTCTTGTTACACACAACTCTCACGGTATCTTTTCAAAGGAGTTACAACCTGAAATCAGCTCACCGGGAACAGAGACCTTCGTCCAAAGTGCCCGACTTCCGCCTCATTGGATCAACAATAAAGCAAACAGAGCAAACAAAGATTACTACACCATTCTTTTCTGTTTTAATGCGTTTACCTGTTTAGTCTGTCGTGTTTCTTTCCCCTCCTCCCTCCTACACTCTCACTCCTCCTCATCCCTCCAGTGCTCTTGGGAGTCGGTCACTAAAATGACTCAGGGATTTAAGACAAATCTAAGTGTGGGTCAGACACATCCGCTTGTTTCCGTCTGATCGCATTAGAATCAGTACACTGAATATCTCTAGTGTTACACCACAGTTTGAAACACATGGACGGTTGGCATCCACTTAGATATTTAAAATCCTAGACAATAGGTTAATGTATTTATCGTCACCTTCAAGAATGCATGGCAGCATTAAAAAAGGTAAACATGCAACCAAACAAACCACACACTACATTTTGAGAACCAGCTATCAGATTCTAAGGACCCAAACAATGCTGCATCCAAAATAGTGCAGACTACTTCAGGAGACAAACCCATAAACTCTGGCCGCCCAGCTGGGAGAGAGCATCTCTGGGCCTCCACTCCTGGTGGAGGAACTTCCCATGTTCTCATGGAGAGCCAGAACCTGAACCTGAACCTGCCCCACAATGTTTAAATAAGTGTTCATTTGTTCTGGCTACCATTTGTTATTCAATTAAACATTTATGTAAGTAAGATATTTCTCTAGAGAGAGAGAGAGGGAGAGCTGTGAACCATGAACAGCTGCGTCTCCACGTCCTTCACCGTGTCTCCCCCTGCTGATTTTGAGTGACTATTGTAAATGCACCAATTAATGAGTGTAAATAAACAATACTTTGTTTAAAATCTGTTTTATTTAGTCATAACAGCAGCACCCAGGTGTTGTCCAATGTGCTCCAGGCACTGTGGGTTTTTTTTTTTTTTTTTGATGTGCTCCATTACTTTTTCTCTCACACTGTACTTCTGCTGCTTGTATAATTTGTCCAAATACTCTTTAAGCCACGTTAACACTTATTAACTGTTTATTAACTGTTTAAGTGATAGAATTAATAGGTAAAAATGATTATTGTTAAAAGTTCATCAGATATCTATGAGCATCCCTGTGTTGGAAATCTTTGGATGAGTGTAGTGAAGTCCGTCACCGAGGAGAAGATGCTGGAGACCTTGATGTCTTAGCGGCAGAGTTCAGAGTGAGACAAGAGCACTCAGCATGAACACTGCCTGATACCAGATCTGTAAGACCGCCCACTGTGATTAGTCTCTGTGCCCTTCTAGGCGTCCCAAATGTACCTTATGAGCGAACGTGGTCGTTCTACATGTACCACAAACACGTGTGAGTGGTTTATTGAAATCTATGACTGTTCACGTTACCCCACATCGTGTCTCCAGGTCACTGTGGTCGTGTTTATTCAAATGGAGACAGTCTGTCCTACAATATCTGGAGCACAGCACAGTTATTATCAACCTTAGTGACCCTGATAGAGGAGCGTCACTCCCTATTATGATAACTGACCCAAAACAATCAGACAGCTAAACTGTGCAAAGACAGAGACGAGGATTTTCCTAATTCAGGTTACAGTTCGGCCTGATCACGTGACCAAATCCCCCAAATTCCCTCACTGTGTGCTGGCCAGTCAAAGACTTGTAAGCATGCTGGATAATACAGGACAAAAGGCCTGACATGGGTGCTGCACAGCTAAATCTCCTCTTAACAAATCATGTTTTCACTTTACAAGAAAGTTAAAAAGTCTGACTGCAGTAGATTCACAGATGCATCCGTCACAAACACACTGAGCGGTCACACACACACACACACATGAAGGTAATGAGTTGTAGAGACTCAGCACCTTGTACATGTGAAGATCCTTTCCTCCAGCAATGAGGCTTAATGGGGAGCTGGCACAGCATAGAATAAATTAGAGATTATGTCACCCCAATCCTGTGAAGGGAATGAAGGGGGTTTGTGTGTAAAGCTCTGGGTGAGTGTGTCTCTGAGCTCTTAATCCATTCGAGCCTTCAAGCCGAAGGTGATGTTCTGACTCGACTGATTACATACACTCTCATGCATGTGCACGGCCATCCGCAGCACACACACACACACACACACACACACACAATCAATTTGCACATTTATAGACAGGCCTGTCTTTCCTAATACTCGCAGACCGCTGCCTTGGCTCTGTGTTTAAAGTGTTAACCGGCAACACATGCTCGCAGCCATACGCGCAGATGATGACGTGAGATAAAACAACACGCCTTCTAGTGGCCTCCTGCACATATGAGAGTGATTAGCAGGGAAAACTCGACTGAGGCCTCCGACTGTGTTTGTGTATAAGTGGTGCAGTCACAGCTTTAGGAGCCTGGCCCTCGGTGTAAGTCAGAACAACTGAAGGAAGAAATTCAAGATGGGGGCCCCTTTTTGTTGTCTGGTAAAGAGAAAGAAAAGTTCCAACAGGCACACGTCAGTTTGACTCGTGCCAAGGAAATTAAAGTGTATAAGTTCTGTTGGCAAAACCTTCTGACTTTTCAATATTTCAAAACACTGAAGTTTGTCTCTGGTCTGTTTGTGCAAAGTCACTTTTTAAAGTCACTGTATGTTGCATTCTTTCTATAACCTGCTGTGAATGGCCGTCAGCACGCTCCGCTGGAGAAGCAGGCAGCACTGAAGCTAAACAATGTACTGCTGATGATATGGGCAGCAAAAAAAATCATTTTGGTCGACTGTCACCACTGTTTTCAGAGGAAAAAGCTAAAAAAAATCCCCTCTGCACTATACAGAAGCTCCCTGACTGCTGTGAGAATATTCAAAATAAAGCGAACACTTAAACTGAAATCGATTTTCTTTTAGGTGACTAAAGTCTGTTTTTCTGCTGCTTCCATCCAAAGCAGTACATTGCTCAGCGTATGTGCCTAGACTCCTGCCTGCTTCTCCATATTTGGGGATGTGTCGACCGCCGTCATCCCCACATCCCCCGCTTTCCAAAAAAAAAAATAAAGGCGAACTAAACCTTTAAACCTGCAATAACTGATTCTAGAGCCTCTTGAGCGTAGTGGGAATGAGTTCTGACCACAATATTGACATATCGTCAGCTTTTAAGTTGATATGGCGAACTTTTTGGCAAACGGTTGCTTATTTACACATCCAGCAGATACAGAGCAACATTATCATTCATGGGGAGTTCTGCTTCTGGCCACCTGATATAATAGACTATAAATCCAATTTTCACCCCCTTATAGCTCTGTTCTCCAGTCTGTCTGGACTCCACAAAATTCTGAGCGAAATATCTGGTTTTCTAGCTGTTAAAATTCAAACTGTGTCTATCTGTCAATTGGTGCTGAGCAGGAAATGTACAGTGGGTTTTTTAGAGAGCAGGGAACCAAAACAAGAAAGTCGCAGACCGCACAGATTAACAGTGAGCTGAATCTCACTTTAAAGCCAAAGGGAGCAGCAGATTCAGGAGATAAGTGTCTCATTCTCAATGGTATTATAAATATATTGATTAAAAGCTGCTTAAAGAATAAATCTGGCAGCATTCTGTGATTTTCTTTTAGTTAACAAATCCAACAACAAGACGAAAATCACATTAGAATACAACAAATACAATAAACAGGTTGTGTGTGTGTGTGTCCAAAGTCTGGTTTGTCTTATTCCTCTGTGCCATAGAGCTTCATTGTTGTCCTACACCCTTTAAAATCAGTGAGCCACACCACTGCACTGGGTCACAGGCTCCTTCATTACCATGAAAAGACACACTGTATAGTAGTTTGTTTAAAGTCAATCCCACATCCACCACCCTGCTGCTAGAAACACTCACTAGAGCAAGAAACATGTATTAATCCTCCGCTGAAAATAGTCCCAACAAATGCATTATTTACTAATGTGTATTTAACGCCGGCCCAGCTGTTTCAGGAAACAAGGAAGAAAGAGAAGTATAGAAAGACTATAAAACAGCGGCCTGATCCTTTAAGCACTTCTCATGTGACAGAGGCTCTGAGGCAGAAAAGTGAGTACGCCGCCAGTCGTCAAGTTTCACAGCAGATAAAAGCAATTAGATCAAAATGTGGAGCCACTTTTTTTTCTGGCTTCTAACCGCTGCTGGTTGCAAACTTGAGGATTAGATAGATTAGATAGCTTACGACAGACTGTTGTGGGGAAAGATTAGAAGCGGAGGCTTATTGAGGAGACCAAAGTAAGTCAACAGCGCTAGCACAACTTTATGCGCGTCATGTGACCTTCGCCATCCCAACAGGCAGCTTGGCTTAGTAGAGAGACAAAAATCTGAAGAGAAGCCATGAACATTTTAACTCCATCTGAATGATTCAATGCTGTGCAGCAACATGTTACATTTCAAATACAAATATGAAGGAAAAATGCTGCATTTTAGCGTTATGGGTGTTTTTATACATGATCCCCCAGTTTTAGGACAAACAGTACAAAAGTAGTATAAAGGCCAAACAGTATGATGTTCTAGTGAAGGTCACAAAGCACCAGAGAAGAAACTTTCTGTCCTCTAAAATTGGGGGACCATGTAAAAAAAAAAAAGTGTGTCTGAGTGTCACCAACTCAGCTTTAATTCTAATACAAAATGGAAAATCTACACAAACCTTTCATGCATGAATTGTTAATGTTTTAATACGACACCTGATCCAAAAGATAATTAGGCCTGAAGAGACCCAAACAGCGAGAACAGCATGAAACGCCACCATTTAAGCAGCAGCTGTGGTCGAAAAGAGTGCAAACACATAATTTTCCTATTAGTTCACACTCCCCATCCTGCACAACAAAGCCCAACTCCGACCTCACTGGACTGACTATGACTTCAGAGTGGCTAGACTAAAGTCCTAAAGGTTGAATCCAGGTCGGGTCTCTGTTACAAGAAGCCAAGTGGACCTGTGAAAACCTCCTCCATCACAACCTCATATTCATGGTTCCATTTGAAGGCCAATGTGCTGCAGCGACAACACATATCTCACAGTGCAGCTACTCACAGACGGCACTGAATGTGCACTCAGTGAGCACACACTCACTGACTCATTGTCATGTAGTTCCCACAACAAGGCAAATCATTAACAAACAGCTGACTGCAGCGTATTCAGCTGCCTCGAACGTCGTTTTGGAGGACGCACATTTGGCAGCACTTCATCAAAGCTGCCTTATAGCAGAGCCTGGACCTCATTCACTACGTCTAACTGGTGGGAAAGCACTGTGTGTGTGTGTGTGTGTGTGTTGAGCTGTTACTGGTGGCTCTTGATTCATCAGGTGCTATTTAAACTGCCTTGGCTGACAGCACAGCGAGCGGTGAAAGGATATCGAGCCTTCCAGCATAGACAAGTGCGTCATCTTCCCCAGCGTCTGAGTGTGAATAGAAGTCTGTGCTGACGAAAGGTGAAGAGGTAGCGAATGCTCAAGTCCCATTTTAACCAAGAAGGGCGTAATGTACCCCACACTCTCCGTTACACAGCCTGTGCACGTAGCTGTAGCTGACGGGCACCTCTTTAAAAACATGTGATTGCCTGTCAAGTGTTGGTAGAGATCTCTGAGCGTGACGACAAGATAAAGGAAGCTGAAGAGAGACTCGCTTTGCTCCTTTTCAGTGACACACATCCTGCAAAACCATCTCCACTGTAAACTTTCTGCTCACCACGACCTCTGCACTCCATTACAGTGACTGAAACAAAACAAATGCATGACTGCATGGAAGTCTGAAGTCACCTGAGGGGGCCTCCAGTTATTAAAGAACCACCAGTCTATATCACAAACTGAACAAAGCACACAGTCACTGTGGAGAACACACTTAAAGCAGGAGGATAAATCATGTATCATGTATTTGTTTAGTGTCAGCAGGACGGCACTAAATCCAATGTTCAAAACCAACAGAGTTTACAAAAATCCTCACTAGAAATTAAAGCATAACTCTAAGCTAAAAACAAACACTAGACAATGAATATTTAACACTTCAAAGTGCTTCTTAAAACCAAAGCAGGCCCCGAAGTATCTTAGGAGAGGAAGTAAAACTCCTGCACTTTCAATAAGGATTTAAATCCACAGCCTGAAACACAGCAGTGTGGGTCATGCACAAATGTTGGGAGGATGGACTTGGCCTAACTTGCATACATGTGTTCCTGGTTCTGCTAATCTGCTGCCTGTCTGAGCTGAAATAGGAGCAGCGGGGCCGCAGGCACTACTGGATGCACAGAAAGTCTGGACAAGCCAAGTGTTTCGCTCAGTGGTAAAGACTCATCATTTGACCATTTTAGGCTTTCTGCAGCACGTTTTTTTCATCTGCAGCAAGAACCTGGACGAAGCAGTGATATATTTATGAGCAGCAGTATTTCAGCAGCAGCCAATCAATGTATTTACATTCTGTGAAAACACTTCTATGAAGCGGTTTTCATTGCTATTGGCAGAGTCCGCCTTTTTTTTGTGTGTGATTCAAACTGCGTACTGATGCACAAAAGATTCAATGTTACTGTTTATAATTAAATCTAATTCATATCAGCCTCTGTCTTTATTGCTGGCTGTCCCACAGAGCTGGATGAAGGTGCTGCTGATGCAAACCAAGCATTTCCTTCTGCTGCATGTTCACATTAAAAGTGTTTTTCTTGTGAGGCGTCTACAAGAAGAGTGGCGGATTTGTGTGCTTATGTGTTTGCAAAGTAAATAAAAGATTTCTATAATGTTTTAATTTTCAGCGAACAAGAAGAAACAGCCACAGTGAGGTGTTGGGGTGCAGGTACAGACACTTTTCTGTAGGGCCGTCACTTTTTATTCCAAATTTCGTCTTTGTCTACCAAGATTAGCCACACAGATGATGCCAAATCCACCAGGACTAAATCTGACATCTTAATTAACACATAACATAGGGTTAGGGTTGTCATAACCCTGCATTAGATTTCCTCGCGTGATTGTAAATACTTTTAGAATCTTGAAACTTGATGGTACCGACTCAAATCGATCTGCACATTTATGTTCGATAACCTGTCTGAATGCAGAAAAGCACATATGCAGAGATACATTTACATGTTTAATTATACATGTAAACATGTGCCTGTCATCTGCTGGTGACAGACTGACCCCTGAAAACATAAAGCTCCAATGCCAACTGTGACTCTTTTGTTAGACGACCATCAATCCTGTCTAGACGTCTCGAGTACAAATGACTCTCTGAACTGTTCAATATGCTGAGGCACATTTATTCTAGTCACTGTTTTGAACTCTTCCTTTCATCCCTGATTTATTTCTGAGGACGAGATGCTTTCACAGTCTGTGTTTTGCTTACCATTACCTGCAAAAGTTGGATCCTGGATCCATCTCGAGTTTTTGTTTTCATCTTTCATCCAAGTTTTTCTCTTTTGCTGCCTGCGGTGTAAATTTTCATGAGTTACATCTGCAACTAATGAATTCATCTATGGTATATTTTCTTTTTGTGTTCAAGTGTCACAAATCATGTTTGTCTGTTTGTGTCTGTGTTAGTACGTCTGTGTCTCTGCACGGCGTCTTTGTGTTGTTACAGTCTGAACTCTCTATAGATTTGAACGCCCTTCTTCTGGCCCAGAAACATTCATTACTCCGACAGCTGACCCCCTCTGTCTTACACACATGTACACACACATGCAGAAACATCGGGGGCAGGGTCACAGGTCACTGGAGGTCATCTGCTGTGACCAGAGGACAGAGAGGTTGTGTGATTAAGTGTTTGGGGCGGCACTCAGTTAAAGCCTCTTGAATCAAAACCTATTTACCTCCTATTGAAAGATGCTGCGCCAGCCAGCTGCAGGCAGAATAACAGACAGATGACGCTTTGCATTTTGATATCCGTCACTGCTGTAACATGAAACTCTTGCAACGATAACTTCCACTTCTTATCTTTCACTCTGAGCGCTAAAAATATTGATCAACTTTTTTAATTTTCCAGACTGGTCTCTGTCTTCAACACTGCAAGAACTTCTTTAATCTTAAACAACTTTTTTAAATCTAGTCAGATTTATTCTGTGCGTGCAGCAGACTTTCTGCCTCAGACTATCCTGCTCAGTTGAAATAAATGTCACACATCTTGTCTTGATATGCAGGTTTATCCACGTTTAACTCTATGAAAGTCTAATAAAAGTCAGTGTTAAAGATTCAACCTCAATCAACTACATCTTAACAGGTGACTCTGTTACAGAGTCCTGGAAGATGTTGGTACATGAAGTTGTTTCAAGTGTCTTTTCGTATGATCCACATGCTGCATTACAGTAAAGAAAATCAACATTAAATTCTTTGAAATGTTTATTTAAAAAGGAAGCAGCTTGGATGTTCAATGCTTCCAGCTCAGCTTCTCTTTTTATACTTAAAAGTTTAAAGGACAAAGCTTGTGATAATTGAAAAAGCCAACAATAAAAATATTCTTTAAAGTCTGATATATCTTACTCCTATGTGCCACAGAGCTCCACTGCTGCCCAAACACCATTAAAAACACATGTAGGAGCCAAACTGTTGCACTCAATGACAGAATCCTTCATAAACATGAACACAAACTGTATTTTATTTTGATTCTATCCCACATACACCATCCAGAAATACTCACTAAACCTTACAAGGCAGCTGATCACCATCATGCTAGAATCCATCTTGCCAGGCTCCAAGTTAGGAATTAGTGGCTGAACCGAAGTGGTTCGGATCAATCAGCATTAAGCTTCGGGCAGGGTTTCGGTGTGACGACAGCGAGGTACAAGTGTTCAAAAACACAACAGGCTTCGGCAGGAGTTTTGAGTGTTCTATGGTTCATTGATCTGATATAGTTCATCCAATCACCTGCCAAGTGGTTCCTTTACAGACAGTTTCTACGGACGACTTCGCAGATCGTTCAGTGTGACAAAACGTCTCGCGCATCAGGTGACCAACTGTGGATAAGTCTGTTCCTGAAGTGGCATCCTGTTTAGATTCTCTAAATCTACAGAGCTCGACTATTTCAGGACATTTCAGAGCTGTTTTTGTAAACTAAACTACATTTTTGAGACGTGTGTTCAGAGATTTGCAGTGGGAATCAGTGGACTTGGGGCTGAGAGCGACAGACAGGGTAGGAAAGTCACAGCAGTATAACAAGTCAAACTAAAACAAAGTTGGATTTGATTTTCACGGCTGCTTTTCATGTGATTTGCTGAGAGTAAGAAAAATACAGAATAACAGCCGACTCTTATCCTTTCAGCTGGTATGTGCTCGTCATTTTTGCAGTTTAAATGTTTCACTAGATTACAGAATATTGTAAATGTTATTAATTTGGTTTTTAGCAGTAAGGCTACACTTCCAACAGCCTCCAATAAGTAACAGCTGTCAAATGCTGAAACCTCAACAGTAACAAGCGGCATTTTAATTCTCCTCCAGTTTCTGTTAAATGGGACCTACTGTGGCGCATAACCTTGGTCAGACTGGTTCAGCATGACATCAGTCTGTCTGCAGGGGGCTTATGGCCGGTCTGAGCTCGGGTCAAAGGTCATGGGTTAAGACCATCTGTATAAACATGAATACCCTCTCAACCAGAACTTAAATATACTTCTGTGGACTGATGCTGCATGCACACACACACCCACACCCACACCCACACCGAGGACAAAAACAAAAGCAGCCACACAGCGCAGAGACAGATGAGTTTTCTATATTGTCTTTTCACGTCTTTGGAGAATCTGTCACCACAGCAGCCGACGTCCATCTGTCCCGTCCTTTCAGTCGTGATCATTAGCGAGAGCCTCAGTTTGATAAATAAACTGGGGCCGCTCCTTTCATGTTATCAGTCGCTCTGTAGGATGTGCATGTTTTCATAGAGACAGATGATATTTGCACCCGGGTGTGAGTAGACAGGAGCACTATAACACCTTTTATATATATATCTGTTCTTGACTTATTATTAGAAACTATGATCTTTTCCTAAACTTAAAAAAGTAGTCTGACCAAACTGTGACTCAAAACTGACAATAATAAAAGAAAATTGAAATCTATACGTTCTAAGTTTATGAATAAATCACAATTCTGCACCCGGCTGCAAATAGACTCTCTGTTTCATAAGAAAATGTTAGGAGCTGGTACTTCCTTTGATTTTCAGTCATTTCAGAGATCACTCAACCCCCAGCGATCATCCAGCCATGTCCACAAAACTTTTTTTTTTTTTTAGATTTTGTTACGCTCCCTTTTGCAAGACATATTCCCTGAGGAGCAATAAAGTCACGACATACAGTGAGCCACTCAGCATCTCATTTTTCTTCTTTTTTGGGGGGATTTTTGTTATTTTATCCAGGCGAACATCACAGACGCTGCAGCAGAGACTGATTGATGAAAACGCTGAAGGCATCCAGCCACACAGCAGGAGCAAACAGAGAGTGAATCTGTGGACCATAATAGTGAGACAAATTGGCGTGACAGCATTTTAGTAAGAAGTCCTTCAACAGGAGGAGGACAGACTGATATTTCAAAATAAAAGACCAAACTAAGTTAGATAATTGACCGTTAACTGTTGCATCACACAGATGTTGTTTCTATGGTTGCCAGCAGTTTAACATACTGTGTGCATTAATATTGAACAACGATTAAACTACTGACCAGCTACGTTTAAGGTAACCTGTTATACAAAGTAAACAGACACCTGCCAGCCAATCACACAGGAGTATTTTTTTCCGTGGACAAATGGTGTAATTCATTCTAACTTTCAGTCACATCTTGAGTTTCAGTCTGTAAATCTGAGTGACGCAGAGGCAGGATAAACGTCCTCAATCCACGAGTGCAGTAACGTCTTTCAAAGTGCAGTCACACTTTCCCGTGTATTTAAAGTTCTTGTGTTTTCTGTGCACGTTTTGTTCCTATTCTGACCTCCAGTGGTGACAGAGACGGAGACAATAGTGGGCAGAGGCTCATCTGATATGGAAAAGACACAGGAAACATGATGGGAGAGACCAAAGCAGACACTGCTGGATCACTCTGTGTGTGTGTGTGTGTCTGTGTGTGTGTGTGTGTGTGTGCGTGTGTGTGTGTTGTTCCTATGCTTCCTGACTAACACAGCTTCCTGTGGACCAGATTAATGGGCTAATATTGGATATAATCCCCCCCATTGTGAAAGTCCCGGAGACCTGGCAACCAGACTGGGGAGAGGTGATGACCTCTGCAAACACAGATCTTCACAAACACACACACTTTCATGCAAAAGCACGAGATCAGTAGCTCAGCAGCACAGTTCAAGCACTATTGGCACTTATGATCACATCCACACAAACAATATCATGTAGCTGATCTGTAACTCACAATATGTGTTTAGGAGGATGCTCTCCAGCCACACACACAAGAGTTTGAAAGAAACTTAAAATATGATTGAACAATAAAAAAAAGTATCAATATCAGCATCACAAAAGTATCAGAAACAATTAAAGGCAGATTCTGTACCTTAAAAGCCACCACAGATGATTCTGTCTACATTTTGATTTTAATTCCAGTTAAATACTGACCTGGGAATGAGGTCACAACGCTAAAAAGTCAGATGTGTTGAGGAAAACAAGCAGTCCCACTAGTTAATCACTATAACTATACTAATATTGCATTGATTACACTCGAATTTAATCTTATGATTACGGCAACTATATGTGTTAACATCATATTTTCCTGGGAAGTGGCTGCAATGTGTCTTTCAAGCAACTGTCTGCGTAAGGTTGGTGTTAAAACATGGAAATCTGAAAAAAAACTTGTGCAAATGTATTTTTTTTTACATTTTTGTGTAGTTATCTACTCATGTGAAATTTACACGCTTCCCAAAACTTTCATTTTTTTAACCTTCATTGTTAACTTTAAATTTCCCTGTCAAAGCAAGTGTTTGTATCTCATGATAATTCCTACATCTGATGTGTCCAGCATCACGGTGAATGTATCCTACAGTATAAAATAATGACCAGTCAGCTTGTTATTGCCGAACAAAGACTTCTCCCTAAAATCTGCTGTGGGCCATACGGACCACTAAACACACAACACAATCCTCCCCTGTGAGTGGATTTATTTTGTCAGTGTGTATTAGGGAGATAAAGTCCCGGGCCTGAGCTGTGTGTGTTTGCACCACTGTTAGCAAAGCTTCGTGTCGCCTTTGGTTTACTTACTGCTCGTTGAGGACAAGGGACTGTAATCAGACCTGCAGAGGACGACAGAAAAGAAACAAAAGAGAGAGAGGGCGAGAGAGGGAGAGAGGTGTTGGGGGGGCGCAGGACGAGAGAAAGAGTGGACAAGAAACAGAGAGAGGAGACAGGAGTTTATATTACAGCATGAAGCACAATCACCATGATTTACTGGATGACACACTCCTGTTTCAAATAAAGTGCTGACATCTGGCTAAACAGACGGAGAGGTCCAGCTGGAAAGGTCACCACAAACACACACAGACGTTTCACAGTGGCTTCAGTCCGACGGGATAAAACACAGGGACACCTACTAAAGTACTGTTTGTAATAATACTACCACTCGACTGTACCTTCATACTACATTCTGTTGTATTTCTGTTGTAAGTCTGGTCTTTTTTTATCCTTTAACATTCATTTGACAGGTGTACTTGTTTGGTAAATATGCAATTTCTTCTTAAATGTGATGTATGTGTGATTATTGTAGAGCAGGGGTCACCAACCTTTTTGAAACTGAGAGCTACTTCATGGGTACTGAGTCATACGAAGGGCTACCAGTTTGTCACACTCCTCTGAAATAACAAATTAGCTCAGTTTGCCTTTAGTTATATATTATTATTATTATTGATTAATGATACTCATCTATGTGAAGACACTGATCACGTTAGTGAATCTCACAATAATTATCAACAATGACTTAACAAGGTGGGAAACAGATAAAATCAATATTACACATTTAATTTCTATTAATCTCAGCAACTGTTTAAATTTTCAGATGATCACTTCTACAACATTTCATAGAACAAATGTTCCATTTTCACTTCCCACTGACAAAGAGTCTTTAAACACACCATCAACTATGTTTGAAAAAGTTATCAATTAAGTAATGTTAAGAAAAATAAACTTTCATATCTTTAAATAAATCTTACCACATTTTAAACTGATGAACAAATCTGCGGCATTTTTAACAAAATTACATCTGTTTACATTTCATGAACACACTTTTGAATTGAACACAATTAAAAATCAATATTTTTATTTAACGTTGCCATGACACCGCCATGTTGCCCCTGACAACATCTGGTATCTGTTTGAAAATGTGGAGCTCTAAACGAGGCTTCGGCTGCTTGTTGGGATTTTTCCTCCGGCCTGGTGAAAACAGACTGCTGCTTACCCAAAGCTGCCTTCAGCTCACGGGCTGTTTCTGCCCGTAGCTTCCCGGTGGGCAGTTAGCATGCTAGTTAGCATGGCAGTTAGCATGCTAGTTAGCTCTGTGACCCGTAGTGAAGCGTCTCTCCACATTGTGCCGCTTTGTCGTCGCCCCGCAAACGAGACACACGCAGTTTTCTTTCACAGTAGTAACAAAGAACTCTTCCTCCAATTCACTGTGAAAATGATGAGCTTTCTTTCTTTTTTCTGCCATGTTTTTTGGGTTAGAAACCGCATTCAGCTCCACATCTCCGCTGCGCCCGCTAGCTTACTCTCCACGAGCGCCAAAGTTTAGTCATGCGCACAACAATGACCTTTGAACTTTGAACTCGAATAGGTCATCTAAACTAATTCTTTTATTTTTAAGATATTGTCATTTTCAAATCTATATAAATGCAAGTGTGATTAAAAAATGAATAGCAACAGAAAAAAATAAAATTTTAGACGCAGCTCACTGGTGAGTTGTGCTGTTTTTAGAACAGGCCTGTGGGGGGCGACTCATGGGGTCCTTGGGGGCGACCTGGTGCCCGTGGGCACCGTGTTGGTGACCCCTGTTGTAGAGTCAGTAATCAGTAATGATAAACCAACAATGTGATATATAATTATATGATGATGCCACTCTGTTAACACGGAGTACTTTTGAAACATAAGTAAAAGCGCAGAGGAAATTATCATTAAAAAAATATATAAATACAATTTTGAATGCACGACATTCACTTTTAATGGTTCATTACATCAGTGTTGCTGCTTTGACTGAAATTAACAGTTTAAATTTGCCTTCTTGCCGATGAGAAGATCGTTATCAGTCTCGTGCACTGTGTGCTGCAATGTCGTGCTCGCGTCACATAATTTAGGTCGTGAAAACCAGTTTCTGACAGAGATTGTATCTCCACATTGGTGAAAGCAACCACACGGGATTCAACAAAGCCACCGTCACACTTAACATGAAGTTTTACAGTTTCTCCCCTTTCTGCTATATTGTGTGAATGCAAGTACAGAGCTACAGCCAGGAGGTGGTTAGCCTAGCTTAGCACAAAGCCTGGGATGGAGGAATCAGCGAGGACGTCTCCATCCATAGGGCACAGAATACACCTACCATCACGTCTACAGCTCACCGTCTAACATGATGCATGTTCGGCTCTCGCTCCACACTAGATAGGAGCCTAGCGTTGGTCTAACTCTTTGCGAGAAAGCAAATAAGCCTCTGTATAAAATGTCAAACTATTTCTTTAAGTAAATCCATCTTCCCCCACTAGTGGACACACACACACACGCCCATATGCACACATAAAGTCTAATTCAGGGAGAGATGTGCCTAATCTAAAGCTCCCATCTTTGAGCTGAGACAGAAGCAGAATTAGATTTCTGCTAATCAGATTTCCGTGGATTAGAGAAAGAAATCTTGACATTTTGTGTAATTTCACAAGTATCTGCATGTGAAACAAACAAGAGGAGCGTATGTCCACACACAACATGACTGATTGAGGAACTAGGCTGCATCCTCCACGTGCTACAAGTCCCCCAAACCGTGAAACTCGGCCCTCATGTTTACTAATACCCCACCTGAGATTATTAGTCCCACCGGAGTCAGCTGACAACCAGAGAAGCTCATGTTCGTCCACACACACACATCGTCTCCCTGTGACTCCATATCTAAACTAATAAGGCCTCTGGAGCTGCAGGACAGCAGGAAACAGAGGAACGAGTCCGTTTCCTGCAGCAGGAGGTTATCAATCTCACTAACGGGCATTTAGCAGCGCACAGACAGAGGAATGGATGGGAGTGTGGGACGAAGCAGAGGTGAGCAGAGAGAGGTAGGAAGAAGAGATGATGGGACGAAAGGAGAGATAGATATACAGAGCAGGTTATAAATGACTTTTCCCCTGCATGAACAGAGGAAAATGACGATAAGAAAAGGACAGCTCTCTTTTTCGAAGGTTTATGGCTCTATGGAGTAGAGTTGGAGGTAGCAGAGTCTGCAGTTACAGGTCTGTTTTGATGGCTCCCCTGGGTGTGTGCATTTGGCAGGCCTTCCCTCGGCAGCCCCGGTTAGCATCTCGCCTGGCGTTCCCAGTCTGGCCACGCTGCCGTGCTTCATCTCCGGCCAAAGACAATAAACACGAAGTGAAGCGAAGACAGGCAGCAGCCCGGTCATGCACACAGGGTTTGACTGCAGAGTGACCTGGTCGGCTGCAGGGTTTGTTTGACATGTGGAGGGCTGAACAGATTCAGGTGGCTCGTGTTTGATTAGGGAAGGAGGAGGAAGACCAGAGAAGGATGAGGAGCACAGATGAAGACGAGAGGCAAACTAAACACCGAGCAATAAATCCTCATACCTATAATTGTTCCAAACAGTGACTCATGTGAGCATTTCATGGCCTGCCACCTCTACAGTTCTGGTTTAAAGAAACCGCTGCTGACTGATGGTGGGAGATGGATCGTGAACCACAGTGTTGAGATCACAATCCTCATACGTCTAAACCCTCATCACATCGTCATGCTGCTTCCACCGAGGAGGTCATTATTCACACATCCAACCTTAATGCTGCGTTATTGCTGCAACTGACAGTTACTTATTTACACACCCAGCGGACACAGAGCAACTTTAAGAGTCAAGTTTCTGTCCACTCTTCATCCGTTTAACTCTGCTCAGCCTCAAAGAACTCCTGACAAGAATATCTGGCTCTTTGGCTGCTAAACGATCCGCTGTGTTTACCAGCAAGTCTCCAACTTTGTCTGCTGCCGTCTTAAACAATGAGCTAAAAGATGCTCAAATGTTCCACAGAGCTGCAGAGATTGTCATTTTGTCCACATGTAGTCCTTTGATCCATTGTTAATGACACACGCATTGATTAGCACAGATTTCAGCAGATAACAGATTCACACAATTACACCCTCCTGTATCTCACTTGTCTCCATCCTCCTCCCGTACAATAATACGAAGACTGTTATTTGTGATCAGCGCCGACTTGATGGCAGAGCCGGTTCGAAGAGAGACTAAAAACAGCGGATGCTGGAGCTGAAGAGGAAGCGCAGCGAGGCGGCAGAGGTGGAGGATGTGACCTGATGGAGGTGGTGGCTCTCTGGTTATCAGCTGCTGCTGCTGCTGCTGCTGCTCTTCCTTTCACATCAGCGTTTTCCACGGGGCCTCTCTGCTGCTTTTCCCATGAAACCCGTGCTCTCCCACACACCTTACGCTGTTTGGTTCCAGGTCTAATGAAATGGCATGGTCCCAGCTGACTCTCACAACAGGGGCATTGATGCACTGCTGTCAGATTGGTTTCCCAGAAGGGTTGATATTGTTCTCTTTTAGAAGTCTTCTCTGTTGCTGTACAATTATCTCACATTTAAATAAGGATGATTGCAAGCTTGTCTGTCTTTTCCGCCCGGGGACAACAGGGGAAATTTAGCTTTTTGGCTGAATCTGGCACATTTCCATTCTAAACATGTAAAATAATAGACAAATGACTAAATTGTAGGGGCCTAAAACTGCACAGACCACCATCTTTATGCCAGCAAAATTCGACAACTAGAGAGGAACTAACCGGCTACTGACAAAATTAATTTCACAAGGATTATCAGAGCATTTCTTGATGTTGGCATAGCATGATATTTACTTAAAAACTCAATAAAACACAGTTAAAAAATAAAGTTGTGTCCTATAATTTCAACAACAAAAAACCACTAGAAATATGTTATATGTAGATTTTCGTCATTTAGACATTTCTTTCTTCCACATTGAACCCTAAAGGAGGTTTACAGATACATTTAGACAGAAACTGGGGCCAAATTCACTAGAAAATTAAATCTGAGTAACTTTCTCAACATATTTGGAGACATTGAAAAGGTTCATGCTTGTCAAATGACTCCCAGTCCTGTTGCTATGCATATTTCCATGCAATGAATACAAGATGACAACATAAGCTCTGGAAAAATAAGTCCTCGGGTTTAATGATGCCTTTAAAGGGACTAAGGGTCATGTAGGTCCTGTCACTAAAACACACACACAAACACTACAACAACACCACATCCAGCAGTGACATACCGCAGCAGAAACGGGGGCACATCGTTGTCTAATGGCTGAAACAGAGGGATCAACACATTCATTTAACTCTGCTGATCAAGACTTAACTTTCCACTACAGTTCCTTTAAATGGCCTCATCAGACCCTGCAATCCAAAAATAACAGCAGAGATGAATAATGATAATAGATTCAAATGACTGGCAACGTCACGTAATCCCAGCTGTCTAACGTCACATCATCTGATTGTCACTTTTCCTAAAAAAAAAAAAAAAATCCGCCCTGCCACCAGACTTCATTCAAAAAACTCTCGATTTAATGCTCGCTTGCTTATCTGACAAGTTACAGCTCTTGTGGCACAAGTCCTCGCTGTTAACATGCATTCACTTTGATTCGGTTTACATTTGCATGAACACACTTCCTAAAGATCCTGTCCATACGTGTTTTTAAACATGCAAAAAAAAAAAAGTTCAATTAGACTACCTGGTGGAAAAAAAAACTTT
This sequence comes from Pempheris klunzingeri, assembly GCF_042242105.1. Taxonomy (NCBI): domain Eukaryota; kingdom Metazoa; phylum Chordata; class Actinopteri; order Acropomatiformes; family Pempheridae; genus Pempheris; species Pempheris klunzingeri. The sequence goes on from NC_092021.1 coordinate 24,049,264, forward strand.
AAACTACACCTACCTCAAATCTATCATTCAAAAAAAACATCATTTATATTAATTTCAGAGGTATAAAATGTGGAGAAGCAGACATATGCCTCACTCACCCTCCAGTCTCGGCTCCTGAGTCCACGCAGTCATCTTCTGCTGAGGTTTTCTCCATCTCAAAGCCTCGGCTGGACACCAGTAAGTGGCATCGTTTTCAGGGCTGGAACCAAACAGGGCGCCCGGACACGGTGCAGCGGAGGTGGGAGAGTGTTTGCGGGCGGCAGGAGGGTTTGTTTCAGGCGCTTTGTCCCTCCTGACCTGCGGTGGGACGTCTGCAGGAGGACTTGGAGCAACAGGAGACTCACTTCAGCTTCTCTGCGTCAGCTGCGCTCCCACATGCTGCCTTCAGGAGCCGTCCGAAATATGACAACTCCGCTGGAAAATTAGACTGTGGGTGTGTGGTTTTAATTGTGAAATAAAAAAAATCAGTCGAAATTAATGGATTGTAATTCATGAGTATGAGAAAATATGACAACTGTGGGTTTGTAAAGCAAAAAAAATCATGATAAGGTTTTTAATAAATCTTCCTCTTTGGAATAATAAAATATGATTTTTAATTGTCAGATATTATTCAGTAATTATTTTATCAATTAGTAATTCAAAGTAAATTGAGATGTGTTTATCATTTTATAATGATTTACTGAAAACTTGCAATGCTGAAACAAATTCATTCAAAACAGAACTTTCATCTATTTATTTATTGATCTTTTTTTGTTTTTTACAACTTTTACTTTATCTTATAATTTTGTGTGTAAATTTTGTGATAAAAAAAAGTTTTGTCAGACTTAAGTTTCCATGAAATGAGGCTGGTTAGAGCGGCTGTTTTTGAGTTTGGGGTAGTTTTTCTTTTCCCCAGCAGCACCTGAAGGCACCATCAGTGAGTGTGCTGTTTCAGCTCCATCAGCAGGATGAATGAGGTGATGCAGCAGTGCAGGATCTTCTCACTTATCACTGCTTATTCTTCAGCCTGCATTGTGTGGACCCACTTCTAAATTGAATTAATCAGTATTTCACGTTCACGGCATTCAGTTAATTGATCCAGTGACAGATCGATCACAGTCTGGTAGGCGTGTTTCCAACCATGACCATTTACCTGGTTTATAAACTAAGATTTTTTCCTCACCCTGTTGTCCAGTTTTGCTCTTACTTGTATTTTCGTACCTCAGGAAAGTGTCAAGAGTCTTCCTTCTCTCCACGTGAGCCTGATTATTAAAAGCCCCACATATCACAATTACTCTGAAATTCAGCTCAATCTTTTACTGTGCTGTCTGCTGTAACATTTAATTTAAAATATGTTACAACAATTTGATAATTAGTAATCAACACTTAAATAGATAAGACAAGATAAGATATCAGTATATAATAATAATAATAATAATAATGATAATAATAATAATAATAAATATTATTGAGAGTTAAAGTAGGATGTGTTTCTCTTTCTGTTTTTTAAACTTAAATATTTTTTTTTAAAACAGAACAAAACGGAGCGTCACATGACGTTGGACATAATGACGTCATCACTGCGCGCCGCTGAAGGCAAGGCAGCGGAGGCGACGGCTCTCGTGCACGTTGATGTGTATGTGTATGAATTAGCTGCACTCGGATCACCGTCACCTGCAGCATCGCCCGGATACTTTGATTGGGACCAGAAATGTCGGTCACGGAGATGTTCAGCTACATTCAGGGCTTCCTGAGCGCCGACCAGGACATCAGAGAGGTTTGAATGAACAGCAAAGCGGCTGTGAGCGTTAGCTCTCAGAGCTAGCTAGCAGCTAACAGCATCCCCAGATCTTCACCCCAAAATCTGTACAATAATGAATGGAGTCTTGTTTATTAGACAATAGGGCGTCCGGTGATTGATTACGGTAACTAGCTGTCTAGCGTAATTTATCCAGGTTGATTAGAGTCCACACGAGGTGTCACTTTTACTAAATTATGAATTTTTGTTTTATTGCTTTGTGCTATGTTTTGATGTAAGCGCGTTAAGTTACCGCGCTGGGCTGGGTAACACCAGACTTCATTAAAAAATATATTGCTTAATGCTTTGTTGCTTATCTGACAAGGTGTGAAGCTGCTTTAGGATAATTTCCTACCTTAAACATACACCAGCTTTTAATTCGGCTTTACTTACACGTTTGTTTTTTTCCATCAAAATCCATCATTGCAATGACTTGATTTGGACTTTATAGATCAGTGATCCAAAAGTGGGCGTTTTGCAAGTTCTTTATGTTTATCTGAAAAGTTTGGGGTTGTTTTTCTGCTGATAGCAGAGTGTGATTGTGTATTAAGAAAACACTGACACTTAAATAACTTTGCTGCAGGATATCCGTAAGGTGGTGCAGACACTGGAGCAGACTGCCAGAGAAATACTAACAGTGCTCCAAAGTGTCCACCAGCCGTCTGGATTCAAAGAAAGTAAGTGTTTGACACATGGCAGTATGCTGTGTTTTCACTTGTGCTCTCACTTATTGCCTCTCCAGGTTAGACTCTGTCATCTTAATAAACTGATCTTTCTCCCGTCAGTTCCCAGTAAATGTGCAAAAGCACGAGAGCTGTTCTGCACAGTCAGGACACAAATTGGAGACCTCAAAACAAAGTTTCGTGTGGAGCAATATTACAGGTAGGAACTTCCCCCGAGCACTTTGAGGTGTGGTTGGAAGCGTTGGCGTTCAAAAGTCTTCGATGTAGTTCATACACACAAAGATAATCTGCAGAAATACTCTTTACTTCTTTAGCAAATCCTTCCTTCAAGCTTTCATCTAAATGTCTGGTTGTTCAGCCACTAACTGTTTTATAAGTTTTTGAATCGTCTTATTGTTTGTTTTAATGTTTGTGCTCAGAACTGCCTAGAAATCAGATGTGGATCATCCTGGATAAAAAATAAAGGTAAATGTTGTAACCTCTCTCTCTCTGATCTGGTTGAATCCCACTTTAGGTTCCACGAGCACTGGCGCTTTGTCCTGCAGCGCTTGGTTTTCTTAGCAGCCTTTGTTGTCTACCTGGAGAGTGAATCTCTTGTGACTCGGGAGGAAGTGGCCCAGATACTCGGCAGTAGGTACCAGTTTGGGTGTTGGTGTGTAACCGTTACAGGTGAATGGGGCTTTACTCTCTCTTTTTTTTTTTTTTTTACTCCACAGTTGAGGTGGTGCGAGAGAAAGGCTTTCACCTGGACGTCGAGGACTACCTGGCAGGTGTGCTGATCATGGCTAGTGAAATGGTGAGTCAGTTGTTGTTTGCTATGATGCTACTTCAACAATTTGACTAGACTAGAACAATGATTATACCTTAATTGCCTATAATAATTAATATAGAAGCACTGCGAACTACATGAATTCAGGAACTTAATCGTAACGCAGAGTCTTGTCACTAAAACTTTACTGAACATTATAACGTCCATGATGCAGGATTTTGTTCCTAATAAACTGGCAGCTGAGCTCACTATCTGCTGTGTACATGTACATTTTGTTGGAGGCAGTTAGTGTAATAACAAAGAATAAATGGCAAACTAATTTACAGCATGTTTTGACATTTTGATAATCAATAATGAAATAATAAAAATAATTAACTGTTCGGCAAAAGATAGTAAAACACTGTCAGGTTCCAGCTTCTCAAATTTGACGATTTGCTGCTTCTCTCTGTTTTATATTGTTATGAATCGAATGTATTTGAACTTCTGATTATTTGTGGGACAAAACATACATTACAAGAGTTACAAGCAGTTTTGTTACGGTCTCAACTTCCCATTTTAACTCTGAAAGTTCTTAAATTCCCGTAAACAAATGAGCAAGTTTGTTGTTTGATAATAAACACGTTCAGGTCAGTGATGACTAATGCTAATAACTAATACTTTTCCTGATGAGCTATGGAACCTTAATTCAGGCCGTTGTCTCTTCCCGCAGTCACGGTTGGCGGTAAACAGCGTCACAGCAGGCGACTACAACCGGCCGCTCCGCATCTCCAACTTCATCAACGACCTGGACTCGGGCTTCCGCCTGCTCAACCTGAAGAACGACCCGCTGCGGAAGCGCTACGACGGCCTCAAGTATGACGTGAAGAAGATCGAGGAGGTGGTTTACGACCTGTCCATCCGCGGACTGGCCAAGGAGCCCGAGTCTGGCGTGGACAAGTAGAGCTCGGAGGAGGTGATGGGCTGTGGGAGGCGGAGGAGGCCTGGGACCGCTCCACAGCTGCTGCACCTTACTCCACCTGGAAGGCAAGACCCAGGGATCTACCTGAGGCCCCAGCAGCTGAGGACTGACTGTGTGAGTGTGTGTGTGAGCTCATGCGTATGAAAATGTGTGTTTGTGGGAATGTATGCATGAGAAGTGCTTTAGATGGGCGGCAGTCGGCCAGAAGGGCGGCAGAGACGGTGACTGCTTGGCTCCCTCGTTCAGAGGAGAACGACTAAAGGTTCAGTTTGTTGCTGGTTCTTTGAGAAGATCTGTTCTCAGCTTCGTCTGATTCATGTGATATTGTTTCACTGAGCTGGTTTTGTTTCCTGTGATTGCCACCAATCAGCTTCTTGTTAAATTGCATTATATTGATGTTTAATTCGTTTTGGGGGGACGGGCTCAGAGCGGAGGGTTCCAGCCACGATGAGCTTTTTGTTCGTGGATGTTTATTGTGTTTATTTGCAAAAACAAAAAAGAAACGGTGAAACGTGTTTTATGTTGTTCACCAGGTGAGTTGACGCCTGGTGGTATTTCTTAGGTCTCTGAATTATTGTCAAAAAAAATCCAAACGGAGATCCAGGAGTCTCATTTATGGAGGAAATATTTGTCACATGATTAAATTTAGAATCCAAAAATCCAAAAAACATAAAGAATAAATACATTTTACAACAATCTCACCAGATTTGGACCTTTTCTGACTTCATAAAGCAGCCCTCTGTTTGGGTTTTAATCATTAGCACCTAACTCTTTTTTTATTTTATAAATGAGGCTCCAGGAGAGGTCGAGCCAAAGAATATACAAAGATGCACTTCACATGATATCGAGCTAATCTGTGATTAGTTAGATTCCCTTTTTCCATCATTTTATTCCAACAGCAAGGGACCCTTGCAGAACAGTGCCATTGTAATATTTTGGTTGTCGGGTGATGAAGCTTTCTCTGGAAATCCATGAGCGAATACAAACTAGTCCGAATGTCATGTACTGCATGTGCTATGTGAACTGTTTTACTTGCTTTTTTTTTTTTTTTTTTTCAGGAAATATTTCGATGGGTTGTTTCTGTTGTCTGCATCCATGCTTCCGCTTGCTTCTACTGTAGTGGAGCTGGATTGTGTTTTCAAGAAATAATTCACTTTCACTCTCTTCCATCTTGTGCTTTTGTTTCCTCCTGTGATGAGTGCGCTCCACTCGTCCCGTGTGTGTCTAAAAGATGCTTAAAGTTGTAAACTGTAAATATATTTCTACAGTCCTGCATCTCGAGCGTCGTCAGACTTTTTACAAATGAGCGTGTCCAAAACAGAAGAGTGCAACGAGCGAGGTCGTGTTTAAAATCTTTTTAATATAATTCACAATATATTACACCGGGGAAATAATACATCAGGTCTTTCAAATGCAAATAAGGGAAACGAAAGAAACCGTATGCAACTCAGCAGGCTTTGTTTTTTTACATTTTGGAAAGGGCTCCTCTGAAACGGCGTCCTCCCACAGCACAGGAGTGTTTGTGTGGAGTTCAGCAGCCCTGCCCTCCAAAACACAGTGATTTGCTACTAGTGCTACTCGATAGCAAACATAAAACAGCATCAGTCTTGAATAGAGGTTTTGGTTTGATGACTGTGTTGTCTCGACCTGCTGAAATCAGCTTTGGTCATTTAGGTTCCTTCGAATATGAAGAATTGAAAATAAACAAGACTGCGTCAGACGTTCTATCGGACAGCGTTTAATGACTGAATCATAATAAAGTGCATTAAACAAAATAAAGCCCTCATAAATAAATAAAAAAAGAGGATCGGGTGATCACAGGGACTGTCAGAGGAATAATTATTTTGCCTGTAAATTGATCTGGATCCCGTGCCGACAGAGGGCAGCCTAGTCTGTATCAGAGATAAATGCTGCTGCGACAGGCTGCAGTTATTTCAGTACGTTTTCTAGCGTAACAGTAATCAAGTACCAAGGCACAACAGCTGATTGCTAGGTCACATAATAACACACAGTTAAAACCGTGTCATGGCGAGATGATTGGGTTTTTTTTTTTTCTTTTGGTTTGTCAAGTAACCGTGGTTTTGTTTAAGTTATCACGAGCCAGGCAGCCGAAGAAATGTCATGTTATCACGGCAGGTTTGGAAAAAATAGCATATTTACTTTGCTTTCTACCTTGAGGGTCATGGGACGAGGGCGGGATTGTGTAGAAACAGCGACATATTTCACACCTATTTCATTGAAAGGTTAGTTGATTTGTATTGTATGATGGTAAATCAATTAAGTTATTTGAAATTTCTCAAATCTTGCATTTTGCTTTTGTTATAAAATTGTAAAGAACTATTGTTTTGGACTGTTGGTCAGAAAAAGGGGGCTGGGATTTGAGATGGCTGTTATTCTGTAGACCAAACGATTAATCGGATTAATCTATAACGCAAATATAAATACCTCCGTCTTATCGCCTCGTCTGTGCGGCCCCACACAAACTTTACCTGTTCGACATGATGTTTACACAGTGGAGATAAACTAGACTTCTCACAAACTACTTTCATGGCACTAATGTTATCTTGTTATCCAGGAGCAGTGACTTCATGAGTGTTAGCGTGACGAAGGGAAGCTTTATTGATGCCAACAAACTGGATCAGATTTGACTTGAATCTCAGAAACACAGCGTGCAATGAAAGCGGAGTTAACACCGAAAAGATATGTTGGGAGATGAGATGCATATACAGTAGCTACTTCTTTTGAAACTGGCAGAGATTATTGCTGTTGTGTGAGTTCTCATTTAAAACACAGTGATACAGGAGGTCTGTTCAGCCTGATGGAGGCTCTGCTCAACTGCATCTCTGGCAGTGGATGTTGCTCTACCGCCAACGTACAGTAGAGGGCGGCACACAGAAAGGAGAGGGCAGTGACGGCAAACAGAAAACCACCGAACAAAGCTCTTGAGCGCCTCTACACACCAAAAACAAACCCCCCCCCCTGCTCCCCGACCACTGTCCTGTATAAAAAAAAAATTACATTACAATTTTTCCTTTTCGCAGTCAGTCACGTTCAGTCATGCTTTTTTCGACAGACACACCTTATTTACTGAAAACTCGGCTCTCTTCCTCCCAAGAGCAAACAGTCTTTACAATCAAGGCTGACAAGCACAGCCCAAGTTTTTTTGGTTGTCCAAAAATGTGATATTTTTGTTAACGACTTAAATCTTCATACGTAATTTTATGACAGTATGGCGCACTTATAGCTTTGTAAGAAAAAAGTGCTAAATCTCTCTCTCACCCTTAAGAGACTTGGAGAAAGTTGTTTTTCTTTTTTTTTTTACTGAAATCTAACAAGTTATAACAGTGGCATCACCCAGAAATGCTTCTCAGTTTATTTTTGCTGTAGAGGGGTTCAGGTTATTTACAGTGTACCAAAGGCGGGGGGGTGGTTAGTCTCAGGAGCGAGCCTGGTTTGTGTTGATCATGATATTGGGCAAAGCATTGCGTCTTTTCCTCCAGGTGCCCAAGTCTCGAGCGTATCTCTTAACCTGATGGAACCACTGCTGGGTGCGAGATTTGTCCGAAGCGCGGAAAACGAAAGACTCCCGCCGAATGTCGAGCACCTCGAATGTGTCCTCGCAGTCCGGGTCCGTGGACACCACGCAGTTTCCCAGGCGGATGGGCTCTCTCAGCACTGTGAACTTCCCGCTGCTCTTGTCCTTGATTAGAACCAGCACTCCGTCTCGAATGCCGTCTCCACCGCCCTCCCCCGGGTCCCCACGTGCCCCCAGGTCAGTGCCCTGTCCTGGGGCTTCACTGGCCCGTTGTGTCCTCACCATCAGCAGACTCTGGACATTTTGGAACTTTAGGGCCTTGCTGCCCTTCTTCACCCACTGACCGTCTGCTGGCTGGGACAACTGGAGGGGTCCCTCCATGACGAATCGTGTGTTTTCTCTCGCCCATCCCACCGTCTTCATCGACACCTCTCGCATCTCGATGTTGATCACCTCCCGGTTTTTGCGGCTGTCCCGCCGGAACGAGCGGAGGGACCAGGTTACGCCGTTGCCCTCTTGCTTGGTCTTCATGTTGATGTGCTCCAGGTGGGACTCCACCCGACTCTTGGCCTCACGGAGACGTGCGTAGTCGGGGTGACACTCTGGGGTAACCTTAATGATGCGGCTCAGCAGAAGCGGGTATTTAGTGACACGTTGGAGGGGCGCCATGAGGAAGGAGCGCAAGTTCATGCGACGCAGTGCTATGTTGTCATTCTGGGAAACATCCAGGAAGATTCTGAAAAAACACAAACGACAGAAAATTAAGTTGAAGACAGAGATTCTGTCCATGACCTGGGAAAACTCTCAAGAAGTTGATTAATGGGAATCACAGGACAGCCTGACTCACGGTTGAGCTGTGGTTCTGTCTAAAAATATGAATCATTGCAGCGCTACTCTCAAAATAGAACTCCTTCTGAATAAGTGATAACCGCTGTCTTTTCCATTAAGAATTACACAGAACAGCCGTGGCAGCAACTAGAGAAAGCTCCCAGGGTAACTTTTCCATCACACAGAAGAATCGTTGCACTCTGTGTGTACCTGAGCAGCTCTTTCTCCTTCTCCAGTGTGTTGAGCATGTTGACCGAGGTGGACTGCTGCAGGCAGTAGCTCTGGAAGGCGGGTAGCATGTTGACGAACTCCAGAAAGATCTCTCCTATGTACACTGTCAGGAGATCTTCATCTCCCTGAGGTCAAACCACACGAGAGGGGAAAAGTCAGTGTTCAACCCATTTATGTTTTGCACTGGGAGACAATTTGTCTCGTGAGTTACTGTTGTCCAGCATCATCTGCATGCACAGTAAGATTCATCCAGCCATCAAACGTTATGATGTGACTGCAGAATAATGTGTACAGAGGTTATATTTGGCCCATATAGGAGGACATGGGGCTTCTGCAGCTGCAGCACACAATACTTTTCCAGTGTAGAATGAAGCAGAAGCCATGACAAAAGAGTGAACAATATATTGCAAAGGTTGCACTGGACATACTGTGTGCTGCAGGGAGAGGAACGTCATGTGAGAGCTGCAGATTTATTAGTGTCTGGACAGAAGTGGCCAAATCATTGGAGGGGGGTTGTTATATAAAATAAATATAATCAGAGTTTACCCAGTTTCATGAAATTGGAAATTGGACTTCTTGTTCATGTTGGCTTAAAAACTGAGATTAAAGGTTCATTGTCGACCTTAGAAACAACATTTGATGAAACAATCTCACCACAATGTCAATTTAGGAGCCAAGTACCCTGGCATCGCCGGGTCAATTCACAAATACTAATTAGTCCACGGTCTGGAGCCTCAGTTCATTTTCGATTTCCAAGGCACAACAGGCGCAGACCAAACTGCTTCTGGTGCACTTGGACAGACCTAAAACTAATCAGAGTAACGAAATGTGTGACTTAACGCTGAGTGTAATTAAACTCCTGTTGGAAATACAGCAAACATCTTTGAATGTGCAGTTTTTTGTTCTTCTTCTTTTACAGAAAATGTATCATTCAATTTGTTCAGCGACAGCCACCTGTCTGAACGGTGTATCATATCACATCGTATCGTTTCAAACCGACCCCATACTGGATAAATAGTTGTGATTGGCCTGACCGGGCTACTTAAGCTGTAACCACATGACTCATGTCTTCACTCCTCTCTCACCTTTCCATAAGAATAATTAATGGTCTTTACTAGATTTAAGAAGTTCAGTTATATTTTGCTCACTGAGTTCCTTGAGTTACTTCTGCTGAGAATTAATTTTGATTTGTGTTGTTGCATTAACATATTTAGCTGTGATGGCCAAGATATTATGTCTGTGTGGGTCAGATGTGTGTAGAGACTCCTTATGGTATGTTGCATTATAAATAAACTGAAGAAGTTTTTTTTTTTTTTTTTTTTTTTTAAAATCAAAAAGTACCTTTTGGACTCAATAACAGACTAAAATGTTTTGTTAGGATGAAAATCTTTGCAGTGCATTTGGGCAGTTTCACTTCATTCAAAGCCTCTATAACCCTGAATTATGTAATAACAGTACTGCAGGTGTTCACAGCCATGATAATCAGACCAGCTTGTTGCCCTGATAGTGTGTGTGTGTGTGTGTGTGTGTGTGTGTGTTAGAGAGAGAGAGTGGGTCACCTGGTCAAAGGCCTGGTCGATGCTGTCCTGCAGGTGTTCAGTGAAGCGGTCATTGACGTCTATCAGCTCCTGAACGTTACCAAACACCACAGTGAGCTGCTCGGCTGTCAGCAGCCCAGCACTCTGCATGGGGCAGTAAAACTCCTCCTTGATGATGCGCAGGTCCTCGCCGTAGCTCGACTCTGTGTTCAGAAACTCCAGGATGGCTTCCTTGCGCTCGGTTCGCAGTTTGGAGCAACGCTCACACATGCGTTCTCCTCGCTCTTTGGAGGCCCCGTCCCTCAGTCCACAGTCTGGACAGGGTCTCTGGGCCTCCCAGGCTCTGAGGGAGGCAGACGGTCTTTTCCAGGTGCGGGACAGGCCCGGCCCAATGCCGCTGTCCACCCGCTCCACATCGGCTCCCCGATTTCTGCGGTAGCGGCGAGGCTCGCTGTCCTCCTCCTCCCGCTCATCACTGAGGCCCACGACTCCGCTGTCGGCGCTCAGGCTGCTGATGGTGCTCCAGCGATGCTGCCCAGACCGAGTCACACCAAGACCCGCCTGGCGCTCCTCACCAGGGGGCTCTGAGCGACCACGAATAGCTGCTGGAGCTGCAGAGAGAGAGGTGGAGGTGGTCAGAATCATTGGTGTTCATTATGTTTATGGATTTACTGTCTGCAGTCTTTGGTATTCACACTGCGCGGAGGCACACACACACACACACACACATGCAAACACAGCATTAATAGCAGTCTCCCTAATGAATGCCTATTTAATCTGAACTAGTCATTAGTGGTCATGTCACAATAAAGAAACTATTACAGATGTCATCTTTCTCCAATAATTAGATCCCTGTCCCCCCAGCCAAGGACTTAACCTTTGTCCACATGCACATCAATACTATTGTGCAAGTTTGTGTGTGTGTGTGTGTGTGAACACACGTTTGCATAGTTATGAGAACAAATTTTGGTTTTACATCATTGTTGTGAGGACAATGAGTGATTTCAAAGTTCAAGGTTCACTTATTTGTCATTCTACAACACAGGATTGGACGACAAAATGCTAGTGAAATACCCATGTGCTGCATAATAAAACAACACATTTGTATGGTGGAGGGTGGAGGATGAGCCGAGGAGTCTCACATCCTGAGGAAAGAAGCTGCTCTGTGGTCTAACAGGAGGTACGTCTGCCCTGGGCCGTGCACATCCCATGCTAATTTGTGATGTTTCCAGGCAGGATTCTTTCTATTGCTGCTTTGCAGAAGTTAACAAGACCCCACACAAGAAAAGTCTGATAAAAAAAGTCTTTTCTCTGTCAAAATGATTGTAGGGTCTTGAATTACCCCATGGATTATTTAATTCCTGAATGCTTTCTACTCTTAGAATAAAACACTGTAGCTTTATTTCTATTATAATTTGCTCAAACGTTGCACAGCTCTAATTAAAAAATGAACAGAAAACAGGCCCAACACATGCAGCTGTCAAGCACGTGCCACACACTCACCACTGTCTCTGTCTCGGTCTCTGTCGCGGTCTCTGCGATGGCTGTGGAGTCTGGCGGCGGCAGCGATCTTCATCTCCAGCTGCTTGCGCTTGGATGCGTCGGCTGGCATGGGGTCGCTGTAGTGGGGCCGGAGACGGCACTCGCGCTGCGCCCTCACTGTCTCAGCCAGCTCATAAGCTGCGTCCGAGCTGGAGCGCCTGCAGCCCAGACCGGTGTGCTGCCGGTCGGAAGGACACGAGTGTCAATCAAAGAGACACATTGCTATAGCAACAGATGAAAAAGGGCACAACTCTCCGAGGAGATAAGGTGAGAACGACGATAAGAGAGAAATCACAGCCTTGTGTGTCGGTGTGAGGAGTTGTAACATGCAAGGTCAATGTGTTCGCTGTCATGACATCATTACGTAACATATCCTGGCTCTCTCTCTCTGATCCCAGCTTGGAGAACTGACAAGAATCCACATTTCATGCCGAGATGCAGCACTAATCGTCTGCCAAGTCCTGTAACAGACTCTAAACACAACAAGGCCACATATCCAAAATCTTCTCTGATCACAACTTGAAACCGCTGAGCCTCGAAAGATGAGAGACAATCAAGCATCTCCTGGCTTTTCTTTTTTGAGGTGAAGCGAGGAATTCCCCGACACACTGCAGCATCCTGCACTGACAAACACTCCTCACGTGGCTTCTAAAAGCCCCTGAGAGTTGACCTAGGGTGGAGAGTTCAAAGGTCACATCAGTGTGACACACAACTGCTCACCCAAGAGGCATCAATCACATCCCCATGCATTCGACTATACTGGCTTTGGATCAAAGATTACCTCACCGAATGTTGACAGCTCTCTGACATCTAATAGCCGCACATGACTGAAAAGCGCAGAAAGGTTTTCACCGCTCTATACTAGAAAACAGCATTATATACAGCTTGCAGCAATCAGGTAAAATGAAGGAGAATAATTCATGTTCCACTGAATTATCAAATTGCAGCCCTCACTTTGGGAATGCAGAGGCACACTCCATTATGGATTCAAAGCCAGAAATTAAGAAAAGGCAAGAAGCAAACACACCTCGACATCTGTTCGCCAAACTACCTACAGCCTTGTGGCATGCAAGCAAGCTGTGCCTCCATTTCAGTCTGGCTCTTCTGTTCTGCAGAATCACAGAGAGGAGCACAATGCTAGCAGCGGCTGAGGCTGGTGTCAAGATGCAGCCAGCCAGCGGAGAGGAGCCATGCAGAGAGCAGGGATGAAATGCTGAGTTACCAGCAGCCAGATGCTTTTTGCTGCATCCTCAGACGTTGCGCTGTTGCTGGAAGACAGAGCGCTGCATGCTCATTCCTGTCTCAACAAATACCTCTGCATCAGTATGTGTGAGTGATGTGCATGTGTGTATGTCGCAGTCCCCTTGCTTGCCCCAGTCATCCTTGAATACCAACAGATCTTTGTGTTTCTGCACACCACGAAGCAACGATGACACGCGACGAGCGAAGGCGAGCGCAGATGACAAAATTTGAGACATGAAAAATGCTGAAGAAAATGAAAAAGAATCCTTACGCATTCTCCAGCTTCCTCTCCCCCTACTCCTCCTGCAGGCGTCTCGTCGCCAGCCTCGGCTCCGCAGGCCGTTGCCGACGTTGCCATGGCAACGGCGGAAGGCTGACAGTCGGTCGAGGGGGCGGTGATGTCACAGCCTCCGTCCCGGTCACCTGACAGTCTGACGGGGGCCTCGGCGGAGATCTCTGCACTGCAGCTGGTGGAGAGAGAAGAAGAGACGGCGGCACAGAGAGGGGGAGAAGAGGTGGATGGAGAGGGAGGGAGGGAGAGATTGGGGGAGTGAAAGGGAGGGACAAGGGGGGAAAAAGGGAAGGAGAGGGAGAGCGAAAGAATGGGAGGAAGAGAAGGAGGAGAAGGGAAAAGGGAAGGGGAACAGAAGCAGGATATGGGAGAGAGGAAGTAAATGTCGAAAGAGGGAAAGCGAGAGGAGGGGTGAAGAAGATGCAAGGGACGGGAGAGAGAGGAGGGTTGAAATTGTAATTCTGGCACAGCTCTCTTCTCCTTACAGCATCCCTGTCATTCATTCCACCTCATCTTCCCTCTACAGCTCACATGCGTCTCTGCTCCCTGCTGTCTTCTTCTATCCACCCACCCTCCTGTTCCATCAGCATTCTGCCCCCAAAACACCCAAATCAATGCCTCTCCTCTCGTCCAACCCCCCCTCCCCATCTTCAACCCCTCCTCAGGAGGACAGCAATTAGACACATCAGTGGACATTAACACCTGAACCCCTGGACCACGGGGACGCTGCCTGCACACAATCACACACACAAAAACACACAGAGGCATCATTCTTTCCCATCATTCCTTTGTCTGATAACTGGGGATCCACTCTTGCAGCACACAGTCAGCATGTGATCTGAGGCACCCCACAGATTCACACAGGCCCTGGCAAACACGCCGCACTACTGGACTGAATTGCACATGTCCGCCAACACCGCCACGAATGCATGCCTGCAGGGACTTACGCATGCATTTGTAAGAGCACATTACAAACACGCAAAGCAGTCTGACCGAGCGGTGCACCCTCCGAGTAAGATGCTGACCGCCAGCCGCAATGTGCACAGACGCAAGCCTGGGGTCTTTGTTGCAAGTCATTACTCATCTCTCTCTCTCTCCTCCCTCGTTTCCTGTCCTATCTCTCTGCTGATGACTGTCCAGCAAAGGCACAGAAATGCCAAAAAATAAAAAGAGTCCTTTTAGTTTGTGGCACGATGATACTATTCCCTGCATTTCTATATCTATATCAGTCAGTCTGACTAATAACATTAATAATAATCTAATCAAAACAGGAAAAAAATGCATGTATGTCTGCAGGTTTTATACCATCAGATGGTAGAGCAGTAGCATCTATGAAGCCCAGTCGAAAAGCCTGCTTCACTACTATGAATAAGATAGTTACACCTCAACGATGAACCTTGATGAACATTTTTATCAACATCTCTCTTCTGTACTCTTGATTTTGGGCTGTTTGAAGAGATTTTAGTGTGTAAATCTAACTGAAACCTTAAAGCTGAGGAGGATGATTTGTGTGATGGACACATATTGTATATAAGAGGAAACATCTGGCTCTTTAACAGCAAGAGTTTCCACCTTCTGTAGTGTACAGAGAGTTTATCAGAGCGTATTTCTGTTGAAAACAGCTGAATATAACAATAAAATGCAGCATCAAACCACAACTATCAGCTAAAAGATGCTAACAAAGCTAATAATTCTCACAGCAAGCAACTCCTTTCACATTACACGCACAGTTATTGATTGGTCAAGCTTTAAAATAATGCATACGCCTTTAAATGTTGCAACAGGAACTACCAACTATATATCGTATATTGATTTTGTTTTTCCACCACAAGTGAGCTTCACAGTCCAGCAGGCACGGGTGGGAAATATAATATCACCACAGTCAAAAAAAAACACCTTGTAACAGCAGTTTTTAGAGATTATCATATTTTTACTCAAATTAAAGGCGTTGGTGGTTTAATAAGGCCCTTGGGTCAAACCCCATGATGATCAACAATGTCTGGCTCTCAGAGTGAAAGAAAGGCTGTAAATTCCTGAATTATTGACTTCTTTTTTTCCAAAGTGGTGTATGTATAACAAAGGAGGGGGGGATGGTTAGTCTCAGGAGCAGGTGGGGTTATTGTTGATCATGGCAAGGCTACAGCTACCTTTTTGCTACCTTTTTGATTAATCGATAAACTATAAAGTCTATGAAATGATAGAAATGAGTGAATAATGTCCATCATCAGGGTTACAAATAGGCCAAATAGCTTGTTTTGGTGAAATTCACTCAAATCAAACAGAGTTTCTCACATTAACTTGTTAAATGATTTGCACAATTAACTGATTATTGTCAATCCACTTATAAATCAGTTGTTCCGGCATCGGTTTTAACCTCAGCTATGATATGCAGTTCACTTCGGCCTGTTGTGTGTCCTGAAATATCCTTGTGGTGACTTCACATGAGGTCTCATTACTCTGATGATCCTTACATAACTCCCAAACCAGTCAAACGGCGCAGCTCTTTTTGGACACGTCATAAAAACAATTTCTCAGCATCCCTCTGATGCTCTGTGGCACATCAACCACTTTTTTTTTGTTTTTCCATATAAAGCTGCAGCTGAACCTGGCAACCTGCACTGTTGTGTATTACTTGTGTAATCAGCAGAGCCGACACAGCGGGTGATGGGCGTCCAAATGTCCAAATTAAACTGGTGCCAGTGTGGCGATAAGGCAGACGTCATTCATGCGGCTCTGACACCGGTTTTCTCTTGGACAAATAAAGGCCTCTCCTTCACCGTATTGGCTGTCACGCTGCGGATGATGCATGAGAAGTAATAACCTGCAGCTTAATTTATCAGGAAACCGCTGCATGTGATAGATCACAGCTCAACACGGCACAGTGTGACACTGAAATTAGAGAGGCTGTCATTTTCACCGGCGCATATATCACTCCAATGAATTCAATATATTTGTACGTGCTTCTAATAGAGATAAATAAGGAGAAAATGTTAGATCCAGTGGCCACATGCCTCCCTCTGCACGCTATACACAAGTATACAATTAACTTAGTGGGGCTGGTTTAGTGCTTCCATTTCTATAAACCCTCCCTGGTGTAATAATATGGATATTAGCGCAATAATACAACGAGGGCTGTTGTTTTGCTCTGTATGTGAGTTTGGCAGCATGGTGCACTAAAGCAAAGAGACTTATTGGTGGAAGTCAAATACCTGAGGGTGTAGACATCACACAGAATACTGCCATGTTTAATTAATAAATCTCCAAGTATTAAAACATTCACAGAGCCTCAAGTCAAATCTAAATCACAAGAGGAGCGCTCAGTGTGTTGCATTATGGGTGTTCTTTTGAACATGAAAGTTGAATCCACTTGGGATAAACAGTGTTCGGCTGGAGCGGCTGGAGCGGCTGGAGCTGCGTATGAAAGGGCTGGAGTGGTGCTGAAATGATTAGTTGACTAATCGATTGGGAGAGAATCGAGTAATTTATCAAGCAAGATGGAAAATACTCTGGTTTGAGCTTCTCTTTTCTCTGACTTACACCATTATCATTATCTAAACATCTATTGGATGGATTGTCGTGAAATTTCATACCGACGTTTCTCTGATGCCACTATGAGGTGGACCTTCATGTCCCCCTCAGGATGAATTGTAATAACTTTGGGGATCTTCTGCCTTTTAATCCAGAGCCATCGTCAGGTCAAAGTTTCAGTTTGTCCACTGGCGTGGCTGTAGACTTCTGGTCATAATGTCCATCAGATAAAACAAGCAATTTGCACCACATGGGGCGTTTTTCACAAGTTTGACAGACTATTTGGATAAATCCTAAAAAAAAAACAACCTCTAGTTGCAGCCCAAGACTGCAGCTCTGCACTTTCACAACTTCTATTGTACACAGTATACACCCAGACACACACACAGCAGTTATTTTTCTGCTGCCTTCATGCAGTAGAGCCTCAGACATCCATCATCCCTTCTAGCAGTGCAGACAAAGGAGCGACAGTCGGGGGAGAGTCCTGACAGGCAGAGAAAGATACCGTCTGTATCTCCCATCTATCTCGGCCTGCACACTGCAGGGGGTGGACTTTGTATTCTTCAATGGGCCTTATTAAGTAGCTCCTCTGTGTTCGGGGTCTCATTTTTACATTGAATAGAGGCCTGGTCTCAAATGGCACCACATCGCTATAAAACACACCCTGCTCTTGTTTGTCCTTGATCAGACTGAACTACAGTGGAGTGAAGCCTGCATTTATTTAGCCAACAGCTGACACAGAGAGAGAGGGAGAGAGAGAGAGAGAGAGAGAGAGAGAGAGAGGGAAACAGTGAGTCTGTAAGGACGGTGCCAGTCTTCCAGTCTGTCATGCCTCATGCCAGCCTCCCGCCTACAGTCTAGTATGCAGAGCCAACCCTGTTAGCTCCGACAGCTGTTATCACAATAACTGAGATAAATCGATAACAAAACAACACACACAGGCTTAAACAGATGGGCTCACACACACACACACACACACACACCGATACAATGCTCTGACACTGCAAAGCACACACATGAAAGTGTGCTCACATACACTTCACTGATAAACACACACGCCTCTGCTGCTACAGGGCTCAGGTACAACCGGATCTAATTTCAACATCAAAAAGATTAACTGGATTTACAAACAATATGTTTCTCGGTAAAATACTGAGCGCTCTGTCATCGTAAGTACGGTGCAGCACAAACAGAGAAAACAGGAATAAATCACTGATCCGTTGTTCACATTTGTCTACCTTGTACTCAAAGATGTAATCGAACACAAGGGACTTTTACAAGTCCACTTTGCAATACCACAAAGTTAAGATTCTCAACTACAACCAAAAATCATGCATGCAAACTTTTTACTGAAAGTTAGATCCTGCTTTAAACTAGAGATTTATCATATTGGCAAATACGTCAGCAGACAACTAGAAACAAATGACAGTACAGACAAACCACAGGTGTATTTCAGGTTAATCTAGTAATAGTGTTACTGTGAGACGTTCTTCAACTGTAACATGTCCCACTCAGTACTTATGTGGAGCGAAACACTTAAAAACACTTAAAGGATCTTTATCACTAATGTTTGTTTATGTTTATGTAAAAAAAAAGAAGAAAATTAGCTGATATATCTTTATTGGATTTTTAAAAACTCACCTCAAAAGCTCAAATAATATCTGATGTAACACCTACATCTGTGTTATCTCTTCTTACCTGGCAGAACTGAGTAATAAACACACAATAAGGTCCCTAAGTACATATATTCAAGTACATTTTGTGGTACTACACTTTAGCTTTTCCATCCATCCATCCATCCATCCATCCATTGTCTACACCGCTTATCATTGTGGGTCGCAGGGCCAACACACAGAGACAAACAACCATTCACACTCACACCTACAAGAAATTTAGAATCATTAATTAACGTAACCTGCGTGTTGTTGGACTGTGGGAGGAAGCCGGAGTATCTGGAGAAAACCCACACAGGCACACAGAAAGGATCCAGGTTCAAACCACAAACCTGCCGGCCAGCAGATTTGAACCTTGAACCTTGAACACCCTTGAGTTTTTCCACTGAAAAGTATTTCTATGGTACGTGAAATATTATGAAATGAATGTTTTTTTTACTCTTTATCAGTTTTATTAGAGATACACTCTACTCTTCTCTCTCCTCCTGCCCCCCTCCCAGACTAACCTCTTCTTGATGAGGTCCAGTGCGGAGCCGATGAGGCCATCCTTCATCTTATAGATCTTGGCTCCATAGCTGGACAGGTCGGTCCCCTCCAGAAGGAGCGCTGGGCAGCAGCTGGAGGGTCGTTCCCAGTTCTCTTTGCTGGGCAGGAGGGGAGCCGACCCAGCTGGCTCCAGACTGCTCCTCCTACGCCTGGTGCTCCCTTCATCACCCCATACAGCGGGGGCTTTCTCCTGGGCTGAGCTGGCCAGGGGCTGCAGGGGTGAACGTGGAGAGGGGCCAGTTCGGATGGGAGAGTACGTGCGGATAACAGAGGTGGTGGAGGAGGAGGAGGAGGAGGAGGAGGAGGAGGTGGGAGCTGCGGTGCTGTTACTGCTCACAGTGCTACATGGAGGTTTCTCTGAGGAGGTGACAGTCTGCTGGGCTTCATCACTGTTGCCTGTCCTTCCACCTCTGCTCATGTCTCCCTCCTCCTGCTCCAAGTCCTCCTGCTGCTCTCCGTTTCCTCCACTAGAGCTCAAATGAGGGACAGTCCGATCAGACGAAGGTACCTTACTGTCTGATGTTCCTGCCTGCAGGTCAGCTTCAGGTTTTTCGGTTACCACAGAACCTGCTGTGGACTCCTTGCCCTGTGCTTCCTCCTTCTGCCTCATCCTCTTAAACTCCTCAAACGTAGGGATATGTAGGCGTCCCACAGGAGGTCTGCAGCGCTCGGACGCAGAATCTAATCTATTTCTGTTACCTGCAATGTTGTCTGTTGTGTAGGATGTCTTGACCACTTTTGGGCTGGACGGGGAGCTGTGGAGAGCCAGGTTGGGGCTGCTGTTCTGCCGCCGGAGCTGTAAGCGCCTCAGGACCTCCTGCTTGATCTCCTCTGGGCTGGTGATGCGCATTGTGCACGGCGGCCTGGACCCGGCACCTGTTGAATTTACATGATGCACACCCTCCTGCTCGACGGGTGCAGCACCTGGCGTCACCTGAGGCCGCAACGGGAGGGGCTTCAGGGGCTCGACTGATGACCTCGCACTCTGGAGGCGGAGCTTCTCCCTCAGGCCCTTCCTTGCATCCCATTCGTCGACGCCACCTGGAAACAGCAACTGAGGGAAGAGCGGTAGGTCCTTCCTGGGCAGCCCGTGTCGGGGATAAAACGCCAGGCTCTCTGGGCTGGGTACCAGTCCATGGGCCCCCACCATGGATCCATCTGGAGGCCCAGCACACCAGTGGTTAGAGGAGGTGTAGCGTAAAATGAACTCACTGTCCACGCTCCTGTAGGGGGCAGCACTCAACGCACACAGGCCAGAATCAGCCACAGTGTTCCAGTTTAGGTTCTCCATACTCCTGTAAGGCCTGTTGCCGTTGCTTCCTGTGTGGATGCAGGAGCCCTGGGACCCCTGACCCGGCCCCAGTCCCAGAGGGCCCTGCCTGCTGCTGCAGTACCTCAACCCCAGGTTAGTGAGCAGGGTGCTGCTGTTACATCTGGACATGAGGGGGAAGGGAGGCCCCTGGGGGCCCTGGTAGTGAGAGACGCTGGGTCTGTGTCGGGGGAAGGAAGACAAGGGGTCGGGGGACAGGGGCAAGTTGGTGATGCAGGGCTCCATGTCTATGACGAGGTCGAGGGGACAGGCGCAGCCAGCAGGGGAGCTGGCGGAGGCTACAGTGGAGGAGGTGGAGGGGTAGTCACATGGTGGTGGAGGCTTTACGTCTGGCATGGCTGTGGGCTGAGCGAACGGCCCTCAGACACACAGTCAGCAGGTGGGAAGGTCTGCAGCCTGCAGGGATAAAGATAAGATCGGAGATATAAAGACGACACAGACATTCATGCAGACAACATGTGAGCCTGTCACATGTAACTGTGTACGCTGTTGTTATGTCTGCACCAATATCACAATGAAACACTAACTTTTTAACCTTTCAAACTCTCGATTCTACTCCGATAAGACCGTACTAATAATTTTGTATGTTACAGCCAATTTACTACAAAACACACAGATCTTCAGGACAAACTGACAAATCTCAGTTTCACCAATTTATTTTTAGGTCCTGTGGCCTCAAATGCTTCCTCTGCAAAATGCAAATGCTTCTGTTCTGTGACTCCTTATTCAAAAATATGGAAACATACAGTGTATATATATATATACAGAACGTGTAGCCTCAGACTTCCTAAATTATATGCGCTATGTGATTTATCCATTTTTCATATTGTCATGAAAAGATGTATTGGGGACCTTAGGAAGATCATTAGCATGTGACCCTTTATGCCAATCAACTGCTAACTCTCTATATAAGTGATTTCCTTCTTCCTTCATGTACTGATGAGATAATTTTGGTTTATCAACACCAACAGCAGCTCTGGGAAGGTGCATCCATTCCCGTTTCCCAGCCAGACAATATTTTACACTAATTTCTGTAGTATGAAAATGAAAAACAGGCAGTTGGGTTGAGCTGTGAAATCCGTCATCAATGAACATCAAGTCTGCATTAATTGTCGTCAATGTTACATCACGGTGGCTTTGAAATGCAGTACAGTGAAAAAGACTTCATAAATAGAGACTTTTAGATTTATTTGCGCATCATTTCCTGCACAAAATGCTGATACAAATTTCAAATCTATGACTCTTAATTACCTGATTACTTACTTTTGTATTTCATTCATTAACTTTATCTGATTCTGAATCTGAAAGCCAGAGAGAAAGCTGATCTGAAGGCTAAAATCTAAAACCCAAAAGCTAAATTCTGCCATCTAAAGCTGGAAAAATGTTCAAAATGACTCTCCTGGAATCATATTGTGTTGATACGATCACATCATGTACAGACTTTATGCACGGGCTCGTAAGAGGTCGTCACAGGGACGTCAACACAGTCACAGTCAAACATATACTGGGATATTGGATAACCTCAGCTCTGGACGCAGAGACGCTGTCTCCGAAGCGTGGTTCCTTCACCAGAACAATCACATTCATTTCATATAAATGGCTCCCTGTCTACCCCCTCTGGCTTTTTTCTTTTTTTTTTCCTTTCTCTGCAGCAAGAATAATAATAGAGGGATTATTGCCTGCTTGTCAGGCTATTAAAACATGAGATTGAGAGAAAGATACAGAGAGACAGACAGCACAGGAGGAAGAAAAGAGAGAGAGAGAGCTGGTAAAAGAGACAAAGATGAGACGGAGGGGGGGAGGAAATGAGTGTGACGTTAAGAGAAAGCTGTGAGCTAAGGGGACAGTAATGAAGATAACTGCTCGGCTGTCCGCCGGCTCTGCTCTTTCCCTCTGACTAATCAGACAGCAGTTGTAGATTAGCCAGGAGCCCAAAGAGCCGGCAAGATGGTGCTGGGTGCACTGCAGCTCTTTCGGTCTTTCTGTAATGAGTACAAATAGCATGTCAACCGCCCAACCCAACCGCCCATCATCCGCATCTCATATTCAGCCTACATCACAGTCAGCAGCAAAGGGTTACAGCTGCGATTATGACTATGATTATGAAACAGGGGCTCAGAGGGCTCATCCCAGATGCATTGGGTGAATAATAAAACCCAAATCATCTTTAAACTCAAACGCTCCCTGATGCCAGAGCAGGAACGGGCTGCTGCGCTTCTCTGCAGCTTTGCAGAAATAGATAAATCTCCATTCCTCACATGCTTGGAGGTAAGCAAGGCTGCCATTCGGGTTAATCAGTAACCTCCAACGCGACAAGCATCCGCAGTTTCCCACAAATCTCATTTGTTGCATGTTTATTAAATGAATGTTGCTCTCACACAAAAGCCAAGGACATTAATTTGCTGATCTAAAGTGAATCCTTTCAACACCGAGCACTGGAACTGTTATGAATAACGTTGTCCAGGCCAAAGCTAGAAGATATTTGATATTTCTCTCATCGTCCACACATGAAAAGACCAAAATAATGAATTGATCCTACAAACAATTAGTGTTTGTCGATCCAAAGTCTGACACATCTTATTCCGCAGTGCTGCCCAAAAACTATTAAAAACACATTAGTGAGCCATATGGTTCCCTCGTTACTACGAACGCACAATGTAGTGCATTTTCTATAAGATCTTTAGAGAAACTAATCATGGATACAAAAACCAAACATGTCACAAACACACTACAGTGCTTGGGGCTAAATGCTAACACGCTCACAGTGACACTGCTTACATGCAGATGCACAGCAGGTGACGTGTCCCGCGTGTGTTCAGTGTGTTTGCATGCAAACGTGTCCTAAATAGCACTAATCACAATGAACCGAGGCTGCTGGGGGAGTATTTGACCCAAATTACTGGACATCGGCACTGAATGCAAAGTCAGAGGATCACCAACGTTATTATAATTCATCCCGAGGGGGACGTGAGCGTCTGTTACATATTTAATGAGAATTCATCCGATAGATGTTGAGATGTTTTACTAAAAAAACACAAATGTCAACCTGCAGGTGGCACTTGTGGAAAAGTCAGGGAATTCAGTGAGCATGAAGACAATGATGCCTTCCCTTTATGTAGACCCTGTGAGGTCAAAAGCAATTTTCTTTATATCCATTATTACACCCAGTTAAATAATGGCTTTTAATATGCATATTCCCTTTGCTCTGCCCAAGAGTGATGGAACAATTCTTTCATTTCCATCTCTTTTTTTTACAGTTTGAAGGCCCCCTTAAGGCTGCCTGGATGAACTGTATGTGAAACTGGAAATTTCTTCTCTCTGACTGTGCCTCCCTCTGCATTCTTGTGCAGGTTCTGCCGTTATTCTGTTTGGCAGATCCAAATACTGTGTGTGTGTTGTGTGCATGGTTTTGATTGGAGAAAAAGGGGCTGATTGGGGTTTTATTTGGGTTTAATTAGCATGAGCGTGTGTGTCTGAATAGCAGGCAGCATGCTGCTCAGCATGCCCGTGCTTCTCTCTCCCTCTGCCTTTCTCTGGTTGAATTACTGCCAGTATAAAGGCTCTGTGGAGGTCCGCACTCTCTCTGCTCCCTCTGTCACTGGAGCTAACTGAGGAATAACTCATCCCTGCCAGCAGGACAGTAAATCAGCCACCGTGGCCCAGCATGCGCAGCAGCTGATTTCTCCAGATATGATGGCAGAGTGGGTGAAGAGGACAGCATCAAAATGAGGAAATAAATCCTTTATGTGATGCGACTCACCATCAGAGCGTCTGCACTATTAAATACATTTACAAACCTCTATTGTAACAAGTCAGGTCATGTATTATTGAGTCCTTAAATTTCAAGTGATGTGGCCAAAAGTGTGTGGACACCTTTTTTTTTTCTCTCTTCCTGTGTGTTCTCGGTGTGGACTGTGAAATATTAATGCAGGATTATTATCATGGCCAAAAGAATTCATGATAGCGATATTATTGCAATCATCAATTTGAAAAAACAGCCAACAACGAACCACTCTGATAAACTGACCCTGTCCCCTTTTTCAGATGTCCTCACATAACTCTTGTACACTTTTTACATGCTTCCTCTTCTTTCTCACTTTGCAACTCTTTGGTCATAACGTGTGTAAACTTTCTTTATATGAGATGATGTAGGTCCCTGATGTTATGTCTGTATATTGGAAATGCAGTTTTGATGTTCTGGTGTTGTTTCTCTCCGTGTGCTTTGTTTTTCTGCACTTGCCAGTGATGGTTTGGATACTTGTCACTCTGGACACTTCAGATGGTTAAACACACCTTATAGAGCTTTGGCATGATGTATAAATACGGGAGTGGTTTCCATCTTTTGAGCATGTTGACCAGATGAAGATCCAGGTAGGATCGAAGCGTTGTCAGTAATAAAAGCCTTTCTGTGGCACAGAGCGAGTGTGCAGGCGTTGCTTCTTCTTTTTCATGTCTACTGCCAGCTTTGCATCCAAAGTGATGTGCGCATAACTATTCTACCACTGACCATGTCCTGACTTTTGTTAGAGATGACGACTATGTTTGGTTTATCGGATCAGCTGGATATGATAGCATGATGATAATATTTTAGACGGTAGCGTGCTTCCTTTTTTTTGTGCTAACAGCCTCTATGTGTCCCTTTCCTGTTGAAACAGAACCATAAAGAATAAAGAAACGTTATTCCCAGTTTGGTGTGGAACAACATGACCTGCCTGAGTCCTGAACTCAACCCCATCCAACACCTTTGTGATGAACTGGAGTGCTGATTTGGAGCCAGACCTTATCACCCAACATCAGTGTCCAACCTCACTAGTGCTCTTGTGACTGAATGGGAGCAAATCCCTGCGGCCAGGTTCAGAAAACTGCTGCAAAGCCTGAAACCACAAGATTGGACTTTGTCTGCACATGAATACTCACAGTTTGGTAAAGGGATGTTGAACAAAAACACATTAGTGTAAGCTAACACACATTTTGGCCACTTTACAATTAAAAACATTATTATTTCCCCCATCCTCCAAGCTGAAATCAATGCAAAGAAGTCTGTAGAATCAAGTCTCTTTAATCTAGAGCTGTTATTTACCTTATGTTGTAGCTTTTTTTAAACCATGAAACCAGTGAATATATTGATTTTGTATGATACAGAGTATTTCAATGCAATTCACAAAAAAATATATAGAACATAGGCTGTGGCAGATCATTGTGCCACAAGGCTTTTCTGTGTAGTTCTGTCTACGCATGTGTACTGTATTATATGTGAGTCAGTGTGTATTTTGCTATCGGCACATCTCCTCTCCTCTCCGACTGAGCAGGGGTTACCTAACACAGTGCATCATGTTGCAGAGATCAGGTTTGGAAACAAATCCTCCTGTTGCAGCCAGCAGTTCCTGCAGCTGCTGGCAGCGCGCCGTCTGATCTTCTAAACTTACCCCATTTTAATCAAGCCTCTACGCCGCTTCTCTTCTCATACAGGTCATTGGCTCGGATCCCAAAGTGCCTGGCTTCCTCTCCTGCGTCTCCTCTCAGAACAGCAATCTGTCTGGAGTTTCCACCGAGCCAGACAGACGTGGCCCTGAGCTACGAGTAAAGAGGGAGAGAAAGAAGAAGAAAGCATATCAATCAATGAGCTGCTTTTTCCAAACATAACAACAAACGACCACGGTGGAGATGCTCGGTCTGCCAAGTGCTGCTGCTTTTCACCCTGCTAGACAAGGAAAAAGACCCACAGAGCAACAGAGACTTGAGGCTTGAATAGCAGATGTATCCTGATACTGTAAAACAAACCGTGTCCTCCTTTCGCAGATTGAATTAGATGTTGAGTCAATTACATAATTAGTGTTTCTCTGTCAGGAGAGAGTAGCAGATTACACGCATCATGCTGAGAGCTTGCACACAGTACATGTGTATGTTGAATCGGACGTTTCTTCATCTTCATCATCCAATGTCTTCCAAGCAACAACACAGATTTCCACTGAGCACAGTTTATCTTTAAATCGAATATAATCATATGGGTAATAGGAGAAAAAAACACTCGTGGTGCATCACAGGGGCTGCAGAGGAAATTCAGCAAAAAGCTGTTTCCTTAAGTCACTGACATCGACACATTTAAACTCACTGTCGAGCAGCATTTCAAAACGTAGATGTCATTTTTGACAACACAGACAAGAATAACAGCGGTGAGATAAACAGCACAAATTCCAGGCATAACTCCACAGCAGACATGAATGTAATGTAGGCCAGCAGGCCGAAAATAAAACAAAAGAGACTCAACTGTGCATTACAGAAACAGCTCCGATCAAAGACACAACTAAGACAGTGAGACGCCGCTCTGCAGGAACGATGAATAAACGGTTGGCGAAAAAAAAACAAAGAGAACGATGCCCCACCTTCATCTTGAAACAAGGCTGCTCCACTGAACCCTGCATCCACCACTTCAACATCTTCAGACGCAAGACGACAAACCAAATGTTGTCATTCAAAGCTTCAAAGGGTCACATGTTCTCTGACGTTAACACCCCCATCTCCAGAGTGCTGTGGCTGCATCCTCCAGACCTTTGACAAGTGGCTGTCACTTAGAAATGAACCCACCCCCCCCACCCTGTCCCAGGGGTGCTGGGGGATTGACAAAGCTTCCAGTGGATCTTTCACTCCTCCTCAGCAAAAAATGATCCAACTTACTTCATTCACATTTTGTTTTTCTGTTGACTTCAAACAGACTTCAGGACGCTGAACTTGCTCAGTTTGCACGCTGGTAGACTTTGTCTCTCTCAGCCTTCTTGCTCACAGGATAACCTCCCTCTGACAATCCCACTGAAACCTCAGAGAGGGAATGAGAAACTGGTTATCGGCACTGACTGAAGTGACCCATTTATTTATTTAAATTTTTTCCCCCTCTTCTTATCCACCGAGCGTTTAAATCACTGAGCCAATTCCCTGCCGTTCCAGCCCGTTTCATTCATCCTCTCCTCATGGGCACTTCAGAACCTCCTAAACTATGTAGAAGGGTTTCTGAGCAGACTGCGAACGTTGTCTCATTACTGATCTCTGTGTGTGTGTGTGTGTGTGTGTGTGTGTGTGCGCGGTGTCTTTCAGACCCTTTACAGTAGTAGAAGAGGTAATAATAATGTGCTCCGTGGTTCCTGACACCTTTAGTGTTCCCTGCAGACATGCAGACTCCACAGACCGTCTGTCTGGTCCAGCTGTGGTGCTGTGTGTGTGTGTGCGTGTGTGTGTGTGTGTGTGTGTGTGTGCGTGTGCGTGTGTGTGTGTGTTGGGGGATGTGGTGGACTACATGCAGCACAAATATACTTATCTACAAAAAAGTCTTTGTATTTCTGTATTTATATCTTACTTTCAATCGCAGGAAAATTCAGTGGAAAGTAAATACTTATACGTACTACTGGAATGGTGCATTCAAGTGCAGTCGTTCAAACTGTAAAAATCATTTCCCGGATCCTAACATCACTTGAGATGTCATTGCTGTTTTGCAACCAATCATCAAGTATCAGATTTCAGAGCTTATTCTTCCACAGTTGCACCGTAAACATGCAAACAAATCACCATGGAAAGATGCCAAAAAAAATATACATGTACATATACATATATATATATATATATACTTTGAACTACAGTGCAAAATAATCAATAGTTCAGTTTACCAGCTGCACAGACGATACAGTCGTCTACAAAGAGATGGAATCATCTCTGACACAGTATCAACTAAAACATCTTTGTTTTACGAAGATGCTATAGAATTACACAAACCTACATACAAAACCTTACAAAAAAAAGATATATACAAATATTTGACTTTACAATAAGACTCTGGTGTCTGCAGGTAACCTGGTGGTTTGAGTTGACAATATTTAAACCAACATGGAGTGAAGTTCACCTCCCCCAGTGTGGGCTGTGCCTCAGCAGGTGTCTAAAATCTAAAGCTGTACTGCGTGTGAGGGAAAGGTGGGCTAACACTGGCACAGCTGGGAGGCACAGCAGGAGGGTGACAGACTTGTCGGAGCTGAGTGCGAGGCCAAGACTGGAGAGGGGACACACACACACACACACAGCCAGATAAAGTGAGGCTGTCTGCACATTGAGCCAAATGCATTTTAAATCTTTTCACCTCTGTTTTGGCCGTCTGTACACATTCTGTAGCTGATTTCAGCTTTTTCAAAATGGATTCCTGAGTGGCTAAAAATGCCTTGGCAGCTTTTGGAAAGTAGTAGCATGAGCCTGGAGGAGGACAACTTTTACAGGCAATTTAAGTAAATGTTTTTTTAACTGTGCTTCTTTTCTACACTGCATTTTCCATCAGGTGTGGAAAAAACAGCAGCTTTAAGTATATTTTTATGTGCTGTGTCAAGTCAATGGAGAGCCTCGTGGTAGTACTACAAATGTGTGGGTGTTTAAGTGTACAGACATGCTGTCTTTGCCACGCAGCATGTGGCAGAAAATGGCAGACTGCTCTCCACACACTGTGAGCTGGCATGCAGTCTGGACTCAAACGCCGCTCACACACAGACGGCTGCTGTGATATTTCACTTTGCACAGCGACGGCCACCAGAAAGCATCAGAATACAGCGGACTGGCTCCTCTGAAGCCGTAATAAATACAGCCGGGAACAACAGTGACGTCCCCTGTGTCTGAGGGAGCGGGGGGGGGGGTTAAATGCGAGGCGGTCAGGTGGGGGAAAAGCTTCAAGGTGGGGGGAGGAAGCTCAGAAGTCATTAAGTCACAGTTAACATCAAATGCAAAATGTACACTACCACTGCCTGTATTTTTATCACATATCCATCCATTTGCATGACATTTAGCTAATAATGTGACAGGTTAATGCTCGTCAGTGGGCTCATCCATTCCTCAACAGGTCACAGATTCCTCCAGGCATCTCATTATTAGGTATCAAACATCCCCAATAAGCTTGAGGATGAAATTCAGCAAGCAGAAATTCACCACAGAAACTACAGCAACCATTTCTGCAGTACAATTCTCACTGATTATCTGTATGTTGTAGTCTTGGCATAATAGGACGACACACACGGTTGCCAGCAAGACGTCAGAGCAATGGAGACAGCAACAGCAGGATACAGAAGTGTGTATGCGGTGTGTTTGGACATATTTTGGCAAATCGATGGCTGTTTGGAGCATCCTGAGTGAGCTTATGGACAGCAGGGAAGTGGATCATGTTGCAGGAGCTGAACGAGTAAGTGAGTGAGTGAGTGAGTAAGTGAGTGAGTGAGTAAACTAGATTTCTGAAGTACTTTTCTACACGGTAGCTAGAAAGAGCTTTCAGTGGAGGGAGAAAGGAAAGAGAGAAGATAGAAGACAAGTGTACAAACCACATACCATAAAGTAACTGAAACTTTGCAGGCGCTAAAGTCAAGGTGCAATGTTTCAGCCATCATGTTTCACAAAGAGCAAAACTACACAGTGACTGAGTTTAACATTCAAACGGTAGATCTACAGTGGAGAACAACTTAAACAGCCTTTTATATTAGTGGTCTGTAACTGTCGTCACTCTGACAACCAACAAAACTAATGCAGAGGGGGAATGTCACTCGATGAAGGCTGCTCTCACGTTCCACAAGTCACATCTGAGCGAAAACGTATCAAAATAACAGAAAATGTCACTTACAAAGCAGATAAGATAAAACCAAAACAAAACTCTTACACATCTCCAATATGTCTCACATGCATCCTACAGTTTTGCAGCTGTCTGATGGCTTACCTGTCCGCCTGCCTCCCAGTGTGTAAATCATTTGTTAATCCAGCAGTTTGCATCTTTATCCCTGTGAAAGTCTATCCACATAAAGCTCCAATCCTGCCAGCGTGATCTGGGCTCAGCGTTGATCTATTGATTGAGATGCTTATCCGCAGTGTCTTACATAAGAAGACCTGACCGCCATTATCATTATGGATTCCTGCATACAAATGGGATTTGTGATGGGAAGGAACTTCTCCAGTAACATTATTATTGTCGCTTTCCTGATGATAATTCTGCCGCAGTTGTAATAAGAATACTGTACTTTAGGCCTAAACCTGCAGGCAGACGCTTCAGAATGGTATAAACTCAAATAATCAATCTTGTTTTCAGCTGAAACTGATGTAATGCTGTGAAAAATAATCAGTTAATCAATTAGTTTGTCAAGTTAAACTTAATTGTGGTCAATTCATTGTAAGCAAAAACAGCACTTGCTTGCTTTTCTTAACTTTGTAAATCAAATACATTGGGTTTGTCTCTTTATTATCCAGTTGACCCAACAAAATCAGCTCTTTGAGGGCATCACTGTCACCTCTGGAAACCTGTGACCACCTCTGACAAGAATCAAGTTCCTGCCCCGTCTGTAATTAAGGACAGCGGCTCAACCAGCTGAGTCACTGCACGAACACACACACACACACACACACACACAGTGAGGGGAGGCTTGCACTGGTAGGTAATGAGAAGCTAGTATCCTAATGAAGTGAAGTGGCTCTCCATCTTCTGTCAGGAGGAGGACGGACGAGGGAGAGGGGAGAGGTTAGAGCTCTGCAGGATCAGCGGAGGCTGTACGTTAACCTCTACGAGAGGGATTAGTTTACTAAAAGGCTGAGATAGGATGCAAATTAAGGAGATAAGAAGGAGAGAGGGAAGCTGGACCTGAGGCTCACAGAAGCTTCCCACTCACAACAAATGTACTAAAGAAGTTCATGAGCATCATGAGTGCTTGCAGGGTTTTAGTTAAATCTGAGTAATTAAACGTGCTTGTGAGCAGCCAAACGTGTTGCTGCATCCTACGTGTTTTCCCAACTCCCAGAGCTCAAATGCACCGGGACGGAAATTACGCCTTTCCAAATTTTAAACTCCAATTTCCAACCAAAACATGAATACAGCATGAGCACTGATGATGACTGTAACACATGGGGTTGATCTAGATTAGGAGAAATTGTTGTAAAATTAAAAATAAAATTAAAAAAAAGCCCTTAAGGCTTCTGAATTCTTGCATACAGATGCTGAAGAGTTTCTTCAAAGACAACATTCATCGTTACCATTTCCCCCCTTCAGACACATTCCCACACACACACAGACACACACACCCCTCGCTGTTCCCCATCAGCTAGTGAAATGTGGGTTAATGAGGCACCACCCGGGGCCCTGTCAGCAGCACCTACACCACCAGCCTCATCACAGGGAGGGGAGGCAGGAAAAGTGGGCGGGGGCCTGCGAGACACCGAGCATGGGCAACATCAAAGATGGAAGTGTGGAAGAGTGCGGTTAATTAGGCAGAATGACTGCGGTGTGTGTATGAACTACAAGTCTCTGGGGAGATGAACAGAGTTGTACAGTAGAGACGGTTTACTATAGCAGCTGAGAGCTCTGCACCAATCTGAAACGGGTTATTTTGAGCTGCTGAGTGCAAGAAACGGTTGAAACCGGCTCGACTTTTGTCCTTGACTCGTTCTTCTCTGTGCATCAGGTTGTGTGACCTGCCAACAAGCTAAAGCTGCGTAAATATTCTGGTATAAGCAAGGGGTTAATTCATTAATAATCTATCTAAGTGCTTATGCAATAGAACTTAAGTCACATTAGGTCACTCCTAGTTTGCCTTATCTCCTCACTGAAGAGGAGGATCTTCCTGCTCATGTTTCTTTCATTCACTGTGACAGAGAGTGACGGCGCGGTCAGGAGGAGGTCTGCAGTGGAGATGGCTTTGCTAGATATGTGTTACTAAGGAGGAGAAGACACCGGAGCTCTTTGCTAGCTTGCTTAAAGGCACTCTGTGGAGGTTTTGACCACTAAAAGCACTGTTTTCAAGTCACACAGATTAAAATGAACTAGTTGGTGTTCATGCTTCACAATTTTGAAGTTCACAGTTTTAAAAAATGAACTACATAACATTCTTTTTTTTTTTTTAAATGAGGTGACTGGTCCTTTACAACCTGCTGTGACTTTGACTTGAGTGGAGGAACTCTGTGGCCGTGGGCTCGTGGTCTGACCCTTTGCTAATGATCTCTTGTGATCATCACTCACTTGCAGATATTTCCCAAGACCACTCGAACGCTTCAACTCACTCGTGTCGTTTTAAATTAGTTGCCGATGATGTTCAATTTTTCCTCAGACCCGGTGGGCACAATTTGCATGAAAATGAGTGGGATTGTACTGAGATTTTCCCACTGGAACCTGTACTGATCTGTTCATAAAAGTCCTTCAGATATTCATATAAACTGGCATCGGCTCTGGTGGCTGCCTCTGAACTGCCAGGTGTGCTTGTTATGCCGGGTGCCATAAAACATAACATACTCTTGTGGAGATTCAACAACTCGATTCACCAAAAACATGATCATGTTCCATGAACGCACTCTTCCAGCGCGTTCATACTACACACAAATGCTAAATATTATTAATGTACTGATGATCCATTAATGACGTTTTATGACTGAGGAACCACGCCTCAGTCCCACCTCATCTCCACACCAAAGTATTTAAGCTCATCATATCCGTTCCTTCCCCCTTTGACTCAGTTTTCACATCCCTCCCACCCAAACCCTCTCTCTCT
This sequence comes from Pempheris klunzingeri, assembly GCF_042242105.1. Taxonomy (NCBI): domain Eukaryota; kingdom Metazoa; phylum Chordata; class Actinopteri; order Acropomatiformes; family Pempheridae; genus Pempheris; species Pempheris klunzingeri. The sequence goes on from NC_092021.1 coordinate 24,082,269, forward strand.
CTCTCTCTCTCTCTCTCCCTCTCTCTCTCTTCTGAATCTAGGAACCACCAGGGATCTTATCTAAAGGGAAGAGACGGCTCCCCCACCCACAGTCTCTACACCCCGGTTCATTCCCGTCTTCATGTTGCCAGTCGACACGATTCATCTACATATTCCGTCCATTAGACCACGACTTCTTCTACCATCATCCTTTCATCCTTCCATCCCTCCCCCAGACCCACCATCCATCCCACCTACTTCAACTCAGCTCCGCTTCCTCACTATTTAATAAACCTTTTTCCAAATCGACAACTTTGTAGGCTGTTTGTTAGAGAACAAAGTTTAATTCAGGTTAAACTTCCTCCACAAAAGTCACTTTACAGCGCAGCAGGAAAGAGCACCTGCAAAACAACCTGCACTCTTCTTCTGTGGTCCCAGGTCATCTCGGCCTCATTCATATTTCATTGCGTTGGGGAGGTTGAAATGCTGCAGATGAATTATACAGACAGCAGATGACCTGAGAGCAAACACCTCGCTTCTTTTGCATGAGGTTGTTCGTGAGCGGCACGGCGGTTCTGCACAAACTGGAGGCAGACAAAAGAGGGAGTCTTCTCCGCCGAGCAGAGAGACGGTTCAAAGGAGCCAATTCATGCAAATGATGGCCGAAGAGATCACGTGATGTGAGGTTTTGTAATGAAGATAAAGTGGCCTGGAAAGACTGGTGCTTTGAAGTGATACAAGGAGGATCTTACAGTCCTCTGTAAATATGGGTTATTATGGTTATTATGATTTGGTTGTTATTTTAAATGGAGTGTTCTTCAGGTTTATTGCACTGTATTATTCATTTATCCTATTAGACTACCAGTTTGTTGTCTGACCCTTCATATTAACTTTATACAGTATTTTATAACGTTCTTGTGCAGTTTTATGTGTCAAGACACTTGATATTTGAAAAGTTTCCCATAAAACCAAAACATAAATATGTTTAAGTGAACTATTTAGCAAATGTCGTCATTGCAAAGCTAAAAAAAAAAACTGCAATGACTCATTGTCGTCAGATAAATAGCTGTCAGCTGTTTTGATAATTAGTCAATCAATCATCATCAAGCAAAAATGCCAATATCTTGTTTCAGCTTGTAAAATGGAGGATTTGCTGCTTTTTTTCCCTCATGTGATGGTAAACTGAATATATTTGGCAAAACAAGCAAACTGAAAATGGCGCATGAGGCTTTAGGGACATTTTGACGGGCATTTTTCTGACATTTTATAAATCAAATGATTGATTGATTAATCAGGACGATCAACGGCGACACTACTCGTTAGTTGCATCCCTTCTTTTTAGACCAAAGTCAATGCAGCTACCAAAACACTTCACAATGATAAACAGGCGCAGTTATTTGAGAGCGAAGGTACAAGAAAGAATGAGAGACACACACACACACACACACACACACACACTTAACACACATCTGTGATCAATAGTAGATGCAATCGAAGTCTGCATGTCTGTGGATCATGTTTAATTGATGAAACAGCGAACCATGTAATTATCCGGTGATCAGAGGAAAACAAGCCTCGATAGAAATAGGCATAATCTCAATAACAATGTGTGTGTGTGTGCACATGTGTGTGTGTGTGCACATGTGTGTGTGTGTGTGTGTGTTTGTGTGTGTGTGTGTGTTTGTGTGTGTGTCACTCAATCAGCTGAGCAGCTTTCTGTCACACCCCAGCCTGCCTGCCTCTCCTGGCACCTGATGGAGGGTTATGGATCTCCCTCTAATCCATTACAGCTACACAGGGCCTAACCTTTAGAGCGACAGGTAGATACAGGCTGCACACACACACACACACACACACACACACACCGTACAGATACCAGATCAAACTATAGAGCAACTCTTTTAACTGGCAACATCCTCGCTGATCACAATCCCACGTGACAGTTTAAAGCTCAGACCTTCAAACAGGACGTCTGACGAACACGTTAATGAAGCTCTAAGCAGAGCAAATGAAGCGCTCCCACCGTCACTCCTCATCCCCAGAAGAAAGCAAGAGAGACCGAACGTGACACCTAAACATTAAACGATAGAGACAGAGTGTGATTTAATGAGTCATCTCTACGTTCAGCTTTGTGCGAGGCTGACGGAGGAAGAGCTGAAGCACACTGCTGGCATTTAAGTGACACAGAGAAATAACGAATTGGTGACTTCCGGATGAGGCCGCTCGCCCGAGGCTGAGTGCTCGGATGCACCGTTTCGAATCAAGAGAACATCCTCTCCATGTTTTGTTTCTTACAGCTTTCAAAATACTCTCAGAGCCACAACGGAGGGCTGGCGGAGCGTTAAAAACTGAGGTACACTACAAACTCTTCCACTGGTGACTTTCATCGTTCATCCACCATCTTCTTTAGCTGCTCACTCATTTTCAGGGTCACACACAGAGCTAGAGAGTATCCCAGCATGCACTGGGGAGAAGCCGAGGATGTACTGCACAGCACATAATGGACAGAAACCATTTGATCCTTTGATTTTTATTGGATGTAAATTATTCAAACCCCAAGAAGCCCTGTTTTAGAAAGGAAATTCAACTTTGGAGGTGAGTTCACTTTTCTCCTTGAGTTTTAATATAGTATATATTATTTCCACAGTGAAATTGCCTGTTGGAAACCTGAATCATCACATTTGTCTTTTAGCAGAATGAAAAGTACTAATGCTTCTTGAGATTATGACCAACTCATTAGACAATACAACATGTACAGTATTCAAATAATGTTTCGTGAGCCTAGAAGGATCAACAAACTAACAAACCTCAACCTTCAAACTTCACTTTCTTGTTTCTCGTGATAAAAACTCAAATAGTCGTTAAATTCATGTGACTGTTTTCTTGTTTCAAAAATACATTTTCCTTTGTTTGTACCGTTGCCGGGTGGCCGGCCCGTCGGGAGCAGTAGGTTGCCAGGTCTCTGTAAAGATGTTTGCATAAACAGTGTCTGATTTTTCATTTGTTAAACAGCCTGAGTCCCATTTCAGTGATTGTATGAAATGAGTGGACGCTGCCTCTGGATCTGAAACGTGAAGCCTTTAAACCTGCATTCTTTCTAATGGCCAGCAGGAGGCCACTTACTTCTTACTTGATTTATTAGCTCAGTAAACATTTTCCCCAAAAGGTTTATGGTCTCATTCAGTAGTTTCAAGTCTTCTTTAATACAGCATGATGTTCCCATTTAGAGGAAAACAGACAATAAAGCAGGGTGTTCTTTAGGGAGGGACAACCTGTGACTGACCGAACAGAGGCTGTGTTAGTGGAACGAATGTCACTTAGCATTGGCTCCAAAAAACCAAGATGGCGATGCCCATCAAGCCAAACTTGAGGCTTCAAAATGGCGGACTACAAAACAACAGGTGACGTCACAGCGACTATGTCCACGTCTTATACACAGTCTATGGTCCCACTTCATCGTTCATTAGCTACAAGCTGAGTTAGCTTAGCTCCCCTCCAGGGGAGATCGCCCCTCTTGCTGTGGCGCTTAGCCCGGCTGGACAGGAGATGTGGCCAGCGATGGACTCGAGGTCTGCTGTCATCCAAACGCTTGATTATTTGAATAATGATTGAGTAGTTCTGAGTGACTGTGGAATGATATTTTTGCTTGAAATGCACATCCCTACTTGTTGCCCAAATTCAGAACAGCTGTGAAATATCTGGGATCCAGGAAACAAAGCAGCCTGAACAGACCAAACAGTTGAAACTGTGTAATCTCTAATTACTTCACAAGGCCAATGTTTACCTGCAGTGTGTGTGTGTGTGTGTGTGTGTACAACCAACACACACACACACACACACACACACTTCCCCCCAGGGTGTTTCCGTGTGTCTGTTGTCATTTCTGCAGGGGATCATAATGACATCAGCAACAGAGACACTCACAACAACAAAATATCAACAGTCTGCTCACACTCATACCCATATGCTCACACACACACACACACACACACACACACACACACACACACACACACACGCTCACATGCAGAGTGTGTGTCTGACCTCATTCCTACAATCTGTCTCCTGGGAGAAAAAGAAAAATGTAGATGAATGTAGAGAGGGGAAAAAATGATATCAGGTGAAATGAAGGGAAGCAGCACACGCAGAGATGAATTCATCCACGGAGGTGAAAGGGAGAGGAAGAGGAATACATTATAAAAGCTTGACTGGACAGAGAGGAGGAGTTTTTCAGGTGATCGGAGAGAGGGATAAGCAGGGAACGAGATGGACTGAGGGGACGGAGGTATCGTGGTCGTCCCAGGAGTCGAGTTAACAAACAAAAGGAGGGTAATAAGGCAGGAGAGGATTTTCTGGGCAGCAGATGGCTACATTAGTCACTCCCATCACCGGGAATGAGGGGAGACAGGGAGATGAGAGAGAATGAGGGTGGACAGAGAGAGAAAAGAAATAGAGATTGAAGACGGAGCTGGAAGAAAATATTCATGTATCCCATCAAAGCACTTTCTGCCTCTCCTTAACCAGCCTGTCAGTCCAGAAAAGGATAAACGGACTCTGCAGCTTTATTTACCCGCTGAGCCACAGGCAGCTGCCCCATTATGAGGAAAAAAAGGGAATGAAAGAGGAAAAACGTTTCATGATGTTCCTAGAAATCGAAGAGCCTCTTTGCAAAATTAGATACCTTAGTTGACTTGAAAGATGACACCACCAAAGCAAAGGAGCCTGTCCTCACCTGAAAGTGACACCAGCCGCTGTTTATTCAACTATTCTTAGATACTAAAATCTGAGGGAGACCGGCACTGGACACCAAATCTACGTGAATACCACAGAAACAGAATCAGAACTGTGTCAATCAAAGTTAAAAAACAACATTATTTATCATTTAGTTGTTATTTATCAAGAGTTTTAACACACTAGACTTTTATCTAATCCTTTTCAGCAGGACTGTGTGGGGGTGGTTTGACTGACAGTCCTCACAATGTAAGCAAACAACCCCAAAACTGTCATCGCATCTCAATTCGAATGTTGCTGAAGCTTTATTGGCACAGACGTACATCACCCTCCCATTTCAAACCAGCAGAACTGTAGAACAGACAAAGACACAACTACAAAGAGGATTTAGGTGGTCACAAGTCAGAAAAGAATGGAAAACAACTAAAATTAGATTTTATAATTTAAAAATAAGTGAGTAAAAAGAATGAAATGTGTCACTGACGCCTTGCTGCTTTTCAAAATAAGAGACCCGACTCAAAGATGACAAGTGATTCCTTCCAAACAGCCAAAGATTGTTTTACTCAGAGGAGAATCTGTGACTCTATAAAATAAAAATTATCACATAACTACACCAATTGTTTTAAATGCAGCCATGTTTTCTCGCCGCCTCCATTCTCTGGATCAATACTGCCCCTTGACCTTGCTGAGGGGGTGTCAATGTTTTCAAAAGCCCTTTCTTGTCAGCTCATTGTCAGCTTTAACAAGGATCCATCACAGATGCATCATGGCCGGGTTATCGACTGACCGGCTCCCACAGACGCCCGTGAGGATCTGTATCTGCTGAAGGCCTATTCTGGATGTCGTCGCATGACTCACGCCTTCTCTGAAAAGAGGGAGAGGAAGAGGAGGAGGGAGCGGAATAAAAGAGGGGAGAGGAAAGCAGGAGATGCCCCTCTTCTTTCTCCTCCAGAAGCCAAGGACACGCTTGTAATTGGCTTAAACCGAGAGGAGAGGAGAGGAGAGGAGAGGAGAGGAGAGGAGAGGAGAGGAGAGGAGAGAGAGGGGATGAAAGGGTGGAGCTGGAAGGATGTGATGATTAGCGGCATGCTGGAAGATGGAGAGGAGGGAAAGTGGCGGGGTGGGGGTGGAGGGTTGGAGAGCCATTGATCGACTGTCGCCACAGTTTACAGAGAGATGACTAACAAGCATCAACACTCATCAACAAGAGCTGTATGAGCTCTTTAATGTTTGACTGTGAGTGTGTGTGTTTGCAGTATTTGCAGTATTAGCATGTGTGAGAGTGTGGCCTGCTGTTGTGCACTCATAGTTTTTCATTTTCAGTACAGATACCAAAAAAAAAGTACTTTTTCCAATGCCTTATTCTTGCTACCTCAGTATCCTAGGAATCAGGTCCATAATGGAAACATCTACCACGTCCAGTAGTTAGTGACATAAAGAAATACTGTCACATTGAATGCGATCAGGGTTTTATTATTATTATTATCTACTCCTTTTCTCTCTCTTAATGATAGACGTCAAACAGCGAGATGTCTAAATGTGCACTTTTGATTTAAACCAGGTAATATGTTAAGTAACAGATGATCAACTTTGAGCACTTCACATCTGTTGATGCTCAGATGCAAGAAAACATTTTGGCGGAAAGTAGAAATTATTGAGGTTTTTGTGTGTTTTCGCATCTCCGCCTGTGACGAGTTTGAAGCCACAAGTCTCTGTCTTCAGACACAACAAAGAATAAACAAGGACAAGAAGATTAAGAGGAGATGGTCTCCCTCATATCAGTGAAGCGTCACATTACTCACACCCTGCCTGTCTGTCTGCTTGCCTGTCTGTCTGTCCGCTTGGAGCCAGCTCTGAAAATCAAACTTGACATCCCACACCGAGTGCCACTTTACATTCTGCCCAACACCGTACAGGAGATACTCCCACAAGATACTCCAATAACAGCGGAGATATTTCTGCAGGCAGACCCAAACAATTGTTGCTAGAAGAATTAGGTTTCCTGTTACTCGTCTTGACTGAAATATTCCAAAGAACGAACTGGAGTGCCGTTTAATGGCACACAAAAGGCAGCGAGCAGCGGCGGCCGAGGAACCAGCCACACCGGACTGTATCTTTTTAATCAATGCCAGATGGAAATTCCTAATTACTAACCCCAGGAAGCCTTTTGGTCGTCCTAACCAGAGATGATTAGCCTCGCGTGAACCTTCTAAGCCCCGAGCCCAAACATCTCCACTCCCACTACCCAGCATCAATATCGCTATGCAAACCTGCCTGTGTCAACTCAATTTATTTTCCAATTTTCCGCAGGGTGAAAGAGTACCTCTCACTCTCTCTCCCAGTCTGCCATCTATCACTCTACAACTCTCTATTTTCTGTTCCTCCCCTCTTTTGTCTCTTTCCTCCGTGCGTCCCGTCCTCTCGTCTCTTATCTATTTGTTTCCCCCTCAGTTGAAATTTAACCGGACGTACTGTATGTTGTCTTTCCCCTCCACATGCAGGGACAGGTCAACTCGTGCTTTATATCAGAGCTGAAACTATAAGTTGATTATTCAAACAGTGGGCTGACAGAAAGTTAAACAGAGAGCATTTAAAGCTACAAAAATCAACATTTTGTTTTCTCAACAACATCAAGAGATAAATAACCACATCTGGAGCTTTTTAGACGCTTAGAGCTTGTAGTTTTATGGCACATTCAGTGTGTGGTTCAGTAAACCCACAGTACACAACCTGCCCAGCACCAAACAGCAGTCAGACCGAGTTAGCATCTAGCAGGTGAACACAGTGGAAGATTCATGACAGGAGACAAAAAACAAGAGCTAATCAGAGTGAATGTTGGACCTTCATTCATTAGCAAAGACACAAATATGACTCCAAATGAATGATATTGCTTCTCCAGTGTGTGTAAAATGTCAAATTCATAAAGATAAAATATGCCAAACGTGTCTGTTTTCATGTGTCGAGCAATAATATGAAATATTCTCTGGTTCCAGCTTCTCATGTGTGAGGATGAAGTTCTTTTGCATGAAATAATCAAGACTGTAAATCAGATTCAATTCAATCAATTTGAAGACATCACCTTGGATTGATTTTTCATTATTTTCATTACTTTCTTTCCATTTTCAGACAAAACAATCAGTAGGTCAATAATGTAGATAACCATTGGTTGCATGCCAGAATAAAAAGCACACTTTGGATGTAACAGTGATGTAACAGATGTTATGCTATTGGTCACCACTTTACTCTTGCATGATTATCAATAAAAGACAGTAATAATATAAAATATGTCCTCATAGGAAATGATACACTGTTCAACTAATCAACACTTACAAATGTGAAGCAGTGGGATTAAACTAATTGTTACCTGTTGCGGTGTCAATAATGTCATCACATTGATTTGAACCACATCATCCCTGGCTGTGCCTCTAACGACAGACCTGGCCCCGTTGATATTCATGCTGCTCTGTGAACAGCCAACAGCACACACATGCACAAACACAAGGGGCTGGCCGGCTGCAGAGGACTACACTATCGACCAACCACGAATTTATCAGCCACAACAATTAATCTTGTGGGAGATGGGTACTGTCTGTGTCTGTGTGTGTGTGTGTGTGTGTGTGTGTGAATCTCTAAGTGAGCCTCTGAGAGAGAGAAATGGGGCGAGACTACTGGATAAGATCGAAGATATCTTTCACGCTGACCGCCCCTGAGACACAGACAGACAGACAGACAGACAGACAGACCACATTCAGACACAAGATTTCAAAGGGTCAGCCAGGCATGAGGAGGAGCTCTTCACCTTCCCTCTACCTGCAGATCATATAACATTTTCAGAGATGGCTAAGCATCTAGACCGAGCTGGATCTATTTCTCCTCCCTTTTTTCCACAGGAAGAGACTCTCACCTTTGAGTTTTATCTTCTATCAGGCTTTAAAATGCTTGATATGCAGCAGAGGATCTGAATAAGCAAACAGAAGGTTGTAAAAACTGAGCTGACCTGTCAAAAGAGCCTGAAAGAGCTATCTGTGTCCATGCAAAGCATCACATTACACCTGCTGTCATCCCCTGACTTTCCTCCATACAAGGCTACATGAATTATTGAGCGATCCCTGCTTTGTCAACTACTACACCTCCGATTGAGCAGAATAAATATTCAGCGTGCTTTCACCACTCATAGAATGACAAGATGCATGTATGCAAAAAGGTTTTCTCAAACTCGAGCAAAGGGGAAATTTGAGCGAAATGATGCGATTGTGCAAAAAAAAAAAAAGATGATGAAAAAGGAGAATAAATGCAGTCCTGTCACTCACAAAGCAGAGCACATGCTTCCTCCTTATCCTTATAGTTATTCCACCGGCAACAACTGTCTCCACTCTGCAGCTCTTCCCTTCACAGAGGCAAAGCTACTGATGCTACAAACTCCTCCCCACAAGAGGAGAAAATCCAGAAAATCCAGAGTAATTGCAGGCTTGTGTACTTACCTTTCTTACAAAGGGGTGTGTGTGTTTGTTGGTCGGTGTGTGTCGTAGGCTCTGCAGCCCAGCAGGCAGCCTCTCCTCTCCGTCTCGCTCCTACTGCGAGCTGGAGTGGAGTGTGTGAGAGAGTGTGTGTGCCTGACTGTGAGCCCTCTCACTGGCTATTGTTACAGGGAAGGGAGCCAAACTGAGCATGCTCCAACATGAACAGCCCTTGTGGTTGGCATGGAAACCGGGAAGCGGCTGTCTTGCACAAGTGGTGAGGTGCTTTCTGTCACACACACACACACACACACACACAGAGAAAAGTGCAGACAGGTGCTGCTGCTGTGTCACCATCCTGGCCACCTTTCAACACTTGATTAATCCCTAATTCTCTTTCGTTTTATTCTCTTCAGTCAGAGTGAAGTGACAGCTGCTCAGTCAGCCGATGGCCTAGATCACAGACAGAAGTTCACACAGGGTCCTGGATAAAAGTAATCTACAACAGTCCTGACAACACCTCACTGTTAACCGGGAACATAAACATAAATGTGAGGCGCTGGAGTTTTCCTGCCATGATCACACGGTGCAGGACAAAACCCTTAAAGAGACATCATGGCTTTCCACACCTGCGTTAAATGAGACGACATCTATATATTGACCGTCTTGGTCTCATGTGAATAATAAAAATACATTTTGAAGCATTAATTCAGTGTTTTCTACAACTGTCCTTTCCTATGATTGGTTCTGCGATCTGACAACACACCTGATAAAGTACTAGGATGTCTCTTCATAACATGTTCTCATTCCCAAGGCATCAAATACCGCTGATTTGTCCAATATTGATCTTATGTGTCAACATTAGACACTCAAAGTAACCGTTCCCTTCATTCCCTTTCTGTCTAATGTTACCAGACCTTTGTCGTCATGTTAACAATGAAAAAACAAAGTGGTATGAGTGGGATGATGGTTTAGGTTAGAATAAAAACATCACTCATGTAACTTAATTTTCATTTTCAGTTTCATACGAGACACGAACCCCTGCTGTCCCAGCCCAGGGTCTGGTGTCTGTGCCATCCAACCATCCCTCCACCTCCATATGCAGACATCTATCGCCATTATACACTACATTTCCCTTTCACGTCTCATAGAGACACAGAAAAGGTGTCTCATAGAGACTTCACAGCCCGACGCCAAAGGTGGCAGCACTGACAACCTGGGAATTAGACTGACTAGACTGGTTTTCACTGTGCCACTATAGCTTTTATCTTTTATAATGACTGTTCCATGATCCACAGCAGACACTTGGTAATTGTGCATGAATGCAGTTGTGCATTCTGAGTTTCTGTCCAGTTATCGCATATATCATTAAACAAACAAGAACATGATAGCGAGTAGTAATTAGTAAATCAAATTAACTCAACAGGACAATCGTGAGTTTTATCTGCCTTGTGTTCTCGAACACTGAGACTGTCCTCCCAAGAAAAACAACAGTGGAAGACCTCTGAGTAAATTCCCCAAAACAACACATGCTTACATCCAAGTGAAAAATGGGTAGACGGGCTAACAAACCTTCAGACTGTTACACAGGAGACATCTGCTCTTTTTCAGTTTCCTACCGTCAGCGGGTGTTGGTTTGTTTTAACCACGAGGACAAGGACACGGTTCCCTAATGGTTAGTACTGTCACCACACACTCAAAGGTCTCTTAACCTCAACAAACCAAGTCAAAACCAAAGCAAACCTTAACTGCAGTGTTGTCATAAAACATTTTTACTTCTGAAACACTGATTCGTTTCCGAAGGCACTGACGATTGATGCTAATAGAGGCATCGAGGCATCAAATTAGACAACACTAATATGAGTCGCTCTGGGGCGGGGGCGTGGACAGCTGATGTATTCTGTTGTTTAATTTGGAGACTTCACATCATCGCATATCAGTACTGAGATGATCCTACAATAATAAATGTGCACCAGTGACCTTTATCTACACGGAGACTCACAGTGTAGGATTTCATTAGAAGAAGAAAATGATTGGCACCAATCAGTGTGATTTCTTCTCCTATCATGACTTATGAAAATGAATGGATCACCATAGAGCACTTGACTTCACGTAACACCAGGGTGGCTTTAATATGAAGCGTCTATCTCAATAAAATCCCATTTCCCTCATTAATATGCACATTTATTTACACAGCAGGATGCTCCAAATCTAATCAGATCTTCTGCTCAGCTGGAGGAACATGTGTCGTAATGAACAATTTCAACAGGCAATGCATCACAAATCACGGCTGAACATTGTGCAGCTGTATCACAGAACGAAGATGAGACTCTGATGCTATTAGAGTGGTTTCCCCCCCCGCAGCAGTGCTTTGTAATGACAGTGTGCTGGTAGGTGTGTTCACCGGGCATATAGAGTCCAGGAGCATCCCACCACCCCGACTTCCTGTGGGAATAATATTCACAAAAGGCACCATGCAGCCATCAGTCAATCGTCTCACAGCGTGTTTGACAAAGAGAACAAACAGAGCTACAGATGACAGTAATACAGGAAGAGAAAATACGCCAAACTTCAGCCCCACCATCCTCCTCCATTATCCACTCTGAAATCAAGAGCAAGTCATAGAGCGCGAGACAAGAGAGATAATCAGGTGTTGGTGTAGCGATTAGCCACAGGGCGTGTGTTTACTGAGCACATGCTGCTTTGCATTTCAAGGCTACGTGAAACAGAAACACACTAAAATGTTGGAAGCGTTTTTCCAATATTTAGCAGCTCCATCACACATCAAACAATCAATATGGCAACCACAGGAGGGCATTAATCAGAGGATGGAGCTGGGTCTGGGCGTAATGTGTAATCACTGCCAAACTGGCTGTGTCAAAATCTGCTTTTACTTACATAAACAGCCATTTTAAGTCGGCAATGACAGCACACGGGAGAAAAATGACTACAGGTGACGTATGCCAACATCAGCAAAACGACAGGCCTCTCACATCGATCAGACCGGAGCAGAGTGGTGCAACTGTTTTCATAATCAGTTGTTTTGGTAATTCCAGCATCTTAAATGTGTTTGAATAATTGTCAAAAGCACCAAAATATCTATAATTCACATCACTTTGAGCCCTGGGAAACTGTAATAGGATGTTTAATATACAAAATGATTCATCGAGATAAAATCAACAGTGAAAATGTTCATTAGTTCATCCTCAGTCCAAGGAAAGGCCATTATTTCATCACCTTGATTTTTTTACTAGATTTGGAGCTCAAAATAATTAAACTCTGACCATCAAATGCACTGAGTGGAAGTCTGACTGCATGGAGGAACGGAGAATTAAACTTTGTGTCACCCAGAGTTGTGCACCCGACACATACAGGCTTGAAGTTGTGGATAACAGGATAGAAAATGTATTGTGTTTAATCGCACAATGTGAATCGGATGAAGCTTAAACAGCAACCTTTGAATTTGGATGATGTTCAAGCTGCTTTTCTGGCTACTGAAAACTTTACAGATCCGTTACGGCTATAGTGTGCCAGCAGACACAAAGTAATATTGCATCTTCATGGAGTAGCATCTGTGTCCACTCGATAAATGGCTCCTACCGACTCTGCTGCTAGATGCTAGATGTTCCACTTTCTCCACCAGCAAGGCTCTGACTCTTTCAGTCTATCGCCTGGTGCTGCTCCAGGCTGTAAAACCAAAACAATGAGCCAAAAGAGAGATGACGATAACTGTCCATTAAGTGTCAATAGTCATTTTATCCTTTGTTAATAAAGGAAAAACTGTTGTGTGGTGCTCAAAGACCTGAAAGCATTTACTTGGCACATTATTCATGTAAGTAAATCTACTGTGTGTAAACTATTTTATAAGCATGTGATGTGATGTGCTTTGTCAGCTTTGGTTTGAAAGCCCCAGTAGAAGTCAATAAGGAGAACCCTTTACTGCTCTAGGGTATATACTGTGTGTCTGTGTGTGTGTCCAGGTAAGCCCTATCCTGTTATCAGACCCATACGGAGGTCTAGGTGGTGCTGACACCGAGGGTCGAGATGAGATGTATCCGCTGAGCTGCCCTGCTCCGCCCGGCGACACGCAGTTGGATAATTTATAAGGGCTCCACCATCGGTTCAATAATTCATGCGGCCCTCGCTCCGCCGTGGGTGAGTCACGGACAAGCCTTTTACCGAGAGAGAGAGAGAGAGAGAGAGAGAGACGTATGTGGGGTGCAAACTCAATAAGAACTTGCCACACCATTACTTTTTGAGGCCTGCTAAATTTAGCACAGCTTCCATGACTCAGGGGAGGAGCCGCAGGAGGAAATGAAGGATTGTGAGCCAGCTTTTAGTGTTGAGTAAGTAACCCTGGGAGCCCAAAAGCATGAAGCAGCCTTGTGAAGCAGAGGGTTTTCCTAAACCAACACACACAGCAGGAAGTGAAGACAAGACAGGCTTCGGTCTTGTCATTTGTCCATATTGTTACACACACACACACGGAGGAAGACTAATTAAGGCTGCATGTTCACATAATGTGAGCTTCTGCTGCACAATGGCTGTTACTGTTAGCTAACAATGCATTGTTGTTGACCCCTTTGGTTAGATGGTTGTTGTTTACATATTTAAGGGAGACAAGAGTGTGTTAATACAGGAGGTCATAAAAAATGTCCTTTGCCAGCGCGTTTATCCGGCGCTTGATTGCTTGGCAACCACAGGGGCATTGTGGGACACAGTGCGGTCCTTTGATGCCTGACAATCAATAGAGTGATGGGTGACCGGGTGGAGGTTGGCGGAGGGCACAACGAACAAAGGAACATAGTGACACACATACAGGAAAGTAGCTCGACACACTGAACTATATTTAAAACCATAAACTAGGTCTTTGTCTGTTGATATAAAAGGTAACCATGGGTGAGCTGGGTTAATCAGGTTTATGTTCTGTACTATATACATCGCATGTGGTGAACAGCTATGCAAAAAAGAACCATAATAACAATTAAGAGCACTGGAAAAACTGATTTTTGTCCAGGTAATGTCAAAAAAGACAGACTAATAACAACCAACCTTGTTTGTCTGAACTCCTGTTGATGTTACACTGTGAAGTCGTGCCTAAATACACAGACTGCATCTCTTCAGTCAATATTATACTTGGTCTGACTTGCTGAGTTCATATTTTGTGGGTGCGTTTCAACTGTTTCATTTTATTGAACCTAGTTACCAACATAACGACCATCTCTATTAACTTTTATGGGCGACTAATGAAATAGAGAAGCTGGCTCTTGTTGTTTTGTGATGGGCTCTTCTTCTTCTTCTTCTTCTTCTTCTACTCTGCTCTCAGAGAAGGATATCTGTGTGAACACTTGCACGCTTTGACCCAAAGCGCTGAAGCGACAGCAGGCGGCGGGGGAAGTGGCCCACATTCCTCTGCAAAAACTGCTGCTTCATTCATTCATGACGAGTGTGTGGGTGTGAGTGTGCACAACTCACGGCCGTGGACGTACAGTGAGCTAAACAGACTAACATCTGGGGCTGCAACTAATGGTTATTTGTGTTAACATCAATGAATCTACCAATCATTCTCTACTTAATGCTTTACTTCAGAAAATCTATATCATAAGATGTAGTCTAAAAGTGCAAGTGCAAGAGTGTCTGATGGAGGAAAACTGTTTCCTGTTGATCAACAAATCAACCACTATTGACAAAAATACAAATAACCACACCAACACCAGGCTTCCTGCAGAGCTAAAACATGCCAGTGTTTTGTAACGGCGTTGCTCAATGCAGCTCAATAACATTGTGATGATATGATATGTGATGCTCAGCAACAGCCGAGTATGCCGGTAGTAGATGTGTGTTTTAATGAATGGGACCAGGCAGTGCTCTGGAGCAGGTGACCGCGGAAATAAACGGAAAACAGGACCACACATAACCATCATGACCCATTAACCTCGTTCATTATTAATTTTCCATCTGTTCTTAACAGGTCTGACAGGAGAGAGAGAGGTGGCTGCTGAACTCCGTTACCCTGCCATCTACATGTCAGACGTTATGTAAGGAAAACCTGACGACCTATATTCTCAGATGCGCTTGCAAATGAGTATATGAGCGTACAGTATATGTGTACACAAGCCCCCTCCTGAGCCCAGTATTGGCTGATTTAAAGCCCCATGTGCGGAGGGGGAGCCTGTTATCACAATCAGCACGCCTGCAGCTGCACAGTACACTGAATGAACCCAGCCCTCCTGATGGGAAGCCAGAAATCCAATTTTCCTGTCAATCTATGCGTCTCTACAGTGCAGCATACAGTCCCTCTCCAAGCTGGGTATCTTGTGCACACCATCTATATGCCTCCCTCATCAGCCTGCCTTGATTGCCGTCCTCCAGATGATACCACAGATCTGGTTAGTGCGACGGGTGCACTGCAGGATAATGCTGCTGGTGGCTAATAGCGTTCATCATCATCATTTCCACCACAGAAAGGTGCATTTTCTTTACCATGTATGACAGCTCTCGTTCATCTGATCAACAATCAGAGTGCCAAGAGATGTACCAGCATGCCTTGGAAGAAGAACTAGCCAAGTAAATCTACTGTTCTGCAGAAACATGACCGGGCTTCACTCATCTGTGAAATGGACGCCTCTCTTAATATTCAGTCTAAATTAATCGCTTCAGTAGATGCAGTAAACACAGGGTTATTGACACATTGATGCCTCTGTGCACACTATACCTGCAGATGGTGTGCGGACTGAACGTATTAAATCTGCAGAACTGAAATAAAACCGGCTGGATCACCTTCAGTCGAGGCGAGATTATCCTCTGAAACACAGAGATCAATGTTATTCCTCTTTTTCCCGGGAGGTGACAGCTCATAAAGACTCAGCGCTGCGTGGGAGGCGGAAATGGAAAAAAAAAAAACATGTTAGTCATCCAAATTCAACCGCGGCAATCTTCATAGTATTAGTAGGAAGCTTCAGAAACATGAGCATTTACACATCAATAGAAAAGGCCGGCTGAGATGTATTATAATGGAAAATATTCAGACAGTGGGCAAGGCTCTTTGAATTTCAGTGCCACTGCACTTGGCAGGAAGAAGGCAACGGGTGAGTGCTGTGAGCTGTTGGAGGCAATTATTCTGCATGAAGCTGAGGTCCATGTCTGTATCAAACACAGTTGTGCTGAACGGCGTAACATTATGCAATGGCGGTGACATAACTGAGGGTCCAAGGAAAGAGCAGGAAGCCAACAAGGTCGCTCGATTTTTGAATGGCAACACGTGGAAAAGCCATTAGAGGAGGAGACCTTGGGCAATCTGTAGATGAAAAGCAACAGCCACCATGAAAAGAAGGAGCTTCTAATGTTAACATAGGCAGAGAGAGGTGGAGACACTGCAGGAATAAAAGGTCGATTAAGTGAGCAAAATGTGCCTCATCTATATTGTCTCTTGTGCCTCCTCATTCTCTCACTCAAACTGATCGCATTTCATATCTTCTCACTGGTACCTGTAGCAACACGCCACACAATTAGACCTGCAGGCTGTTTTAAATGTAATTAAAAAAAGTGCTGGAAGTCTGAAATTTATGTTGTCTCCACATCAAGGGGCATCTTCCCATACTGGTACGGGTGTGTTCAGGGACTGATATCCTCCTACATATACAAGCACTCTTGACATAAGAACCTTTTGTCACTTTCATTCCATTTAAACTATGATGTCGGCCTGTTTTATATTCTTATATATCTTGTATACATACAAACATTGCATCTTTATTGCATTTGAACCCACCATTGCTGTCATACCTCATTACTTCATGTTCTGTTTTTCTTTTATTTGCTTCATATAAAGATCTTTATATACCCTGACTTCCTTTACATTTTTTCCCCTCTCTGGACTGGAGCTCAAAGAATTTACGAGCGTACTGGAGTGACAATAAACATCTTGAATCTTGAATGTGTTTTAGTGCTGAATTACCTCAGCAGCATGAAAATTATCTTCGCCTGTTCCCTGCATGCCCAACAGTTGTCTTGTGTCTGCTGCTGCTGCAGGAAAGTGCTGATCACAAGAGTTCAACGGTGTAAACAAGGCTGAGGACCACGGTTTCTGCAGCAGCACTTCATGGAGGAGCGAGACAGCGGGACAGAAAGAGAGAGGAGGGAGGATGTGTGTGGATGTCCTGAGTTTAATCCATATTTTACCAACTAAATCGCTAAAGGCAAAGCAGATACACTTAGTGCCAGTGCAGGCCTCTCCTGCCTCTCCAACCAGACAGTCTCCTTTGGGACGCCGCTGTTCCACTAACCAACCTCTTTGCTGAGCACAAGCTATGCCGATTCAGCTGCTTTACGGATTATCCTTTCTACTTGTAGAAATGTGCTCTGAACCGCAGCCTAATATTCCATAGCAGGTAGAAATGCTGCGGACATGAACACACACGTACACACACAAACACACAAGCAGAAGCCGTCCTCCAGCTGTCAGGTAGAGCAGCACAGAGGCTTTCAGTCTCATTAGCATTCTGCATCTGGAGCAATCTCCCCCGAGACACATTTATTTCGCCGGTAAAATGCCACCGCCTTCACTATATGGACGGAGGGAACGGCACCTCACTGTGTGCCATGCTCTTTTTTTTCTTCCGTAGCAAAAATGCTCCTGGGTTAAAATCCACAGTCAGAATGCTATTTTTGTTTCTTAAAATATAGCGTAGACCCTAATGACGTTAATTACCTCAGGCAAATGGGAGGATCTCTATGAGTGATTCTTGTTGGAGACATTAATTAATAAACTGCGACAGTCATATATTCATATATTCTTTAGTGGACTTTACAGTAATGAAACACTTTTAATTATTAGTAAATATTTTCAGCGACTGTCAGCATCTCAGACCAAAATAAATGTGTCCCTCTGTTAGCTCGGTAGCTTTGCTGACTTATTTTCCGGTTTGTTTCCACTGTGCTGCCAGTTTGCTGTAGATTCACGGACCCACGTGCACTAATATGAGGCGCGGCCATCCCAACGACCAGAACAAGGGTCAGAGAAGATCAGATTATAACACACACAGCATCACTCCACTGTGTCTTTACGTAGCAATAATTCTCTAATGCATATCAACGTTCTGTATGTCGAATAGAGAACCTATAGGTGGCAGAAATTAGATCATGCTGTGATAGTTGGTATGGTGGTAAACCATGATATGAGAATGAATGAGCTTGTTAAACTGTTGGCACCACCTGATGGTAACATGGTCTTGGTCAAATATTGATTCCTAAGGAAAAAGAAATGTTCATCTGCTGTGGTTGCATTTCAGTGCCTCAATAAATTGGGATGTGGCCAAAGGACGTCCACTCCTCTCCTTTCTGTGACTCTTCCAGTCTCTGTATCACTGTTCCAACCTCCTGATGACACTCTGTGACCCTCTAAGCTCAGTGAACACCTCCGTCTGAGGACTTCCTGTTTGAAGCCTCCAGTGTTGAGGTGCTGCTGATCAACTGTTAGGTGTCGTCTTGGTCTCATGATGTCAGAATGTGAACAGCAGGATGAGGAGGACTGTTTAAATACCAATTCTAACTGAAGCAGGAAATGTATTGGTGGATTCATGGATCAAACCTGTTGTGAATGTTGCTGTTAAGCTTCTTGTTAGAGAACAGCAGCTGGTGCAGAAAGTACTGAGACACTGAACAGTTGGACATGTGCATTCAAAGGTTTAGAGAAGGTCACATTAAGTTCACCTGGAAAGGTTAGAATGCATTTTAGGTTCATCCTGAAATTTCACCTGAAAGCTGAATACCCCTAACTTTTTCTGAGTAGTGTATGTAGGATAATTAACAATGAGGCACAAAACACTCGTGACTTCGAGGTCAAGGTCTTACTAGGTAAAATGGAAAATGTCCCTCTCACCAATTTAAAATGACCATTATTATTGCCTTAAGGAGGGAATCATCCATAGACATGAGGAATTAGTGGTGGACAAAATTCTCTGAAATACTTAACTGAGGAATTAAACTTTAAATATC
Organism: Pempheris klunzingeri; assembly: GCF_042242105.1. NCBI lineage: Eukaryota > Metazoa > Chordata > Actinopteri > Acropomatiformes > Pempheridae > Pempheris > Pempheris klunzingeri. The sequence continues at coordinate 24,101,429 of NC_092021.1, forward strand.
CAAACAGATTAAAAATAACCACAGAAATGTCTGTGTTCCACTGACAAATCACGGTACTTCGTCACATTGATGAAAAAAGCAGCTTTGATTTGTAAAATTGTGTGAAATTGTCTGATGTGAAGAGAAATGTTGGAGATTTCAAAGACACTGTACAACAGAATCTCTACCAGTTAACCAGGCCATAGTCTTATGGTATCCTTAGTAATATCAGCCAAGCCTTGTGTGAAGAGGTTCACTTCAAACTATCCAAACCCTCTTTGTGTTTGACGCAGTGCACAATCAAGGCGGAGCTTTGAATTCCTGAGTGTGTTAAGTTTAACATGGGTGTCAATGTGGAGTTGGCTCACTTTGTCTGTTTGAGCCTTGATTTAGAGCAGAAAATAGAGGAGCAGTGAATGAAAGTTTGGCCAGAGGTAGAACATGCTGGAACATTAGAGCGTGTAGCGTAGAGAAAGACGAGATGAAAAAAGGTGCAGAAAATGACAGCAAAGGCTACAAATGGTTGTTAGTGAAGAGGAGAGAAGAGGAGCTGGATGTGGACGGCGAGTGAGCACAGCTGGAGCCCTGTTTGCAGCTTTACTCATGGTTACTCCAGATGATGGGTGGAGAGGTCACGGATTGAGGGAGCTCTTTACGCTGCCGCAGGCTGTCGGCGAGCTCGGTGCTTTCAGAAAATGACTGCACTTACAGGAAGCTGCTGCCGCCTGCTGAGGTGACTTCAAAGTAACCAGCATCATCTTTTGTCTGACTGAGAAGAAACCTTAAAAAAGAAAACTCTTCCTTTGAGGATGGTGATGGTGGGGATGTCAGCATAGCAGCAATATGAAATAATCTAAGTTATAAAACACAGTAGGTCCCATTAAGGAAACAGTCACGTGATGCTTTTATGAGTATAAAACCTTTTTGCTTGTTTTGTTCTCCTGCTTTGCTAAGTGATTAAACACCGGAGGTTACACTGTACTTTAAACTGGCCTTTTCATTCACCGCTTCAGGAGAACCACTTGATTCCAAAATACAGTTTGCAGGTGTTGCACTACCATATGGTAATATGACCAGACAAATAAACCTGCAGGCTAATCCAGATAATAATATAATGGGATGAAGGGCACTTTAGAGAAGGTTACACCTCTCAGGGAACATACGCACATTAAACATTAATGCTGTAAGCAAGCTAAATACAAAAAGAGCATTATAGAGCATATAGGAGCACCTTATAGTTGTTTGTATGGTGCTGATGTAAGGAGCTTCCTGATGGTACATATATGTTTTTCCTCTATTCACTGAGCTCCACTCCTTTTTGTATTTTATAACATACTCTTTATCAAGTACGGCTTCCATCTAAATGCCTCACAGAACTCAATTTAGTGCTTAAAATCTACAAATCCCAAGAGCTGGAGCCGCCACCATACTTTTTTATCTGCCTGTTGTTGTTGTCGTCCTTTTTCTGACACAATCCTCGCCCATTTTTGGTAGCCGGGACTGGGAAGGAGTCGAACCCAGGTTCCCCAGGCCGATGGCATGTGCAATTATCCACTGCGCTACCGGCCGGATACTTTCAAAAGAAAGTGTGCAGAAATCTCTTTTAGTTATTCTAGTTATGAAATGTACAATCTGGAGTCGCTGAGACTATATTTGATTATTTTTTATAGTTCTATATTCCAAAGTGATTATATCATCCAAATACCAAACTACTGAAGCTTATTAATCCCTAAATATCAAGCAACCCTGCAGGGCATACCACCCCCAAGGTTGAGAAACTGTTTGTGGAGAAAGGAGTCAGATACTCTATCCATGTCCTTCACAGCAGCTTGTTTCAGGCTCTGTGTGTGTGTGTGTGTGTGTGTGTGTGTGTGAGTTGTACTGGATGTGTGTGTTTATTTGGAGAGATCTCCCAGCCAACCAGCCCTGCCAGCCTTGTCAGACTGACAGAGCATGGATGCTAAGCGCCTGTATTAGCATTTTATCATACGACCTTCCCGCTGCCCCTCAAAATCTGTTTTCTTTTTCACTCCAACCTTCACTTTCCCTCCATAAAAGCACAATAAGTCACTCAAAACTGTTCAACTCAGACAGGTCACTCTCGCTCTGAACAGCACTAATTAAAGAGTACGCAGCTATATTTTGAGAGTGTGTGTATATATATATGTAGAGGAAAAGGGCATAATTAACTATTTCACCTCCGGCAGCAGCAGCTTTTCTCAACCGTCTCCCAGAGGCAGGTTATTGTTTCCACAGCTGCCTCATTCTTAATTACTCCACTGGTAATTAGAGGTTGTCCATAATTGGGATAGGGACTCCTGACTGTCATCCGCCCACAATGCCCTTTGTCGATTGTGTTCGTTAGTAAAAGGGGGAGGCTGATTGACGGGTCTGACACACACACACACACACAGATACTCACACACACCGTCAGTCGTGCTGCCTTCATGCGGCTTCATGTGCATGAAGGCAGCACGTGTGACTGATGTTCTAACAGGGCACAGGGGGATGTGTTACTCTTCATCCTGCAGGCAAAGCGCAACAACAGAGGAAGTTCTCAGGGGACAGAGGTTCACCGATGAACACACTCCCATCACGATCGTTACTTAGCTTCGTTTTACGGACTTTTTATATTATTTTATTTCTTACTTACAAACAAAAGTGCCGACCGTGGACACAAAACAAACTAAAATACAAAGAAATAAACAAGAGGAGGATTCATCTCTTAAATAACCAACAAAATCTACATTTATACATGCATACAAATGCACACACACACTTATCCATATGTATATTAACATATGTCCACACACACCTACACTTCCACACAAATGCTTTATTGTTTTCGACTTGAATTCTCCTGTTGTTACTGTTACAGAACCCCCCGGCTGCCATCTACAACTTTAACACCAGAGACGTCTCCAGGGCTTCATTTGGGAAAGATTTTTTAAATTCTCCTCAGGTTTTTCTGCAGGTGTAATCACTGCGCTCTTGAATCGAGGTGGCATTCTTCTCAACAAGGCCGAGGAAGCCGTCAGCAGCAAGGCAGAGTATTTTTACATTCATTCGACTAGACTCTATTCTGCTTTGTACTATTTTAAAACTGTTCATTTCCCTGCGTGTAGCAAAGCTTTACACCCTCAGAGGACTTATGTCGACACAAACTGCTGGAACAAGTTGTTCAAATCATGACAGGGCTGGACGATATGGTTGAAATCATCGATTATCTGTATCCGCTCGTGAGGGCTGGAGCCTATCCCAAATTACACTGAGTGAGAGACGGTGAACGACCCGGAGAGACTGGCAGTCTATCACAGGGCTGCATGCACACAGAACTGGGCTCAAGACTGTGAGGTGCAGTTAAAAGCACCAGATTTCTCTCATTTGGATATACGGTCGTTAAAATATGAGATCATTAGGCTGAAAACATCGGTTTAAAGATGCAGTTTGTCGACTCAAAATACAAATTACAACCAGACAAAACTCGGACAGCTTCATGTTGCAACAGATCAATATTACGGGTGGGTTCTATCATTGGTTTGTTGGGCAGTTTAAAGGATTAAAATCTAGACATGTAATTGGATCATCAATATCATTACTACTAGATCCATACAGTAATCATAAACACTGTAGTCAAACACAGTCATTCTTGTCATTTGTATACTTCGCAAATAACAGCTCATAAAGTACAACTGTAATCTTTTAATGAAGAGTAATTGTAGAAACGTTCTACGTCAGTGGAAGTCAGTGGACTAAAGAAACGCCTGATCTCAGCCAATAAGTTAATGGAAGGCAATTAAACTTTGTCCAGCCAAGCTGATCTCCCTCCAAGACAGAACCGATACGTTACGATGCTCGTCGCAAGTGTGCACATTAGCATCAGAGGGCCCGGCGGGTCTTTGTATACCTGCCACGCATTTCTGCAGGCTTAGTCTGACTGATCGACCTGTCTCATTAAGTGTAGTGTTATTGGCTCCTGTTTAGCTGAGTGTGTGTGTGTGTGTGTGTGTGTGTGAGGCTAGCAGGAAGCTGTAAGAGCCTGCAGGTTCACTGCTTGACCTTTTATCACATCACCTCACTGATTAAGTCCATGTAGAGCTCCGATAGGGAGCAACAAAGCGACACTTGGAGGAAAATCTATGAGTCTCTACAGTGTTTTCTCCCACTGAGCTCTGCATTAATCTGTGAGTCACACTCACACTCAAAGAGAGAGAGTGATTTATTTCACCCCTGTCTTACAGGCACCAATCAGGGCTGGAGACAAGATTATGGAAGTGCAGAGATAATGAATTCAACACATCATCACGAAGTTTTTGGCTCGAGCCACTACATACATTTTCAGATAATTTTCACATTTGCTCCTCTGTAAGTGTCATTTTAAAGTCCTGTCCACATTATATTGTATAAAGTAGCGTCACCTAAGTCAAGATTAATGCACAACTATATCAAAAAAAGGTTGCACCACACAACACAAACTAGTTCTTATGTAGATATTAGTTGTTACTCATCCGTCAACTCTCAAACACATGACAAGGCTGATGTCCATTCAGAGTGAAGAGTAAAGGAAGTAATGTGACAGCTGACATTTAAACCACGAAGGTTTTCACTCGGGCCGACATTTCAGACATTATGTACGACAAAATGCCCCCCCCTCCTTCATTTAGAAAGGATTGGCAGTTAACTTTAATATCTTGTTTACCCTCCTAAGACCATGATACAGGTTAATGAAGACTCTTAGCTAGAAGGTCTGGTTACTAACAATTTAAGAAACACATGAACATAAGCTCAATGGCAGCTACCGGCCTGTTATCAATCCTCAAACATCACTGAAAATAACATGAAATTGCTTGTCCGTGAACGCATCAGACTCCAGCACACTGACAGGGGTCCATTTAAAAACAGCACAGACACAAGAAAAGGCCTGACTGAAATTCCTCGGCTCAAGAACAAGAGGAAAAAACGGAAAAGACAGTCACAATTAGCGTTTACTAGCAAAACTAATCGACAACACGAGGCTTCCTCTGAATGTTTAAGAGCACGCACGCCAAACGTTATGCCAGCTAAGCAGCAACGTGTTTCAAGTTGCACTAATACGTCCTGTGGGGAATGTCTTTGTGAGAGCACTCATGACACTTCAAATGCTTTTCCAGTCACCTGACCCTCATCTTGGAAAAAGAAAAAAGTCAGTTTGCATCAACTATTCATGTGCAGCACGCCTGAGGTTCATTATACAGACGTTTCCCCATTCCTGGAAAAAGAGAAACTGCTGCTACTGCAAATAACACAATTTTACCGTATTCATTAACATTATCGGATTAAAGTCTGGAAGTCTGCCAGCTTTCCCATCAGCCCTAGAGGCATTTCCAGTCATGGCTTGGATGCACCTGCCTGCTGTGGTCCAGTCATTCCCAAAATGCCGCAGCCTACTAAAGGACTCCCGGGAGACTCCAGGGACTCCCCGAGGGAAATAAGGAATAAACTCCACTGCCCCAGTATTTCATTTACTAAACAGCATCACATAGAGACAGAAAATAAAGACAGACACATTCTTCTCCATCTCCTCAGCTGAATTTGTCTCCTGGTGTCCTACAGGGCTGTTTGACACTGAGGACAGTGTTCAGGCTGTCGGGACAATTCCCAAAGGTGAGGAGAGTTCAGTCCGGCAGCTGTTTCCCCTTCTTTAATTCAGCTAATGACGTTAAGTTATTTAGTGCCGGAGAGTCAGACTCTCATTTCTGGAGCAGCATTAGTCACTTCATTTGATTAGACTATCAAAAGAAATGTAATCAGTTATTAAGAGCCATCTGGCAAGTCAAACAATCATCCAAGTCATTCATAAGTACTCAAATATCAAATATTTGCTGGTCAAATGAGACCATCACTCCCATTTTGTATCACTGTAAATTTGAGTTCCATTTAGTAGCTCTTCCGGAGCTTTCAGCCACACTGCACGGTCATTCTCTGCATTCTCAGAGACTTGATTGGGTTTTTTTTTTTGAGCACTTTATCCATGCTAGCTTCAAAACTGAGTCTGGAGCTTCTAAACACTGCTGACCACATATCTCACTGCAGGCTCCATAACCAGCAGGGTGAAAAACGACAGCACACAGACCTCCAGCTTCTTCTCCGGGATCCAAACATCAGGAGCAAGAATATATAGGACAACTACGGCAAGCTGCACAGTGCTGACGTGCAAATGTACCATCAAACTGTGTGGAAATGTGAGAGGAAAGTGATGGGGATGCCTCCAAGTGTGCTGCTGTGCATGCAGCCAGGGGGGGTGAGGGTGCTGCAGCACCGACTGGAGAAGCAAACCTACTGTTCACATCAATCAGGCATCCTTAACGCAATATAATTGGTGTCACTGTGTTGTTGTGCGGGATACTCACTCACTGTTGCCTTCAGGGAGCCTTCACCTCCTCCATCCCATCAGAGAGAAGAAGTCCCGTTTGTGTCCGGATCCAGATTCAGGCAGCAGGTTGGAGCCTCGCTGCTCCTCAGATCTGGAGGATCTGATGTGAGTCACAGACCGAGAAAAACAACACACCGGACATTTATCTGTCCTCTGTCTTCCCCCCTTGTGCAGGTTTGTGGGATTTTACCGGAAGATCCCGGATAAACGACCTCTTTCCTCTGCGGGGTTCTCCTTGGGAACTGTGCTGCCTTCACGGGCTGCTCGTAAAACCAACAGTCCTTTGGCTTTCCAATAATAGAGCTACATAACTTTCTTTTAATTTGTAACTATTTATCCACATGCTTTCATTTTCTTTAAATGCACTTTCTCTTCAGCTTTAACTGTTTATTTTCTTGTGCTTTTATTATCTTTTACATGCAATTTAATGTGTGTGTGTCTTGTTTTTATTGTATTTTACATCCCTTTAAAGCACTTTGAATTTCCTTGTGTCTGAATGGTGCCTTTAAATTGAATAGTCTTTATTCTTTAGTCTATATTGCAGCCTGATGATGTGGTAGTAGTGTGACTTAGTGTGACAGTTATGTTTATTGATTTTGTCTGGCAAAGTTGACCCACAAAAAAAGAGGAAATGCGCAGAAAACAAGAGATCAACTGTCTCACCCTAAATTGATGATAACACGTTATTTTAGAGAATGGAAACAAATACAGACAACTGACACCTCTTCAAGGTGTTCATATTGTGAAACTGCTATTTCCAACAGCAAGTGAACGCTCTCGCGCTGCTCCTGATTGGCTTAGATGAAAAAAAAAACTGGCTGTGGCCCCAGTCGGCCCATATGCCCCCTCCCCTGCCCCATCAAGACTCAAAGGGGGCAGATCCTGGTGGTGTTTTCCCTCCATCATTCAGGAAGTGTGTGTGTGTGTGTGTGTGTGTGGATTCATTGTAACAGACAGACTAATTTATCAATAACAGTTGGAGGATGCAGCGTCATGCAACCGTATAAATCATCAAGTCTGAAGAGAAATGTTGAAAATATCCTGTTAAAAACAAAATGAAGGACATTCTTGCCTAATAAAAATAAATGTTGCATCTCGCTTATCTTGAAACCAAAGATCTTTAGTTGCACATTTTCGAGCTGCTGTTCTTCCTCTGCAGATTAAAAAAACATTCAGGAGGGAGACGGAGCATGTGAGCTGAGTGACTCAGAGGTGGAGAGTGAATCCCAGTTTAAATGTCCCCTGAAATGGCTCAACAAAACCCTGAGATATTAAATGGTTGTTCAATATTAATGTTTAAACCACCAAACACGACAAGAGGGATTATTAAATTCGTATTCATTCAGATTCATTCAGTAGTTTTTCTGTGATATATCAAATTAGCTGTGGGGCTGAAAGTCTGACAATGATGTTATTCAGATATCTTAACTTTATTTTTGGACAGTATTCTTTGGAAATGTATATTTGGCATTCTGCATCCAGATTATATCAAGTTGTGGTGTCTTGTGAGCAATGCATTCTGGGAATTGTTGTATACACTGTAAAACATCACAGTGGAAGCAACTGGTCTTCAGACGTGGTGGTAATTATTCACGTCGTTTAAGTTGTTTCAAATCATTTACAGCAACGTTTGCATGACACCATAACAAAAACCTAATTTAATCTTGTAACATCTCCATATGTATTATATATTCGCCTGGCGACCTCCTCAGTCTACAGTATAGACTGAGCAGGCTTTCCCTCTGCAGGCCGTCATCTCTCTCATCACTGGGAACTCTCTATTGTGGCTCGACCGCACTATTGTGAACTTGCGGAAAGTTGCCTGGAAACCGTAAACCTTATACCTCCCACGGTCCAAGGGCAACCACAGTAACTGATATCACCGGAGGACGGCCACTGTTTACCTCCATCCATGGAAACGGACCCCTGCTGGTTTCTTTTCACAAGGGATACAAATACAGTGAAACAGGATTCCTGTCCTTTTGCACTCCAGATTGGTCATTTTTTTAACAAATCTAATCACAAGAAATAGAAAACACTGCCAATCAGAGTCGGGAACATCACGTGAAATAACCTGTTTTATAAATTAATGCTCTGTGATGATTCTGATCCTATGAGCTAATTTAGAGCATCACTGCCTCTTCAACACGTCTCTCTTTCCTCTGTGTGGTTTGTTCCTATTTCAGATGATACCTAACATCTATTAAACAACATTTCCTCCATGCCTCATCATCGCCAACCCACCTGCACACACACACACACACACACACGTGGTGTAAGTGTGCAGGAGGACCATAATACACTTGTGTAATCTCGACTTCCCACTTGTCTCAGAGGTTGATCCTTTAATGTTTGAAGGCAGTGGAGCATATGGCCTCAGTAAAGTGCAGACAGGGCAGGAGTTTAAGGCTTAAGAATAATTAACAGTTTAAAGAAAGGAAAAGAGATTATTTTCACTGCCACGAGGCTCATGGAGCTCAGAGTCCCTGCAGCCTGTGGACCTTGAAACTTTGGTCGATAAGCGTTACTGCAGCGCTTCATTAGTCCTCATTGTCAGACCCTCAGTGGCTCCACACTGTGTTTTTAGCTATTCTGGCTAATTCAGTAATTAGGTTTACAGCTCAGCCCAGTAATGCTGCTAATTTAACGCATGAGGTAGTTTGTCAGTAATAAAACCGGCGTGTTTAGAGTCTCATATTCACTGTGGACACTGATCTGACTTTAGTGGTTTATTTGTAAAGAACTATGCTCAATGATTGGCAGAAAAAATAATAACACTTTATTATTATTTATTTATGTACTTGGCACCTTTCTGTAAAGGTAAACATTGAAAACAATTGGTTTTAACAACAGTTAAAGGGCAATTAATTCTGAGTAAAGTGTTTTCAAAAGAGAATTTAAAGCAAATACAGAAAATATAACAACAATAATGACAAAAGAGAAATGTAAATAAGTTATAGTAATGAGTTATGTATAAGTTATAGAGTTATAGATAGTTATATATTATATAATATGTTATATTAGCCTTAGACTAAATGTAATCTGTCGACGGTGGCAAGATGCTTAACAGTGATTCTAAAAATAGGATAAAAGAACAAGACTCACTCATACAAAAGAGCATAATATCAAATAGCAGGCACCAGACAGAACAGTGAAGTACACATGCACCAACAGGTAATGAGACAGTAAAACATATGTAGATATTTAGCTGAAGAATTCCAAAAACAAGGCTGTAAATGAGATTATCTCACAGCAAAAACAGAGTTAAGTCTAGTTTTTCTAGTTCAAACAACATTATGAAGAACATAAACTGTTGTTTACTTGATGAGCATCACCTGTTTTTGTTAAAAATCTGTTTACATGTTTATTTGTTTACTGACTACATCTTGCAGCCAGTTTTAAACCACATGGTCTGTTCTCAGCGGCCTATTATCAGAGGAAAAGTGGACCATTGAGTTCATCTTTGAGCCTGTCTAACATTCAGATTTTCTTTAGAATCAATAATTTGATAAAAAAGAAAGTCTGAATCAGATCAAATCAATAATATAAACTGGTTGAAACAGGGCATCAAACAGCACAGATCACGTGATATTTGCCCTGCAGATGCCCTGTCATTACGAAATCATGATTGACAGGCGGTTAAACCAACCAGACATGGGAACGGTGCTCTTGGCCAATCGGAGCGAAGAGGAGGCGGGGCTTAGCGTTGCCAATGAGGTGGCCAGAGATGTGCCGTACATGGTAATCGGATAAAAAAGAAGAGCAGAAAGTTTACAGCGTATGAAACTCTCACAATGAATGGAACAGCGTATTCCCACTTTGACAACCAAGAGCATGTCCTGAAATTAGGAGAGACGTTTGAGAAACGCCCTAAAAGCGCCTACCACACAGTGCGATGTAAGTGGGGATTTTTGAATCACCGGGAAATGTCCGGCTTTAACTGTAGCTAGGTAGCTAGCATGCTAGTTAGCTAGTTTTAACTGGAAATCCGAAGGCAGATGTTTGACTTGTAGACGTTGTTAGCCGCCTCGCCTGTCCCTGTGTGTCCGTCTACTGTCGGCCCTTTTCGAGTTTATAGTCCTATATTTTCTCTGTTGTCTTCAGAAGTTAGTTAACGCTCAGCTTTCACAAACCGTTGGAGCTCCAGCTGTCAAAGTGCTAGCTAACATTAGCATCGCGTCAATCTGTACGCTAGCACCATCTGGTGGTACCGGTAGACAACTGCAGGCGCAGTGTTTGTACAATATTTACACATTTAACAGTGTTGTTAATGTTTAGCATGTAATATATGTCTGTACAAATACGTAATTTTGTTTGTTTGTGTTGGCACAGATGACTTCAAACCGGCCTCCATTGATACAACATGTGAAGGGGAGCTTGAAGTGGGCAAAGGAGAGCAAGTCACTATAACTTTACCCAATTTAGAGGTCAGTGTTTGTTCTTCCAAAATCTTTCTGTCCGCCAGAAATATGTGTGGATATTTGGGGTTTTACCACAAACCATGAATGAGGGAAGTCATGTCCTCAACCTAGAGGGTGTCATATTTACATTTTTGGTTTATAGATAAAGAATCTAGCAAAGAGTTTTATTTCTGGAGTGATGAAAAAGCCTTCATACTGTGTTGACTGTTTTATATTTTCTATTTTAAGGGTTCAAGTGCTCCAGTGACCGTATTCAAGGGATCCAAGAGGCCGTACATGAAAGAGTGCATCCTAATTGTGAACCATGACACAGGAGAATACAGACTGGAAAAACTCAACAGCAATATAGCTGTGAAGAAGACCAGGTGGGCTATAAAGTACTTATGTTACTGTTGTTTGCTTTTGTTTGGTATTTCTTCAACAAATTATGCCGTCTGTGATCACCATGGTCCAAGTCCACAATGAGATGAATTAGAATTACTGGTGCTGGATTAGTTCATGTCACATCATCACATCTCCTCAGATGTATCTTTGAAAAGGGAGTTGGAAAAACACTCTAGTTCATATTGTACTTGTTTTAAACTTGTGCAGCATTGTGATAGGAACATTCTTCACGCCTTTACTTTACGTGTCCATGTGCGTTTCCAGGGCTGAGGGCAGCAGTAAGATCCATTCTCGCCTGGAGCAGCAGACCAGCCGTCTGAGCCAGCAGGTGAAGACGGGCAGCGGCAGCGGCAGCAGCAGCAGCAACAACAACAACAGCAGCAGCAGCAGCAGCAAGACCTCAACCAGCTCCAAGAGCTCCCCTCCCAAAGAGAAGACATCCCCAGCATCCCCCATGGACGATATCGAGAGAGGTAACACAGTGACGGACACAGTGTCTTTCATTAGCAGTCACATCTCACAGTGTGGCCACGGGTCTTTAAAGAGTTTGGCTGGTTAATATTTGTCCAAATTCACTGATGTTTGGGCAAATGACGAACTTTAAAAGTGGCAGTAAACAGTCAATCTGTTCATCTGTTTATTTAAAAGCCATTTATAAGCTGTAAACCAGAGAACCACAATAATCCAGCGCTCTAAATGAGCCTCAGCAGAGAAAGAGGTGTTCGACCTTATTCGCCTCATTCAAACTGAGGCTGTGAGACAACTGTACTGATCGATCTCATTAAGGACAAATACAGTTTTTCACACTAATAAACATGTTCTTTAACCAGTTACTGTCATTTTGCTGCACTTGAACTGACAAGATATGTACTCAGAAGAGTGAGCCTATATTTTCACATTTAATGTTCATTTTAAAGAGTCTGTCTTGAATTGAACCAGCTGTTACACGTAGACACCCTGATCTCTTTTTGGTTGAGGATTCTGGATGAGATTGTTTTGCTACTCAGGTAAATGACTGCTTTGTTTTATTTAATCGGCACTCTTTTTCTTCTCTCTGTGTACAGAGCTGATGGCCGAGGCGCGGGTCATGGACCAGCTGAGCAGCGGCGACAGCTCCTCAGACTCCAACAGCTCGTCGTCCTCCAGCAGTGACGACAGCTCCAGCAGCAGCGACTCAGAAGACGAGCGGACCTCTGCGCCACCCCCTGCCCCGGCCAACCACAGCATGCCTATCATCAACACCGGAGCCAACACCAACAGCTGCCACCAGGAGAGCGGAGGAGGACTCATGAACACGCTCAGTGAGTAGCCCCGCCAGCTCCATCTTACTGTGTGAGGTGGCTGATCTCCTTTTTTACATCTTCTTCTTTACACTGAAGTGATTCCAGCCAGTTGCTCTTAAATCTTTCTGATAAACTATGAAAGCAGCAGCTTCTCAGCTTCACTTTTCCTCAACCAGACACTCCTCTAAACTTTATCAAACCAAAGTTTCATGGAAGTAAGTGTCACATTATTGCTTCATGAACATTTTCCATGTTCAGAGGCATTCAGCAGTCTGTTATTTCTGCATAGTAGACTGTTGCAACGTATAACAGACCGTCGCTATGGACTGTTCTGATAGCAGAAGCCATAAAATCATTTTTTAATGAATAAAATTGTCTGAAACTGTTTCTTTAGTCCAAAGCCATGTAGTAAGTGGAATAATGTACAGCGAGTGACGGCATCATTGCAAAACGAACCCACCCCAGGATGATTCTTGAGCCTGCATCACCCTGCTGGGGTTCGTTTTGCAATAATGACTCCACTCGCTGTACATTATCCCTCACAAAATAATCTAGGTCAACCACAGAAATTTCCCTTTTTGCATGTGACTCTCTATTATTACTTTCATGTCTTTTTGTTTAGTTTTAATCTCCAAGTCCAAAACTAAAGTTGATACCACCTCTCTGAATGTAATGTCATGTATTTGTTTGGTATAAAGACACAAATGACATGAGGCGTAATATTAAACAACACTAAAAAAACTGCAGACGTAGTACGAAGATCGTTTTGCTGCCTGTGTTGCAGAGAACGACCTCCAGCTGAGTGAATCGGGCAGTGAAAGTGACTAGAGGACGTCTGCCTGCCCGACGGCATCAGGAGGATCATCAGTGAGGAGCAATGGAGCCGCACACAGACCTCGACAGCGTCCTGCTTCCTTTAATGTGGGACTGTTTTCTCTACACATCCACAGTTCACCTCCAACTTACAATTTGTTGCTTCTCTGCCAAAAGAAAAAAAAAAAAAGTTAAGTCTTAAGTCCCATTTATCGCTTTCTTTGTATGTGTGAAGACTGTATGTTAAACAGATGCCTTAGTTCAAAGAGACGTGATGTGGGAGGTCTGAGAGAAGCGGGACATTACGACAAACTATCAGCAGCGTGTTCGTCTCACTGGATGAAACACGCGTGTGGTTAAACCGACCAAACGTGACGTCGATGTTTCGGTTGTCGTAAGCCGCCGGGACCTTCTGCATACTAGCTTAGCAACACTAGAACATTTTGTTGTGCCTTAGGTCACATGTCGTTTAGTAGCTTCGGTTCGCCTTCATTAGTTTGATCGGAGACATTAATCTGTCAGAACAGAGATTAAACATTTCTTTTTTTTGTTTTTAGGATGAGCAACGCTGATATGAGTTGCTGTAAAGTTAGCGGTAGAGCCTTTTGCTTTGGATTAGTGAAACCCAGCTGCAGCACAACAACATCCTTTTATTTAAAGCTGCGCTAGTTAAAATACTGTTTAGGCCAGAAATAATCTGTTATGGCTAAAGTGAGGGGTAAACATTTGGTTATTAACTCACCCCGACGCCACAGATCAGCCTTATTGTTAATTTTGTAACTGTGTTTCTTGCAACCTGAGGAATGCAAATCCAATATTCACTCTCCATTTTTGCTCTGTTTTGGTCTTAACCAACCACTGAGAGAAATATCAGGTCCTTTAGCTGCTAGACGCTGCACTGCTTTCACCAGATAGTTGCTAACTTTGTTCCACACTGGGCAGGTTGTGCACAGTGAGTCTGTCAGATATTTTATGGCAGAAATCTGCTGCCTGCTGTGACTGGAATCAGGCGGAAAAAGCAGAGTTTGTTGGCAAGAATCCCAAAACAATAAGCCGCAAACATTCTGTAGCGCCTGAGGAGAGAGAGAGAGGAGGGCGGTAGTTATCTGTGGTTTCATAACTACAGGAGAGTCCCTTTGGCATTACCCCTGGTCATTTTATTCAGTGTTAATATAGAAATATTGATTATTGCAGCTTTAAGAATCAAGATGTCTCTAAAACCTTGTTTATTGTGATATTTCAGTGTACAAGTGGGTCTGATTTCTGGCAAAGTAGTGCACTAGTACTCAGTTGACTCAGTTAGGGTCGTGCTTTGTAGCTTTAAACCTGCAATACTTGAATCTGATTATTTATATTTCAAAATATACTCGACCAACAGTGAATTGCTTAATATATTTTATATGTAATTCTAATAGCAAAGCAATTGGAAGTGCAGTTAAGTGTGAACTGTATTGCCTAACAAGCCAGACGCTTTGACGCTGCACCTCCGTGTGAGTCTTTCAGGACTTGGTGTGCCTTTCTGTTGCTTGCCTTGCCTGTTCTCACGCAGGCCCTTCTTGTTTTGTCGAGCCCCATATCACTGCTGAGCTGTCTAAGCAAACCGGAAGCTGCTGCAGCTGCTGCTGCTGCTGGTCGCGACCCAGCGGACTGACGCAGCGAGAGACTGAGGTGCAGATGTCTTTTGAATTTGACGAGTCGATGACCTGTTGAGCCTTCAGGAGAACGGTGGGCTCAGAGCATCATTTGTAAACTATTCAAGAGCAATTTCTTTGTAGAAAAATAAAGATTTTAATAGCTATTTTGTGCTTTTTGTGTGTGTGTTTAAACATCATCTTCCTTCCTCTCGATCTCTTTCCAAGCAGCTAGAATCTGGAAGCCCTCATGGTTTGACTTGGTCCCGTTTAAGAGGAGCAACAAACTCATCAGTCGACGTTTCCTGATGTACAGAACGGTGGAAATGAACCGTGTGGGTTCATCCTTGATAAACTCAGACCACACAGATGTTTCTGAACTGGGTCGCTTTATATGATCGATTGATTGATTCGGTTATTTTCCTGTCCTGCTAACAATGCTCATCGGTTTACAGGACACCTTAATTCTTTTAATTTAATTACAAATTTTTTCAGTTTTCAGTCTTAAACAAAATATTCTACCTTCTTTCTTCGGCAGAGAAAATCTGCAATAAAAAAAAAAAAGTTTTTCCATATTCATCCACCTAAAAGAAATCAGCAATAACGGAGGACATTTTACTAAAAAGAACAAAAAAAAAAAGCCTCTTTCTCACTTCCACATAACAAAGTCTGTTATGTGGAGTACAGATGGTGTTCAGCCCCTAAAAGAGAATATCACTGTGGTCAAACCAGCCACATCCATAAAACACGACCTGTGATAGAAGCTCATGCTGCTTTGTTGTCTGGAGCTAAAGGCTGAAATGCTTCTGAATGGTTGTGACGTGTGCGACCCGACATCTTCCCACCTCCCACATGCTCACACAGATTTAGAGCAGAACAGAGAAATCTAAGCAGTAAAAGTCAAACCCCTAAAACACACACACACACACACACACACACACTCAAAGACTGGCTCCCTGCTGGATGAAGTGAGGAAGTGACCTCAGTGTGATTCCCCTGCTGGGTGTGTCTCTCACTGAGTAAACAGGATGCCGTATGTGAACACTTGCAGCATAAAGCTTAAGCAACACAAATACAAACCAAAGAGGAAACAGTGATCTACTCTATCTGGTTTAATGCAATGATGATATGATAAATGTATATTATATAAGCACAAAAACATAATGTTAAGAATTATAATTATAAGAATTAATAGTTATTTAATTTATTTATCCACTGAACTGAATATCAGTCAGGACTCTTGATTGATTGTGATTTATTTTGGCAGTGAGTCTGTTTTTTGTTACCAAAAAAAAACCCCAGAAGGAATTCATTTCTTAAACCTGCAGCTTTGGATTCAAACTGTAATAATAACAAGGATCAAAGTTCAATTCTTGGCTTAGTTGTGTGGCAAAAAAAACTTAATTCAAAGTCCTCTTACTTGGTTTTGCTGGAGCTTTCATACCTTCCAGGTCAACATGCTGCCATGTGAGTACAAACAGGCTTTTTTGTTTTAATCTCTTGAATGTGTGAATTTAGATTTAGTGGATTAAAGGTTAAAAGTTGGGTTTTACTTTTCTTTTTTTTAATTAAGTTCAGTGTCCCAAAGGTTGATCCAGATCCATAATATTAGATAAGATTCATCTTTATTGGTCGTGTTTGTATCAATTGCTGCACAGTGATGTTTTAATATACATTTATATGATATATTTTAGTAATAGGTTTTATTTGTGTTGTGCTAAACAAGTTAATTAATGTTTGATTTGAATTCAAACCTGCATTTTGCAACATAATGTGGTTTCACATCTGTTCTCGTTATTATCTAGTTATTATCTTCCTCCTTGTCAGTGTTTTGGTTCGTTTTGTAAATGAGTTTAAAGTAAAGAGGGATGAATTAAACACCACAGGATTCTGTATCACCTTCTCATTTACATCCATGATCTTAAGTATTGATAGAAAAAAACACAACGCCACGTGTGATCACTTTACGACAGTGTCCAAGTCCACTCAGAGGCTGGGGCATATGAGCAGAGTGCTGCGCGCAAAGAGCCACAATAATCAGCCTCCGCATTCAAGAGGAACCCGAGCCTGTCCGGACTTGAGACTCCTCACACATACACGGAAATAAAATGTTCAGCAAAGCCGTGGTGAGCCTGAGGCTGAGCCGGCGGCAGTGTGAGGGGGTCCGGAGCGCGGCGGCGGGGCTCAGTCCGCTGCTTTATGGAGACGTGCGCCGGCGCAGCGCGGTCTCCACCGCCGGGACCTCCACCACCGTGATGGGTGGAGACGTCAAACTGAAAACCGTGGAAGAGCTGCACGGCCCCAGCTTCCTCACCTCTTTACACTGGATGTTCATTAAGGGCTACTTCCAGACGACGCAGCAGTTGCAGGTAAAAAAAAAAAAAAAAGAGGGATTTGGAGGAAATGTGGGATTGTTTGTTTAGTGGTTGGTGTTTGACTGGCGCTTTGTTGTTTGTGCTCCATTTGACCGAAAGTGCACCTGACCCCCGTGCAGGATTTAACTCTTACAGGAGCCAGACACGCAGACAGTTTCAGTGCATTGGCTTTGCTCCAGAAGATTAATTAATTTACCCAAATTACAATAGAGGTTAACTGGGTTTTTATTTACGCAGCTGGCAGCACTGAAAAATCACGTTTTTATTAAAAATAAATAAATAAATAAATAAATAAAATAATCAGCTGCATCATCTCTGTGCTGACACACAAATATGGGAATGCGCGTGTGGAAGTGACATTACGGTAAAAAAAAATAACTGATTTCAAAATAAAAGCAACAAATAACACAAAATACAATCAATCATGAATGAATGAATGAGAGACTGATGAGAGTTAGTTGCCACAGAATAAGTTCACCTGTCCCTCAGACAGGATCAGGACATTTTGATGCAGAATTTCAAAATTAAAGCCCAAATATGAGTCATCATTCCTCTACATTCAGACTGATATTAAAAAGAAACCTTCTGTCCTTCAGACAGTATCAGGATATGTGAAGTGAAAAATGTGTCCGTGGCAACAGAAGGATTCCTTTTAATATCAGTGTGAATATCGAGGGAAGACGGCTTATATTTGAGAATTTAGATGGTTTTAATTTTGAAATTCCACATCAAATTGTCCTGATACTGTTTGATGGACATCCTGAGGTGGTCTGCTATCAGTCTGAAGTGAAATTAGTCTGTGGCAACAGGAGGTTTCCTTCAAACAAACAAACACATTGTGTATTTCTAAACTTATTATCCATTCATTCATAACTGACATGTATTTTATGCAATGTTGTCACATTTACTGGAATGTTACTTTTATTTTGAAATAAATGATGCTCTTTTACCGTAATGTCCTGTGAACTCTGTGGAGGCTGGTGCACTGGGGTCACTGTGTCTGCAGAGACGAGGTGCTGCTGAATATTTTAAAGGGCCCTTTATCCCATTATCCTCCATTTATTTTGGGGCGGAGGCAGAAAACTCAGAGTCAATAATCTGTGGAAATAAAACCCTGAAATACTCAAATCAAAAATATCTGGTGAGAAATAAACCAGAAAGTGATGGGATTAAACCTGAACAGTTCAGGAAATTCGTTTTTTACATTATTATTATTATTATTGTTGTTGTTGTTATTATAATAATAATAATAATTTTTATTGCTTTATGCTAAACACCACAGTTAGACATTTCGTTACAGGTTCACTAGAAGTAAGTGGTTTCTATGATTTGGGTGAACTGACCCTTTAAGCTTATAGCCTTGTATGAATTGACATATTACACATATGATATTTTTCCACTTCTTTCATGTATTTGAACCTGTAATAATCAATTAGACAACTGATCACCTCTCAGATTGAGCACACCAAGATCTACGGCCCCCTGTGGAAGTCAAAGTTCGGCCCCCTGGTCGTCGTGAACGTGGCCAGCGCCGAGCTGATCGAGCAGGTGCTGAGGCAGGAGGGGCGACACCCGGTCCGGACAGAGATGCCCCACTGGAGGCGCTACAGAGAGCTCAGGAACCTGGCCCACGGACCCCTGACAGAGTAAGTGAAGCGCTGAGTCCCAGACCAGACTCCATGTTAATCCTGAGCAGGTTTTGATGATACAGTGGAAAAGTCTGGACCTGCAGCCCGTTCTTTGCCTTCGGGTACAGATATCACCAACAGCTTCATAAAATGATACAAAGACGTGCACAGGCCGTAAATTACTTTGTGCTGACTAATGGCAGCTGGTTCTTCGCTGGTATTCAGTTTTTCCTGCTGCACTTGTTGAGGCAGCGCTCGTCACTGCTGTGTTAGACAGGTCTGCTGTCTGAGAGCGCAGGAACCAAATGTTCTCCTCTCTGTGCTGTGAAGTGTTTCACCACTCCTGTCTTTGTCTACATGTCTCTGGATAAGACAGCTGGGTAGTAAGAACAAGGCGTTCTTCTTTATTTTTCTTATTCTCACTATAAACCGTGCAAAGAGTGATAGCAACAGTGCTTTAATCCGTCTGTTAATACTTTTTAACTTGCCTGTCCCGTCTCTGGCACTCATCCCCAACACCTTTCAGCCTCAAACATTTAAATATGAGTCACAAAGATATAATAATACAGATTTTGTGAGTACAGTACAGTGTGTTTGTAATAGTTTCTGGAGAGTGATGGAGCTCATCAGGCTTTGATACACAAAAACTATTTGTTAGTAGGATTCATTGTTGGTTGTTTTGGTGTTTTTTTGGTGGGATTTACTGATGAAATAAGAAATATAGAGTCTGAAATCTGAATAATACATTTCCATTTAGAGTAAAGCATCATTTCAAAGCTTTTCTCTACTTCTAAACCACTCGTAAACTCTTTTAACCTCAGAACAACTAAATGAGTTGCTTCAGTTTGACTAGTGTAAGTATTAAACAGCTCTATTGTCCTCCTATTAATCTAATTATCTATATCAATCCTCCTCTTCCCTCTTATTAATCCTCCTTTGTAGATTGGGGGCCGAGTGGCAGCGCATCCGCAGCATCCTGAATCCTCGGATGCTGAAGCCCAAACACGTCTCCTCCTACACCCACACCATCAACGACGTGGTGACGGACTTCATCGACAGAGTGGCCCGGCTGAGGGACGCCACGGGCCGGGGAGTTGTGGTCAATGACGTGACCGGCGAGCTCTACAAGTTTGCTTTTGAAGGTGAGCAGAGAACGAACCAGTGACATGTTTGCATTGAATCAGCTGTGGAAACTCGTCACTGTTTAGATTAAGATGTGACCTTACGTGGGTGGAAGAAACTGCACACTAACTGTAATGATTTCAACAACACATTGAGCTCTTTATGTGGCTGCATCAGAGCGTTAGGCTGCTGATTAGGCAGCCGATTAGATAAAGGTGAGTCTGACCTTGGTGCCTTATATGAGACCGCAAAGATAAGTTCAAGGACATTATGTGACCTTTAATCAAAGTAACTGCACATCAGGAGCATGTGGATGTTAAAATATTTGCTTCTTAGTAGTTAAATAAATAGTTAATGACAGCATTTGGACTGGAAACAGGCGGAAACAGATCACCTGAAGCTCAGTCTGAAGCTGAAATCCTCCCACCAGCACCGTTACAGCTCGCTAAGTAAAATGTTGTGTCTCCTTAGTTTAATTTGCACGAAGAGGCAAAGCAAGATAGACGATATATTCCTAAATAATCCTTCCTCCTGCAAGTAGACATCTAAATATCCCTCGCTGACCAAAGACAACAGCTTCTCCTGTTTCCACATGACCCCCCTGTGCACAAAGCCAGCTTCATAAATAAACTGTTCTCCCAGTTTTGGGGGGGGGGAAGAACTCGACTGGTCTGCACCTTAACTCCATCCAACACCGTTGGAATGAGCAGGAATGCAGATCATGAGCCAGGTCGTCATCACCAGCACCAGTGCTGGACCATATTAATCCTCCTGTGGCTGAAAGGGAGCAGATTCCTGCAGCCAGGTTCAAAATCTGGTGGAAAACCTGAAATCAGGCTTTAGGTTGACATGTTCCACAATCAGTTAGGTGTCCACACACTTATGACGACAGTGTATGTTATATTAAATCACTTTTAAATCATCTTTTCTGAGCTGTGACGGTCAGAGAAGCCAAACAGCCTCCTCTGCATGACTGCTTCGTCTTTCCACGCAGGGATCTGCTCGGTGCTGTTTGAGACACGTCTGGGCTGCATGAACGACGTGGTGCCCGAGAAAACCCAGAAGTTCATCTTCTCCGTGGGGGAAATGTTCCGGCTCTCCCATGTCGTCATCCTCTTCCCCAAGTCCACCTGGCCCTACCTGCCCTTCTGGAAACAGTTCATGGCAGTCTGGGACAATCTCTTCAAAGTCTGTGAGCAGCTCTGCTTTCACTCAGCGAGTCATTCTGTCATTCTGTCGCTGCTCAGATGATCAATATCTGATGAGATATCAACCCCATGATCCCTGTTTCAGATAGTTGAAAGACTTTTTCACACTATATGACAAGATATTTTTTATTTCTCAGCCATTTCTAAAAAGCTATTTGATACTTACAAACACATCATGTTTTCTTATGGCTGCACTTTCTATCAAATAGATTATCAGAAATCTAAAATCCTTTTCTTTGACACACTCACTAATGCACCAGTTGTTTTATGATAACATCAGGATTATCAATATAGGTATTCAACAGTGTTCGCTGTAGTTAATGGTTTCTATAATTCAAGCCAGTGTCTTGAGCTTGTTTCTTGATTTTCATTCTGTATAGAAATCAGTGGAAACCAGCACAGTTTTTGGTAGCAGGTGGTTCTTCATCAGTTTAATACTCAGCATGCTGAGTAGTAATACTGTTACTGTTAAAGTTTCTGCAAAGAAATGATGCTGTATTTGGTATAAATTCTATTTTACGACTGTCAAATGTACAAATGCAGCAATTCTAGGTCAAAAACTGTCATAAACAAAACAGTAATTTATATCAAAAACACTAATTAATATTATTTTTCCTTTAGTAGGTATTAAACTGTACAAAACATATGAGACACTATATAATAAGATAATGAGTTTTTGATGAATTATTTTAAATTTTAACATGCTTTTCTGCAGACTGAGACATGTTTAACCCCTCAGGCTCTTTAAACCTCTTTAAAAAACCATTTAACTGACAGTCTGAGTCCCCAAAAACACACCCTGTGTGGCTCCTGTGGCCTCTGAACAGCTGATCAGTTCACCTTGCCTCCAACCCGGGTGGAGTTAGTGCTACGGGTCCCTCAGCAGCACTTTCTCTCCCACTAACCCATTACTGACAAAAGAGATGGAGCTCAGGTTTCATGGCCATTATTCAGCTTGCATATCAAACCCAAAGGTCTGTGTCCTTTTGTTCTCCCGTGAGAAATGAAAACCACTTGTTTCCTCTTGTGTGTCGATAGCTGAGGAGCTGGTGCTAAAGAAAATGG
This sequence comes from Pempheris klunzingeri, assembly GCF_042242105.1. Lineage (NCBI taxonomy): Eukaryota > Metazoa > Chordata > Actinopteri > Acropomatiformes > Pempheridae > Pempheris > Pempheris klunzingeri. The sequence continues at coordinate 24,123,750 of NC_092021.1, forward strand.
AGGAGATCCGGGAGAAGGTGAACCTGGACGAGGAGATGGAGGGAGCGTACCTCACACACCTGCTGCTCAGCGACCAGATGACGGTCACCGAGATCCTGGGCAGCATCACTGAACTCCTGGTGGGGGGAGTCGACACAGTAAGTGGATCCAGTGAGTGACAGATTTAGTGCACAGTAGTGGACTTTTCCCACTTGTGGTTGTTGTTAGTGGCTTAAAGGACAGATGTTGCTGTGCCTGTCATCCTAACTGCTTTAACCACATTTCAAGTCAGGCAGTTTAGACCTGCTTCATGTTTAATACAACCACTGAAGTGTTGAAACAGCAGTTTTATGTAAACTGAAAGTGTCCAGCGCTCACTGAGAGGTCACCAGACTGAGACATTACATCAAAAAGAAGATAACAATGTGTGTTCGTCCGTGTCGCAGACCTCCAACACTGTCTCGTGGACTTTGTACCACTTGGCGAAGGAGCCAGAGATCCAAGAGCAGTTATACCAGGAAGTGATAAGTGTTTGCCCCGGAGACAAGGTGCCAACCAGCGAGGACATCGCTCAGATGCCGTACCTGAAGGCCATCATCAGAGAGACGCTACGGTTAGATGTTACTGCAGCAGCTGTGTGTTTGTGTATGTTTGGAGGAAGAAGCAGAACTTCACCAGACTGAACAGTCCACCGCGTGCCAGAGTCCTAGTGTGTAATCGCTGATTGTGCCGGACAAACAGATGACTGTATTCTCTGGTCACCAGGCTGTATCCAGTGGTTCCTGGAAACGCTCGCTTCACCGTCGAAAACGAAATTGTGGTGGGAGATTATCTCTTCCCTAAAAGGGTGAGACTCATGTCAGACACAACACAAGTCCTAAACCTCATCCAGATATAAACATAAACACAAGAACTTACAGTTTACACAGTCCAGGTTTCTCCCTGTGTCCTTTTCACTCAGCGTCACACTGTATTTATGTGCTCAGTTCCACAGTACGTGCAGCACGAAGTGTGTTCACAATGTATAGGGGACAAGACTAATTTAATTCTTTATCTTTGGAGTTCCTCAGTGCCGCTCAGAGGAAACAGGAAACAGTTAAAATACATGACAGGAGGTCAAATATGGAGATGTTTACTTACATTAAGTGTTTTTTAATCTTCATTGTTAGGACGTTCTTATTTTTGTTGTTTTCAGTTTATTTCCGAGATGAAATGTATAGTGAGTCCATATGTGAGCTGTGTGGTTTGTACACTATCTGTACAACTAAAACTAGAAGAACTAAAACAAAATACTTGAAAAGTGTCGATATAATTGGGCTGTTTTTTTCTTTGTGGCATGTTTTTCACTCGTGCGTCTGTCACCTCAGATCATCTTGTGGAGTGAAGTGCAGGAAAGCAGAGGTGCTCCCTCTGCAGTAACATAAATCATGTGGTGCTGTGATACCCTGTCGTGTTTTGTGGAGGCAGTGGATCATAAATACAGCCTGTTGAACAATTTCCTGTCAGTAGCCACAAGACATTAACACCAATGCCTCACATTTATTGACAGGCTTGCAACATTTTACTCTCCTAATGAAAACCTCAGTATTATATTGTAACAGCCCCCCCCCCCCCTCCTCCACAGACGCTGTTCCACCTGTGCCACTACGCTGTGTCCTATGATGAGAATATTTTCCCTGACCCCCACACCTTCCTGCCGCAGCGCTGGCTCAGAGTCGCGGAGGAGAGGTCCAGGCAGCACCCGTTCGGGTCGGTGCCCTTCGGGTTCGGGGTCCGGGCGTGTCTGGGCAGACGGGTGGCTGAGCTGGAGATGTATCTCCTCATGTCCCGGGTAAGAACGTCACACTGCTGTTGCAGCCAAGCTCATGGATGAGCGTCTTGTCAGCAGGAAATATTTAGATATTAGACAGTAAAATTTAGTAAAACAATTAAGTTGCCAACCTGAAAGTTTTGTACTTTGAGTAAAATGTCACATTTTCAAGGAGTTAATACTCCTGTCATACTTAAAGGAGGTTGGTTGTCAGGAACAGATGGGAAGGACCCAAAAGCAAAGGTGTGCCAAACAAAACATATATAGATAATAATAATAATAATAATAATGATAATGTATAAGTATATAGATACAGGTTTATGACCAAAATTAGCACATTAAAATAAAAATTAAATGAAATAAAAACTCTATTTTAGTCCCAACAACATTTCTTACAAGGTCTATTTATGAATAAGACATCATGAAATATATATTTTAGATCTTATCTTAAAACACTTTTTATTTTCTTTTTCCACATGAGATCATATGAAACGTGTTTAACCGCTGCAGCAGTAACATACAGTTACAGTAACAGTTAGATGGAAACATTAACATAACACAGTTCAAGCAAACTAGGTTCAAACATCAGGACAGGTGTGTGAGGGGAAGGCTGATGAGGACAGTGAGGACAGGTGAGGCAAACATGGAACAGGTGCAGGAGAAAACACACAAGAGGAGAAAACAGGTGGATCATGACATTTTAGTGATTTTGCAGTTTGTGTCTTATTTTTTACTGTTTTCATCAGTGGGTTTGACTCCTGCAGCCCCCGAACAGCTCCCTCTGCTTCCACTCCCTGGAAATCAGTTATTTTTTAGCCACATTCGGAGAGCAGTGTTGACCTGCGGTGGCTGTCTGACCAGAGCACAGCTGCTCTGCTTTTATAGATCTTCGATAAAAAAACACAAATCAGTCGTCTGACTTTGGACTCAGACTCAGTCGTAATTCAGTGGGCTGATTAATCATTAACTGGAAGAAGGAGCACGGTGGTGCAGCGGTTAGAGCCGTCGCCTCGCAGCCAGAAAGGGTTCGAATCCGCTTGCTGGCAGGTTTGTGGTTTGAACCTCAGATCTCTCTGTGTGGAGTTTGTATGTTCTCCCTGTGCATGCTGGGGTTTTCTCCTCCCACAGTCCAGAGACATGCAGGTGAACTGGTGACTCTAAACTGCCTGCAGGTGTGAGTGGTCGTTTGTCTCTATGTGTCCCGTTATTAACTGGTCCAGGTGTCCCAGAGTCAGCTGGGATTGGCTCCAGCCCCCCTGTGACCCTGAAGGATAAACAGTATAGACGATGAGCTGCATGAAAATGTATTTTCATGTATTCTACCTGAACACATTCTTCTTTTTCTTTCTACCTTTTTAAATTTCATAGTTGATAAAGCGGTACGAGGTGCGGCCGGATCCTGCAGGAACCACGGTCACGGCGATCACCAGAACTCTACTTTGCCCCGGGAAGCCAATCAACCTGCAGTTTCTGGACAGAAGAGTCGAGCAGGGAGCGGCAGGAGTTCCTCTGTGAGCTGTTTTAGTATTCATGCCGTGTTGCCTGCCTGTCACCAAGCACTTAACAGAGCGATCACGTCATTAGGACTGGCTGGAATGCATCTAAACTGTGGCGTGAAAAAAACCAAGCTGGCTGAAGATGTGGAAGGTTGTGCAGCAAAGAGTGTGTTTCTGTGTGTATAGATGTTTTGTAAATATGAATCCTGTAACACTTACAAGGACACTTGTCCTCCTTTAGTTTCACTTCCACAGATGAGTCCAGAGTCCAAACATGATTACAGTACGGCCCACCGGGTCTGTTCTCTGTGCGTCCTCCTCACGACACTGTGTGTTTACTTCACCTTTCCACAACACAAAAGTACATACGTGCAGCTCCTGCAGGCCAAATCTTATTACGTTATAAGATTATTGTGTTATTCTATATTTTTCTTATTGTCAAGACATTCTTTGAAAAGGCCAAAGTCAGTCTGTTTCTGTGTCAGTTCCTACGGAGACAGAATACATCAACAACCTGAATCTTGAAATAGAATATAGATTTTCCTCAGTAGTGTCCTACAACAAGCAAACTTTACTAAAACAGGAGGAAATAGTTCATTTCTTCACAACCAACAGATAAATACACTTCAAATAGCAGCAGATGGTGTTTGTGGTCAAAATAAACTGCGGTGTGTGTGTGTGTTAATGCAGGAACATGTTTCTAGCTCTGGAGGATGTATCAGGCTTTGTGCACACACACAGACATTTGTTAGTAGTTGTGATGTTTTGAATTGGTTAAAATAAGGAAATTATTTGCTACAGCTTATCCCTCACAGAAAACCCTGACCACCTCAGAGCTGTAGTTTGTCCATCAGCGCTGCTGCTTCACGTTGGTTTGGTTCCTTTTAAGTAATTTGACATTTTATTTAACACTATATTTTTACTCTGTGTATCAAAAATCTCCTAGTGTCCATCATACCGACGTGTTCCTCTTGACTGAACTGACTTTTTTTTATTCTTGTCTTTATTGAGAAAACATTCAGAATCAGATGATGATGAATGCTCACAGATCCTGTTGATCTCCTCTGATCGACCGCTTCATTTGGACACATGCGGACATTCAGAGCAGCAATAATAAACTCAAACACGTGAATGAAATAAATCCGGCCTCCTCCCACAGTCCAAAGACATGCAGGTTAGGTTTCCTGCCATATTTCAGTATGTATTTCTTGTACATAAAGAATATTTTTAGTTTTAAAAGAGGTTATAATTGTGATTTGTTTGGTTTGTTATTTGTACAGTGCAGTATTTCACATAATGTCTCAGTGGGTTGAATAATATAAAGTTTCTAAACCAGCACATGCTCTAAAGAGGCTCCCTCCATCTGTGCACATAACATCCTGGGTTTAAGTTTTTGTTTTTTTACCACATATTATTCTCCACTTCCTTCTGATTTCATCTAATAAAGAATGAAATGCTAAAAATGTTACATGCTGAAAGTGTTTCCTGCTTTTATTCTAAACAGGCTTCATATTGGATGAGTGTCAAAGTCAACTGGATCCTTACTGCAGCATGTCTCTCTCTCTCTCTCTCTCTCTCTCTCTCTCTCACACACACACACACATGTTTTCTCTCCATCACTATCTAATAAAGCCATAAAAAGACAAAAAGAAAAAGTATTTCAGTCTTTAGACTAAGACAGAAAAGATGCAGAAAGATCTTGGACAAACAAACAAACTGTAAATAAATTTTACATCTTTTGAATAATTTGTTTCATTCCTATGAAGAGTCATTGGCAGTGGCATTAGAGATTATATCATATATATATATTTTTTAAATGGTTTATTAGGTGCAAACTAACTGCAAAAACAATTCTATTTCAAGTAGTGCATAGTGTGTTAATACAAACATGTAAGAAAAGAAAGACACCACAAACAAACTGTTGTTTCTATTGTTGCCATCGTGGCAAAAAACAAGAATTGTTTTGTCTTTTGTCATCGATATACTTCCATATATATATATATATACACCAGTTCACTTAAGTACAAGTATCTCAAATGTTGTGATAATGAGATACAGTGTGAGACGAGTTTCTTGTAAGATTGTAAAAATATCTTGTTGTAATGTGAAGAGGATCTTGTGGTAATAATGAGAACACAGTGTTCACATTTCCTTTTGGTTTTCTCTCTCAAAATGACCAAACATGAATGATACACACAGATTTACTGCAGTGAACACACGTTTTACTTTGTTGTGCTTTAATGTGCTTTGATTATAATTCACTCCACATACATCATTACCCATAAATCCTTTCTGTGCATGATACAGAACAAAATAAAAGACATGTAGTTTTGTGTTTTGTTGCACACTGTATTCTTTTATCATGCCAGTCGTGGTATCAGTAGTTGTGTTCTCAGTCACAGAAACTCACAGTTACTCTGATTGGACATTTGCCAGAAAACAGCACAACTTAAAACACCAAAATTACACAGTAAATAAAAAAAACTTGGCCTCTTTTTGCAAGAACTGAAAATAAAATCTGGTATGAAAAAGTTCCTTTTCTAAAATACCTGTCAAACACATGGTCTGGTTGTGTTTTTATTCTTGTGTGTCTTCTTCTGCTCGTCAGTTGTGTGTACAGTAACAGATCAATGCTGCCATCTGGTGGACTGGTAGGATTTTACAGAAGACTGATGTAGGCCTCTTTCATTTGTTTACAGGGGAAATAAACATAGAAGAGGGTCCCTGTGCAGATGTTTTGTTTCTTAAGGACTCTTCTGCAGGAGGCAGCAGTGGAATGAAACAAATGACTCTACTTTATTTGAGTATTTCCTTTCTAATGCAATTTTGTACTTATAAATATTGTTCTTTTCTCCACCACGTTGGTTTCCAGCCAGCTTTACTGTTCCTACTCTTCCTGCCCAGTTAATCCATGATGTATCTCCAAATTTTGAATGATTTTGAATTTAAAGTTTTCTGATAAAGTCTTGTTTTATGGGAGTAAATAAATAATTTAAAAAAAACCGTCTGGATCAGCTGGAAAAATGCATCATCACAAAGCTGGAAAACAAACTGTTTAGTCTGAGCTCCTACAAAGTGACTTTCTAGAGAAGTGTGTTTCTTACAGGGCAGCAACAACACAACTGTATGATGATCCCATGGACCATGATGCATTGCTGAAGATGAAACTACCCAAAAGTATATAAAGTAGTTAAAAATTAAAACAACCTTAAACATCTACAGCTGGAAAATGCAACAAACACACAAATGCAGCAGTAAAACTAACCCAGAAACATCAGAAATATACAGGAAAACACTGAAGAGTGCTTTTTTTCTGCATAATTCTTAAATCATTAGTAACTTTGTACATTATGCATACATGTTTTTTGATCTGAGTTCTTGTTCCTCCACTGTTTGTGCATCATGGCAGCTCGTCCCACAGAGCGATGACTGGATCATTAGAGAGGTCACAGGATCATGACTGCAGATGACACTCATTTCCTCTTAGGTTGCTCACTCATTGATCCGTAACGGCCTTTTCTCATCAGTTATGGGCCGCAGCATGAGAGCCATTATGCATGTGATCCATATTTCTGTCGCAGAGCATAGAAATCCTCATCGAGTGCTCGCTGAGTGCATCTCCTCCAGTGTTACCGGAACAGCTGTAATGAGGACAATCAGTCCTTCATAATGGCTCGAATCTGAATTTATGGAAGAACTTCAGAGGGAGAAAGTTTAACAAAAAGTTAGTTATGACACCTCAGTTTTCTCCAGTTTTCTGTGATTTTACTGTGTTTTTTATTCATAAACTGTCGCCAATAAAGTTGGAATAAAATGTTTTTTACCTCTTCTCATGAAATGATTGTGATAATGTGATTTATTCTTGATAAATAAAGTTTATATCTTCTCAACTTTATTGATGAAACTCTTCCAAACATATCACAGTGAAACTTAAACAACAATTAATCTTTGCAAACTGTGGATTCAGGCTTTAACAACATTGGGGTTATTGAACAATTATTCCAACTTTATGGGCAACAGTGTATTTTAGTAGTAGTAGTAGTAGACGTGTTGCTTTATGGGCTGAGAACTAACTAAAGAACTAATTAAAACTATTTAAAGGCCTTTAAACACCTGTATTAAACACCTGGCCAACTGACAACAGGCTGTTTTCCTGATGACAAGTTCACTTTTCAGAGATTCACTGTTGTCTCAGTCAACAAAAAGACTATGAAGCTTTGTTGTGGATTAAACTACACAACAACATGTTAAGTTTTTTTAATGAGCTAAACCTTAAACATAATCTGCAGCAGTAACATAAATCAATAAACATCAAACACCATTTATTTCTGCATAATGAGCATTTTAACTTTTGATACTTTAAAGTTTGTTGAGTGCAGGATGTCTTCTTGCAATGTGAAGTATTTTCTCTGTGTGGTTCTAGTGCTTTTATGCAAATTAAAACATCTGAAAACTTTATTGTTCAGTGACAGACTACACACACACACACACACACACACACACAAACGCACAGACGCATACGTGAGTGCACGTCGCTCATTGTGCAATAAATAGGAATCCATCCGAGGAAAAGAGGCAGAGACTCGGCCAACACTTTCCAGCGTCCATCCCGCCATCAGGTCTGCAGCTCTGAGCTCAACAACGACACTATTGTCCGAGCAGAGAGGCTGCTGGTGCTGCTGCAGCTTCCTCCACAGGACACCAAAACTCTCCTCTGGATGGTGTTTGTGTCTGTTTGGGAGTTTTTCCTTGCAAGAGCTGAAGGCTGCCGAGGCTCACTGGAGGAACAAGTCCAAGTTTTATGGTGGAACATTAACTTTCAGTCGGGTTTAAGAGCTGGAGTGATCGGGGTTGTGCTTTGGGGGCCCTCGGAGTGCGGTGCGGACTTGGATGTGAGTCAGGAGCTGCAGATGTCACAGTGAAGTCCTCGGCAAACAGCAAAGAAGGCATCATGACTAAGGTGAGTATGGACATGTTGTTTGTGGGGGACAAACCAAAGCGTTTAGAGTGTCTGGCTGTGAGTTTTGGTGGCTGGAAAGTTTCTAACCCACCGTGAAGAGCTGCACCGACTCTGTTTTTGTCTCTAAAGTCGAGCAGCAGACGTGCGTAACGGTGCCAGGAGGTTATATTAGGAGGCTGCGTTACATTAGAGAGATTGTGCAACAGGCGCATCCAATGAGCCCAAATATAACACATGCAAACTTCTTTTAACATCCCCAGAAGGATTCGTGCAGAATATCTGTGCACGTTTCTTTCTTTTTTTTGTTAGGTTTTAGTTTTAGTTTTAGGTTTTGATCCTTCTCCCCCTCAACAGACACAACTGTTCTGGAGATCTGGATGATACTGATTGATCCTCATGAATTTAAAAGTTCAAAATTTCCATATAGTCTGAACACTGCAAACAAAAACGTTCATCCACCTCCATCACAGGAGGCAGAACTCTTGGAGACAGATATCTGTTGTATCTATATGGATTAATAGAAGGATACTATGTGCTTGCTCTAATTTGGGGGGAGTCGACCTTTAAAATGTGTATTACAAACAATCCTGCATGTAAAAATACCCTAATATAATAATAATAATAATAATAATAATTACAAGGATGCATCAGTCCAAACTGTCCTGGCTAACTTCCCCAGACTAAGGTACACAGGTGAGTCCACCTGTGTCTGCAGCTCGTGATTATTTTCATTACTTATTAATCTGTTTGTTTGTTCTGTTTAATTATTTCTCAGATAACTGTTGCCAAGGTTACAGATGAAAGCACATCTGAGAAGCAAGGAGACAGAAATGATTGATCGGTTACCTCAACAGTTAATTGATTATCAAATTAAAGTGTTTTTAAGGGGTTTGGATTTTCAAAATAAAGGACAACTGAAGGGACAGGCTACCAAACAGGCCATTATACGATTATACTGGACATTTTTCATCGGTGTATCACTTCTGTTTCTGCATAATGATGGACCTTGGTTGACTTATGACTGATCGTCTAACAGGAAGTATTCATCAGCCACCTCCCTCCTATTTCCACGGCAAAGTATTGATCACCTATTTCCCTGAAACTATTGATCTGACTCAGCAAGCGCTTCTTTATATTTGACTGAGAGCAAAGAGATTAGACAATGAATTATGGATTTAATATCAGCTGGATTGTATAATTATTAATGTTGGTGTTTAACTTCATCCATTAAACAAACTTTGTCTCTTTCAGAAACTTTGTGGGACCAATTATCCAACCAGCATCTGCTTCATAGTGGTGAATGAGTTCTGTGAACGCTTCTCCTACTATGGCATGAAAGGTATGCAGACTGTCTGTGTGGTCATGTCGGATCAACCTGAGGAAGAGGATCCTGCGTTCATTTATTAGCTTTGCAGCCTTTGAATTTAGCTGTGAATAATCTTCAGTGAGGAATTCTTGTTAAACTGGTTAACAGAGTCAGGGCAATATAACAGGGAGCTTAAAGTAGACAGATAAAGCTTTGGTCTCTGTCTCCCCCTCACATGACCTCACTTACACTCACTCACACGCTAACGTGTCCTCCTCCAGCCGACACATGGAGTCACTCATTTGGCTTGTAGGTTAGGACTGATGCTGATTCACGGCTCGGAAGCAAAGTCCACATGTTGATTTTTTTTAAAGGTAGTTGTGAGAAGTATCCAAACTTTATTTAGCAGATCAGTTACAAATGTATTGTTATAATCAAGTTTTTTTAAATTAATTATTTCGTCTTTATCAAGTAGAAATGATGTTGAAGAACTATTAAAAGATAAAGTTTACACGTCCAGGGACAACAGATGGAAATTAACATTGGGCTTCATCTGGTGCAATATATTTATTGTACACTGTTTTGGAATAAACCAAATAAACTACAAATACACTATATACAGTTCTTATCACGTGGTTGAACAGTTTATGATTGTACTTTATTGTTTTTAAAAAAGTAAAATGACTCATTGCAATGTCTATAAAATGATATAAGATTAGATTAGATTCACCTTTATTGTCATTGCACAGAAAACAACAATGAAAGGCAGTTTAGCACTTAGTCAGAGCAAAAAAGTGCAGAATAAGTTCACACACACAGTGTTACTGTTAATGTATTAATAAATAAACTACGTGCAGTATGAAAAATATTGATAATAGAATAAGAGATAAGACGTATAAAGAGGAAGAGGATGAACGTGACCTCAGGTATTGTGTAAGTATAATATACTGCCATGAAATAAAACAAAGAAATAAAGATGATCCTCAGATCTGATGAGCTGGAACCTAATAATAATAATAATAATTACTTGATTAACAGAATAATCTTTCCAACCCTGGATCAGTTGATTGGCGGTGATCAGCTGTCTGTATACTGTATGTCACGGGGGGGGGGCAGGTTCTCTGCTCACTACGTTTACAATATGAGCTGAGATGTTTACTCGTCGGACAAACAGCGTAGAAGGTCAGCGGTCAACGTGGCCGTGGGACTCCTGTGTGTCCGTGTCAGCGCTGTGTGGTTGTGAAACACGTGTATACATGCTGGTATAGTGGACATCGTCCTCCCAGCGTCCCCGTCAGTCCTCTTCAAGTAACTTTGAGCTTCATCGTGCACGTGGACATTTAGATGTTCATGTTCATGGCAGCAATACAGATATATAATCGTTCCACGGTGATTAAAACACGCACAGACATTTCTTTCTGTCTTTCCAAACCCAAAGCTCATGTTGTCATGAAATAACGAGACACATAATGAGACTTTGTCTAGTAGTAGTTGTTATATTCTATTTATAACTATGATACATTTTGGCTCCAGTAGAAATATTACAGATGTCACAAATTGATGAAGAAGAACTGAATCAAGACTCCAATGAAGATCTGACCAGCATGAACTGGATTCTGGGATTCTGAGTGCTGCAAACGATGATACTGCTTGTGTGTTTGCTCACAGCGGTGCTGACGCTCTACTTCCTCTCCTACCTGCACTGGGACAAGGACCTCTCCACTGCCATCTACCACGCCTTCAGCAGCCTCTGCTACTTCACACCCATACTGGGAGCGATCATCGCCGACTCCTGGCTCGGGAAGTTCAAGTGAGTCCCTTCACGTCCTTCATCTCTAAATCTGTTCGAGGGTCAGTTCACCAAAAAGCAAGTCATGCAACATGTTTTAAGTTTTATTTGTCTTTGCTCAAAGCCTTGCAAGTTAGATTTAAAAAAAAAAAATTCTTTCCAGAAACAAGAGCTTATTATAAACCGTCTAATTGGATCTACAGACTTGTGCAGTCAGAGAGGATGTGGTCAGTGTCCTCAGACAGGATGTGAAAATGTGAGAACTGAAACAAAATAGCAGTTAAATAGATTTGTCCATTATGCATTCTTCAGTTCAGCCCTTTAATCTGGGAGTTTTGTCTGAATTGTGTGTCGGTGCCTGTTAGGGGAGATGAACCACTCTGACCACACACACACACACACACACACACACACACACCTTGTATAATAATACGAGTGCAGCTCTGAATCACGGTTTGCTCTCCACAGGACCATCATCTACCTGTCCATTGTCTATGTGATCGGCCATGTGGTCAAGTCGGTTGGAGCCATCCCCACTGTGGGAAACAACGATGTGCACATGTGAGTTATCAGGAGCAGAATCGGTGCATAATCAGTATGAGGAGCACAGTGACGTGTTAAACTTTTCATATGTTGATTATTGTTTTACCTGGACAAGTTATCAGGCTGCCAATTAAACAGTCGGAGAAAGAGAAATTGTTTCTTTTGTCCGTCCAACAGTCCAGCACCCACGTACTGATTTTACAATGAAATAATACAGAGAAAAGCATCACACTCACTTTTTAGAGACAAATGTTTGGTGTTTGTGAATTTAACAATTAATTTTTAACGACAATATGCTAATTTCTTGTTGGTCGGCTAGAATAATAGTTTCAGTATTATAGTGAACAGAAGCCGTCTGAATACTGTGTGTGTGTGTGTGTGTGTGTGTGTGTGTTGCAGAACTCTGTCCATGCTTGGACTGATACTCATCGCTCTCGGCACCGGAGGAATCAAACCCTGCGTGGCAGCCTTCGGAGGAGACCAGTTTGATGAGGAGGCCGTAAGTCACCGCACTTCCTCTTTAGTCTGAGGATGTGAAAATGATGTGGCTTGTATTGTTTGTAGTATATTTGAAGGAAAAAGATAATCTCTGAAATGAGTCAGTGATGTTTGAACGCCTACAAATCTAGAATATTTTGTAGGTTGAAAGATCCTGACAGGGAAGCGTGCTAGGTCAGTGTATGGGGGAGGCACATTTTGATATTAACATTGAATAAAAGACTCTAGACTTTAGTGTTATGTATCACATTTCAGCATCTTTTAGCTCGTTGTTTTGGTTTTACAGCACATTTACTGGATGCTGCAGTCTTGTTTTCTGTGTATTTTCAGTGTTAAAACTGAGACAAATCCATTAAAACAGCAAAAAGAAAACATCTAATAGCTAAAGGGCGAGGTATTTTTCTCAGGAGTTGGTAGAGAGCGGGTGAACAACACTTTAGATTAATGACAATATTCCTCCACACATGCTGGATTGTAAATGTCTGCCAACATGTTAGCTACAACATACAAGCTACTGCGTATCTGTCAGTTTGTTTTGATGTTTAGTGGCCAAAAACAGACGAGAGCGACTTTAATTTTTGAGTGCCAGAATAGAACGAATAGAGATGATGCTAGAATTGCTTGGTATCAAATATATTCACAGCAGTCACAGTGTTTAGAAAACTAATCTGAAATCTTAACGGGGATTTAAAGATCACAAAAAACAATCTTTGCAAAACGTCTCCTGATTATTTCGCTCATCACCTTCAGGTCAGCGAGAGGCAGAAGTTCTTCTCCATCTTCTACATGTCAATCAACGCTGGGAGCCTCCTGTCGACCGTGATCACACCCATCCTGAGAAGTGAGCACCTGCAGTCTATTGAGATCCACCGAGCGACGGCCGCTTGTGTTGTGTTGATGCTGTTAACGGCCGGTTTGCTCCTGCAGGTGATGTGAAGTGCTTTGGCACCGACTGCTACGCTCTGGCCTTCGGGGTTCCCGCAGCTCTGATGATCGTGGCTTTAGGTGAGCGTCCACCCACCAGCCACCTGTGATATCGTCACAGACTGTAAAACAAGAGGAGGTGGTAACATTTAGTTCACTCTGTTGTTTGCATCACCAAATATTTTTGGTAATGATCCCTCGTGTCAGTGAAGCTCTGGTATTTTAAAGCTGCTTATTGGCTCGTTACTGTAGTTAGTTTATAGCTATCAGAGCCGAAGTGTAGTTCGGGCTGCGATCTGCTTACTGAGAGCGTGTTTGTCCAGCTTTTGACCGGCTGGGCTTCCTCTTGATCAAGGCCCCTCCACATATGTCCTGACAGTCAGTTGTCTCTGCCTCTGAATCCCCGTCCCCGCTGAGCCTTATGGGATTCATGCTTGGCTGCCCACTCACTGTGAAAAACAAACTGTGATTTCATTACTGGAGGGGCCACAGACAGATTGTAAAAAAAAAAAAAAGGGGGTGAAACAATGGGCTTCAGTGTCTGAACCGTCAGGACAAAACTTCATAAGCTACTGTAAGAGGACCAAACAGCCTTAAATGGTAAACCACCCTGTTTCTTCTTCTATCGGCGTGGGAAGAGAACACACTCACTGATAAGAGCGCGGCGCTTCATCATACCACACATGTAGAGTAATTGTTTGTTCAACAGCTGAACCATTTCCAACACGAGCTGTCTAAATCTTCATCCATCTTGTGCAGCTGTGTTCATTGCTGGCAGCAGTCTGTACAAGAGGAGTCCTCCCCAGGGAAACATCCTGTTAGAAGTTTGCAACTGTGTTGGGGTGAGTGATCTCCCACTTCTCCGCTCTGAACTGCATCAGATGATTTACTGAAGCGCAAAAACCGCTTCTTTTTCTTTCTGCGCTATTTAGAACCAAGAATCATTTTGTGTTGTAATAAAAGCGTGAATTTTACAACATTGTGTCTGTTATTTTCTTTTTGGGGGGGGTTTGCAGTTTGCCATCAAAAACCGCTGGAAGAGTTCAAAGTATGAACCTCAGAGGAAGCACTGGTTGGACTGGGCTGAGGAGAAGTACTCGGTAACACAAGGACTCTATTATCTCCTCTTATCAACTCTTCTTTCCCACTAATGGTGTTGGTTAGTGTGTGCTTGTGGTTTCTGTGCATCAGTGACTCGTCACGCTGTGTGTTTGTGTTTGTGTGTTAACAGAAGCGTCTGGTCCAGGAGATTAAGATGGTGCTGCGGGTTTTGGTGCTTTACATCCCGTTGCCAATGTTCTGGGCTCTGTTTGATCAGCAGGTATGTGAGGACAAAAGACTTGAACAGCAGCCTGTAACTGTAACTAGTCTGACTTTTAATCCTACTTAAATCTCTGCAGACCTGCAGGTTTAACCAACATTGCAGAAGTTTTACTGGCTTGTTTAAATCAAGTTTCATATTCAGTTCTCACCCGTACATACAGTACGAGACCAGTCAGAACGAGGTCAAGGTCTTGTGTCATAGCGCTCTTGTTAAATCCTGTAACTATCTGTTATCTTCTCTTCTGGGCAACACTCAGCTCAAACATCTTATTATGGAATACCACAAAGCCACGTTCAGCATTCCTGAATTTCATCCCTCTTGAACTTTCAAAACTTTTGCTTTTTTTCTAACTTTAAAAAAAAATGTTAAAGATGCCTAGAAAAGATAAAGAAACCCACGTCCGCTTTGGAGGGCATGTCACATATTGTCCAGTTCTTCAGTATCATCTATCCTCTCCAGGAAAGCGAGTAAAACAAGCGTGCTGTAGTTTAATTTTGCTAATGACAGTCACAGTCAGTGTTTTTCTTTATTGCAGGGTTCCCGTTGGACACTTCAAGCCACCAGGATGGACCTGGCTTTTGTAAGAGTCCCAACATTATCTAACAATGGTGTCAGCATTTTAGAAAAACGCTTTTATTGCACTTTGATATCAGTGGGTGGGTTTTGATAATCATCCTAGTGTACAAAACTGGCTCGTAAAACTTTCCCTCTGTTGGGGTTTTGTTGCAATTTCATACCAGTAAATTACGCAGTTTATGGCTGCGATAAATCATGGACTCATCCTGCGAGATACACCAAGTTAAAGTTTAAATTGTTTTCTCGTTAAGCTGAATTCATCTTGTTCCGTTACAGGGAGATGCCTTCACTATTGAGCCGGACCAAATGCAGGTACGTGCAGGTCCTGAACGCCTCCTGGTTTTCTAGCTCCACACGTAACGTACAGACATATAAGTGGTATCAATCTTCTCATTGAACTCTCTGAAAGAAAGCAAAAAGGCGTATTTATGTCAATATGTCAAACTATTCCTTTAATTTGAGGGTGTTTGCGTTCAGATCAGACGAAGAATTAGGCCAATAGGACGACATTCACTTTCTGGCCTTAAAATAAAATGTTCATGGCCAAGCATTGTTTTGTCCTAATTGTTTAGAGACTCTCTATAAGAAACTACTGCTCAGCTGACACTGATGTCAACACCCTCAGACAAAACAACATAAATGATGTCACTTCTCTAATGTGTGTATTTGACATATTTGCTGTCAGCCACCTGCAGACGTGGAGTTTGAGCCACATCAATACAAGTAAAGCACAAAGTAAAGACAACCGATGTTGCTGTCATTTTCAAGAAAGCACTTTTACAGCTCTTCATCGCTGCCATCTCTTTACTGGTGGTATTGAATCAGAATTAGCCTCTTTATTCACAATATAACTCCAACCTTTATGATGTTATGAGCTTGAGTGAACTTTTATAGAGTCATTTAAAGGTGCGTTTGTCCCTCCCTGTTGTCTAGATGTTGAATGCTCTGCTGATTCTTGTCTTCGTGCCCATCTTTGACCTCATCATATATCCGCTCGTTGGCCTTTGCAAAATCAACATCACGTGAGTAGAAGCCTTGTTTTTCCTATTGTTTTTTTTTTTGTATCGCAGACGTGAGCATTTGAGAAGCCTCTTAAAGTCTCTTTGTGTCCCATACATGAATAAATAGTAAACTTACTTCACAGTTACACATAAATCTGAGTCACTGGTTTTTCTTTATCATCCAGACATTTTGCTTTGCGTAATAATCATATATCATACTTATTTCTCAGGAAAAAGGAACTAAAACTAACTCCAGAAGTTTCAATGTGGTACCAGGAGGTTTCACATACACAAATAGTACAAAACTCTCCTCTATTGACTGATTTTATTAACGCTTTTTAGAGAAACGCTCCGTCTGTAAAGGACACATTTGCAACAGATGGCGTTGCGTCAAAACAAGTGATGAGGCACTCTCTTATCAGTCAGGAGATCAGAGAGGACACTGATGTGGAAATCACCATTCGGATTTATAGAGTGATAAAGCTCGACTTTCAGAACAGTAAACACACACCTGACTCACGGCGATAGAAGGTGTGTAAAAGTGTTGACGTTCTGTCCGTCGCTGACTCTCTCTGCCTTCAGGCCTCTAAGGAAAATGGCCACAGGGATGATCTTCGCCGCGCTGGCCTTCGGAGCGGCCACGCTGGTGGAGGTGAACGTTGTGGTAAGTAGAGGCAGCTACAGGAATAAAGAGACACACGTGAAACCCTTCCTCACTTACATACATGAGATCTCACACAAACACAAGTTCTCTGGAAAAGGCAGAAAAAGACTTCATACGTGTGTGAAAAGTTAGCAGCTTCACCTGAGTGTGTTTGTGATCCCAGTCGCCTCAGTCCTGGAATTGCGACTGCATTTTTCTGCAGGACATTCCTCCACTGAATCTGGCTTTCACCTGCATCTGCGTTTGTGAAACAGCCCGTAGGAATGCTTTCTCTCTGAGAGGTCCTAGGATTGGCTAAAGCCCCTCGCTAAATTTTCCAAAGCCTGAAAACAGAGCAGGTGCAGAATTCTAGTTTTCTCTTGAACACTTGAATTACTACAACTGCCCACCCCAGCTTCAACACATGCATCCCGACATGAAAATACCTGCACATGGACCGTCTATCTTAAATAAATCCAGAATTTCCAAGAATCCTGGAAAGTCTGGAATTCTTTAATGCAGTTTTCCATGTCCTCATACTGTAGTGGAGCCATCTTCACAAGGTACGTTTGCAGGTGTTGTTCACAGAGTACAGTAACAGACATTTAAAGCGACGCTTCATCTTCTTGTATTTTCATCCCGTAGCAACACTCTGAATATGTCTTACAAAGCCAGAGCCATAAAAAGCAGCATACACGTCTTTATGATATAACGATAATTTCCTGAAAAGGTGGTGTTATCTGATTTGTGTTTATCAGTATCTGGATTAATTTCCTTCTCTGTCTGCTAGAAAACGGTGGTGGATCCTGCACCAGCGGGGAACTGTCTCCTGCAGGTCTTCAACTTGGCAGGAGGTAACGTCAGCGTGGAGATACCCGGCAGCAGCCTATTTCCAGATCCAATCCCACACCTTCAGGTAACCAGATGGGAGGAGGGAAAACGGCTTTTTTTATACTATCCAGTGTGGACGCAGGCCTGCACAGAGCTCTTAGGTGTTTCTCATTTCAAATACCGGCCTGGGTACCTGCCAGGATGACAGACTTGAAATTCACCAGAGGTCTGACTGTGTGAGTGCTCACCTGTGCAGAGTTTATTCAAATGTTGTTTCGCAGGAGTGTGAGACAGCAGCAGATCATGTAGAGAGAGTACATAGGGATCAACAAATAAGATTCAGTGCCACTAACAACCCTGAAAAATGAACAGCGATTAGCAGATACGCAGAAGTCTGAAGGAGTGAACAGAAACTGTGGTGTCATAATGAATGTGTTCTGTTTCTGCTCATCTTTGGCGACGCCCTTCAGACATTTCAAACTCGTTTTGTGTAGTTTGTATTTTGCATTTTAATGAACCCACTAAGCTAAACTTGTGTTTACCGACATCCAGTGTGAGCCTCGAGCTGTTCTCTTGATCTCCGTCTCTTCAGACTCAACCCCACGTCGAATTCTGCAGCTTCACTCTGCCACATGTGGTTCACAGTTTTCTGAACAATATTAATAAAAGCAACTTTTTAAGTAAAGAGAAGAGCCTCTATCTTCTAGTACAGATTTACTGTAGTTTTATCTGTGATGTGTTTCAAACTGAACATTTAACCCCTGGTCTCTCTGCGTCAGGACCCTCCTAAATATGAGATGCTTCCACTGGGGGCGTCCACCAAGGAACTGAAGATTCAAGTCACCTTTAATGGAAAAACCTCAGAGTGCAGCCAAACGTTTGTCCAAGAGGAGGCTTACAGTCTCATTTTAAACAGTGAAACTACGGGAATCCAGTGCAAACTCGTGAGTGCCCCTGAAAAATTGGTTCCATACTTTCAGTTTTTTCAACTGCATTGAATATTCAAGACTAAAGAAGCAACAGTCAAAGATAAAGTTCTGAAAATAACATCCTATTTATTAAGAGTTTATAATTGTGATAACTTTAAACATTAGTCATCTTATGTGCTGGGAAAGATTAGCCAGTTGTATATAGTGATTTTTGTGTTTGCCAGAGAAGCAACTCTGCTGTTTCGTTTCTATCCGGCGTGGAAACGAGTTAAAAACGAGTTGAAGAAAATTTAATAAATTTTTCTATTCTATATTTACGTGTTGAAGCAGTCTGAGTTTGGTCACTCATCACTCACTAAGATCAAACCAACACTGACAACACAACAGATTAATGTTTTCAGTTTGATACCAGAGGTTACAGCATGTTGCACAAGGTTTTACAGGGTTAACATACTTTTTTATGTTTAGTATTTCACCACCAACACACAACAAACAAGAATGTTAAGCTAGTTTTGTATTGTACTGCTCAGAGTCAAATCAGAAGTGCTGTTTCTCATGTACGGAGACCCTTGTCTCTTCCCATTGGCCCACAGTCAGACCTTCCCCGGACTGAGTGGGTGCAGTTTGATCACATTTCACTGACAGTATTCCCGGCAGCTCAAGCGAACAACCCCATAACTGTCATCACATTTTGATTTAAGTGTTTGGGTCCAGCTGACCCACCCACTTAAAACTCAGTGAGTTGTTTATTGAAGCTTCCTTGACATGGCTGTTTTTTTTTTTAAATCCTCCAGGTGGATGACCACATAAAGAAAAATGAAAACGGGAATCCTTTTCTGAGGTCCAATGTGTTTCTTTCTCATACTGTAAACACTGTAAGCTAATTCATTCCTTCCCCAGTTTGCTCATGACGTTTGTCCAACTCTAATCCAACAGGTTCCTCAATGCGCAGCCAGAGGCAATAAGCGTAACTGTTGGAGATGTGACTTTTGACATGTCCCCCGGTCAGATGTCTCCGAACAAGAGTGTCGATCGGGGAGAGTGAGTAGGGCTGGGGACACTTTTTGCCTATTAACTAGCTTCCAGCTGTTTAGATTCACTCTCGCTGCCCTCACAGCCTCATTTCCAGCAACAGGAAGCTGATTTCATCCGTAAAACCCTGAAAACTCACTGCATGTTGCCTGTCCAGCACTTAAACGCGGACAGACTCAGTTAGTGGAAGATTCAGCAGCTAAAGCAGAGCTAAAAGAAGACAAACACAAAGATTTATGAGTAAATACACATCAGTTTGATGACAAGTTTGTCATTTCAACTTAAAAGGTAATAAAGAGAAGTATTACATTGTTTTTTATTCACAATGCGGTCTAGACGAACTGAACTGTGTGACATACAGTTAAGTAAGATTATGGTGCAAGGCTGCATTTTTTTTAGTAATTTGCATGATTACAAAAGTCAGTGGGATTTTGAGTGAATTGTGAAACTATTGTGAAAGAGTTGGAAAACTTTCACATTTATAAAAAGAAAAAGAAAAGAATCAGTGGTTTCCACAAGTGCTGTTCATGCAGAAATCGACTTTTACTGTCAGAACAATCGACATCCAAACGAACCCCTCCCACTTCACAGCACTACCGTCTGTGCAACCGCTCAGTCCAACAACCACAAGCTAAATTAGCTCCCTCACTGGACCAAGGGCATCACTTTTTAATACAACAGCTAGTTAAATCCAATCATTTGTTACTATATTGCTGATTTATTAGTCATATTCCTGTTGTCAGAACTATAGTTGCTGTTTGTTTTGTCTCTCTCTGTTATAATAATAATAATAATAATAATAATATAATATTGGATGTTTGAATTCCTGAATCTTAATTAAAGAGTTTGGCCTTTACCTGCTCTTTATGGAAAGTGTCTTGAGATAACACTGTTATGAATTGGTGCTTGAGATTGATTGATTGATTTGTTGTTGTGTAATTCACCTCAATCCTGTGCACCTCCTGCCTCCGGGTAGATACCCAGGTGTCAGCTGCAGCTTACCGTCGAAGGAGTGCTCTAATCTTGACCTGAGCCTGCTGGACTTTGGAGCTTCCTACACCGTTATACTCACAGAGGTCAGGAATGCTCAGTAGAAAAGCTTATATACAGATCTTAGAGAAATAAATCGTGACAGAACTCTCTCTCTCTCTCTCTTTATGATTGGCCAGGAATTCGGTGCCATTAAGGCGCACAAGATGGAGGATGTGAAAGCCAACAACGTGCACATTGCCTGGCAGATCCCCCAGTACGTCCTCATGACTGCTGGAGAGGTCATGTTCTCCATCACAGGCCTGGAGTTCTCCTACTCACAGGTTAGTAGTCACGATACACACTGGCTATCAATCAGCCAATAACTGAAATATGGACCCAACACTAAGCTTGTACACAGTTTCACAATTTTTACAGTAAAAAAAAAGTATTAAAACATTCTTAGAAACCATTTTTGCAGCATATTCATGTCTCCACTGTCACATTTCCCTCAAAATATCACTAGTTTGTTTCTTTTTTTTTTTCTTCTTAAATTATTTTTCTGTACATTGCCTTTTTTGTTTGTTTTTTTTATATTTATAATTGGTTTTGCCTATGTGAACGAGCAAAGTAAGATTTTCATTGCTCAGTGTTTTTCACTGTGCACATGACAAATAAACATCTTGCCTCTTAAATGCAAAGCTCTTCACACAGAAGGAAACTGTGTATTCAGCCAAACGTGTTTATATTTTATCATAATATGAGTGTTTGGAACATGTTGAGCACATAAATTGGCAGCAAAGAACGGCATTAAACTGCTGAAATAGTTACCAGGAGCATTTTCATGAGTTTCTTGGTTGCCATTGGGATCCATTATAACCGACCTGCTCAGCTCAGTGTGGGAGCAACCTTTCAGAGTCACTATTCAAAGTTACAAAGACTGATAGTCAAAACAGAGGTTTGCAAAGGAGAAGTTCTTTGTAGATAGGCCCCATGAACTTGGTGATTAAGATCTCTGGGAAACTGCTACTTCTTGGGGTGGGTGTAACTCTAAGTAACTCCATAAACTTTCAGCCCATTGGTTTTCCCCCCCGACGGTGGCCTCCCCAACATTAGGAAGTTTTGATGCCAGATCCCAGAATCTCTAAATATTTGTATGAGCCCTGGGCTGCTTGCTGCCTCCTTTCTTTACTTACTGCGGGTCTCTCCTCTCTCCCCTCCAGGCTCCAGCCAACATGAAGTCGGTCCTGCAGGCCGGCTGGCTGCTCACTGTTGCATTTGGGAACGTGATAGTGCTGATTGTGGCCGAGGGAGCGGGCCTGGAACAGGTACAACATCATGGGACATCAAATTAGAAACAGACATGTTTTCATCACTTCCCTCTGGCGGCATCCAGCCACGCAGACTGTTTTGTTTTCTCCAATCTTTTTCTTCTTCTGTGTTCTTTCCCCAACATCCCCAGCGTGTCACTGAACCCCGAGCATAGCTTCAGTGTGCGCATGTGTGTGAAAGAGTCTCCTCCTGCATGAATGATGGGTGAATGAGGATGTAAAGTTTGAGTAGTATACAAATACAGACCATTTACCATCTTGTTAATCCTTGTATTGCTTCCTTTTTAATCACTGAAACCCATTTCAACAACTAGACAAATCTAAAATGTAAAAAAGTCAATGAAAAAGTAGGTGAATCTTTCCAGCACAGTTCACACACTAACCACTAACACTTTTTGTCCCAGTGGAAAGAGTTTCTGCTGTTTGCTTGCCTGTTGTTGGGCGTCTGCATCATCTTCTCCATCATGGCTTACTTCTACACCTACGTTGACCCCGATCAGCTGGAGAAGATGTACCTGGAGGAGTCCGGGAAGGAGGAAGACGACAATGACGACACGAACAAAAAACCTACCGACATACACCTGACCAAAACGGGAAAGAGCACCAGACTGTAACAGCGTCCAAGTGCATTCGCCGTATTCTTTACCGAAGTATTGGATGAGTTAGAGAAGGCTCCCTGTTTTATTTAAATTCTTCTTATGTTTTCATTCTTGTGATAATGAAGCACTATGATGTGACGCCTCTTGTGGTTAGAAGGTTTTGTCTGTCAAATCCTTAATACACCTGCTCTTAACACTCCAGTAACAATTTCAAATAACTAGAGAGCAGGAAAGTATTTTCTGAATGAGACTGAATACAAGAAATTGTTTAAAGGAGGCAAAATACTGTTTTTTTTTCCCGACAACATGATCAATAGTGTCATTGCAAATGAATGTCCAATATTATATGCTGTGTATATTTGTTGCACGTTAACTCAGTGTTTATATTTCCTTTAACGCTACATAATAATCAACATTGTGAGAGGACTGGTTCAGTTTACATTGTGTCTATAACAATATCAAAAGGACCATAGCTACTGGTGGTTTCTCATGTTATTAGCCATTAAGATGTAATTCAAAATTACCATTAACCATTTTGAAAATGGTGTCATGCAACTAAAGAAGCCATTTTTTACAGTCAGAACACTCTAAAATCATTTGTGTTCAGGATGAATGCATCATTTTTTATGCAAGTTACCTTATTATTGATTGGAAGGGTGGCTGCTCTTCATATTAGTTTGTTTGACTAAGTTTTCTTTATGTTCGTCTTCTGGGTTTGATTTTCTGAAAGCGAAGTCTGTCACTGCCAAACTTCAGATGTGTCAGCATCCTTGAACACGTCACTTTAACAAGCAGCTTCCAAGTGTCATGTTTCTGCAAATGCGTCACTGGTTAACACGTGGAAAAATAAATCTAAAAGTAGACGCAGAGTATTGTGAGTCAAGTATTGTACACGTATGCTGTAGTGTTTGGACTAAAACATGCAAAACCAACAGTTTGATCCTGTAAAATCAAAAGAGAGAGAGAAAGTCTTGATTGTGCTGCTCCCTGTGAAGTTCTGTAAATAGTCAGTTGTGATGCTGAAACTTGTTTTAGTGCTGTTGGAAATTTTAAAGAAGATTAAAATGTGCATTTTTATCAGTTTTCTGTATCAGTAATAACAAATTTGTACCAAAAGATATTATCCTGAAATTGTTTTTGTTTTGTTTTCCAAGTTAAAACTGTGGACGTCTACCATCAGTCTCTAGAATGTAATTCACGTCAGTGGAAAACAAAGTGCAGGACATCAAACCTAGAAAAAAGAACAATGTTAATGGAAAGGTTACATTTATTATTCTTGTAGTGCAGCCGTCCTTTTTCTCGGAGATGTGTGACCTGCGGCGGCGGACTGTACTCAAACACACCCGTTTCATTCACCGCTGCTTACACACCGGCTTCATCAATCACCAAACCATTACGATCAGCCTGCTGTCGTTGTTCAATGACAATTTTCATTAGCAAATGACAGGGGAACATTATGCAGATAACAAATGTTCACATCTCCAGAATATTACCTGGAAATTTATGGCTTATTAACATACCAAATTGATTTAAGAGGTCATTTTTCTTTCTCTGGACGAACCAAACAGGATTAACGTGTGCAGGACAACAAAACAAGGAAACGTTAGAGTCACTCCATTGCGTCACTCATCACATTACCATTAGTTTTGGTTGTGACTTCTCACATCCGGAGTTAGTCTCAGGAGGGCTTTGACACATGAGAGCAGGAATAAAAAAGCAGGGTGAAACTCTGCGCTTCATCTGTGCTCTCTCACTTCTCACTGACACCAAAGCATTACCGATAGCTTGGAGGATGGATTAGTGCAGCCAAAAACCTTTTAGCACTCTATCACTGCAAACTCCAGCGAGACATCCACAGTGGAAAAGCTTAGAGAGCCTTTTTTTCTTGAGATTTGCAGATCAAACATTCTAAATCACCCCTGAAGTGAAGATAATTTTTAGTCTAACGACTATGAATGGCTCCTTCCTCTTTGGGCTTATAATAGGTTGTGTAAGGTGGTGAATATTAAAGCTAGGATGGCACAGTGGTCCTGTGACTTCCTGTGTGCCTTTCCAGTAAAAGCTTGGTGACATGGGCGATGATATCCGGATGCACCAGGCAGTCCAACAGGTCATTAGTGGTAATTGTTTTGTGTATTGGAGCCTCGTAATTCTCTGGGGAGTTCTCTGGTGTCCCATCTCCACAGTCCTGGTGGAGTCTGACAGCAGACGAAAGTTTGGCCCTCGGTGCCCCGTCTGAGCTGACCTCCAGATCTTCTGCGGTCACCTGCCTTATTTCTGCCGTGTTCTCTTGCTGACAGCGGACAGGGATGAGATGTGGTCCGAAGGGAACACTGAAGGGCACAGAATCCCCGACCAAATTGCTGTTTTTCCTGATTTGCCCTCTGGAGTCCCGCTTGACTGGACAGGTGTCTCCCGGGCCCCGGGTCAGTTTGCTGCCCCTCTGTCTTTGAGCAGAAGCGCTGACGGCCAGGCTCACATACTGCATGTTCTCACTGTGGGATGCTACTCCTTCCTGCAGAAAACAGAACCAACAAACAAACCATTAGGAAGAGCTCCCCAAGGAGGTGGGGAGGAGGGCAGAAGCTGATGTTTACTGTGCAAGGCATTGTTTATTTTTGATGTTTCACTCCAACATTGGGCTTTTCATTAAAACGTTAAGCCTCCGATTTAAGCTGTCTTTCTATCACAGACCTGTAGTTAAAGCCTGGGAGCTTAGAAGAGGAAACAGGTGCAGGTCTTCTGCCTCAAAAAAAGACCTGCAGTGTCTGTTTCCAGAGTCTTCTTGAATTCAGGTTTGAATTACAGTTATAACTGATGGTCTAACGAAACCCTTTTATTCTGTGTAGGGTGTGAAATGTATGGGAGTTGCACTACTAGCTACTAACAATTACCCTTACTACCCCACAGATAAACCCCAGAACAATGAGGTGAATGGGGCAAAAAGAACACAAACACAACCATGCCATCAGAATAATCTGAATGAAGCTATAATATGATAAGTATTTTACTCACAGGAGCTTGTTTGATAATTTGTACATCACTAGAAAAATTATGTCTTGCAGAATCCCATTTACAGCTAATATCTGTCTCGGAAAGACCAGTGAAAAGACTGACATTATGTTTCTGAACTCTTTGAACTCTATAACTCCCCTCTCTGAAGCTGGTCTGTTAACTCCAGTACAGCACGATATTACATCAGCTATCTAGCTTCTAAAACACTGGGAAAGTAAGAAGGTTTTGAAGTTCAGCCCGTCTCCTCTCTTTGTAGCTACAGGAAGCATCCCAGGAGCTTTAGTCTCTCTCCAGCAGCTGTGTTTCTGTACAGCAGCTCGTTCTCTGACTACGCAGTGAATGACCTCCTGTAGGAGGGATAAATATATCCTCTGACAAAGCAGCCGCAGAGAGAAAGAAGAAGGTGTGGGAGGTCCAGTGGTTAGTCATCTATCACAGGCAGACCTGAGTCTCATCAAGCTTGTGGACGTCTGGATGAGTTCAAGCACAAAAGTCAGTTCTACTTTACACCAATAAAAAGTTGTGGAGAATGGAGAAGGAGGTAGCGTCTCCAGAGGCGGGCCAAGAAATTAAATGAGGCAATTCATGAACCTACTGGGGCAGAGATTGTGGCTGTGCAAGATTAATTGTTTAGGAGGATAAAATCCACATGACGCCTTCTATGGGTGTTAAGACAACAAATGGAAACACTTTCAACACTCGTTATTCACCATGAAGCGTCATACAAAGTGCTCACTTTGTAGAGTGACTTCTTAAAACCCAGATGAGCTCAAAATGTGTCACTATGAGATGCAAATAGTTGTGTGTCACTGATGATCACAAGCCAACGACCGTCATGTGATATGTTTGAACCTAATATTGGCATTTTATATGGACACACAGATACATACCATTATGGCAAATATGCAAAATGTGAATGATGTTAAACGGATGCAGTGTTTCAATGTTAAGCATCAGATAACAAACACAACAAAGACTTTGATAACTTGTTTTTTTAGCTCTTATTCAAAATGCGTTCTGAAAAACATCATGATAATTATCTTTATTATTGCTGTTATGAAGAAGAAATTACAAAACTATCAAGATACAATTCAACTGAAAGTCAATAAACGATAATGCTCATTTAATCTAGGCCACTACTGGATGAATGTGTTCTCTGACTTTGCCATCTGACTGACAACTCCGTGTGTTGTGATGAAGGTGAGGAGAGAGAGACGCAGCTTTGGCAATTTTAGTTAAACAGTCAACAAGAAAGTGTAAATCTTTAACAAAGACCATAAAATTGGGTTTTTTGATTGTTTTTTTGTGTGGCTGCACTAATGCACACAAGAGGAAGTAATCTGGGAGCTATTGATTTGAGGGAGTAATTAACGTCACAGTGTTAATTCGTTACCTCGGTGGGATTGAGCCAGTCGTCAGCGTTGTCGTCGCTTGGTGCGCTTTTAAGGGCGCAGACAACAGCCTTGGTGACAGCTTCACTAACTCTTGCCATGTCGTCTGTTTCCTGTGCAGAAACAGGCAGCACAAAGCCAAGAGAGAGAAGAATGAGCGCTGCATATCAAGATAATTACAGTGAATGATAAAGACCGTCTGAAGATTTTGAAGTTTGTTGCGTCGATGACCTTGCGGGGAAAGCTGGAGAGGTGCTGCTCTTTGAATAAACATTTTGGGAGCGACGCAGAGCTTTTCATGCGGCACACACTCCTCGCAGTGCACACACTCATCATAATGACAGGGAATCTTTTACTGCCAAGCCTCTTCATTACTCAAAGCTGAGAGGGGCTTTCATCTGGGAGCACTAAACTCTGTTAGGATGAACCCGAGCAGGAGCTCCTCAGGGCAAAGCGTTATGAAATGTTGTCTGAGAACTGTGAGACATCTTACCAGCTCGATCCAGGAGTTGACGCTGACCGTGATGGGATCCACTGACTCCACATAGTGCCACCAGTGTCTGGGAACATAAAGCACCTGCACACAGAAGATTAAAACAACTTAATGACATCACTGACTACCTTCCTTTTTGTCTTTAAGTCTTTGTGATGAATGTGGAGGGGATATGCAACTGTACTGATGATCCACTAGATGGCAGCATACACCTTTCCCCCCCCCCACACACACACAGACTGTCAGTGATTCAGTCATTCATAAAGTGACTATTAAAATGGGAGAATCGTATTGATTCCCTGCATCCTCCGCAGCCCTGATTCACTCATGGCCTGTGGTCTAACAAGACAAGAAGAATGATCTGTCCTTTAATCAGATTTACAAAAGGTGGAGCCGTCCCGTAGGACGTCCCTGCAGATACCAAAACTGTCCATTCTGTGTCAACAGCTGAGGTATTTCCAATAATCTGAGCACAAAAGTCCACTTGTAGCTTCCCACTGCATTTAAACGCCAAATCCACCCACAACATTGACTGGAGGAGTTCAGGGTGATTGATCTGAAGACTGTGAGTGACCCTTGAAGAGTCAAGGAGGCCACTCACATCTAACAACACATGCCGGCCTTGAACCAGGACAGGGGTCACGATCTGCCTCTATAATGTATAATGTATAACCACTTGTTATTGTGCAACTAAAGGACCAGATTAAGGTAACGTGGGAACACCTGAGCCAATTCCATTTACTAAAAGAAAACTGTGAGATGCTGTTGAAAGCTCTGCAGGCGAACTGACCCGACTTCCGTGTGCTTAGACTTCTTTCACCACATGCCGCTCCCAAAGATCAATAATGAATATTACCACTCAAAATCCCTTTAGACCAGTGGGATCTACGAGGACTGGCCAAGTCTTATCTTCACCAAAACTTTCTTGATGCAACTGCAATAATAAGATAACTGATATTGGTTTATAATCTGTTAACCGTAGAACCACAACAGCTGGGAATCAGTTCTTCAAATCTTTTCAGGTATCGACCAAAACAACCCAGCACTGGTTAGTATTTAAACTTCCTCTGTCACATGATACCTGCATTCAATCCTTTTTTCACACAGACATAGACAAAAAAAAGACTAATTGTTTGATTTTGCTCACAGCCAGTCACCACAAGAGTTCTCTGATTTAAGGTGGAGTGTGATTGCCCCCTGCCACGGCAGCTACAACCCATAAAAAAAAGTGGTGGTGAAGTCGAAGCTCAGCGTGCGTGAGCTGCATGTGATGGAGCTGAAAGTTGAGCGTGCCAAGATGTCATCAAAACAGAAAAACAAAACAAAGAGTATGGTTTTACTGCAGACCTGTGGCGTGTGATTAATATAGATGCATAAAATAGAAGGAGGATTATCTCAGGAAACACAATAGATATTAGTATGGATATCACTTTCAGGGTGCTCGTATTGGCGCTGGTATCAAAGCCGTAAAAAGCACCCGATGACCTGCTAAGGCATCAGGCGTGACCCTGACCTGCTTCACCAGCCGTTAGAGGTACTTAACAGCTGGCTTTGGAGTTGCTGATAGGTGGGTATTCAGTGCACTGCGGGCAGAGAGTGAAAAGAGACAGATGGTGAATTGCTTCGCTACCATTTTGGCTCTTACAGAACAAAACGATGAAGCTGGAATCTGAAACAAGGCAAAAGTAGGACAAAGACACCCAGGGAGACTGATAACTACCTCAAAGGTAGCTGAGGACGCGTCATAAAATCAGGCCACCCAGACGACAGCCGTCATCTGATTGCACAACACTTCAGTCGTAACTTTACTCACTCTGAGCTCCTCTGGTTGTGAAGCAGAGCAGACGACAGCTCTCTCAGCTGAACTACTGGCCTGGACTTGACCCTGTTACTTTTCATATCAAGAGTGATGACGCAGCTGACTTCAGTGCATCTTAACCGTACACTTCCTCCCGTATAAAAGCATCAGCCTGTTGAAGGTGATACACCACAACTGAGTAGGCCACATTTTTTAATTGGAACACAAGTCACGACCGTTGCCTTCCTTCACACTTTTATGGAGGACACCGAGACAAATAAATCTCACTGTTGAGTCCGCTTTTACATGTTCAGAGCTCGAGGAGCAATAAAGCCATATTTTATGGTTATTGCTTCTGTGTCACAAGCAGTTTTTCACATAAATGTAGAGCTACAGTGTTGCATAACATCAGACTTCAGTAATTTGCTCGTGGTGGTTTTCCAATGTCTAAAAAAACACAACTGATGTAATAAAAACAAAAAGAAAAGAGGTGTTTGATGTGCAGGGTTTCCACAAGTGTAATGCACTTGCTCTCTCTTGCATCGGAGATGTATTTTAAGATGTTTTTGTAAACTGTAGCCAACGTGAGGCAGCTCAGTTGGAAGTATAGAAATAAAGGTTGGAGAGCTCACCATCTGTTGGTTAGCATGTGAGCACACTACAGGAAAACCAGCAGCTGTTGACCCTCATTACCACCATGAGCAATACTTCCTGCTAGAGACACATAGCCACTTGTTTGGTTGCCTTTGTTTTGCCTGCGTCCCCCCAGGAAAAATAAATTAGTTAGGCAATGTAGTTTTGCAGTTTTTTTGACCATAAGTATCTGCAGGTAGTGCAACGGTGGCTTAATTGAGCTAAGCTACCAAACTGTAAGTAATAACAAAACAGATAAAATACACAATACAATACACAAACATCTGGACACTGCAGGTTACTGCAGATACCAAAGACACACGTCTGCTAAAGTTTGCCGTCATGCAGCACAACGGTGGCTTAGTGGGAAGCCACTATACTTCCGTTGTGACATTTAAGGAGAATGTTGAGGAGGAAAAGTAAAACCCAACAAAAGTCAGACCTCAGGTCGACAAAGACCACAGCCACCCTTCTTGGTGTTTTTCATATAGTTGATGTCTGATGGGTCACAAATCACAGCTGTCAAAAGTTGTGACCCTCTCTAAATAACAACAATAGAAACAGCTATTAAAAGAAAGTATGATAAAACATTACGCAAATCAAATTCCTGTTCAGCTCACAGAATGTGGTGCCATGTGGGGCCACACCGGGCTGTCAGCCCCGGTCAAAAGATACTCGCCAACGGGTCTAACAACTTTTCTAGAGGAAGCCCTGCAATGTGTCTCAGCTCAATGGGTGTAACAACATTGTACAGTCAGCTCCCAAACTGATAAGATACACAGAGGAACAAAATAAGTTAATCATTTATCTATAAACTATGTCCTAAACACGATAAAGAGTAAATGTGAATTTGATAAGCATCTTAATAACACTATCCAAACAAGAAAAGCAGCTGACACCAAACAACGATGTGATGCTTTATACTTATATGTTGGGAAGTAACGTGTCAGGAGTCCCGACCTGTCCCGGCTGCAGAGTGACCACGTGGGCCTTGGCTCCCTGAAATGCAGGGAACCTCCTCAGGTCTGGATGGAGAACATCCACTTGGCTGAAGACACTGGACTCCTCGTAGGGGATCCTGGTTGGGTAGAGGCGACCAGTGTCCTCTGGAGGAAAGAGGTGCCAGCGCTTCCTGCACACAGGAAACATCACACTTAGATACGACGTCAGACTGAAAGAGCAGTCGGGCACAGGGATGTCAATTATTGATCTAGTTAGCCATACATCAAGGCTTTCCAACACTGTAAACAGAACTTTGATTACACTTTGACTGAGCGCTGTAAATATTAGAAGTGATTAAAACATTTCTGCAGTGGACCCAAACCCAGTTGTGAAAAGAGGAGGGAGGATGTTCTAATTATGAATTACTCAAATTAATTTAAGCCATCGGACACTTGTTCATAATATTCTCTGCTCATCAGAAAAAAAAACAACAAATGTTTCTATCTTAGCATGACGTTTTAAAATCTGTAATTTCTTTGTCACAAGAATCTGAATTCCAAATCCTTTTCCATTCTGGGAGATGATAAGATCTTACTGCAAATCCATCACTGTAAAACAATCCAGTTTTGTCTGACTCGAAATTCAATTTTATTCCCTGGGGAATTTGAGAACTGTTTAAAACCGCTGCCATTATTGTTTTCTGTTCATCTGACCCCCCCCCCCCCACATTGTCACAAATGTCATTGCATCAATCAGGATTGTTGTATTTTTATGGATCAGCGGGTGTCAAAGACCAGCTTGAGTGGAATTTCATTCCATTTGAGATCAATACCAACTGAAAGAGCCTGAGACCCAATTACATGGAGTGAGACAAAAGTGTTGCTCTCTGGGAGAACAGTGGTGCGAGATAAGATACAAAAAGACCTTTTCCCTTTTGTCTCTTCGCTCACGGTGCCTCATATAGCGCTTCAC
The DNA here is from genome assembly GCF_042242105.1 of Pempheris klunzingeri. Lineage (NCBI taxonomy): Eukaryota > Metazoa > Chordata > Actinopteri > Acropomatiformes > Pempheridae > Pempheris > Pempheris klunzingeri. The sequence goes on from NC_092021.1 coordinate 24,155,534, forward strand.
CCTCTGTCTCCATTCCCTCTTGCTCTGGTGAGCTCTGCAACAAATTAACTCTCTTGCAGAGGGCAGAGGACAGATCGCACAGTTACAGCACCCTGCACTTTCCCTGTTGCGGAAGAGCAAGGTGGTTAAGGGACAGAAAACTTCCAACTTCTCCACTGATGTGGTGAAATGTAGCTGTGGTTGGGTTCGTCGCGCTCAGTTTCCCGGAAACGCACAACCCCATCGTCACTTTTTATTTCACACTTCTAACAGGGTGCTACTGAAAAATTGAAAAATCAAATTGGAAATCAACGTACGGCAAAAAAAAACAGGGTGGCACATCAAAAGAAAAGTCAGACGCACAGATTAATAAATGTAACTGTGAGAAAATTAGGTCATGGCAAGCAATCACATGTGCTCTGCAGTAAATGGTAAACAGACTGTACTTGTATAGCGGCTTTCACACACCACTCATACACTGATGGGAGGTTGCCAGCTCTGGCAGGGGCAGGGAAATAAATGTTCTGTAGATAATCATATCATAATAATAATATAATCATATAATGTCAGATCGGGTGCATATTCTTATCAGAAAGGTCCATTACTGACTGGATTCAAACGTGTGTCTGAATTTGGTAAATATACTATTTACTATACTATTAAGCTATACGACACATGCAATCTTCACATCTAATTGAAATTGGAACACAAATAGTGTAAAATATGTAATTTAATCAGCAACACAAGAGTCTAAAAAAGTAGTTTGAAGATCTAAAGGCCTGGAGAGGAACAAAAGAATCTGTAAGGTTCTCTATATAACTTTTAAGTTAATTTTGACATCACTATCACACAAACCTAAGAAAGGCAATATATAAGCAATAAACCTTTCTTGTTCATGTAATGTTTATTGATCTGTACCCTTGTAACTTACCGTCCTTGTACCTGCAGCACCAGGTTACAGCCGTATGAGTCCAGGTGGCACGGCGTGTTGGCCCCCTCTGTGCCGATCCATAATGTGCTCTCTCTCCCATTGCGTCCCTCGAAACCAAACTCGGACCACTTCACGTCCTGCAACATACGCACACACATACCACATCCAAATGACAATTATCAATCTGAAATAATGTGAAAATATGAATAATAGTCTGATTTTTTAGTTACAAGTCGCCGTTCTTTCTGTCCATGATAATGACACGACATGACACGGAGACACGACTCAACTGTCACGACTCTGCTATGAGCTCACAGATGTATCTGCACCTCATCAACTACTTTGACAGGTCCTATTATAGGCGACCAAACCAAACTACAGTATTTGTCATCTTTCAAAGAAAACTGGTCTGTCAATCATGTCCTGTCAGAGCACAAAGGTGTAGCCATCACGCCAGCATCCTGAATAATGAAGTAATTACCATATATGCAGGCAGCTGTGAATGACAGACTGGTCAATCTAGCCTTCAGACAGCCTTTTCCCAGCACCATTTTATGCTGCAAAAAGCCCGTGCTGCCTGTCTCAAAAGCATGAATGTCAGCGGATAATAATTGCAGGTGGATGCCCAATAAAAATTTATCACTGAGATAAAAATGAAATGAATGTGGGGTAGTGTCTTCAGACAGGATGGCACTTTAATGTCTTTACCTACCACAGCACAAGAACAGCAGCTAATATAAAGCCGTTAGGAGCAAAAGCTTAACATTTTAATTGAAAATGTCCAAATGTGGCAAAAAAAAAAACACAAGAATATAAATGAGCATTTTAAAGAAAACTGAGACAAGAACAGCATATTTTAGCTCTTTTAATTTGTATTTTTTTTAATTTAATGTTTAATTTGTTGATAAGCCAAAGCTCCTGCAAATACATTAGAAGGTATTAACATTTCAGTAATTATTTTTTTAATCAAACTTTAAGAAACCAGCCTCTAAATGTGTTTATTATCATCTTAAAGAAAATTAGTATTTATAACATTTAGCGACGCTGTCTGGATTCTGCAAAGCCTTCTATTTGCAATGTCATTTAAACATCTCAGGTGCTAATTAACTGACTCTAAGCCGGTAAATCCAGATCTCCCATTGTTGAAGTTTTTGACCAGGGATCATTACAAAAGTGACCCGATACCTTAACATACGTGCACACAGGAGGCCGATTACCTCAAACATGGAAGGTTGATCTTGAAACAATATGGCGATGTATTTGTAGTCAGCATAGGCCCAATACTCTGACTTGGGGTATTCGAAGAAAGGCCCTACATCTGCCCCAGGATGGTCCCGGGTCCAGCTGAGAAAGTGCACCAGTTTGGCCTCCACATAGGAACACTGGGTTTCAAACAGAGGCGCTATGAGAGATGTAGCAAGAAAAAGTACAAGAAAGAGAGTAATTACTGGAAAATTGTGATTAAGTTTCAGTAAAACAATTCAACTTTTCTATGCCAAAAGAAATGCATTTCATATAAGCTATTAGAATCACAGCACTATGCATCATCACAGAGGCATGAAATCACAGTTGTAAGATTTACTCTCTGTTGTTTTAGTAAACAAAGTGCGTCAATGGTTGAGTGATATCATCTATAATCCAGCGTGAGCGATGCCCTCGTCAGCTCTTGCAGCTGAAAAAGATGATTCACAGGTCTGATTAGCGAGTTTTTAATCACAGGACACGCAGACTGTTATTCATCGCAGGAGTTATTACCGTCATTACCTGTTTTAGAGCCACGTGGAGAGAAAAACACACCAGAGGCTCTTTAACAAAAATCCTCCGTTTTTTTTCTTGCTCATTTGACATTTTAAATCAGATCATTAAACAGCCTCCAATACTTCATCAGGTCCTAATCTGTAAATGATCACGTGTCAGAGGGTGAACTACACAAGGCTGCAGACGATTATCAAGTGCTCACTGAAAACTGAGTAAAATTAGAGAACTGACATATAAGGATTCTGTGCATCCATGTGATCAGGAGCACAAAAACAATAACGCTTTATGATTTAAGGTTTGAATGCAACAGAACATTTCTTGCATTGCCTATAAGAGTGTATCTTTGCAAGATCTTTTTGGGGTTAATGATGTAAAGTGAAGTGGACAGCGCTGCATTTTCAAAGTGCTAGAGGTTTTAAGGAATAGATAAATGCAGAGGTATCTATCTATCTATCATAATTTCAGCAATTTCAAATCAATTTGAGCCAAGTAGGAGGGCTTGGTGGATATCCTGAATTGGGTTAAATTCACATCAGTCTGTTTCAATTCTGCATGTTCAATCCAGATGATTAATTACACAGGAATTTCCCTCAGATCTGTCTGGATTAATCTTCTTTTCTTACTGTTTATCTCCTCTTTTCTCCCAAGTCTGAATCGGATGAGTTTGTCGCCAAGGCAGCCAGACAGGTGCTCTGCAGTCCAGTGGAGAACAGGCCAGCCACAGGTCATGTTCATGAAGACTGCAGGCTGCTGCAGATGATGAAGGATCCTCTGGGTCTCCTCTGGGCTGAAGGCTTTAATAGAGTCGGGGGCAGCCATGGCCAGTCGTACACACTGATGGAAGGCTGCGGATACAGATTAGCTGATAAACTGATATAGCAATTGCAGTGTTACATTAGCAGTCATTCACAGGGATTATACCAGTGCCTGTTAGCTAAGGCATGTCTCGTCTTCTGTAGGAAGGAGCTTAAGTAGATTTTCATGCATGTTAAAAACTCCACATAGTGCCATCACTAAGTAACGTGGAGAACATTTTGGGAGCAGAGGAAACTGAAGCTTCCTTGTTTTCAAACCTATTTGTCCTACCTATAGCATAAACCTACAACCTGAAACGGCTATCAGAACTTCAGAGAGATATTTACATAAAGAGATTTGATCTGTTAAGAGTTCGTCCAACTCATTCAAAAAACTGCTGTGTCTCATAGACAGTAATCACTCTGCTTAACCCAACGCTGGATCCACTTGTTTTTTAAAAGTGGTTTAATAAACTAATGACCCATGAGGTTCAGACACTAAATTGAATTAAATGCAAAATTAAAACAAATGCAAGAGTCATTTAAAAGTCTCTCTTTTAGTGTTTTCATTATATAAATATGCTCTTGTGCTCAGATTTCACATAAGCCAACACATTGACATCCTGCCACTTCAGTTTGTGTAACTGATCATGTGGTCAACAACTAGATTACATACCAAAAAGTCTGTAGGATGTATTTTACACTTGACAAAATGTGTCATCTTAATTGTACTAATTAAATCCCACCCAATATTGGTAACTGAATCAAGTTGTATCTGTATTAACTTCATACAGATATACTGGTATTAGCACATATCATATAAGAAACACAGACTTTGCAGCACATAAAAGCCAAAGATATGTTTGCATTAACTCAGAAACAGTATTTATGCACCAAGGAAATGTTTGCAGATATTATGTGTTTAAGTTATCTGATGAATATACTGATATGAGCCTTACAATGTGGTAGTTATCGATACAAGTCTGATTATTCACTCCAGTCCACTTTAATTGTTGCTGAAAAGAATCAGGTATCTTAATTTAACATTTATAACTTCTTGTAGTCAGTTCTGATTAATATTAAGCACCAGATCGAACTAGCTCCTCACCGTAATGAACTTAAATGTCAGTAGTTAAGTTAAGAGGTTTGTCCAGGTACCGCGGCTAATGCTAACTAGCTTTATGTGACATAATGTGCAACTTGATTACGCTGCTTTGCGAGAGGAACTCGGCTAATCAAGCTCAAATGTGACAAAATGAACTTCTGGTTGTCTCAAATTGACAGAGCACCAACTGTGGGTCTGTTACAGCACACAACTATTAGCTGCTAGCTAGCTAGCTAGCTAGGCTCAACATGTTGTTTTGGCTGAGGAACAGTCTTGGGATTCACTGGCAAATCCCTGTTCCGGGAAAGCCAACGTCAGCTAGCTTCACGAAAGTCGTGGGTCTCTTGACACAAACAGGGGACTCACCTTTCACTACACGTGCTGTTGAAGTTCGGGCGGAAGTAAACAAACATCACATGACAGTACACGGCGTCCTAATATCTTTGAAGAGCCTCACTGTGAATCTACTCCATTCCGGCTCTGCGGTCGCAGCCGTCGCCCCACTCAAGCGAATGCACCGGCGGAGCTAAAATGGCGGCTCCTGGAGCCACAGTTTCCACCTCCCGCCTTAACTTCCGTTCGGGCATGCGCAGTAGAGTAGCGTGACAGAAACAGAAGCTATCGGCTGTTTTTGTTTGTGTTGGTCGACAGAAGCCGGAGGGGACATCCATTTCCCGTCAGCGTACAGCCGCTAAAACCGGAAAAAACATTTATTTTTTAAACTGAACTGACGGACAGAGAAGAGCAACCATGGGTGCCGGCTCGAGCACCGAGGCCGAGCGGGAGCCGCTGCTCGTCCCGTCTCATGTGGAGACAAACAGCCAGCCAGTAAACAGCAGAGTGTACGGCAGAAGATGGCTGGTCCTGAGCCTGTTCTCCCTGCTGGGACTCATGCAGGGGATGGTGTGGAACTTCTGGGGTCCCATCCAGAACTCGGCCGCTCACGCTTTCGGCTTCACCAAGTCCGACATCGCGGTGCTGGTGCTGTGGGGCCCGGTGGGCTTCGTCCCCTGGCTGCTGTTCATGTGGCTGCTGGATAAAAGAGGTGAGCGGTGGCTCGGTACACTGTGTCCTATCTTAATTTCCCTCTGTGTGGATGTTATCAGCTGCAGTTCAGCCCCTAAAACACACACGGTGCATCGATTTCTCTGGTGACTGAAGAGCTGAAAAGTTTGGTGTTGTTAGTTGACATCCTGCACTTGATAGTTGTATCTCATGATGATGTCCGGTGCTGCACTGTTTTTTCTTATCTGTCAGATGCTGTAACCTGATTGGAAATAGGTATTTAATCACTGCAAAACATATAGTAGTGTTATCATGATGGTCACCCCCATAATATTTGGATATAGAAATATATATTTATATCATCAGAGTGGAGGGTATTTGCTATTTTTTTTAATGCCAATGCTTAATTCTGGTCCACAGGGGAATATTGTATATTTTACTTTGCGTACAAAACTTCTAAACTTCTAAAATATGTTTAGTTATAAATGAAAGTGCCCAAAAGTTTATGCAAGTACAGCTAAAATGATTATTTCAATTATTTTCAGGTCAAAAATGTCTCTAATATTGCTGTTTTTCTTCCTAGTTAACTGATTTTAATGTATGTTTAGCAACATAGGTTGGAGAAAAGCACTGTGAAGGTGTCACTTTGGGCTCGGGGGTAATTGTTTAGAATATTTACAAATCACACAATCAATTTACGATCATTATATGTGCAGTCAGATAGAAAAAATAAAATAAAAACTAACTTCACCTCAACCGACTACAACAGTAACATCCTGCTTTTACATTAATACATAAGTAATAATAGTCTAATGATGAAATATATAATAGTGTAACTGTCACAGGGGCCATTTGTTGGCACAGAATACACCTGCTTTAGTTAAGCATAATTTCCAATGTATTTTTATAGTGTGATATTGGTACGTTTACTTATAGTGTTTAGATTGGGCCACTTTTTAAATACCTGTGATAGTAGAAACTGGTGACCAGTAGATTTCTGTCAATATTTGATAAACCAATCAACCTTTTTTATGACTGTGTCTGAACTCTCTACAGAGGATGAAGGTTGTGTCTAAACGGAGAATCTTTGAAGCTGATGTCATTCCAGACTGAATTGGCCAATACTGATATGTATTCTAAAAAAATACACAAGTCTTAGATAGGTATTCAACAAATGATTATTTTCATTGTTGATAATCTGTCAATTTTCAATTTCTTATGTATATTAACAGTAAAAAACTGAGTTAAACCTGAAGATATTCAATTATAAAATTATGAAACGTATTAAATGCTCATATTTATGAAGCTTAAAACAGCAGTTGTTTGGTATTTAACCTGATTAAATGCTGAATTGATTATCTGAATTGTTGACATTTAGATAACAGTCTGCAAATTAGTTTTAGTTTTACATTCTTACTGAAATTTAATACTTTTCTTCTTTTGCACATTTGGTTTTTGTGTTGACATGAACCTTGAAAATGAACGTCAGTCCACTGTGCTGCATCAGATTTGGACTCATGTGAGAGTTTCGTAAGTGCTGATGCAGGATAAGCAACACTTGAATGGCTTTTAAGACGTCTGCAGGCAAAGGCACTCTTCAAATGCAAGTGCTGTGGTTTCAAGACCACTGTGAGTTTAAACTCCAGAGCTACTGCGTCAGAGCGCCCTTCACCTAACCAGTTCCTCTGCATCACCTGACTGACGCGTTGTAGTTAACGTCTGGGCTGAACGGTCACTGTCAGATGACAAAAACAGCCGCAGCCAATGACAACAACATCATAGTAACCAGGCAACCGGTGAATTGAATTGAAGACCACAAGTAAAATCTAGCTAAGAAATTACACAACTCGTCTTGTGATCCTGAGTCAGCAAGTTCTGGATGTGGGTGTTGTCTTTCACTGATTCAAGCAAAGGCAGTTAAATCATACCTGCTGCTGTCAGTGAGCGGCTGAGACCGTTTAAGATGAAACAACCCAGCTGTTGATCCCCCTCACATCTGTGAAGTTAATACTAAACTTTATATAGCTTGCGGCTAAATCTGCACAGATCGAAATAGGGCAGCTCGTGCAGCACTCACAAATTGTGTTAAGCCAGTGTGACCCAGTAGAGCAGCCCGAGTGTGTAACAGGCTCACGCTGTTGTCGGCCTCCCTCTCTCACCCAACACTCACTGGCTCTGCCCCAACTTGCCTGTAGGGAAAATGCTTGGCCTTCTCCTGGGAGTCACCTCCTAGCAGGTAGAGACTGTTGATGATTAACAACACAGTAGTAACAATCAAAAAGAGGCCATCGCACAGTCTTTAAAATCAAGTCTTTGGTGATGAAGTCATGGAGTAGTAACCCTACATAGCATGCTTAGAGTATGACACGTATATGCTGATGTTGCAGAATGTGTCGGGGAACTTATTCTCACATTTAAGGGTGAGGTTGTAAAACTCGTAAGTCTTGCTTGCAGCAGCTGGTCTCCAGGGCCTCTCTGAAGCATAGCTCAGTGAGCTTTTGTGCCACTGAGAACAAACACAGTACCGTCTGAAATATTAGCACACACGCGTCTGCAGCAACATTATTCTGGCATGATGAACAGATTAGGGGCTGTTCTCACATGCAGGAACTGAAAACACTGAAAACACACAGAGAGACTCAACTCAAATCTCCTATATTGGTTTCTCTTTGGATATTGATTTAAAGTAGGTACCCATGGAAGCTTCAAGACCACAGCTAGTTATAATTTGAATTAATGTTTTTTCTCTATCAATCCTTTAGTTTATAAAATGCCAAAATAGTGAAGAACATTCATCATGAGTAAGACAACTAATTCCTTTTTTTTTGACACTACAAATTTAAAAAATTCTTCACAATAAAATGCTTTATACCTGTATGGTGACTATATATATATATATATATATATATATATATATATATATATATATATATATATATGTATCGCAAGAGCTGCCCTTCATAACTAAAGTCTTCTGTATGGGAGCTGTTTGGGGGTGTCATCTACCTCATTCGAGGACATTTTAACATTGTTTAAAGAGGGAGCTGTTGGCACTACTCATCTACTTCCCCATTTAGGTTCATCTTACTGAACCAGAATCGAACTGGTGGGTTCAAATGTGCTTCTTGAGACTTTTAGGCCTCAGCTGCTCCAGGGATTTTCACAGATGAACATCCAGGCATTTAAAACACCAGTTAGAAATGTTCTGTTCTTATTGGCTGACCTGACAAAAGCATGTACCAATGCTGTTATAACAGGCAGCGATTAAAGCATCATCATGAAACTGTCACCTTCCTCAAATCAAATTAAGAGTCAAGAAAGCTTTCTCTAATTCACCTACGACTGGAGCAGAACGTTTTATGCTTCTTTAAAGAGAAAGGGGATAAAAAAACTCACATAAAAGTAATAATGTGTTGATGGATTTATAACAACCCCCTGTCAGCACTTGTTGCTACCACTGACAAGTCAATATTTGATGCAGCAGAACCTCAGAGACAAACGACCGACTGCCCGGCAAACTCGGGCACCATGAGGCCGTACTGGCATGTTGTGACCTATATTTCCTGCCAGGGATCGATGAAGCGCAGTTCCTCCACAGCCACGTTTGACTGGTGTCTCATACCTTGATCTATCAATCTAGTCAACGCTCCAGCAAATGACAGCTGGCGTGGAAAGAGAAAGAGAGAAGTGCTGAGAGTTTCCTGAAATGGGCGTCATGTGGGTGAAACTGAGAATGGAGATGACGTGTTTTTGAATCTTACGTGTTACTATTGGCCTCACAGGTCTCCAGTTTGTGGTTTGTGTTATGCTGACATTTGTTTCTATCATTTTGTCCAATATTTTGATCAGTGAAGGCAGGCTGAATAACAGGAACAAACTACAATTACAACCTCTAAAATCCTCCACAGTGATCCTACAGCTGAATACAAGACTTTCTAAAACGGCATCAACAAAACTGAATATTAGAACCTTCACGACGGAGGATTTAGTTTAGACTGCAATAGTTTTAATTAGGTGTACTTAATAAACTGGCAGCCCAGTTTAGGTTTTACTGAAATGATTAGTCAGTCATAAAAAAAAAAAAAACAGTTTAAGGAATCAATTAAATCTTTGTAAAGTATTTTCTAACTTTAGCTTCTTAAATGTGGACTTTGCTGCTTGTTTTTCTGTTTTAGTTCACTGTTAATTGAACATCTTTGGGCTTTTGAACTTCCTATCTGGAGAATGGTGATGGATTTTCACTATTTTTGTTTTGTGGATTGAACATAAAAACAGACAGCGTAGTGGGAGCTCTGCTTTGGAAGTAATACGAGTCCTTTTGAGAGGAAGAATACTTCCCCCTTTTCTCCCCTTCCATCACCCTGTCATTTGTCTTCCAGGTTTGCGGGCATCCCTCCTCCTCTCTGCGTTTTTCATGCTGCTAGGAGCGGCTCTCAGGAGCATCCCACTGACAGACCAGCCTCTCAGACGATGGTAAGACTCCTCCGCACACATTATGGCAGCAGATGGTTCAAGGGGGCTACTGTGATGATGATCATCCCTTGGAAGGTTTTGGAACAGAGGCAGGGAGTGACTCGTGATCTTCAGCGCAGTCATAAGATTTCTGTAATTTCCATAATTTGATTTATTAGGCTTTTCTAACCGACTGCCCCAGCCAAGTCAGGACCAGCTACGTACATCAGTTTATGGACAGAAATAGCTGCTTGCCAAAGTGAGGACCTCTCCTTGTCTAATGAGCTCCCTGTGATTCGTGACGTAGCTGCAAGATTAGTAGATTAATGGATTAGTCACTCCACAGAGAATGAATTGGCAACTATTTGATAATTGATTGCTTCTGTGAGGATTTGATGCTTTTCTTCATCAGGTATGATAGTAACCTGGATATCTTTGTGTTTTTTTGACGTTAGATAAAACACACAGTTTGAGTAAGTCATCTTGGGGTCAGCAAAATCAGAATCTCTGACTATTTTCTGACAAAAAGATTCATAATCGTGACACACTCACTCTGACAATGCTGATGTCTGCACTAGCACCATGTTCACCATCTTAGTTTAGCATGCTAACATGCTAATAATTAGCACTAAACACAACATACACTTGATGGGAAGTTATTTGCTGTTATTTGGTCATAAACCAAACTATTGGACCGATGAACAAAGCAGGTGACCAAAGTGATGACAGTTCTTCTAGTAGTAGCGGCAGTGGCAGCGTCCGTAACAATAGTAGGAGCAGCAGTGGGTGTGGACTTCGTGCTGGGGAACTGTAGGTCAAATTTGGCTGCACTTTCTCCAGACTTTTCGTGTTACTAGCTCAATAGCTTTAGGAATCTGTCTACCTATCCTTTGTGGACGACTCCACTGATACGTAAGGAGCTCACGGGCAGAGTAGACAGCCAGGTATTAGATTTCTTTTTGTCAAACCATTTGATGTATTGATTGCTGTCAAGCTGTTATGAAAATTTCAGCAAATGTGTTTCTAAAATAACCTGCCTTTGATCATCTGGGGTCCCATTTCCAAACATAATGTGGATCCCAAGTCAACATAAATTAGTTATAAACAGCATCAGCAAAATTAACCCTGTTGTCCAAATAAACAGTAACTTTCATTTCCATAGACACACTTTTGCAGCCTGTGCATAAACCTAATTATGAATTATAAATATGCACGGGTCTTTCTCGGCGTAGTCTCGCTAGAATTAACCAGAAAAGAAACAAGCATTATTAGGCTACATACATTAAATAACTGCAGCTTCAAGAGCAGAATAAATCATCACCAGCACAACCAACACAGAGATGTAGAAGCAATGTAAACTCATCTGTGTCTGCAGCCACTGACACACATATTACAGCAAAGAGAGCTGCAGTTTGTACACACTGGGTAGCGTGCACACAGTGATACGCTGCCGGGCTACAAAGTGGTTGTCGATGCACTACTCACCTGCCTTAATGGCTTTTTTGTAAGTCTGTGCACTGTGAAGTCCTCCAAGATCTACTCAGGTTCAGCTTCTTTTCCCTTTCACTCTCATAGCATATTATAACCCAGTATCTCTGTTCCACTATAACCAGTCCACTCAGCATCTGTCCCACTATAACCAGTCCACTCTGCCTCTCTGTCCCACTATAACCAGTCCACTTAGCACCTGTCCCACTATAACCAGTCCACTTAGCACCTGTCCCACTATAACCAGTCCACTTAGCACCTGTCCCACTATAACCAGTCCACTTAGCATCTCTGTTCTACTATAACCAGTCCACTTAGCATCTCTGTCCCACTATAACCAGTCCACTTAGCATCTCTGTTCTACTATAACCAGTCCACTTAGCATCTCTGTTCTACTATAACCAGTCCACTCTGCCTCTCTGTCCCACTATAACCAGTCCACCCGGCCTCTCTGTCCCACTATAACCAGTCCAGACACAGCAGTGAGGCCTCACACAGCTCCCTAAAGGAAATAGTTCCTCGGTGAATGTGTACGTCATCGCTGGAGGATCCACCGTGACCATTTCAGCAGTCTGAATATTAGCCCGACCCAGCATGCACCTGTTGATTAAGCAACATCTGGCGTGTGTTTGATTAGGCTAACTAGCGTGCTCACCGGGTGGTGCATTAAATCAGTGATTAATTAAGCTGGATGTGACCTTTTCTTTCTGTTACCATTAATGACGTCACCTTTAATTTTAATGCTTTATTGTGCTTTGTTGTATTGTCCACAATCCGCTAGCTCTGCTCTGGGTGCTTCTCTGTGACGCATTAGACAGTCAAAAGTGTATGTTTGGCCATGTTGTGTCACCTCTCTAGTGAGTACCATGGCTGTCAGCACAACAGCAGCTTCTTCTCTGCTGCAGCTGCTGATTTAACATCTTTCTCCACCATATATATATATATAAATATAAATATATATGTGAGTCATGCAGTTCTTGCACGTCGGGGGCTCTTGGGAAAGGCCTGTTGTGTTTGAAAACACAGAGACATAGCTATGGAGTCTGGACTGGAACAGCTGACAGACATTGCCACCCATAAGACATGCTGCTAGCAAGGTTAAGAAGAATAAGCATTAGTGCAACATGACTATTATTGCGGCTTGTATTGTCTGTATTTGGCTGTATTGATTCCTGCCAAGATCCTGTTGCTTTTTCTTCAAAGCAGAAACCTGTAGCTGGACAAAAGGACAGTCAGGAAGCATTTGGTTTCCAGAGAACATGATTCTGAAAGACCGCTCAGTACTGTGTGGATCCTTTACTCCTTTTTGTCTGTCCTTGCTGCCGGTTTTCTCCTATCAGACAGCAATTCACTGAAAGACGGAGCGTCTGGAAAATATAAAAAGAATCCCATTATTCTCAGTGTTTCATTTTCAGTTGTGCTCATGAGCTCAGTGTTCCCCTTTTAGAAAGTGCAAGAGCTCAGAGAAGGTCATTTCAATTATAATTTGCCTTTTTAAAAATGTCATTTCATTGAATATTTCTGAGTGGTAATCTGTCTAATGATTCCTGTTGGGTTCCACAGTGAGGCCGTATATCATAAAATATCGATACGTGGAGGAAATTGAAGTCCCACAGATTGAGTCGCATATCACTTTCACTCTATGGATTTGAGGATTTTTAAAATAATTGTGGCTTCCAAAGAGCAGGTAAATCAATTTTGTTTGTGAGGCTGCGGTAGGAAAGCCATTAGTTGAGTGAAGAGCTAATGGTGACAGAGGCCAAATGTAAGGAAAATAAAAAGCTTTTGTTATAGAAGAAGTCTTGATTCATGCATGATAGGGCACAACGGTGAGAATGATCATTTACAGTTTGATGTGAAATGTCATGTTTTGCATCCTGGATTTGCTGGTGCATTCTTGTCTTTGTGTAATCTTCACAGCTCATACGGATAGCTTGAAAGGATAATTACAGTATTTTTAAACCAGGGCCCTATTTTTTACACATTTGGGGCTCGTAGGTAGAATAACGTTTAGAATCGGTCCAGTTGATCGTCTTTGCTGGCAGCCGAGAACAGACAGCAAACAGCCTACAATACCTATAATATAATCCTTTCACAGCTTTATTAAAGTGCTTCAACCACTGACTGCCTCAGATTGTTATTAGAAGTGGTTGACAACAAAATTGACAGGATCCCCACAGAAATAGAGCTGTATGATCCTTTTGTTTAACCAGACATTACCATTACATCGCTGCGTTCAAAGCCACCAGACTCCATTGACAAAACAGCAGTTTTTCATTTGAGTTGCTGATCTTATATTTGTGGAACACAAATAACACAAACAAGCCGATCGAGGCAGCAGTAAACCAGCAACTCCCATGTTCTGTGAGTTAAAATTACTGTTTTAGTCAATGGAGTCTGGTGGGTTTGAACAGTGTGATGCAAATGATTGGTCAAACGCTGCTCCAGCTGAGGCCAAGATATCCTAACTTTTAGTCTATTTCAAGCTCCACGCACCCAAGTTTTTAATACAAGTTTCATGCTAAAATATGCATTGTCTCCAATTCCAACTTAATTCCAAAGACTTAACCACGACCCCCCTGAGCCACAGACATAATAATACAAGTGTTTCCACAGGTCGAGCAGTGTTAACCATGACAAGTAAACTGATCCTGATGTGTGAAACTGTTGGAGTTTCCCCTCGTATGATGTTATCAAATTATATTTTCACGTGTCCTTTAAGGTAACTTGAGAATGAGTTTTACTTCACAAAGCCTCTGAAATTCAGGCTAATTCAGGCTTTTTCTGTTAAGGGGAACTGTAGTCAAATAGAAACAAAGCTGCAGAAACTGAAGAAACGCCTTTCTCTACCTCACCATTACAGAAATGTCAGTTCAGCACAGTCGCCTTCATTTCCAGCTTTCAACAACAGGATACACCAGTTCTTGGTGTCTGCTGAGCTCAAAGCTAAAAGTGCACAAAGCTAAAGGTGAAGCCGCCTGTTGCTCTCCCATTGGGTGACGGGGGACAAACTTTCACAGCCACGACCGACACCAGTTTAGATTCAAAGTGGAAAAGAAGAACAGAGCATGATAACATTAAAACCACAGAGCAAATGTTAGTTCTGACACAGTTCATTCTGATTTGCATACTAAGTGTATTAGGTCATGTTTTAATGGATGACATAGTGGATTATCACAGTCAAGTCCGGGCCGATAGAACCATGTAGCTGCCTGGATCTCCAGTAGATGTCACTCTTTGCTTTGCAGTAGTGCAGATGAAACCCCAGACTGTGTAGTGACCTGTGTGGCTCAGAGGTCTGGTCTTAGATGATGATGACATAACAGACTGAGCAATTAAGTTTAGCCGTCTGCAGAACATTGAATGTGTGGAGTTCAAGGGCATTTCTAAAGCAATCAAACACAGCATTTTGAGTTTCCTGCTCCCCTGATCACGAGGCACGTGGTGGCGGTTATCCAGGTGTGGAAGTCCCCTTGACAGCCCCCTGCAGATCTGCGTTTGTTCCACACGTCATTTCATGCCTGAAAGCCGACTCATTTTTTATTTCCTCGTCTGTGATTTCTTCTTGAGGAAGTAAACCACCTTTTTGTATAGAATGGGTTTTTTTTTTTTTTGGGAAATCAAAGGCAGTTGTGAACTTTTGAGCAATGGAAGTTCCTCTCTTTTATAACCAGGATATTCTGTGTAGCTGCAAGAGTGGAAAAAGTATTGAGCGTTTGATTTGTGAAGTTCGCTGGTGTATCAGTGGTCATTGACCTTCCTCTGATTAGGTCTGCTCTTAAATCAAAGGCATCACATTCTCACCCTCATCATTTGCTTGTATTTCCTCTCTCTTGTCCTTTCAGTCTCTCTTTCATTCATTTAAAAAAAAAAAAAGACAGCTGTGTGATTAGTAAGTGTCTATGAGTTAGACCCCAGCCTCCCTCAGACACTGTATGATTGGCCATCAGGACACATTGTGGGCCCCACAGCAGGCTGTCCTATTACTGTGACGATTGCTGTCGTGTCATTTTCAAGACAGAATTGGCCTGGCCTTTTTGTGATGGCAGAATTGGGTCTTTCAGCCCTGGCAGACCAAAAGCAGTGGGATCATTTCGGCACAGCGCCGGCTTCTTTGTCTCATTCTCCATCAGATTCCGTCTGACAGGGTTCATCAATACTTATTAACTTAATCATCAGGTGGAAGAAAAAAAAAAAAAAAAAAAGGTGCTCCGCTCCCGTTCTTTCCCTCTCCTGCCACAGTGCTGCTGCTCAGCGTGACCGCTCATCCTCACGTTTCCCACCATCTGTCCTCATCACCTGTCACATTAAAGGCAATTTTCTTAGTCACATCCATCCTGAGAGCATATAAGCCCGGGCACTGAACTTCAATATTTTTATTAACGCACTCACAAAACTTCGTAACACAAAGTTTAGTCAAAACCTGTGAAGTACTGAAGGTTGTCCTCAGATGGTGAGTTTATTTTTTAGATAAATACCCTTATATGGCTTGTTTTGTTGAATAAAAAAAGAAGAATTGTATGTATTATATTGACAATTGTATAAAAAATGGAAGTGATACCCACTCCTAGTATGATCTAATATGACTAGGTCACAGATATTGTTTTGTTATGCTGAGTATCTTTGTTGCTTTAATAATCAGTATTTAGATGAACAGGATTTGAGTGTTGGTTTGGGAATAATCCCTGTGTTTTAGGAGAGGATACAGTACAGCATTCAGACCAATCTGGCATCTGCACCCTTCACAAGCCTAAATGAGAATGTAATCACATGGTGTGCACCAAAACCTCACCGGCACGGTGCCCAGTTGTACCAGTTGGCTGTGGTTTCTGTTCCATTTCAGTTCAGCACATAAAAATGCCACTTATACTCACTTGAATTAACATGTCTGTGCAGCAGGTGAACTAAATACCATGTGTTATCAATGGTGTCGTAACCAAAATAGGCTAAAAAACACATATTTTGTGTGGTTGGTTGTGGCTGCAGTCTGACATAAAAGCTACTGTGCCGTCTCTACCGTCACTTAAAGGCTCTGAAAAGATTTAAACTTAATCAAATAGCAGCAGCTGCTTGAGATGCTGTAGTTATCAGCTAATAGAGGTTCAATGTCATACCTGCTGCCTCATGCTGCCTGCATTCCTTTCAAGTGGGTTTCTCTGTCCTTGTCGATATGAAACATGCCGGCGCAGCCAAATGGCGCTCAGCCACAGTGACATGCCAAGTGTTGTAGTTAAGGGTAAACAAAGTGTGACAATACACAAAAACCTGTTAATTGTGGAAAAATGACATGAAAATACATCAAATATTCTAAGGGTGTGTTTAGAGATCCTATTAGAGCAGGTTTACATGGTTTTAATGTTCAAAAAACACATTCTTTACACAGTACAGAGGCAGAAACAGGGAGAGGATGGTCTTTTGGTCTCTAGACAAACACACAAAAGACAATTTTACAAGTTGATTTTGCACAATATGTGACGTTTTATAATTCTATGGCTGTTCCAGGAAGTTGGGACGTGGTCAAGCAGTGGATCGGTTGTGTTTGGTTAAATGACAGCTAATGTTTCCAGTGTAAAGTGGTGCTGGATTTGAGCACTACCTGGTTAGAGGGGCGACCACGTAAGCAATTAGTCACGCTGTCATGCTGAAAGATGTTTTTAATGTCCTCAATTTGTGTCATGTGATGAACAGCAATTTTAAAAAATCCATTTTTTTTTTTTTTAAATGATATTCAAAGCAGGAGAGACAACCTGAAGGCATTTAAATATGTGGCAAAAATACAGAATACGAAAATACTAATATAAGATATTTGTGTTAGCTGAACCCAAACACGTTTGCTCAGTTACTGTGTGACTGTGAGTGCGGCATGTAAACATAACGGCCAGATGTCTGACGACTCTTTGCCATGTTGGCAGCAGCTGAGTCGTGGTGGTAAGTCCATAAAACAAAAAACCATAATGATGATGTGACGACGATCTGCACGCTGAGGCGAGATGACACAGATAATATGGAGGATAAATTTTATCGCTCGTCACTCTCGTCTTGCGTGACTCCGGAGGTTCATCCCTCCGCTGCTGAGCTGACTGAGAGGCTGGATGTGGAAGAGTCGAAGACACGCCGACGCCAATGACGACCAGATCAGAGGCCACAATCATGATACAATAGTCTGTACGCAGTGATGAACAGCCACATATGATCAAATTAGATTATTAGTGTGTAAACATAATCTTAGATGCCATCATGGTAATGCATTTGTACTAATTGGAAACTGTTGCAGTTAATTGAACTGAATAGACTGAGACACATATAGAGAGATGTTCAAAGCTGCAGAGCAGGTCTGAGATGTGGGAAGGCGAATATACTTTTTTCATATCTTTATTCAGTGCTTGGTCTTTCAGTTTAAGTGCATGACTCAGTGATTTCACATTCAGATTTTTGTAAAGCTTTCCCTCACACTCAAATAGCCCCCCGCCTGTGCTTAGATTTGCTCTGCTTCTGCTCACACTCGCGTTGCACTTGTGAAACGTTGCAGGTATGTTTCGCTTTTCTTCGCAGAGCGTCCCTTTACAGACGTTTTGCTCTTTAATCGGGTTCACACAGTCCCACTGTCCCTGGTGTTATTATACGTGCTTCCCTCACGATTTGTGGAATGAAAGGACAGTTAAAATATACACCAGTGGCCAAACTTTTTCTTTTACTGTAATAGCGACTCTGGTCTCCCATCAGTGTAATAGAGGGAGAAATTACACCGTTTTCATGACTCAGGAGTGGGAGTCATTGGCCAACATGGACCACCAAGATTATTATTTTAGTGGTGCTTTTACTTGAACCAACTTTTTTTTTTTTTTTACATATACAGCTAATAAAGTCTTGGAGTGGGGAGTGTTTGAGCCTGATTTAAGAGTAACCACCTGTAAGGGATGCACGGAGAAGCAAAGCGAACGCAGGATCTTTTAATTGGTCAACACTAAACCTGACAGGGTTATTTCACAAACCATACGAGAGCGAAGGAGAAAGCTGAGAGCCGACGTTTGTTGAGTGCACAGAAGGAGCCCGAGTGCAGCTGGAGCACAGGAAATGTGTGCAGGCAACAACATATATCTGAGTGCAAGCATACAGTGTGAGCAGAGGCACGGCCAAGTGAAGCATTACGAGATCTTTACGTGAATTAAAGAGTCACGCTCTCAAATTGAAATAAAGATAAATAGAATCAAATCAGCCTGCCACCGACCAGACCAGTGCACTTTGTATTCTGCCCTGACACATGTAGCTGTGAAGCCCAGAGGCAATGGACAGCAAAGTTTAAAAAAAAAAAAAAACACAAGGAAAGAGAGTTAAACAACCTGTTATGTGCCTGCTGTAAGTCTGAAGTTGTGTATTGATTGATCTGTGTATTGATTACTAGCACATTTTGGGTACAGAGTGTCAAACTGTCAAGAACCAGAAGCTTCAGATGTCAGATTTGTTTACTTGTTTTTTGATCACATAACTCCTGATTCAGACTAAACATCTTATTAATACTTATATTAATACTTATCACTACTTTATTTAGGCGAAAAGTCATATATGGCTCTTTGTGGGGTTTTTTTTTTTAGGTTTCTTTGTATGTTTTGTTGAAGAAAACATGTTTGTGGCTCTGATAGTAAGATATTGATTTTGTGTCATTATGGTATCACTACCAAAACTGTCAGCACTGCTATGTCACATTTACAAATAGTTGTCATCTCCACACAGTTGGATTTTCTAAATGGTCTCATTGCTGGTTTGACAACGACAGTGATGGATGCCAAAAGCATGGCAGCTGTGTTTTTCAGGGTCTCAGCAAGTCCCAGTTGTCATGCATCATAAAGCTCTCGAGCTAAAGTTATTAGTTTAAGATTGGCTTCGCCCACCTGATTGGTGATATGTGTCATCCTGATTGGTATTAACAAGATCTTTTCAAAAGTGTTCACATTAACTTGATTAACACTTAGAAACATCCAGTTTTCTCCCTCCAGTCTGCTCTCACTTATACTGAATAAGAATCAGCAGGACTCCTACCTGTCAAATTTACATAAATATAGCATTTTTGAATACCATGAAGTCAGAATTAGTCCAAGATCCCCCCTTATCCTCTCTCTACCTTATCGTTTTCTCTCTCGCTCTTTCCTGCCTCTTCCCTTCTTCTCCCCACTGAGCCGTCTCCCACTGCTCTAAATGAATGGTGTCTTTACAGAGCTCACGGACAATCAGCCGTGCTCGGTCTCTGGCGGCTGGCTGTCTCAGTCAGACAGCTCTGGAGGGGCGGCGGGGTTGAGGTTGGTGAGGGGTCTGGTGGCATCAGGGGACATCTCAGAGTACATCTGTCTTGCACAGCTCACTCTCTGTACATTAACTTTCAGTATCTATGGGGACGCTTGTTACTTGGATCTCCAGAGATAATTACACCTTCTTCTCATTCCTTAGCCTGCCATTATTCCATCAGATAATAAAGTGTCATGTCTTTAATACGCTGATGGCGGGCTCACTGCTTCTGCCAGGCTTGATTGTCTTTGCGGTTTAACAGTGGTAGATCGTATTATAAATAGGCGTCACACAAAAACAAGGTTTTCCTCCACACATCCTGAAAAGATATAATGTTTTTGTTCAAGGTTCGCTTTTCAACAGCGCCTCAAATTTATCATCAGGTTGTTTTTCTTTTTATCAACTTTGAAATGCGTCCTCCAAACTTGATTGGCACGCAATGTCCCTGCAACGGCTGACAAGCGAAAGCTCATATATGGTCACATGAGATCACGTTTTCATGAATTTCCAGATCATTGTGGATGCATGTCATGCAGAGTCGACCTTTCAGAAACAGACTGAACTTCCTTACACGAACCGAAAACAGCTGAGCCGAGAAAACTGGATCGGACACATCTGGCCAACTGTCAGACTTGAATCAACCAATAAACTTGCATACCTAGAACACCTGGTGTCACTGTTAGCATGTGCTAGCCTAAGAATGGTTTTGCATGACACTTGAAATTGAAAGTGGTTTCTTTACACAAAAACCAATGAAGCCCAGGCTCTTCACAAGATTAGGATACTTGAGTCCACGTGTCAGTTTGCAGCTGTTTGTAGTGAAGAATTAAAGCTATTTCCTGCTTTGTCTGTTACAGGTTCATACACGGAGGGCAGTTTCTGAATGGTTTGGCCGGTCCAACTATAATGAGCGCCGGCCCCTTCCTCTCCACCACGTGGTTCGCCCCTGACCAGAGAGCCACCGCTACAGCCGTGGCCTCACTCTTCTCCTACCTGGGGGGCGCTGCGTCATTTGTAATAGGACCGATGGTAGTGCCGGCCCCCAATGACACCCAGGCAGCAACCACAATGGCAGCGGCGGTTGCGGAGAGCTCCATCCGAGACAGGATCCAACTGATTATGTATGCAGGTAACCACAAGCTCGTGAGGACCTCTGAGGACACGGAGGATCAATAGCACATCATTTCAAAATCATGTCAGCCCCGTGAAGGGGCACAAACACAATCAGGCGAGGGGATCCAGGAATTTTGCACCAACACCAAAAAAGTCCAATTATAATCTTCATAACCACCCCTCTGAAAAATAGGTTGCTGGGCCTGTTATGCTTAACTGATTCAGAAAATTAAAAGCATGCTGAAAAGAGAAACAAGCATGCTGTAATAGATTGAGGCTGCGGCTTTTGTTTAACCTAAGGTAGTACTGCTATTGAGTTTCAAAGGACAACCCAGCCACCTTTTTGTGAACCAAAAGTTTTAGAGGTCATCAAAAGAGAAAAGGGCAGCCATATGACAGAAATTAAGATGTGGTCATATTGAAATATGTAGCAAACGGCTGAAAATGAGATGTAACTTGATCTCTATGAGCAGCTGCTGGTCAATCAATCAAGCTTTTTGGAAATAACCAAACTGTAAGATGTGTTAATATGTAAATAAGTTCACATACCGACCAGATTGCATGACTACGAGACACGGACGCATATTTAGTCTGTCGTCTTGTCTAGTAAGCCATTATGTTCATTCTAGGGATGGTTTCAGATGACTTTTAGATGTCGCACTGACCTTTTTTGAAATGTCAAATCGCTCCGACTGTCTTATCTATGAAAATAACACGTATGTCTCTTTTATCTGTGTCGCTGTGCTCCGGCAGAGTTGACTGCAATTGCTGTGCTTTTTGCGGCGGTCCTGCTCTATTTCCCGTCACGACCACCGATGCCTCCCAGTGTGGCTGCTGCGAGCCAGAGACTCAGTTACAGGAGCAGCATCTGCAGACTCCTTAGGTAAAACACACACATACAAAGTCATCTGACCAATACCATCAGATAGCTTTTGTTGAGGCCACTCTTTCACTACGTTATTCAGTATGCCTTACTTGATGTGTCCTTGATTCAACTCTGGTGTAGACGTGTGAGGCAAGTGAAACGTCAGTACTGCATTTGAAAATTAGTTTCAGGTGCTGTTATGTTTTTATGACATCAGACCGTCGAGAGCGGATCAGTATTTCTGAAACACCTTCAGGGCTCTCTAAACAACAGGTCGACAGATCCATTAGGTCGAGTTTGCTTTTCTTATTTGCTCATACGTTGCACGTTTCTTGTCTTATGAACTCAAAGTGAGAGAATCATGTGCTGGAGAAAGATATCAGAATAAGAATCAGGTTTACTGCCAAGCAGATTTACACAGACAAGGAATTTGTCTTGGGGTTTTATGGAACAAGATAAAAGGGCAATAAGAATAAAAATATACAAAACAATATGCATAATACAAAAGAAGAAAGCTATACACATATGTGTAAGTGTGCATATATATATATATCATTAAAACTGTTGGGTGCAGGCGTGTGCAGGGCAGTGGTGAGTGCAAATCTTCTAGTATTACAGAGAAAGATATAGAATCTTAATGAAGGGGTCTGCCACTTACCATCTGCTTGGGTTGTTATCAAAGACACCCCGGCCTTCCCTCTAGATTAATTACCAAGCCATAATATACTGGCCGCTGTTTAAAAACGCATCGCCCTCTGCATCTGTACCATCAGGGTCCGTCGTCAGTACATTCTCAAGACATGAATGATGCATGTGGTTGGAGAGCGACGCCGTCTATTATGACATGGTCCTAAATCTCAGGAGTGGAAAACACTCATTGATGTTTTCCTCACGATCATGTTTTTCCCTCCTGGACAAGGAGAGGCCGAAGAGGAAAATCTAGAGATGATGATTGAATCACACTTCATTATAACCCTGCAACACCTCCACCACCTCCACCACCGCACCACCGACACTTCTCACCAAGGCGAGGGGCTGTGCTCCTTGCCTGGCCTGTGGAGGAACGAGGCCCGTGGCGGTGGCCAGGGATTAGAGGGCTGGAGAAGGGAGAAGAAAAGCTGGGCAATGGCAGCCGGGGAATTGGCCCAGCTTTGTTGGCCACACTTGGTCCCCTGCAGTAAGAAATAGCTTCACTACAGTGCCATACTTTCCACGGGCCTCTGACCAGCAGAGACGGGCTTAACTCCTTATAAGAGCTGCCTCAGATAGATGACAGGGACCAAACTGATATCAACCTAATGCATAGTTTTGGACAGATGTACACACACACACACACACACACACACACACACATACACAAACTGGCCAACTTAACTAGGCCATCCAGCTGAGAGCGTTTCTGTTCCACTTGTGATAGGCAGCCTTCCAGTGACCTGTTTGGGCAGGATGTTGTATCTCAGTCCAGCAGCATCAAGCCTCAGGAGCAGGAAAATTTACTTTTTAGTCTTTTGTGTAGTGACACAGATGGTAGACAAAATAATGTGAACACTTCAGGAAAAAAATGATACAACTTTAAAGTGCCATAAAGTCTTAAGGTGTGAAAAGGCTCGCTGGTAATGACAGACCTACAGCTCATTGCTTTGGTTTTATAGAATATTAATTGTTTGTTTAAGTCTCATTGTATTTCATCAGGCCTGTTTCCAGTAGTAGCAGGGAGCCAGTTTCAACTAAAATGCTCTCGTACATCCACTGTATGATTCCTGCTGAGTGCCTGACGTCAGAGTACCTGATTTGCAAGTCAGACAAGAGGAGCTCTGCAACAAAAGTGGATAATTTTAGGTTATACACCAGTTGTGGTTAATTGTACTTCAAACTTTACAGACTTTAGACTTTAGGTCCACATTTTTAGATGCCAATGCAATTGTTTTAATCACTGTACATACTGCGGTAAAGGTTGGTTGGTCCTCTTTAACAAATGTAAAGTTGCAGCATAGTATGTTGTTTATTCATAAGGCTCTACTGGAGAAGCTGCCCAGTTAGTTCTGCTCTCTGGCTGCACTTAAACACAGCACTTATAATGTCAGGTCACAGGACATTTTAACATCAGCTGCACCTTTTGCTCACACTGAACTTGGAAAAACGGTGGGATCAAGTGCTGTGCTGCGTACAAATGGAATGGCATATGACATTGCACTCTCTCGTTTCACTTGAACATTTTAAAAGGTGATACTTTTTACTGTGCACAGGTCTCTCTTTAGAAAAAAGATCCTAATCTCAATGAGACTACCTGTTTAATAATACTGTGTGCACTCTTCTGATATGATTCCTCAACTTGGGGTATTGATTGCTGATCCAATACAAGTGATTCTTTTCTTTGCCAAACTTTAAACTCTGTACCCCACTGCATGAAACCAATTTGGATGATTTTATAGCAGGTAAAATAAGGCTATAAATTGCTGTGGGACTAAAAACTAAGGCGGTAGTCTGCTGTGACCTAATAAATGTAGGGTTATAACACATCATTTTAAAACATAGTAAAAAAAAAACAAACAGTATTTTAAGTGGATCGGTCATGTCCGGACAACACCCGACACCCCGCCAGCGGATTGGATCGGTGCATCACTGGTAAAGCTGACAAAACATTTTGTGGCCTCCACAATGACAGCAGGTGGTAGCCAGCTCGTCAGATAGTCTGCCTGATTCCGACCATTGATGTATCTGTTCTTCCATTTAGCGCGTCAGAGTCTGAGCACTAGTTAATGATCTTCATCTTGATGAGTGCTTCCAGCTGCTCACATCTGCTTCCACAGCAGCAGTCTAATTAGAAGCCTGGATCTCACTACATGTGGTGTAAAGTTATCATTGTATTCCGATCACTGTGCGAGCGAATACTAAACAGCCCCAAGCCTGAGTATTGATGATCCCTCCCTCCCAAGTCATATTCACTTTAGCTTTGAAAGTTGTCATCTTGATGCATTGATCTCCAGCCGGGTCTGCCAAGGACAAATAGCACTTAGCTGATGACGCCGCCAGCTTTGAGACTTCTTCGGAAATATTTCATCACCAGCAGGAGAGGAAAAGTAAAAAAAAAAAAAAGTCTCCTCTCTTAGCGAGCAGCTAGCGTCCGCTTGCTTACATTTGGTTATCTGAATAATCTCCCAGACAGGGAAAAAGGTGCGTGGATATTGATTTCCTGCTGTTGTGGCAAGGTTAATGAAAAGGGTGCTTGGAGAAAGGCAGAGCGGGTGCTCCATCACGGGGCTTTTATGACCGTCCCTCCATACTCTCTCCAAGGCCGAGCAGCTTCATACTGCTTAGGACAAGACAGGCCCGCAGCGGGGAGACAGGCTGTGTTTGTTTTTCTGTGGAGTCAAAGCATTCTGCAAATAAAAGAGATTCATTGTCTGAAGTGCACCCGTGTCAGGAAAGGGAAAGGGTGCGAATGTGTTCACAACAACGGGGCCTTTTCTGTACAGGTTACGTGTCTTGGGACATGTCCCTCCCCCCCACGGTTTGCAACTCAAAGACTGACTCAAAGTGTATGTGTGAACTTAGCTTTTGAAGTCTTGGTAGGGATGCGGGAGGCCCAAAGTGTTCTCCAGATGTCCCTGCATGATACTGCTCAGGATGCTGCCTGCATTATAATGAACAAAGCAGAAGGACAAATAAATTCAGGAATTAAACAGCGTCCATAAACAAAAAAGGGGGAGAGCAGGAAAACAAAACAATCTATGAATCTGCTGCCTGCTCTGCCAGCCTTGCCTCATTTGTCAGACGCCCAGTGATTCTAATCATATTGTTAGGGTTGAGGAGGTGGCACTGATTTAAATCAGCATGCCACCTCATTGGGCGAAGGTGATTAGCGTGGGTGTTCCAAGTGATTGTAATTGGGTTGCATGTGATTGGAGGGCTGCCATATACCCTAAAGAGGTGAGCTCTCTGTGTGTGTATACTGGATGTGCATACGTAACGAGGCATATGGAGGTGTCTTTTTCCCCTGTTGATCACAGTACACTTGCGCTGATGAGATATTAGCAGACAGCTCGTATCAGAGCCTGCAGCGCAATATCAGTAGCCCAAAGCCATTTATCACAGCTGGGAGATGGTGCTTGTTTTTATCTCCTGTTTGTACAGTTTGATTGCATTTGATAACTTGATAAGCAGCCATCAGTTGACCGCGCACTTAAAAGATGAGCCGATTTATCAATTGGTCAGTGGACGGAAAAGTAGGCGACGACAGTTTTGATAATCAATTGAGTCATTTATCATGAACAAATGCCACCTCTGATTTTATCTCATCAAATGTGAGCGTTCGCTTCCTTAAACGTTGAAATATGATTGTGAATTTATAGTAGTGAAGTACAAACTGATCGACAATTAAACGCTGCTGTCCTAAAGAGTCAATATCTCATCAACAAACAAACCATTCATCAGCACCTTAAATATTCCTGACACCGGCAGAAGCAGTTATGGTCGTACCAGCTTCTGATTTTCAGCAACGTTTTCTTTAATTTTTTCTTATTTACTTTTTTACTTTTTAGTTTATTTTGATTAAAAATGTTTGATCCGTATTTGCCAGAGTGAAATGATCCCATTTCTTTTAGCGGATCAGCATAATTTATCATCAATTTGTCGGCCTGTTGATTGAAAACACAGCACATAGACTGTTTTAGATAGTCACATCCACAGCTTTGGACCGTCTTGCTCGGTTTTAGCTGGATGTTGCCCTCTGTGAGGCCCCTTTGTTCTGGCAGCTCTGACCACTGTGCCCAGGTAGCTGTTTATCTTTCTGTCACTACGCTTTGCACAAGGATAGGTCTTCTTTAGTGACATAAGCAGGAGGATGAGCCAGAGCTGTGTGTATATGTGTGTGTATTAAGTGACGGTGTGCTGCTGGCTGGTGAAAAGACCCGGAGCTGATGGCAGGCCTCCAGAACAGAAGAGGAAGGAGACATTACCTTATGCTGCTTTAACTGTTTCACGATAATGTGGTGTGTTTGCAAATCCAGTCTTAAATCTTCAGACTCATCAACATGTTTGGTATTTAGGATTTAGGATCTGAATAATTGCATCACTATCCGTGCTGGACAGCAAGAGGTGGAAGTCCTGGAGCAGCTGACAGTGTTACCAAACAGTGGTAAACAGTTTAGCCCTTGAGCCTAACGTTAGCAAGCATACCACTATTGACAGATAATAAAACTGGCAGTTAAAATCAATAGACAACCCACGTCCTGACTCATTTAGCATTCTGCTTTTGTTTTTTTCTTGCTGCAAAAGTATTAGCAAGTTGCGTCACGTTAGTCTCTGTTTTTCGTTTGAATCTGCATCCCCACGGAGTCACGTGAGAGCGCTGAAGGTGGTGCATTGTTCTCTCCGGCATGATCGTCTTAATAATGCTCTGTAGTGTGTGATGCACTCTTATTTTCAATTCTTTTATTGTGTGTATGTTTGAAATCAGAATAAAACTCATCTGTGAGGATTCTCCCGATGTGCGTGATGCAGTGGGTTTGGATTTTAACAGTGTCCAGCAGCAGATTGTGGACTAATGAACCCTCTATGACTCTGTATACTCATATAGCACACCTGTGCTGAGGTGCAGAGTCTCATATACACATCTATGAATATCACAAAATGTGCCCCTTTGTTATAATGAGAGACAGCGGATGTCAAAATACTGTATGTTGGTATAATTTGAACGAGGTGTAGTAGCTGCCTTTATTAAGCTCATACTGCTGCATGTTTAATGGACCAAACAGTGCCAGGTAATGATAGATGTGCTGTGTACTTTCTATTGGTCTCTGTGAAGCTGATTGGATTCTTTCAGAAGTAAGGATCCCTTAGAGAATAGTGGGCTGGGGCTTACCTAAGAAATGATCTTAACAGTCTGTTTTTAAGGAACATAGGTAAGTGGGTGAAGTCAAATAACAACCCACATATCAGACATACTATTTAGGACAACTGGACACGTTACGAATCAGACTTGCCTGGTCAGAGAACTCATCCATATTCATATTTTAGGGAGAACTGGCACACAATTTTTTGTGAGTGCAGTCTTGAATCCCTCATGTGTTTTTGTCCCCTTTAGTAACCTGCGGTTCCTGATGATAGCGCTGGCCTATGCGGTCCCCACAGGAGTGATTGCAGGCTGGTCGGGAGTCCTCGACATGGTCCTTACACCAGCTAAAGTCAGCCAGGTATGCAGGAAACACACACACACACACACACACACACACACACACACACACACACACACACACACACACACACACACACACACACACACACACACACACACACACACACACACCAGAATGACATTATCTTTAATCTTGTTAACTCATTAGAGTTGAATAAGACATTGCATTAAACCAAGGACACCAACAACACTGAATATAGTCACTATCGACAGCCTTTATCTTTTTTCTTTTTTCAGAGCATCTTTTGCTAGAAGCATGTTTCATTCCAAATGGCATTTTGTCTAAAAAGCACAAACCTTAGTCATCTCTGCTATTTTGACCGGCTTTATTTTGATGGGTCGTACTTACTCAAGTATGAATAACGACTCATCTTGTGTTGCTTCATAAAAAAAACAAAGCGGCATGAGTAACTCAATAGTCCATTTGCCACATTTGATTTTCCCATTTTGAAAACCTCCACTGTGCCAACAATTCGCAATACTTTTCACAATTGTTGCCCAATCAGATGAGCAATGTGGTGAATAGCTGGTAAGGTTTCTTTTCAGTCTCGCCGAGCCATTTTGAAATCCCTTTGAAAGTCCTGTTGTTGTCAAAGTGATGCTCTGTAATGTTAGTGCACATTGAGTACACATTACATTTTAAAGAAGGTCTGAAATACTGGACATGCTACTGGATAATTAACCTCTAAGCTCCAATTCAGTGACACTTTACAACAAGGGTGCTCTTCCTCTTTTGTGACTACACTGTAAGGTTCAAAAAGCACTGTCCCTCCCCATACAGAAACAGACTCAATCATATTTCAAGGGACCCAGAAATAAAGAAAGAAATCGATTATTCATCTTGCCGCCATGATTTTCTCTCTTTTTTGATTTTCCACTTATTAAACTTACTCAGAGCTTTTGTCCGTCTTTTGTGAAGGGCGCAATCAATTGCAATTCCCCATTTGAATCTCTGCTTGCCATATTCAGTCTGAGGCAGGTACAGGAAGACGGATTGAGTGGGAGCGCGGGAGGGTGTGTAGGCTGGAGAAAGAAGCTCAGTATAGTTTGCATCTTCCGGGGCTCAACACAGCAGTACGTCGAAAGACAAAGGAAGAATCTATTCAAGGTTATCATCAGACAGTTGCTGCTTGAGAGGAGATCACACAGAGGAGAGCGGAGGATAAGACACACCTCTATCTTTAAACCTCAGTGAAGAGGTAGCAGGGCGCATACCAAATTGTTCTTAGATTTCATTCGTTCTCAAAGATTTTTTTTTTCCCTCTCCTCCACATTTCTTTCATCCATGCTAGTTAAGAAGATAAAGCGTGTGTTACAGGATATCCCATGGGTGCAAAACTTTGAGCTCCAAAAAATAAGTGAAACCGGATAGTGATGCATCTAAACATGGTGAGATGGAGGAGGATTAATACAGCAGAAGATTTCTTTAAAAAAAAAAATGTATTTGTTCTTCAGGTGTGGAGACATTTGTTCGTGAACCAACAGACCCAAATCTTTAGCTTTAACTGGTCCTGTTTTCCTAGCTGCTGTAAGCTTAGTTGATTCTGTCAGATCCAAAAAACGGTGCAGAAAGAGGGAGCGAAATGAGCCTTTCAGACAAACACAAGATGTGATGTATGAAGGCCTTTCCCCTCTTTCTATCCCTACACCTCCATGCATTTTCATTTGAACGAAAAAATGTGTTTAGCTTTTTTTTCCCCCAGCTCTTTTATGATCTTCTCTCACCCCTGACAAATATTATTGAGTATGACGGTTTCACAGACTATTAGAAGTATGCATTAAGAGCCTCAGGCCAAAGCACAACACACACCATGTCATACTTTCTATTAATTTCCCCATTTAGTCCAAAAGTTGGTTGATTTGGTACAAACAGATGCGTCTACTTTGGTACCTCCTTCCTTTGCTTATAAATGCTGCATTGTAAAGCTGCCATTGCTGTTCTCTGTGTTTAGCCCGTGTCAGTCTGTTGTGATGCACAGTGCACCTTCATTTAACAGTGTCCATGCAGAGCAGATCCTGCTCTGAATGGGCAGCATGCAAGTATGCTCATTTTTCGCCTAAGTGCACCACTTACATCCTGTTGCGTTCCCTTCATTTGTGTACAGACCATATCGGGATATGAGGTAATGTATCCCAGCCACCTTGTTTGTTTCAGCTGTCTGTCCTAGTTGCAAGTTTCTGCTTACTTTTGGCAGAGGGTCTCTTTCTTTCCCACCATTTCCTGTCCATCTCTTGTCCCTCTCACAGCAGCAGGTGTGGTGCTGCATGCTCTCATGATCATTTCCAACAATGACCTCTATTTTTCTGGTGTCAAATATTCTTTTCTGTCTTCTGAAGTCCATACATTTGACAACTTTGCTGTACCTCTGCTTCATGCGGTCATTTATCTTTAGTCGGTTTCATCTCCTCTCTCTTCTCTACCCTCTGTTGATCTTTGTCAGCAGTTTGCTTTCGGCTGTTTCTTCAGGGTTCTTTCCCAAAAATATAAATGCTTCTGTCACCTGTTCTCTCAGTTATCCGTGCAGTCTGATTGAGAGGTGGTCATGGCCGCTGTGGGGCAGGTGGAGCAGTTGTCGTCAGATGAAACAAATGTTGGTGTCTGCTTTCTAAAAAACGTATTCCCATTCTACAACAGCAGGTCCTAAAAGTATTTAGGAAATGTCTAGTGGTGAAATGTCTGGATCAATATCACAGTGGCAAAAGAAACATGATTTGAATATGACAGAAACTATTCCAACACCAAGCTAGCACACACATTTCAGGGGTTTACTGAATATGACCTGGGATGACACCTCGAGCGTCTGAAAAGTTGAGAGATTTAGTAAATGAAAGTGAGAGGAGCTGAGACATGCAAGGATCAGGTGTCAGACAAAAGGAGACAAAAGGTACAGGAGGAGGTAATGTGGTGATCTGACCAAAGCCAAGTCAAGGAAACTTAGCTTGTTATTAAGGGTGACTACACATTAGGCTTTCATTTTCAGCTAGTTTTAATGTTTGTGGCTTCAGAAATGCTAATTCTGCTAAACTACAGCAGCCAGAACAGCATACTTTGCACATTCTGTTAGTTAAACATGAACACAGTGTCTGTAACATCACCCAAATGACTCTGAAGGGCCACTTCTAAGCTCAACTTAATAATATCTTGGCTCCTGGGTGAAACTGTGGTAGAAAAAATGTGTGGCAACACCATTCCTGGGTGAGAAACCTGATTTTGCATGCAAGGCAAACACGATCAAGGGTCATTAAGTGAAGAAAGGCAAGGAGTGAGTAGGATACAGATCCATGCTCCTTGGGGCACACTTGTTTACGTCATGTTGACGTGGTATTTCAGAGGAGTGACCTTGCTGTGGTCAGATCCAGAGGTCAGCCACATTGCCTGTGGACTGGCAGAAGGGGGGTTTAGTTTTTAGTTTTTAGTCTGCTCTGGTTGTCAAGGTATGACACTGCTCAGACTTCCTGCCTATGCAAGAGAAGAGGAAACTTTAGTTGATGATAAAAAGTGTGGACTTTATCCTATGCTATGGAGCAGCTGCTTCCAGATAAAATACCAGAGGGAGTTTAAAAGTTTTCCCATTCAGTCTACATGTACTTTGTGGATGTGAAGGAGAACTCTGGCCATGTCCTTCATGGTTTCTTGTAGGAGTATGGGAGTATGCGGTGCTAGGATCACTGCTACTTCATATAACCGTTATGTAAACGCAGTGAGAGCTGTGTGCATATTCCTGGTAGGAAGTCAAAAAAGGGTTGTACCTTTTTGTCAATTCTGTTTTGGATTTTCATGGAAAGAATCTCCAGGTAAAGCAAAGGTTTAAGTCATTCAAATTAAAAACGGCACCTACTAGTCCAAGGCTATTCAGCTCGGGGAGTGAGTTGCTTCTCATTCCCAATGAGCATGTAGCAACCTCAGGAAGCACTGCTTCTCAGTGCTTTTCCACATCGACTGCAGTCCTGCAGACACACTGGCTGCTGCTTGGCCTGAAAAAGAAACAGAAACAAACGAAATTGGTTTTATTTGACAGAAGCATATCTCAGTGGTTGCGTTTGCCATCCTTGTCTCAGTGTAACACCTGAGATTGTGCATTATTCTCAAATGAAGTCAGTCCGTCACTCCTGCAGTTACAATATTTTAACAGTCTACTCTCCACTGTGTTTGCAGTAGGACAGAAGTAGGGGTGAGACCAGGACAAGAGCCGTGCAAACATAAAAGGATGGTGAAAGTTTAAAAGGTCAGACAAAGACTGAGGTCTATGATTCCTGGTTTGGATCTGATTTGGAATTGGGATGATATAGGGTCTTATAAAAGCGCTGCACCTCTGGGGTTTGGAGCTCTGGAGCTCTGCTGTGAGAAATGTGCGAGACCGACAGACAGAAGGATTGAGTGCCGAGCTTAGCATCACCATAATGAGAATGACTCAGGAAACAGGTGCCTTACTGTGCCCATTAGTCATAGGTAATTGTTCCCTTAATGGAGAGTAGCCATTTAGAATTCACAGAACTGGAAGGCTGATCCAAGCTAAGGATAAGGTCTAAAATGGCTTATTATAAGTGATTGAGACAGGGAATTAGGGAAAATAAACACACCAACGTGTCAAGAGCCTTGAGTCCTGGCTCTTCCTGCCCCAACACCAGTCATCTTCAATCCAGCTTATTGACACAATCGCAATACAGCAGACATGATTAAGCTCCAAATCTGGCTTTTCTAGGGTTTCCGACGCACTAAAAATACTGCAGTTAATTAACTCTCCACCCACACATGAAACACAGTCATTTGCATGGCAGAATTGCAGTGGCTTGTGCTTAGCTTCCCTAAATTGGTGCGCAAACCGAAGCGATGACACCGCACGCCCTCCAAAAACCGTGCAGTGCTGCTGCACAGCCTACATAGATAATAAGCAACAGTTATGGGTGTCATGGGGTTGTGGGTGTTAAAAATGTTTGTGAATCAAATATTTTGGTTAGGTGCCTTTCCAATGAGCTTTTAGCGTCTTGCAGAAGTCTGGCGCACACACACACACACACACACACACACACACACACACACTGAGAGGAGTGTAATTTGGATCAAATGTAATGACATTTTGACATTCATCACTTTCTAAGCCAGAATGCGTTTTGTATTTAATAACATGATAGTCCACTTTTCTTCATTATAGACTTTCCTGACAGGCCGCTGCAGAGTATGATTAAGCAAAAAGCATCAGATCCTACTTTAGATTCTGCCCCCTCGCTGTCTCATCTTCCATCTGGTTGGATTTTTGGTTGAATGTGAGTTATTGCCTTGGGGAGATTGATGGGAACCAAACACCTTCATTGGCACTCAGAGGCATTCTCGCCTGGGTGCCACACACTGATTGGTTGTGTGTGTGTGTGTGTGTGTGTGTGTTTGTGTGTGTGTGTGTGTGTGTCCATGTGCTATACTTTGCCTCATTCTGCTGCAGTCCGCTGGTCATAACATCCTCTCTCCTGATTTTAAGGCAAAGTGTATGCGCTGGCCTTCGTTTGTGTAAATAAGAAAGGACAACAATTTAACACACACACACACACACACACACACAGCTGTTCTTATAGCAAAGCTGACTAGCAATTTGCAAGACACAGTGATTGACAGGCCACGGCAGACTTCAGACACTTAGTGCCTGCTCTCTGTCTAGCCCTGTCCTCACAGTCATGGACTGCATGTTGAACACTGAGTAACCTTCTCTCTTCTCTTCTCTTCTCTTCTCACAGGTGGACGCAGGTTGGATTGGTTTCTGGTCGACTGTAGGTGGATGTGTGTTTGGAGTAGCGATGGCCAGGTAAGCCACCGTATATATCTAGCTTTTTTTTTTTTTTTATTGTGAATATTATAGCATAATCATTGAATGGTATAGTTTTATGGTGGGGAAAAAAAAAAAGGAGTAAGGTAGTCCAGACCCCTAAGACCTGTGCATATCTAGACCACTGATGTGATTCAGGCTCTCTCTGTAATGGACTTGCTAATTAACATCTCCCACAAGCTCAATCGACCCTGGGGGCACCTATACGCAGCCTGATCATGGTTTGAAGTAATTTCAAAAGTGAACGTAAATTCAACTTCACCCTTCTCAGGTTCTAGACATCAGAATTACCTGCCGCATGACTGATTTTCTCAAAGTTTAAGTGAAAACAAAATGGCATTTCAGTCTGATTATCAGGCTAATTCCACCCAGCTCGGTGAAAACTCAATGGGACCTGGTGAGGCATCAAATTAGAAAATCAGCATCTGATGTAGCCCCTCATTTACATTTGCAGACCTTCATTGCAGCTGAATCTGACGCGTCTCTAAAGACGGCCAGAATACCAGACTGGTTGTACACACAGTGACCACAATATGGAGGAAAGTATAAACTCCGGTGCTTGGAAAGACCCTTTAAAAAGCCCTTAGATCTCTTTACTTCACTCTTTTTGCCTCAAAGGTAAGGGAAAAAGAGTGGTTAAAGGAAATATAAAGAAGTGTTTGCTTTAGCAAATATGTAAATTCATGAAATAAGGTGGTGTAGATGAATGCTTCCTGATCTGGAGGTCAGGTGCAGCAAAATTTGCAAGATAAATCTGAGGAGTCTGGATGATTAATGGATGGAGGAAATATGAAAAAGTATACATCTGCTTCACAGAGTCACTTTGTTCGGACTTTTCTTCGTTCTTGTTCCTGTTTTTCTTGTAAGATACAGAATAGTTTTACATCCTCACGTCTGTAAAAATGATTCATTTCGTCAATCGACCTGCTCGCAACTCGTAGATTCATGCAATGTGGGTCACAAATCAGTAGCCAAAAAAGTTGGGAACCACTGACCTAGATGGAGATGAAGGTAAAGTAGATGAACTAACCTAAATGTGCTTTCAGACTTGGAGATCTAAGGACAGAGAGTGCTGTACAGATTGTAAAGCCCCCTGAGGCAAAGAGTGATTTATGATTTTGGGCTGTATAAATAAAATTGACTTGACTTGACAAGACAGTTAAATCAGAAAAATAATGGAAAACGGCACATGAATGTATAATTTGCTTGGAGACAAGAGAAATGGTCGTTTATTTCTTTCTCTGCAACTTCAGTGCAAACAGGACAGTTGACACGCTGTAAAAAAACATTGTTTTCACAACACAACACGAAGGAAAACATGGAAATAAACAACCCCTGCTCTGTTAGCGTTGGCTGTGCCTCTTAGAAGCTCGTACCTTTGAGTTTCCCTCACAGAGGAACAGGTCTGGTCACTGTGAGTGTGTGCATATTGTGTATCAGTGTATCCCCCTGACACCAGGAAAACCTTTATTGTTTCTAACATTATTACCGACTAATAAATCTTACATAACGTCCAGTTGAGGGTTGAATTGAGGTGAAGGAGGGGCGTCTCTCTCTTGCTCCACTAATTTCATCTACTCTCTTTTAATATATGGTCTGAATCCAGCAACACTGTGATAGAGTGAGGGAAATAGATGCTAATGCAACAGCCACTTCACCTCCGTTGATGGATAGGGAGCAACGCCGCAAAGACAAAGTGTGGAGTCTGCAAAAGCAAGGGATTCATTCCTCCTCTGGCAGATATATGTTTATCGCAGGCTGAGGCCCAATCAGCACTTCCAGGCAAGGCCCTCTGTTTTCTTAAAGTTGTAATCAGGGAAATGAGCCCATAACTCCCACTGTTAATCAATGAAGCTGTTTGCGGCACGAGATGAAAGTGTATGTAAACAGAGCTGCTGAATTATTGGTGTTGATTACACAGACTCTGAGTCAGTGGAGGGATTGATTAGTCTCTCTTCGGTGCAACAGTTGATAGTTGAATGAAATTCAGCTTCAGCAATTGGTAGTGCGTCATTTGGTCTTTGTGCAACTGTTTAAATGTGTGAAATGTTGGTCGTGGTTGGGCGTAAACTTGCCGGTGAGTTGTGTTCAGTGGAAACTTGCGGTCGTTCTGTTTTTTATTTAGTTGAAATTATGTTCAAATCAAATAGTGATTTGATTGCATCTCATAAATGCAACCTATTCACCAGGTGAACAGTAATTTCAGGTTGATTGAAAGTCACAATATAAATAATATTTTATTTCATTTTAAGTGTCAAATCGTTGTTCCATAACCCCCCTAACTCTGTTTGAGTAAAAATACTGTGGGGTTTAAAAGTCTGGGACCACATTGAAAATCTGGAAATAATCAGAAAGTTTGAGGGTTTCAAGGAATAAGGAAAGACACATTTATTTATACAGCACCTTTCAGACACAAGACAATTCAAAGTGCTTTACCAGAGCCAGAAATTAGTTTAAATTTGATTGCTAGAGCTGGTGCAGACTCTTAAGAAGTTATGTCATCTAAAACGAAGAATAATTCAAGATATTAATTCAAATTTAAGCAAATGCGGGGCATTGATCAGCTTTGTACAAAAGGGAAAGTAGATCAAATCCACCTGAGTGTCGTCTGAATGGGAAACAACTCAAATATTATTGATTATAAACGATTAAGTTGGTCAGTTGCCACAAATTAGCTCCCATTTGATTGCTAGAGCTAGTTCAGACTGTTAAAGACGTCTTCTTCATAATGTCTTGTGTTTTTAAATGTTTCTGAATCCTCAGACTTTCTGATTATTTCCAGGTTTATGTGAAAGTCTGAGAGATTTTCTCTGTTTGTCTCAGACATTTGGACCTCATTGTACATCGTAGTTTTAATAGTAGTTTTTCCAGCTCAGAGCAGAAAACCTTTGATTTAAGCGGCTCCGGTTGGACGCGTGATGCACTTTGTGTTCACACACCTCGCATACATCTGCATCTCCTTATTAGCTCAGGTTTTAAAGTCAGATTTTTCTACCATTTGATTAGAGCGAGTCACAGAGCTGATGACTGTGATCGTACAATCCTTTGCTTAGAGAAATGTTTTAAAGTAGCAGGAAGGGAAGAAATTAAACAGTATTTTAAACGACTTCTTTTTCTCTCCACGCCCTTAAAGCTAAATGCTGTCTTTATCTGTTTTTTTATTCTCCTTCTTCATCAACTTGCTGCAATATGGCATCATTAGATACATTCCCAGGAAACCCCCGTGGTAATGAACTGAGCAGAGAGCAATCTTTGTCCCTTATCTCGCCGACTAGCAGCCCCTTCAGATGCTGATGTCCCTCTCCCACCATTTAGCAAATTACTGTGCCAGTGCTGAGCACGCGTTTGTCACAGGGCAAACATGGCCGCCTTCACGTGCTTTTTGTGCTGCAGGTGTTGCAGTTTCATATTTAAGTGGCTTATATTGCTGCAAAGCTACATTTCTTGAGGGACGGACGCTTGCCCTTTGCCAAGAAACACTTTGTGATGATGCAAACATGTCAATGCCTGTGTCTTGCTGTTGGATAGTTGGATGGCAGGGAGCAGGTTCAATTAATGGTGGATGCTACAAGGTATGGCACCCGTCATGGAGACATTTGACAAACAGTCTAGCAGCTGTTTAATTGTGTGGCCCAGGCAGGAGCTGATTGGACGGCAGCGGCACGCTGTGCACTTTCTTCCACACATTTAGGAGGATGGAAATAATAACTAACAAGCGTCCCTCGTTATCTTCCTATTACAAGCCCTAGGAAAGGAGGAGGGGGACGGGGTGAGGAGAGAGGAACGAGGTTATTCTCCCTCACATCTCAAAGGTCTGAGCTAGAAAATACGGCGGGTTAATGAGATGAGATAGAGCAAATACAAATGAGTATCAGCCGCTGCCTAATTTGTTTTACCTGCAAACAGGGACAATCTGTGATTGCATGCAAGTCATCATATTATACCGTCTACATCTATTTGGGTATTTACTGCATGTCCCACACTAAAAATACATTATTATATAATACAGATGATGATATTTCACACCCTGAAGGCAGTGGGAGAGCAGAAATTGGAATCTGATTCTTTCATGACTTAAGTGATGATATCTTTATGGCCAATAAATCCTGTTAGAGTGGTGTAAAAGAGAGAATTAAAAAGGTTTTTAATTCTGACATTACCTCTTGAGATGACTTGCCCCTCTTTACTCACTGAGTAATGTAACAGAGCACTGAATTACATTACTGCAGACATGCATAGCTTTTGTAGCAGAGTGTTTTCTTCTGTATTTGTCTTATTAACAAATCCTGTGAAAACAAAAACCCAACAAAGTGTTTTAATACTTTCCGACTTCTCTACCTAGTTTTTTAAAGGCCCTTTTCTTCCTACTAATCTTTAAAATCTTTAAAACCGCTGCTATAGTTGCAGTTTTACCAAAGGTCAAGTCATTTCTTCCAGCTTGGGCAGACGTTACTAAAACTGGGCAGTGTAGTTTTTAGTGAACATTTAGTGAACAGGAATAAATAATGCTACTTTCAGCCATTGATACATACATTAACACATGTATTTGGTGCTGTAATGAGATATTTGCGACCACAGGACGATGTATGTGGGACTGAACCGGACCCTGATGATCAGGCTTTGACGAGTATTGACTAATAGGTCTGATAGTTCACATGCGACCACAGGACGATGTATGTGGGACTGAACCGGACCCTGATGATCAGGCTTTGACGAGTATTGACTAATAGGTCTGATAGTTCACAGGAAGAAAAACATGAATATCACTGGACTTAATCTTTAAAGACACAAGACTTATGATGATTGCATATTTGTATGAACTGTAAACCAGTGATTCTCAAAACTTTACTCAGTTGTATTTGGTTAATTCAAACTGTGTCACACCTAACTTAGTTTGCCAATCTTGACCAAGCTTTTTATCAAGTGGACTCAGGGGCCGTCGGAGCGAGCGCAGGAAATAAGCTACTTATGGTGTTTCTGCCTAGAGGATCAGATTGGAACTGATACAAGGGAGTAACCTGTGATCCTCTGCGTAAAGAGATGAGGGTTTGGCTGGATGAATGATTTCCTCCCTCTCCAGCAACAGGGGGGAGGGGTTGTGGGTGCGAGCCAGTCAGTGGCAGATGGGTGATGCAGATTTGAGGGGTGTAGAAGTGGGCAGAGGAACCAGACATCTCTGTGTAGTGGCAAGCGCTTGGCTCTCTGACTAGACTGGCTTTTCCCCTGCAAGCAGCTCATTCTTGTAAACAGAAATACAACAGCTTTAGATCTGTTTATCAGAAAATGCCCAACAAAGTGCGTTGTGTTGTCCCACGTTACCCTTAGCCTGCTCTCAATTCCCTCACAGTGATCTGGAATCCAAAGACGGGAATTCATAGTGTAGCTGATGTCCTGTGAACGTGGAGGTAATGTGCTGAGGCTGTGAACGACAGCTCCTGAAATCCCACGAGACTCTGATGTCATCCAGAAATGCCGCTTGGGAACGTTCTGCGTGGAAATGTTCTCATTATCCATCCAAAGCATGATTTCCTTCTTCCCTTTGGCCCTCCGCACACTGACAGAACTTCACAACCTAGCTGAACTAATCAGCCATTTCCAACACTTTTTTAAATTCTTGCATTAAGTTCATTGTCAAGTTCAGCCCTCTTTTTTTTTTTTTTTTCAAGCATCTTGTCTGTGAGCAACAAAACAAAAGTAATTAGTGTCTGTCTCTGCTACAGGCTTCTGTAGCTTCATATAATCTTACATATGAATACACAGAGCAGTGGAGAGGAGTTAATGAACTGCGAGGGTTTAGAGAGGGCTACAAAGAGAAACCACAATGCACAAGAGAGCTTGGGCATGGCCCGATGGCTTGTCTTCCGCAATATAATACAATGTGCATCTCAAGTCCGCCTACTTAGCTGGTGAGACAAATTGAATCAACTCTCGGAAAAGTGTCGGCTTGTGTAATGACAAGTACAAGTGACACACTCAGAAACAAGTGGGAGAAGGAAATGATCTAGCCTCTCTGAAACAATGCATGAACCAAGTAATAGATTATGACACAAGTCACAGAGGAAGCAGACATTTAGAAATTGTGTAGCTGCTCATTGTGTTTATGAAGGATGGCTCTTGTTTCTGAAGTAGCTGTCTTTACTCACTTCAGTAATCTTGTCTGCGTTTTGTCCTGCTGTATTTCAGGATCAGTGTCTTAAACATAGTTTGCCTCCTCCTCCTCCTCCTCCCGCTGTCCTTCCACCCTCCCCCAGGTTTGCAGACTCCATTCGAGGGATGCTGAAGCTGATCCTGGTGCTGATGCTGGCAGGAGCCTCGCTGTCCTCCACCTGGTTTACACTAACCTGTCTGAGCAGAGTCACTCACCTCCCCTCCACTGCAGGTGGGTCCACAGCAGCATCACCGTCAAGGTGACATTGCATACAAGCAGTGCAGCTTGGTGCAACCCAGAGCCAAAATGAAGTCAGTTAGCAGTTCAGGGGCCTTTTTCAGGATTGATTTGTTAAATACTGAACAGCCCAGTCTGAATTATTGTATGGATTTGTTGAAGACCACACCAGATGTATGTTTTCTATGTATCGCAACTTAGCTCATGTAGTCTATCGAGCATTTACCTGTTTGGGACTAAAAACTACTTTGTCTGTCTGTTTTGAAACGTTGACTTACTTCATTGTCTTACAAACGGAGGAAATATGAACCTTAAGTCACCACTTAAACCACACAGTTACTGTTTGCCCATAAGCGTCGGGGTACAGAGCCAAAACAATAAAAAAATAGTTACAGACTACGCTGTATATTTGGTACATATTCAGCAGAACCAATCCGTTAGGAGACATCAGTGATAAAGCCATTAGGGACATTAGTGGACGGAGCTGCCTTTTCCGAAGCCAAACCAGGAAGCATACAAGCATGCCGTTCAAAGCCACTGATTTCCAGCCATCATCATCCATCATCATTCTCCAGGCCCTGGCACGGCTCGCTCTCTCTCTCTCTCACGTCCTCTTATCCCAGACACTGGCAGGCTGCAGCAGCCAGGCTCCAACCTTGTTCATCCACCTGGTATATCATACAAGAGGGTGGTGTGATACTGCAACAAAATCTGCCAAAATACCTCATTATCCCAGTGTGGGATGGTCAGTAACACACACACACACACACACACACACACACACACACATACACATTAGGGTAATCTGCAGTTTCTCTGAACAAAGTGGCCAGGCTTTTTGGAAATCTTAAATTGATTTGCATAGAAGTTGTCAGTGGGGCCTGTTAGACGGTGTTTCTGTTTTGCTGTGGTGTCGTCCTCAGTCCTTGACATCCTCCAGTTAACTTCACATTATGTAAAGCAGCGAAGAGACAGACGCAGATTAAATCATGTTGGCCAGAATGTAAGAAACTCTGCACCCCCAGCGTCTGCTCGTCAAAGTCATCTTTACACTTTGAATAAGAACAAGGATTTACCCCAGATTTACCATGCTAGGGACGTGTTTGTCACATTTAAATAGAAATACAACAGATAAATCAATATTGTGGATTCAGCTGCCCAAAAAACCATAATCACCTTTTATGTTATTTGAGTGTGGCTAATAGAAGTTAAGACAAATTGTACTTCCCGCACCTGCATAGCAGCAAAGGTCTCCATCACGGGGAATATCAGCCTAGTAGTTTGTGGGGGAGGCATTTTAATAGATATACTGTATATAGATTTAATTGACTGTTAACGTTTCCTTTTTTTTGGGAAGTCCACTTTCAAACATGTTATACTCTTCACTAGCCATCCAAAAAAAACCCCTGTAGAGCTCACTGGACTGTTGGTCGGACAAAAACAAATAACTAGAAGAACCTTGGATGATGAGGAAACTGTGACGGACACATTTCACTATTTTGTAACATCTGTTAGACCAAAAGATGAAACAAATTCTCAAGAAAATAATTGCATATTAATCAATATTTAAAATTGTTAGTTTTAGCCCTAAATTCATAAACACATCTCTGGCTGACATCACCACCATGATTCCTTCCTACAAGGATTCTCCTGCTGCCTTCTGGGAACTGGAGTCAGATCGCCTTATTCAATAATGTGGGGGTAAA
Source organism: Pempheris klunzingeri (assembly GCF_042242105.1). Classification (NCBI taxonomy): domain Eukaryota; kingdom Metazoa; phylum Chordata; class Actinopteri; order Acropomatiformes; family Pempheridae; genus Pempheris; species Pempheris klunzingeri. The sequence goes on from NC_092021.1 coordinate 24,197,407, forward strand.
AGTGCAGTGGCTGAAGCTCTCTTTAAGTGTCCGATATCAGTGCTTCATTAGGGTTGAATAAAGACGCGAAGGCTGCCTTTGATGGCTGCCTGAGTGGCCTCTGGGTTCCCCGTCACAGGCAGGCGGGCAGGCAGGCTCGCGGGGGCCCTCGGAGGCACTGTGATTAAAGGGACGTGCAGGCTAATGGGGAGTTCATTTGGACCAATCTGCTGTGATAAGGGAGATTGAGGGTGCCGTGATGCTCCAGAGGTGATGGCTTAATCTCTCCACACATCTCCTCTAACGCACATGCGCACATTTTACTTCAGGTCCCAGCCTGAGCAGGCCGAAAATACTGAGACATGAACACACAGTTGATGATGAAACGCTGTATGTTGCACCAATAAGCTCATATTACACAAACCTTTGCAAGATGACATCAACAAGGTTGATTGTGGGAAATAGATTGAGCCCCTCAGCAGATGATTTCAAACTGAAAACTTACCATCCAGATTTGTTTTTTCATTTCAACCAAGAAAGGCACCCAAATTAAACCAGCAGCAGCCAGCGTGGACAGTAAAATTCTCATTATGCCTTAGGAGTAAATGAGACAAGCTGTTTACTATAAGGACATCTGCACATTTTGGCAAAAGAACCAGAAATGTGATTTTAATGTACTGTAGAATCCATGAAATGAGTTCGTGTTCAAGTAAAAAACTGCAAAATGTTTTCAAACAAATTGAAATCCAACTTGAGTTGCTGTCACAGAGCCACATCTCCTCACTTCCTCGCTACCAAAATGTGTCCCAGTAAAACTGTCAAGTACCAAATGTGACATGAGCTGCTCGGTCAGATTGGCAGCACTGACACATGAATGGGTCACCGTAGACCAGGTGGAGGCGATGGTGGAGCGATGTTGTTTTGGTTGCCGACTGGTCATTTTCCATCCGTACGCCCTCAGTATTTTGGTTTTTGTCTTTGGTAAATTGCCACCTTAAGGGATGGCATTGTAATGGAACTGCTGTTTCAGGATGAGGGTTCATCATAAATCTCAGTGCTGCTGAGAACAAATGGTACAATAGGAGGCTGTGGGAGGTGGAATAAATCACCACTGATGTTCCATCTTTTTAAAAGAGTCACTCTGATGGGATTTGATACCCTTTTACATCACAGTTCCCAATTGAAGTGTAGCTTATTGTTTGTTTTGTCCTTCTGCAGCCATCCTGTACACTTCCTGTATCCTGGTGGGCATTTTCATTAACAGCAGCGTGCCGATATTCTTCGAGCTCTCCATCGAGACGGTGTACCCGGTCCCTGAAGGCATCACCTGTGGAGTGGTCACTTTCCTGGGCAATCTGGTCACCGGTCTGCTCCTCTTCTTCCTCACCTTTTACTGTACAGGTAAGACAGAAGCCCTGCATGTGTATAAATGCTGTTACACTCTTTCAGTTTAAGCCACATTCATTTATTTTTAACTCATTGTTATTTTCAACAAAATCAAACAAACCCCCTGACATGTTGGTGGTTCACTTCTTACCAGGGTTCACCGCCATGGTAACTCACTTCTCTTAGAATTGATTACCAATCCTGTCGGCCTGTCTGGACACTGAAACGGTCAGTCGTGCGTAAGCGTGCGCAGCGTCAATGAGCACACGCGCTGATAACGTCTTCACACTTTAGATAACGTAATTAATACGAGGGCAAGAGTGCTCCGAGCAGCGAAGCCCGCTGGATATCTGAGATGATTCTCAGTTCATGTTTTTTTTCCTGTTGGCTGCGAGCAATGTCAAAGCTATTGTGCTTGTGTGTACTGATATCATCCTACAACAGAGACGCACTGAAGTCTTATCATTGCTGTACCTATACGATATATAAGTGTAGCGTAGGTGTAATCACTGCTTTGAATAACGTTTTTATATCTAGTTTTTATTTGTTTAAGGCCACTAGAGTTGCAGCTGGAAGAATAAGGATAATAATATAATAACTGTCATACATAAGAACTGTCATGCTCTATTGATGAGGCAGTGATATTAGAAGCCTATTAACTTACACATTCACAGTCTGTCTTTTTTTTTTTTTTGTGTGTGAGCCATCCTCCCTGAGTTTGGAAGCTGTACCTGCTTATCCCGGATTGTGTGTTTAATTTATTTGTATTTGTCTAATATTATAATCTTTGTTTGTAAAATATGCCGCCCTGCTGCCAGTAGATTTCTCTGTCGCACTGCAAACACCGCTCTCATGTGAACATGTTCGTACCTAGCCTGAGAAACCTGGCTCGACTTACAGAGTTGATTAGCAGCTTTCTGTGACTGCAGTTCATGGAAAATAGATAATGAAAACGTGCCCGGTGTGTGTTGAACTTTCTTTGTAGTCGTCTCCCTGGTTTCTCCCACCGCTCCAGAGCAACAGGCTCCATTGTTTTCTAAAAATCCATTTCAAGCCCTGCAGATGCTGCTGATAGAAGTCGGGAAAGCGGGAAAAATAGGTTACAATGTAATTGACACATACAGCACAAGGAGAGCAAAACTCTCTATTGTAATTTAGCCACAGATTTATCTTTAGGTTGGCTGCCTGGCAGGGTTTGATATTATAATTTAGGCCCACAGCAGAGAGGACAGCGTGTCATCTGCTTCTTTTCTGCCTTCCGCAGGAGAAAGTTAAGCTAGCTCACTCATCCATGTAAGCACATGTGGTCATATTTCAGTGTGAGAGCTTTTTTATGTTGGTGTGTATCAGGAGCAAGTTTTTTGTTCCATGAGTTCAGCTCCAACGTGACATTTGCTGACCTTTCTTTGGTGTTTTTTTTAACCTCCCCCTCACAGCCCCAATCAGTTGCAATGATGGATCCATCTCTGATACACTTTCACCCTGTTTGTTTGAGTAAATAAGAGGTGTATTTTCAGGCTTTCATAAATATTGATGAGCTTCAGCCCTCCTCTCTGCCAAGTCCTTCTGATTGCAGGCAACTGAAAGCTGCTGCCTGACAACTCTATGTTGATCCTGCCGCCTGGGTCGTCTCGCCAGTGCAGACGGTTATGATTATTGTTTCAGCTTAACAGCCACTGGGCACAGAGGCCCTCTGGGCCTGCTAACAAGTACGACAGCCGGGGCACAAAACCAGCTCGTCTTGTCAAAATCGGCATGAAATATACCCCGGCAAGATTTGAATATCACAACGAATGATTATTTTAAGTGTGGATTAATCTGTTGGATGCAGCTTTCTGATTAAATGATAAATAGGCTGACCTATAAGATGTCAGAAACTGAAATTAAAAAGGCCCACCAAAAGTTCACATCTTCAAATTGCTTTCTTTGTCCGTCCAACACCAGTAGGATGCTGTTGTGATCATTGGTTGTAGGGGTGGAGATGGTTCCTAACATGTAATGGCAGAAATGCAGTATTGTTACTGACATCTCATTTGTGCACCTCCTGTCTCTTGATCTCTACGAGGGAAGAACTTAGATTGTGGGATGGCATGTTCCAAAACATACCTGCTGCTCTCCCCAGCTTTTTATTATTACTTAAAATAGATTTTTAAAGTAGAGATACGCTGCGCTCTGATTGTTTTCCTGCCAAGGAGGCGAAGAGAAAGTTATCAGCGAGTGCCAAAACAGAACATTTGGCATAATTTTAAAAAGTCACTATGTCTTATTTTTGTGTTATAAAACCAGATTTTACTCAGATAATTAATCTTGTCAAGCACCGTTTGCATTAGAAGCTGATCTCAACTTGTGTTAGAAAGAAACGAGACTTTCTGAAAGGTGGATGTAACACTAATTACCAGATGGCTTTCCTCCTTAACCAACACGGCAAATACTGTTTTGTAAATGTTCTGCTGGATTGTTTGAAGGCACAGTGAGTGGGCTAATCTTTATGTAGATTTAAAATTTTGTTGGACTTGAGGCAGATTGCTGTACCAGTATTTGATTTAACAAGTGATAATTCAACAATGAATGTGTGTTTCTAGAAAAGTCTGGGGACAAAATGAATGAGCCATGTCTTAAGAAGGTTTTTCAAGTTCAAGTTTCTCACCAGGACGTTCATCCATCGTCTTTGCCGCTTATCCGTCAGGGTCGTGGACTGGTCGCCAGCCAACCACAGGGCCAACACTTCACACTCACACTCACAGGCAATTTAGAGTCACCAATCAGCCCGCATGTCTTTGGGCTGTGGGAGGAAGCCGCAGTATCCAGAGGGAACCCATGCAAGCACGGGGAGAACATGCAAACACCGCACAGAAAGGTTCGCGGTTCAAACCACAAAGCGGCCGGCCAGCGGCTTTGATTGCTGATATCGCCGCGAGGCAACCGTGCTAACCACCGCACCAGCACAGCTCGACTGAAGTATAATGCATTTGAAGGTTTGGCTGTTATGTTTAACAGGTAGAGTTTAAGCGACCGGGAATGAAGCTGGAGTGATGCTGAGTGAATTAGTTGAAGTGACTTGTTTTAAAAAGAGCAGCACTTGAGGGATGAGTGAAAAAGAAATGAAGCTGTTTGAAAATTGTGATCCAGATGTCAGGCGATGTCGTACCGGTAGTGTGTCAGTGTGGTGATAAATCATAGATTAGACAGCAATATACCAGATGTGGATAGACAGGGCTTCAGGTGTATACATCTGCTGTATGTCGGCCAGCACACACACACACACTCACTCAAACACGAAATGGGCAAGAGTCGGACTCATAAAGAATACATGATGTGTCCTCTGCTTGACACTTCCCTCTGCTGCACTCAAAGATTGACTGCTTGGTGTGAAGGTGTGATGTTTGTGCACAACTGACTGTGTTGCATGTCGTGTGTGCTGCTGCTCCTCGGTTGGTGCGAACGCATGCGCTTGTTTTTGAGCATGGATGCCGACACGTGTGTGTGTGTGTGTGTGTGGGCGAGGTGGAGGGCGTCTGATGTGCTGAGATGAATCCTGACAACTTCTCCGTGACAGCCGGAGAGAAGATCAAGCTGAGATGATGGAGGCTTTTGCCGCTCTTTTCCTCACATCCCACCCTGAAGTCATCGAGTAGAGTCTGATGCATTGTGCCGAAGCTTTTCCGTCAGAAAGTTCTCACTGCTGCTGGCGTGCAGGCGTCGTAATGTGAGCTAACAGGCTGCCTGAGTGGTAGACTGCCACCAACCATCTACTTGAGCAAACTTGTTGAAGTGTGCTGTTAGAGCAGGGAGATGTTTCCTCATATCAGCTTGAATAACAAAAGCAAGATGTATTTACTGATGAGTCTGGAACTATTATCTGTTTCTTTAATTGTCAGCTAGACTGAAACCAAGGAGGAACACTTTCCTGCTCAGCATTGAGCCTGTTCAAGAGCTTGAAAAATGGGTCACAAAGAGGAATGCATGATAAATTCAGCCGCCTTAAGCTCCCCACAGATACTGTGTGTGTATGACACCTTATTTTTGTGTTTATTTGGGAAAAAAAGACAGTACATGAATGGAAAAGTGATCTTTTTGAGGTCATCAATACATAATTAGTCCATGAGAGAGTACTGACAGGCTTCTCTTCAAGAACCAGATTCATTCTTTTTCATGTTTTTTATGTCTGAAAAATATTATTGATGTGTTGTTGTCAAACGTGTCTTTATCGCGCACAGATCAATGTTGGTTTTGGCCTCAAATATCAAGCCTGGATCGGGTGTGTGTGTGTGTGTGTGTGTGTGTGTGTGGGGGTAATCCTTACACTTTGGCTCACAAGTTCACATAGTTTCGCTCAGCGCTCATTATTTCATGATTAAGTTTATATCCATATTCTCCACTGAATTTAAAGAAAATACTGTGAAAAGACCAAAATCGACCTGGATCTTAAGACACTGAATTAAGCCAGTGAGTTTAAAAAAAAAAACATCTTTTCTGTCCTGTTTGGAAAACAGATGTGTTCTTTTCTCCCGCAGAGATCACTCCTGCGAAGATTAATTTGATAAATTCCCCTTGGAAGTATTCTGGTGGGCCGTCTCATTACTCTAATTTCCTCTCTGTAGTCCCATAATGGATGTGGCAAATGATATCCAGACTTTGAAACTGATAAATTCTGCATGAGCCCGGCCTTTTCGAAATCCTTTTTACCTCCTGTTATTGAAAACTGGTAACCCCGGCCCGTAAAGATTCCCATCTATTTCCAGTTTACAGTTCATTTTAGGGTTTTCCTTTTGGCTGCCCGTTGCCTCATCATGTATTCTGACTTATGGCTCCCTCTCCCTGTGAGCAGAGAGGCATTTATGAGGTGTTTATTTATCTCCTCCGTGTCCATTTTATTATCCATGTGAAGCTGGTCTTGGTTCAGTGAGCCCTACCTGGCCTCTTGACTTCATTGGCGTGTTTTTAAAAAAAAAAAAAAGCAACTCAAAGTCTCTGAACCATGTGACTCGGAAACACGTATGGAGCCTTCGGGCCGTATGCATGTACCTACGCCTGTTGCTCTTTTTCCATTTCACCCGCTGCGTGTTTGTGTTATTTAGCGCAGTGCATCAGGCGGAATACAAAGCAGCAGAGAGGTATTATGGAGCAAAAGAGCCTCAAAGGTTTTGTGGAGGAGGAGGAGGAGGAAGATGAGGAGGGAGGGGAGGCGCTGAGTTTCTGTTCAGCTGAGAGTTGTTAGTCTCCTGCATGGGAGGAAGGAAGGCTCATTCAGCACAGAGAAATAATTGCCATAGTTCTTTAGTCCCAAGAAGTTTTTTTTTTTTTTATGTCTCCGCTAAACTTTTTATTCTCGTCTAAAGTGAAAATGTCTTTGCAGTCTCACTTATTCAACCCCCGGTAAAGACTGTGGAGGTGTTTTAAAAAAACAAAACAAACAGCCTTTCTTTGTGGAGCTCAGTCTTTCCTGAGAGAATAAAAGTCCTTCTTGTTTGCTCGTTGTTTTTTTTTTTTTTTTAATTTTTAGGAGAGTTTTTTGACATTGACAGAGTGAACAGTGGCACATTAACTCAGCTTACACACTTACAGTACACACACACACACACACACACACACACACACACACATATGCATACTTTGGCAGCCATTATGAATAATCTGGCTACTGTAAGTGTGCTGAACAACGTGTCAATCTACAGTTAACATTTTAGCAGGCATCGTAAGGAGGAGATGGGCGTTTTATGCTCTTGCTCTTTATACGACGTTCGTCTGCGTATCTCGACGTGTCACCGCAGTCTTCTCGAACAAAGGCCGCCGCCGCCATAACGGAGAGCTGCACCACATCGGTCATAACGCTGCATTGACTTCAATTAAGACTGATTAAGTCCATAAGATGGCTGTCGGCCCACGTGTCTGTCTTCATCTGTGGCACCAATGTGCTGACTGTGGCAGCTCCAGTAATGGGCCGTTAATGTGATGAACTATCCAATGTTCACACTGACGTCCTCTGAATGTGGTCGTACCGTCACAGTGAACCCCGTTCGGTTAACGCTGATCTATTAATTGTCATTTGTGGCTAATGTCTAATTGTCGTGGTTCAGTTGAAGCTTACTGCAGCAGTTTGAATCGCTCGACGTTCTCAGCATTCGTCGTCTGCTCCTACCTTCCTGTATGATTTGTTTACTTTTTAAAATACTTTCTGAATACTGAATTGTTTTGATTTCAAGTCTCCATTTATTTAAATAAAAAAAAAGGCAAGAAAATTCAACAGTTTGCAAAAAGCATTGAAGTGAAGTAGACTAAACTTAGCACAGGTTATCTACCATATGTGGCACTGACAGTCACATCTGAGCCTGTTCTCACATTTAGATTTAAAAAACACTTCTCCAGGTTGTGTTTATTTGCTTTGGGCCGTGAGTAAAGGCATTGTGGGATTTCAGGCGAGACATGACGGATCAAAAGTTTAACATTATTAAAAGAAAGTACTATTGTAATATTTGTTAGTGATTTTTTTTTTACCAATAGAAACTGACACTAAAAAACATGATGCAGAGATGCGACAGTAAGTTTAGTCTTTCTTTGAATGTCCGTCGCCTCCAAGATCACAGATACAAACAAAAATCAAGTGCCGCCTCACGTAACATCACGTAAAGTATGAGAGATTGTTGTTGCTGTTTCACAATGTTTGATAAAAGTAGCAAGAAACTCTCAGCGTCATCAGATGTACGACGAAGGCAGGTGGAGGCGACATTGCTGGATTCTGTCCTTGTGTTACTTATGGATGGAATTATAGTGAAAATAAATAGCTAAGGACACCCTGGGGGTCCCCGGACCTCACTTTGAGGAGCACCGCTTCAGAGGAGCTGATCCAGACTGACATTGGGCAGGACGCCAGTCAGCCGCATTGACAGACGAGCATTCACACTTGCAATTTGCAATTTAGAGTGACCAATTACCCGAACCTGCACGTCTGTGGACTGTGGGAGGAGGCTGGAGCTGTGAGGAGACGGTGCTAAACACTGCACAGCGTTACACATTCAAAGTCAAACATCTCATGCTTCTTATTTCCTGCAATATGAAACGCCTTCTCCTCCTTGTGAACCTTCCAAAGCTGTCAATTAATTCTTCAAACCAGTAGCAGACCAGTGTGTGGCTGCCACTGCACTGCTGTCAAACCCACTGTGCAAAACGTACAAAACACATGAATAAATAAACAACAGTCTGTGTAAGTATTCACTATCATCACCCGCTTCCTCTTCAGCAACTTGATCATCAGCCAGCTGAATAACTCTTCAAAGAATCAGCATCAGTTTACAATCAGCATAATCAGCACAAGTATATCGAGTCATCATAAAAATTGAAACAAGCAAACACAAGAGAAAATGAGAGATGGAAGTGATGAATCAGAAGTGGAGTGTTGGAAAATTGTGAGAGCATTTAGAAGGTTTTCATGGTTTTATTAGTCGACTGTGAGCTTCTCAATCAGCAGCCTGGAGTCTGTGGCTGCTCACTGTGCTGCAGGAAGTCTTCAGGCCTCCAACAAGCCAAATATATCTAAACAGTGATCGTTAAAATCTAATAATCAACTTTAAAGCAAGCCAGTGAAGTGAGGAGCAAAGTGATTTCTTTCTTCTCTTCCTTTTATCTCATTTGCTCTAATCTTCTCCCTTCATCCCCCCTCTTCCTCTTCCTCCTCCTCCTCCTCCTCCTCCTCTGTTACTCTCTATCCAGCCAAACTTTAACTCTATTTGCTCCAAACTTTGCTCCATGAGTGTCCTTAGAGATCACAGTGGAGCAACTGAGCTGCTCGTCCATTTTTACCACATCACCTGATTGGATTACTATTACCGAGCTCCTCATTAGCATTTGTTTAGGGCCTAAATGTGCACACACACACACACACACACACACACACACACACACACACACACACACACACACACACACTGACTGTGTGTCTCTAACTTTAAATGGACGAGTCTTAGTCGGGCCGACATGTGAGAAAGCGAGACAGAGTTAGATGGAGAAGACGGCAGGTCAGATAAACACAACTCCATTAACCCGCCTCCACGCCAGGTCTCCTGCTGTCCGGCTCACACACTCCTGATTAATGAGGCTGCTTCAGGAGTCTCGACACCTCGCCGCAAACACCCTCACCCAATCCCTCACCTCCCCCTCCCCTCATGCCCCCTCTCCACCTCCCCTTTGCCTCGATTTATCCTTCGCTTTCATCTCCACACCTCTCGCCCCACATTGTTTCCTCTCATCGGCCTGGTGAAGGATAGAGGGCGCACAGGTTTGTGCCTCACAGCCAAAACTCATAACTTGGCACAAAGGGCCAGCATCCAAGCACCAGTCTCTCCGTGCAGTGATTAGGGCCTCTCTTTGGACCTGCGCAGCTGATTGACGACATTATGAAAAGCTGGGTGATTGGAATCGAAGCGAGGCTGGTGTGACTTGGGACACATCGTGGGGCTCCGCTACATGTTACGACCTGATTTCTCTATATTTAGTCCTTCTTGTTATCAGAACCCGGGCAGCCGTCCTGGCTGAGAAGTTGGCCCTCGCCACGCAACGTAGATTCTGCTTAACATCTCTGTCAGGACAGCACCTACGTGGTGGCGACATGACTGGCTTCACAGCGAGGGCTGCTTAATGCATTTGAAAGAAGGAGTTTATCGATTCGGGTTTTGTCCTGACTTGACGCCTGAGTCGGGGCGTGACTGGGTGTCCGTGCAGATGTGCGCGGCGAGGACCCGAGCGTGCGCATCACAGGGGCCGAACAAGAAGAAAAAGGTTATTCGTCTGTGTGCCGACGGGTTGAGGTGCCAGCGGTTCAGCGATGGTTCGCGAGCTTCCCATCTGCCCTCCAGATTCAGCATTACTGCAGACAGCCAGAGCACCTCTCCTGTGGTTAATGGAGCTTGAACAGAGCAGAGAAAATAGAACACCTCATTCTCCACCAAGCTTAGGTTCAAGTGTAGGTCACTGATAATAGGGAACACTGCCAATATCATTGAATTATTCAGGATCATTATGACAGACGGCTCATGAGGCTGTTCTTATTTCCTTTGTGGCGTGTCAGGAAATCCTATAGCTATTAGTCCTGTGGCATGTATTAGCATTATATATATGTTTGTCTTTTTTCCTCAATACTCACCTCTGCACTACCATAATTAGGTGTGGGCCTAATGGCCAAAAGCGTGCGGACACCCAGACATTACGCTCCTATGTAATTGAACGCCTCATTCCGAGACCATGTGCTGGTCTAATCTGCTGGTGTAACAGCCGTCGCTCCTCCGGGAAGCCTTTCCACAACATCCTGCCGCAGGGATTTGCTCCCATTCAGCCGCCAAGCCGCTGGGCGGTGCGGCCCGGTTTGCTGTTGGTGTTCCAGTTCATCCGAAAAGGTGTTGGATGGGATTGAGGTCAGAGCTGTGCGCTGGCCAGTGGTGTCTTTATTGACCCGGCTTGTTGCACAGAGCTGAACACACACTTTTGGCCAACTTGTGTGTATTTATGTTGTTTGTACGGCATGAAGGGGAAAGAAGTGGGTAAGAAAAGAAGAAAAATCGAGCAGGTGAAGTGTCTTCAAGTCGTCTGCCTGCCCACCAGTGTATTCTGCTCTTCACACGAGATGAAGCAGACAATCTAACCCAAACATGTCTCTCTCTCTCTCTCTTCCTCTCTTCCTCCTTTATCCAGATCTGTCGTGGCTGAACTGGTGTCTGACCGGCTCCTGTCTCTTCAGCCTCGTCCTCATCCTCTTCTTCAGGGAGTCTTACGACCGCCTCTACCTGGACGTCTTTGTCTCCGTGTGACCCCACCGAGGACGAAAAAGCTCCAAAACAAAGGACTGAATAATTCTCGTTGCACAAAAAAAAGAGAAGAAAAAGGGAGATGAAGGGAAAGCGGAGAGCCCACGTTCTTTTAAGATGTAATTTTTTAAGATGTAAATGTATATATTGGTGGCGGTGGTGATGGACTGCTGTTGTATGGCTGCCGAGAAGAAGGAAGAAACGATTCTACGCCAACGTTTACTCTCACAAGTGATCTCCTCGATGCCATAAGACTGTTTCACGCATCATCACCTGTTTTTATTTGTCAGTCTATGTTTGTATGTAAGCAAACGTTTGTGGACGGTTTAATTTTCTTAACCAGGCACACAGCATGACGGACTGTCCATGTTGTTGTTTACAGATGATGTAATATTTAAAGTCGTTCTCGGTTTCGCCCCCCGTGTGGCTGCCCGCTTCACCCCCCCCCCCACCCCCCACTCCTCCACCGACGAGGAAGCTGATTAACAGGATGGCTTCATCAGCCAATTAGCAGGCCTGGCTGTGCTGTTGCTGCTCCAAACTGCCGGCTGTGACTCAGCGATGGACGCTAAACTGGCCCCCGACACTGTTGGTGACCCGCGATGCTCCCTGTCATTGAGAGGCAGGTACTTGTATAAAGTTTAAAACCCTCTCAAGGTGAATATTATGCAAAAATGATCCTCCAGATTGATGATTGGATGCAGGCCAGAGACGTGGACACCTGAGCTGTTGTTCAGCTTATTTGTGGTTAACTGTGTCAAAGTTTTAAAGATTTGAATATTAATTTTACTTGATAATGTTCATTTCTTTTTGTTTTACAGTTTGTTTGTTTTTTTAAAAAAAGTGTTCTCCTCAGCAGCCTGCCAGTATTTATTGAAAATGTCTCAACACTAACAGTCAACACCTGGTTTTGCTGAAACAGGATGGTGACGATGTCGGCCACAGCTGAGGCACACTGAGGGAGATTATTTTATTATACAGGCATGAGGATTACGTAGCGTCTTAATTGCCAAGCTGCTCCTCCTCCAAAGCACCAGCAGGTGTCTCTGCGCCAACTGACACTTACAAAACAAAAAAAAAAGAAAAAGACCTTAAGGGAGAAGAAAAGGAAGTTGCCATTTTCTTGGATTCTTTGACTGATAAAACTGAATTTGGGATAAAAATCTGTTCCAGATCTGGAGGAACATAATCACAATGAAAGACATCATAGCAAATGAAAAACATCTGTCGCACACAGGCACATTTCTTTAACTTCTCCCTGACTTTTCTTCGTGTCTTTGCTATAGGAAGTGTTTTAATGTTTCCCAGTGTTTCACTCTGGGGTTTGAGGAGGTTCTGTCGTGTGTTTCTTGGTGCTTGTGTGGTTTTTTTTATTAATTTTTTACTCCCGTGTACAGAAAAGGTTGTCTTTTACCTTTTGACGTGTTGCCTTAATTGCCCAGTGCAGTGCGTTCAGTCTCTTCCACACTGTGACTATTTTGTCTGTCTATGTCGGTAAAGCTCATGTTCTTCTCCTCTGCAGTGCACACACACACACACACACACACACACACACACACACACACACACACACACACACACACACACACACACACACACACACACACACACACAGTGGTTTCCTGGGCTTCGGGTTATAAATGTCCTTATTCTGTGGAAAGGAAAAGAACTAATGTGACTGTTGAATATTTCCAGCACCTTATTAAATTAAACATTTTAAGAATAACACTGTTGTTGTTCTCCTGGTGTTGATGGACTCGATCAATCAATCAGTGATGTTCTGTGTGTCACAGAGTTACAGGTTTGTGTTCTTTGGCCTCTGCGATTCAACTTCCCTCATTTCCTTGTTCTCACATCGGTGGTCTGCCACGTTTCCATCAGAGGGATATTACCGTCTCGGTGGTGGGTGTGTCCCACGCTGTTCCTCCGCACTCACAAAGCTAAAAGTCTGTGCTTTTACCTCGTGGTTACTCTCACATCCGGTGTGCTTGAGTGCAGAGCCGACACGAGAGAACATTGTGATGGACTTGTGAGAGCCACAGTTTTAAAATGGACAAATTTGAGTCAGTTGAGGTCAAGATATCCTGACTTTTAGTCCCCAGTACGAGTGAAGCTCCAAAACAACTCTAAATGCTGCGTTTCCCATAAAGATGCAACCGATGGCTTCTAGCCAAGAGACCCTCTGTGCCTGGTGAATGTGTGTGTCCGTCAACCTCCACGTCTTGTAACAGGCTTCCTGTTGGAAATGAGATGCTGAGACATCATCACAGAGCTGATGTCACCGGCTGGGTACATCCAACAATGACAACTTCGCTCATCCAGATGATGGACTTGGTCTTTAAAGCCAAAATAAGCCATTTATCACTGATATAAACAAACATGTAAGAACATCAGACAGCTTAAATCACGTAGTGTAGCGTTAAATAATGAAGTGTTGGTGTTGTGATTTTAGATTGACGAATGGTTCCAGTCGTTTTTATGCACATTTGGATCACAGACTGCCCCTTTAGGGAGCACATTTCATCACTCTCCGCTGTGGCTTGACCTCATTTTCTGTGTCATTCTGGCTGCACAGTAACGTTTTCGCACTTCTTCCCAAGGTGGGAGTACAGGAAGCTCTCAGAGGACACCTGCGTTCTAGGAAATCTTAGCTTTCCCACTTCTGTGTTTTTTGGATAGAACTCAGGATGAACCATAGGCATGACTTCATCGTACTTAAGCCCTCTCTTAAGCGCCTGCATGTATAGTCCCCTCCCCTGGTGGCCCAGCTGGAGATGACCTCATGCTCTGTTGGCGAGAACTAAGGTCTCTTGGGCGAGTTTGCATACAACAGCCTGTCAAAGCCCACAGTCTGGTTCCTATTAGTATCAGTGACTGTGTGTGTGTGAACTAAAAAGATGCGGAGATTAATTTCACCTTGTCTGCAAAATCATTCTGTTCACGATCCTTTGAACTGGTGCCATTTAAACTGGCAGGACCTCCTGACGATAACCACGACTTTTGTCAAGAATAAAAGTCACACATTACCAGAAAAACCATGTCCAGACATGAACGTGGCTCTGCGATGGTTTTAAGTCGGGCGTGCCTCAAATTACCGCGCAGCATTTCCAGAGCGGGCCTGCAGGAATGTAAAATGAATCCACTGTTGGTTTATGGTGATTTGTTTGGTTTTAGAGGAGCTGTCACATGCATTCGTCACGAACCCTGCTGCAAAAAGAAAAGGCAGTTGTTCTGACCCTCTGTTTATTGACACAGTTTCAGCTTTTTCCACCTCTTTTCCAGCTTCCATCCGCTGCGTCCTCTGCGCGCTGCAACAAACCCCAAACTCTCAGAGATATAATCTATGAAATAACAGGAAAAAAAAAAAAAAGAGGCTTATTCTGCAAAGATAGGATGGTTATTAATTGATACATGTCATCGTGTGTGTGTTTGTAATGTTGGAAATACAAGAAATAGTCCAAAGGAAACGTTGTCGAGTTGCTTCCAATGGCAGTCAGCCAACCACACCGAGCTGTTTACATAAAAAGAACTGTTATTCTGGGAAACTTTGTAATGAACTTGGAATGGTTGCAGTGGCTGAAAAGTTATTGTTATATTGTTATTGGCATTTTTTTTTTTTAGAGTTTCTAAGAAGGATTTAAATTCCTAAATGAAAAAAGACTGTTCTTTTCACTCTGCAGTAACATCTGTATACATAACCTCTGTTGATTCATTCCATTCTTTCTGCAGAAAACCCACGAGCTGCAGAGACACAAATATGTTCAAAAGCGATAAACTTTTTATAATCGAAAAGCTGAACCAATCACGTGTTCAATCGGACCAAAGCAAATCTTCTCTTGAAGTTCTAAATTCATGCCAGAGACGAAGCAAATTTGCAGGAGGCGCTGATCCACGGCAGAAAATCAGAGCCACTTTTATCTAATGTGGAAACGATTACAAAAAGATGAGGCATTTTATTCACATATAGGGGTGTTAATAAGGAGAAAGCACTTTTCTTTTGTGCACTGACGTCTCAGCGGGAGCAAATACACTCAACTTCCCCAACAAACACGGGACAAAAGAGGTGGCGGTGTTTTCTTGTCAGAGGGAGATAAGGTAATGATGCATACATTTCCCACTGTTCACAGACACAACGCTAACTGTTTATTAACAACCTTTCAGCCGGAGTTCAGTTCTAATTTCTCCCTCTGGCTCGTTGTCTGTGCAGGACGTGGTATCGCAGCTCTCTGGGGAGACGATGGGAGCCGCACAAAGTGAAACAATAGTTTTATTTTACCCACAAGTAATTTGGGTGTTTGGGCTTTTGTTGCGGTGCCTGTCAGAGGCTGTGAAAGCAGCTGGCTGGCTGACGAAAAGTGGTGTCACTGTCGCTGCGCCTGACATTTTTATACCCCAGCTTTTGTTTTCTCCTTTCAGACGCTGCTTCTTACATTTCCCTGTTGTGTTTCCGTTGAGACGCAGATTGTTTTGCTTCCTCTTGTGACTAAGGCTCACTTGTGTCTTCTTTCTAGCGTTGCACCTCAATGTCTCCTTGGGCCTCCCCGAGCTCCACAAGTCCCTTAATTGACTTCTCCAGGATTATGAAAAATGAGCCACGCTTTCAAATGGCTCATTTAGCAGAACTGCTATCACACAGTGCCTGTTACTTTATCTTCAACATATTAAAAAGGGCTAGGTGCTCTTGATTAGGAGCGATGGGCTGCAAAAGCCCAACTACCAGCCTTTGACAGCTGGCCACTAATTTGCCAATTCATCACCGGTGAATTCGAGGTATTTGGCCTCTCCTGTAGAAAAACACAGCATATATTAAGATATAAATGCTCCACCAGTGTGAATAAAACAAACCAAGAGACAGATTTATGGGAGATGTAAGGAAAACACGCACACTGCCTGATGACACACAGCGGGTTGTTTTACTTTTGGTCACAGGTTTATTGGCTGTGACAGTTATTGTGAGAGAGAGAGCAACACATCACACTTGTTATTTGTGTGGAGGCACCAGCTAAGAGCGTGCACACAGCACACATGAGCGCAGCACGCCAAGCACTCTCTCCCACACGTGACAACAGCTGTGAAGGCTCAGTATATCAAATATGCTGAAGCCTAACCTAACCTGCAGGTAGCCATCTACAACAGCAAGCCAGGAGGATACTACACATAATGATATTAATATGGAGCTCATACCAATATGTCAATGACATGATTTTATTTAATACACACTACTCACTAAAAGTTAGGGATATTCAGCTTTCAGGTGAAATTTCAGGATGAACCTAAAATGCATTCTAACCTTTCCAGGTGAACTTAATGTGACCTTCTCTAAACCTTTGAATGCACATGTCCAACTGTTCAGTGTCTCAGTACTTTCTGCACCAGCTGCTGTTCTCTAACAAGAAGCTTCACAGCAACATTCACAACAGGTTTGATCCATGAATCCACCAATACATTTCCTGCTTCAGTTAGAATTGGTATTTAAACAGTCCTCCTCATCCTGCTGTTCACATTCTGACATCATGAGACCAAGACGACACCTAACAGTTGATCAGCAGCACCTCAACACTGGAGGCTTCAAACAGGAAGTCCTCAGACGGAGGTGTTCACTGAGCTTAGAGGGTCACAGAGTGTCATCAGGAGGTTGGAACAGTGATACAGAGACTGGAAGAGTCACAGAAAGGAGAGGAGTGGACGTCCTTTGGCCACGTCCCAATTTATTGAGACATTGAACATGTTTTGTTGTGGTATACCTACCACTGTTGGTAGATTTTCTTTCAATAAATTGTTTAAAATGAAGAAATCACCATTGCATGCTTCTACTTAAATGCCCTACTTTCATGATATAATATCACTGTAGCATTCACTTTTTACATTTTCCATATATTTCACCTGAAAGTCGAATATCCCTAACTTTTGGTGAGTAGTGTCTGTACTGTGGACATTTTTTTAAATTCATAGTCCACACTATGCAGGCGGACATCCTTTACACGTCGAATATTTGAAAGCCTCTACTGTATTCTCTATTTTAATTTTGTATTTTTAAAGTAAGAGGAAGGATTTCCTGGTTCCTTCAATGGACCTTAAACAACCTGAACTTGTTTGAATTCAAAATCTGTTCGAGCATCAAGCTTAAAACTTGGCTGAATATGGTTGAAAGGTAAAAATATTGAGATTATCACTGATTAAATGGTTTTTAATTCACTGTTTATGATTGTTTACCTGAACTGAGCAAATCAGCTACATTAACAGAGAGACAACAAACAAACTTAAGAACTTAGATAATGATTTGAACACAGCGTCTGCTTCTGCCTGTGTGTCACATAGAGATAATAATGGACCCAGAGAATTAAATGCAAAATATGACCTATAAAATGATCCTTCTCATCCATTATTTTTTATATATATTATCTTTTCAAGTGCTGTATTTGTCCTGCCCTGCCAGCAGCCAACGTGACATGTGCCAATACATGTGCTTATGTGAGTGAACACAGTTTACGCTCCAGAGGTGGTTCTCTATGGACATTCAGATTTTTTTGAATTGTAATATCTGTCTATCAAATCATGCCAGACTAACATGGTTCAAGCTCAGCACAGCCTCTGCTCTCCTTCTATTTTAAGCCTACAGAAGGCCGGTTTTGTATTCAGTGGATAGATTTGGAAAGTTTCACTTCAGTACGAGAGAGTAAAAAGTCAAATGTCAATGAAAAAACATGTTGGAAGTTCAAGTCAGAGCTGGATGACTAAAGCTGATGGGCCATGATGCCGTCACTGATGAAGTAGCCTCTTATTATTCCAAAAACTAGCTGTAACTTCCTGAGATGTTCTGAGGAGAGGGGGGGGGGGGGGAGAGCCTACCTGCAAAGCCAGGTTCTGCTTGGCTGAGGCTCCTCAGCTCTAATGCAGGAGGACGTGGCCCTGACGGAAGCAGCATGTCCTCTGAGCAAGAGCAATTATGATGACCATGCAAGCGGAAAGGCTGTAGCCAAAAGAACAGCGAGACAAGCTTTGATCCGGCAGGTTGCCTATTTAAATCACAGCTCACCTCCACCGCAGACGGCATCTCCAGCTAATGTAGATGGACTTTAAAAAGAAGTCGGAGCCCCCTGCAGGCTTCTCTGTCATGATCAGCAGCTGTTTCAGCCCTTAAAACATTATTTGCTTCCCCTGCCCTTCCTCCTCATCAGGGGTGAGTGAAGGTGCTTTTGTTTTAGAGCACACTGCTGAGTGATGTCTCCTTTCGTGGCCATTTAAAACAGTACGCCACACACAACAGCCTGTGGAGGCACACTGAAGCACCGGGAAGGCTCTGAGAGAAAAGTTAGCTCAATTAACTTTCTATCAGAATCAAAGTCTTTGGGAAACTCTTTGAGCTTTTGATCCAGACTTTCCCAACAGTGCCAGGCAAGTGAACCAAAATGACTTCCGCAGAGAAAGATTGAAAAAAGAAAACTCGTACTTTGTGTGACCCATGTCTCTGGACACTGAAGTCTTAAACTGAGGGGAGAAATTAATGAACTGCGACACATCAGCTTGTCAGATGAGAATCAGAAAAAGCACAGATTGCAGAAATTTAATTAAAGCTGTTTCCGAGTTATTTCACACAAGCAATCGATAAAAAAACGAGTAATCTACAATGTAAAAATCTAAGTTTTCACCCTTCGATCAAGTAGACGCTGCAGTTTATGACACGTTGCATGTGCTGCAAGGCTCTTTGTTGAAAATATAAAGCCACTTTCATCCTTTTTTAATCGGTCTTGCACTTCATTGCCTGCAGGTTTTAAAGAATAAGGCAATATTCTATATATATATCTACATATATGCATATATATTGTAAAGAAATCTCATGAAAAACAGCTTACTCCTCCGTGCTTTAGTCCAAAAACACATCGGAAAGCTAAGCCGTCCCACACTGTACTGATGCTGTAAATACCCACAAGAGAATTATGTCTTAATCTGAGGATGAAAATAGTCCCCCATGAAATGCATTATCCCTAAAAAGACATTCTCTAAAAACTACATCGCACAACTGTTTCGGGAATGTGCTGATTTTTTGTAATAGATGCAATGAAACTGTAAATCAAATGTGCAAAGGGACTCGAGGCTCAACCACAGAGCAGAGAAACACTTCTGCACTGTGGTCTTTTTCACAGGGTTTGTTGACAATAAAGAAAACATCGAATATCCCCAGTCCTGCCTTTGAATGGTGGCTCTGAAATGTTCATAGTTTGCTCCTTTGTAGAAAATAGCAGCTGTAAATTTGCTTGATTATTTCAAAGGATAACAACAGCGTTAGCCAAAAAAGAATGGAAATATCTGTAATGCAGTGTTCTTCTATTAATCTATAGTTTTGATTTGAAATGCACTGACTTGCAAAACAGAAATGCTATATAATATTTTTTTGCATTTTATGGTTATTGATCATTTTTGGCAACACATCCGATTCTATCTATTTAATTGCAGCTGTGACCTCATGTCATATTTCTCTTTCATTGGCCAGCCAAGCCTGTCAATCATCTTTCTTAGCCAATCGGTGAAGAGAATCGTCCTCGGTGGGTGGGACTAAAAGGAACGGTGAGGGGGAGAAAAAAAACGCTTTTTAAATTCGGCAAAATAATGTAATTTAATGCACTTTGGTCATGATAGACGTTTTAAATTGACATACTGCCTTGTAAAACGTTTAAGATGCCAATTTGGCGCAGTTATTTATGTGTAATTCCGTTTAATTGACGGTAAACGCCACCTACCGGACGCTGACTTTAGCTAGCTAACGTTAGTCATTAGCATTAGCATTAGCATTAGCTTAGCCGTGCTGAGAAACGTGTGTGATCCAGGGTGAGTTTAATGGCTCTATTTTAACTGTACACACACTTACAGTTAATTAGAAGAGATGCTGCACGGGTGTTTTTCAGTTTATTGACTTGTGTGCCTCTCATGCTACAACACACAGGGCTCCAATAGAAGTGACTGAACACCTGCCACCTGAGGACTGAATGAAGTGGCTGTAAGTACTGACTGAACTTCATATCAGCCAACAGAAGCTAAAGTATAATGTGTTCTCCACTGGAGCTGACAAGATTAATCAACATCAGCTTTCATTATAAATCATTTAAATAATTTTTCTCTTAACACTGTGTGGTACCAGCTTCTCATGTGTGAGGAACTCCAGTGTTAAATGTATATTTTGGGTTTTTTTTGCTGTGTTTGTCACTATTTTCTATTATTTATATGTCATAATCATTTAATTGTAACAATGATTGAGAGATTAACTGAAGTGCAACCCTCACTTTTATTTAGTATTACTTGGCAGGTTGTTGCAGGATGTTAATTTCGTATCCTACAACCAATGTAATAAGAAATTAATGTCCGAGGCAGTATTTTGAGTATGTTGAGGCCTTTTTAATTATGCAAAAATAATTTGTTGGTTAAAATGAGTGATGACAAATGAAGTGTTCTCCTCACTGTAAACCCCGGAGAAATACAGTTGCACGTATGGTGCCAAGATAGAGTACTTTGTAATGGATTCTGGTTCTGGCATCATAGATAGTATTGTCCTCTTTCCTAATCCCGCCTACAAAGCTCTGATTGGCTTGGTTTTGTTTGCAATTTGTGGGGACAGCCGTCAGTGTAATCCACTCTCCACTGCTGTTCTTAGAGATGTCCCAACTGGTCAGAAGGATTGGTTTCTGGGTACGTTTGAATGGATCTGTACTGATTTAAGATTAACCGGCTCAAATGCTGAACCTGTCCTCTACAGTGGTTTGTCTACCTCGACCTTTACAACAGCGGGGCTCTACAGTGTGTGAATGTAAGAAATTATTGTGGCGTGTTTGTGCGAGTGGCAAAATACGAGGACTCACTAAAATCTGGCACTAAGAAACATATCTTATGCTATCCCTCTTTGCAGACGCAGTGTCCAAAACATGGTGGGAGCCTCTTGATTTTTAGCCAGCACTGACCATCACTTTGGCTGGTTGCGTTGCAGACAGCAGGTCATATTAGCAAATCACTGATCACCTGCATTAGAGCCAGTAATTAACGTTAATTCTGGATGACAGGCCTAAATTGAATTGTTGTAGTTCCCACGACATTAACAGAGTCTTCTTTAGTAAAACTGTTTAGCTGATCATGTCGCTCAAATCTTGGGAGTCTGTATATTTATTTTTATTGTATATACTGGGTATCTTTTACACCAAAAGGATGAATTAACTTCTTCTTTATCTCATGTATAGGTTGTAGCTTTAGCATGCGCTGTGCCGCTGTATTATTTAGGTAAATATAAGCACCAGATTGGACTCTTTACTGGCAGATACACTATATTTAAAGGACGTGAAATGAAAAGAACCTGACTGGGAGATCTCTCTCCAGCTTCTGCTGTTGTGACTTTGATTGTTTCTTGTACGAAGTTCAGAACACCTAGATGCTAAAAAATAGTCTTTCACCATAATAGTCTGTACCATGTGAGTTGGCTGAATTATTATCTTTTTTATGGCTAAAAGGAAAATAAAGTAAAAATCAGATTTGGTCTCTCCGTGGTTGTCTTGAAGCCTGTGAGCCCACTGGGCAGAAAATTAGAGGTCCGGCATGTCAATGAGTGTCCAGGCTGGATCAGCGGTTTCATTAACCCGTCGTTGTTCCTGTGGTGCAGCAAAATCTTTGCATCTGCTGGCAAACATCAGTGGGCCGACGGTGACGTGAGAAAGCTGCGGTGAGATGGCAAACATTCATCTGAGACATGGCAGAGAGATGTGTGGCGTGTTTGTGAAAAACAGAGAAAAGTGTGAATGTGAGTGTGGGTGACAAACACAGAAGGGAGAAAAGAAAATTGAGCTTCAATTTAGAGCCAAATGACCCGCCCGAAAAACACTCCACTGGGTCTTAAATCCTCTGCTGGAGAGAAGAAAATTGCTGCATAAAATTGACTTTTTTTCCCTCAATTGTTTCCTTTGGTGCCGGCACTGAAAGAAACAGATTTCATTGTATATTGTTTCAAGCACATTGCCTCTAGGAATGTAAAGATAAAGGATTAGATGCACACAGTTGCAATTGCAGGTTACAACTCCTAAATCTCACCAAGCACTACTTTCACGTTACTTTTATGAAGCCAATGATGTTGAGATATCTCTTGACAGTCAGGGATAGATTATTCTGTAGGGTTTTCTGTTTATATCTCACCGCGCTCTACGTTCATGCTGAGACAAAATAGCAGGCCATGCGTTTAAACAATATCTCCACCTGCGGGAAGATAACCACTGAGTCGGATCAGCATCCCTCTGATACAGCTTCAGCAATAATCGAGCATTATTAGCTGCACAAATGCCGTATTTACAGGGCTGTTGTACTGGATTTTACAGGTGCTGTCCATGTGTTTTGTCCACCCACCTACAGTCAGCTCAGTACAGTCAGATCACACTCTCTCTGCCTTCTCATTCAATTGATTAAAGTGAGCAACAACTCAATATTCCCATGTTGAGCTGCAGGATGAGTTTCATGTTATTGAAGGACCCCGACCCTCATGTACATGAAGCATTTATTTTCCAAGCAAAATGCCAAATATTCTTTCACATAATTGCATAATTGTTTTCAACTGCAGGTCAGACGAAAGAAGAAAAGTGAAGACCTGACGATGGGCTCAGTATTTTTTGTTTAAATGATAAATCAAGAAAATAATTGGCACAGCTAAGTAGGAGGAAGGGGAACAGGTGCAGATCTTGACATTGGCAGGTTAATCAATAATGAGAATAATCGTTAGTTGCAACCTATAAGCTTTCCTGAAACCTTTAAACTAAGTCCTTATCTTTAAAAAGCCCCTTTTAAGAAGTGAGGGCTGTCAGAAATGTTGTAATTTTTTTAAAAAATGACTTCACGCTTGGTCTAAAACTTGAATTGGTCCTCAGAAAGATGGAAGTGGAGGAGAACACACACACACACAGCAGACAGTGCACAGCCGTCTAAATTCATTTCAGTTGTACAGCTCCTCATTTTCACACCTTGTGCAGGGACTTCACCACACTGTTTAGACTGTTCCTTTGCAACCGCTGTAAACCTTCCCGATCTCTTCACCAACACGCACCGAAAGCATAGCATAAACATGACAAGAAATCTTGTAACAATGAACCTGTTTGTCGTGTCTGGGGTAAACACAGCGGAGCCCCGCTTTGCCTCCGCTATGAGTGCCACAGGCTCAGCGAAGGCTTTACCTGTGATGGAAACGGGGGAGCAGAGATGAAAGTTATTGCCAAATCATCCTGTGATGCCCAAAACCCAAAAGCTTGCAGCTATTTTCCGGATTGACTGATTTCACAGCTGGGATGTAGAGCAAAACTGTGCACAGCCAGACTGTAATTCTACGCATTCCTGGCTTCAACGCTCCCACGCAGCGCTGATCTCACAGGAGCGTTCATGAACAAGATGAATAAAGAAATCTGGTTTTTCATGCACTTTCCCTCACAAAACAGACCCAGTTATCTCTGCAGCAGGTACAGAGATGCATCATGACTCATTTCTGCTGATTACTGTACAGAACATTTCAGTTATTGGTTTCGAGTGGCAGTGGAAGAGCAGTGCTAAATTAGCAGTGGAAGTAATGATGCCCCGAGGCTGGAAGGAGAGAGATGTTGAAAAATCACCTCCTCGTCCATTCATTACTCCGTCAATCTCTGCAGTGGTGTGCAGCATTAAAAGAAGCCGTCAGAGGTCATAACAAGTGCTGCTTCCCATGTAAGCACTCTGCTATGAAAACAATGTTTAAGGCTTTTTTTTGTGTCCTTGTAGGCGCAGTATGATTTTAAAATGTGCCTTTAATCTGTTGTTGTCTGCTGTTTTGAGAGCACAGAAGAGAGAGAACTTTTCTAACCTTCTTATAGCAGCATTTCTTTGAAAGAAATTGTTAGTTAATGGAACTCAATGGCTTTGATGTGTATGTGTGTGTGCACTTGTGTCTCAATGACATTGCAGGAAAAGGCATCAAACAAGCACAAGGACAGGGAAATTGCTTAAAAGCCTGTCGGAGTGTGTGTTGAATGTGTAGCCTGAAACCGCTTTGCAGTTGTTTTGTTTTCTCATTTTTTTGGAACTTTTATACTCATGTTCCCTTTCTTTATTGTTTAAGCACTTTTAAATCCCATGCTTCAGATCCAGGCCTTTTTTATAAATGATTCACATTGAATAACTTGTTACCAACTAAGATCTGGAAAGCAAATATGAGTCTAAATGGCCTGCCATGGCAGCAGTTCCAATATAATTAAGGAGCATTTACTGAAGACTACAGTGTGTTTTTGGAGCAAAATGCCACACGGCATTAAGTGAGCGATAAGCCTTATGGGCATAAATGACCGAGTCGAGTGTAAACTGAATATGTTAGTGTGAAAATAAGATGGGTGCTCTGCTCCTTTACATGATTCTAACATCTCCACAATATGCAGGAGGAACAGTGAGGTTACGTTACTTTGCTTCACACTCAGACGTACCCGTGTCCCCATCAATATTTCTGTGCCATCAGCAGTTTTATTTACGACACTGTCATCAATATTGCTTCCACTCAGTGTTGCTGCCAGGCTTTACAACCTCCGTCAGCTGGTTAAGTAGATTGAATAAAACGCAAATGGCTCACTCTAGCTCTCCGCTGCGCAACTACCATAAACCCCAATGTACGTCAAATGAGCTTCTTGGAAACAGCCCCCCGCTCTGCAGCGGCCACTTTAACGGCCAAATGCGAAGGCTTGGCTCTGTGTGAGAGGGAGGTGTTGGAGGTGATTTAACATTGTTTGGTCTCTCCTCTCTGCTTTATTAGGAGGAGGAGAGGACCCTCCATCACTGCCTGCTGTGTCGCTCCCACTCATCTCTCTCTGCCAGCCGGGGTTAACTCGTGGCACCATTAACTCATCCTGTCCTCTTACAAGGAGACTGTCCCAACTTCTCCTTCAACTACATGACCTAATGACCTCTGACGGCTGGTTTCAAGACTGGCTCACATAGTTTAGGCAGTTTACTTTTTGCTCTTGCACGTTTTGTTTTAGTTCTAAAATTGAATTCAATTTGGTCAGTGCATTGGCCGTTTTTGGCAAATAACACAGAACTATGAAACTGAATGAATGGACCCCAAGATGGCGTCCATTCATTCCAATGAAAGTTGCTCACCGTGTGTGTATGCCAAAAACGTCACAGTCTGCATTGTGCGGCACATTAAGTGCAACACACACAGGCTGCGTTATGCAGCATTTTGTCATATGATGCCCATAACACACACTTGACATCCTTAAGAGACACTGAATTTTTGCTTTTCTGGAGGGTATTATGGGAAATAGGAAAGTGGCAGATCATAATACGTGTCACGCTGCCAGTGTCAGTTTCCCTTCAGGGCTCTAGTTTCGTGAATCCTGCTGTATGGCACAGACAGCAGCCACTTTTTATAGGAGGTTTGTGGATAAGCTCACCTGTGGCGCAATTAGATACATGTTGGGATGAGAAATAAAACCGAATACATTATAGATGGGCTTGTTAGAAGCAGTAAGAATCATGGCCAGTAACATTAACAACTTTCATCCCCTTTATACACACAAGGCTCCCATTACACAGCAACAGTTTGAGAACCCTGTGGAGAGGCTTAGTCTGTTTTGAAGATCCAGTGGTGATCTGTATATAATAAAACAAATGTATTTGCTATCACAATGATCCATACAATAACTACCTACAGTTGAATACCACCATAGTGCCCTAGATGAAATGGAAGTATAATTAAAAGTTAGTTTTATGCAAGAATATTTTCAATTTACTTGGATTCGACTGTTTTACAATGAGAAATAATTGCAAACCAATAGTTGCCCATAATTTTCATATTGCAATAGAAATATGATCTGGTAATGATCCACAAATAAATTAGATTTTGAAAAATAATTCTTGCTTGTGGGAACACCACTAATAGATTTAACTGCAGCGGTCTCTATCAAGTCACGTTGCTCATCACAGCCACACGTCTACTAGTGTTGTAATCAGAAATGTGGAGCTCAGAGCGACACTTTGATAGACTCGTTAAAAAGGGGAAAAAAAACATAGTTGTGTGCAGTTATAGCGCACATACACACAGATATAGCAGAAAGAGAGAAGTCTTAATTGATCTGCAATTTTGCACGTGTTCAGTGCATCTCCAGCACTTTGTGGTAGAATTTGTGTCGAACCATGAATCAGAATGACAAGTTTGATGTCGGACGTAAGGCCAGAGGTTTCTGTGGTAGTTTGGTCACAGTCTGGTGCAGGTTGCACAAAATGTTGGCTAACCAGGGAAAATGTTTCGTGTCCATCTCCAACTAAATTGTGGATAAATTAAGGAACACAAGCTGACCTGCTCTGAGCAGATAGGATGTGGACACTCATTCTTGGCACCAAGATGGCAGTACGGCATTGGCCTGGCATCGCCACATCCTCTACTGCGCCACTAGTGCATCAGTCACCAAGATACCAAACTGGTGCAGTTGATGAAATCACCTCAGTGTGCTTCAGGAAGATGCAACACGAGCCACTGCCAGAAGGTGCTTCACACCTTAATAATAGAGGTCGGGCCTCTCCAAAGACTCACAAGATAAACCTTAAAGATTGTGAATAGGGTAGAAAAAACTAAATTCTGCAAATATGTATTCAATTTTTGGACTTTTCTCTCTTCTTAATGACATAATGGATAATTTTATCTCTTCAACAGTTATTCCAGTGAAACCATCTTGGAAGTCAAGAGGGGAAGTGGCTCTTTTTGGGAACTGTTAAACAGCTGAAAAGTGAAAATGGGGCCCAATCGGTGAATAAGTTTATCACAAGTTTCAGTATGAAATTGTAATCTGTAAAGTAACTTGTCAGATAAACTAAGCGGAGTATAAAGTACAGTATTTCCGACATGCAGTGAAGCATCAAGTAGAAGGAAGTTTGCAGTAGTTGTACTTTTTGCTAAGTACATTACTTGAGTAAATGTACTTGCTATCACTGCTGAAACCTACCGACCAGATTTTTAGTTTGCTGAAGATAAAACCTTCTGGTTAATCATCCTTGTGACTCAGATTCTTTTAGAAACACTTTGCTGTAGTGAACTGAGTAAGTGCTCTTCATACAGATGTTTCCATCTCTAATACTATTATCTCAAGTGTGCCTGTTGGCTCGGAGCCATACAGTCACAGTCTTTAGAAAACCATTCCAAGGCTGAAGTGAGCAGTTGGAGAAGTAAATAAGGTCTGTAGTGTCTGTGTGTCTGCTTGTTTTATTGGTTGGTGAAGGAACCATCAGCACTATCATATTAGAGGGGCAGACCTGAAGAGACGGCTTGATTTTGTTCTATAACAGATTGCACTCGGGTGCCTTCTTGACTCCTTTGATTGCATTTCCAATACAACAATCTCTCGGAGTTCCTCCCAGGCAGGCTTTGCCCAGACTACACTTATACACACAGGGTAATTGTTTGATATGATTCATCAGCTTAGCATTAATCTACTTGCCAGTTCCTCTGTTTTCTCACAGAGGAGGATGGAGTGCTGTGATGGCGGAGACGACAAAGTCTCAGTCCCTGCAGACGATGAGAGCATTTTCTGGCTGCAGCTTCAGACGCTGTGTGATCTGCCCATCCTGCCTCCGTGTGCGAGAACACAGACACGTCTGTCTGCCGGTCGCCTCCTGGGACGCTGCACAACACACTTCAAAAACAAACGGGTGCTCGCTCTGTAAACATGACATCACGTAATAAACATCAGCTGGTCATATTGTGCAGCTGTGATCAGTGCTGGGTGGTGTACTGTTTGAGGCTCCTCAGATCAGCACTGTGTTGCTGCTGTGCTGTTTGTCAAGATAACCCCTATGGAGGCCACCAGCCAAAAACACACTGGTCTCGCAATAAAGTTGTTCTTTACATGACAAGTCCTGCTGGAGTTTTGACTCCAGCACCGACACAGCTTGAAAGCTTTAATAACTGTTGATACATTATTACGATGAATAATAACCCATTAATTGGAGCCTAAGGTTGCCAGGTCTGAAAAATCACTTTGGCTTGTTTATGTTCTCCAGTATTATACAAACACAACAGCAACACGATTCTCACAGCTCTTATCAACCTGATTCCAGCCATGAATGGTGAATGTTGCATTTTTTAAAGATAAAGTTGTCCTGTAATAAACTCCAGATCAAGTAATGGCACAGAGGAGAAATCTACTGAAATGACCTGAATATCAGCTGACCTTGGATTATAAATGCTTCCATCGAAGCATAAAATAAATGCCATGTTTGTGTAGCTTTGAAGCTGTCATAATGATTTTGACGGTGACACAGATTATGAAGGGCTCCAAAAGTCTGCTGTTATCTGTCCAGTGGTTGATTCAGTTCCACATTTCTGCAGTAAAGACGACGTTAAAGAGACTTTAAACTCATTTTAAACTCGTCAAGAATGTATTTAGTCTTGTAGGTTGATTCCAAAAGATTCCAAAACCTTTTTTTTACTTTTCACTTTTAACAAACTTGAAGATACCTGCTAGCTTTGCAAGTCTTATATTCTGACTCAAATGGCAGGTAACTGTGTAACACGTATTCGTACTGGAACATTTTCAGATTGGGTCTTATATTTCAGCATGCATGTGTACTGAACACATGCAGCTTTGTTTTAACCTCTGCACACGCAGAACTGTTTTTCATGTTTGTGCAACTTTCAAAACTCTCCCCTAGCAAACTGTAATTTTCACAAAGGGCTGGATGTTATTTGTTCAGCCCATACACAACACACAAAATAATCTCAGCAACTATGTGCACATCACAGAGAACTGTAAAGTCTGTAATTTAGCACAGCGCAGCCTCATTGTTATGCTAAACAGATAAACCAGAACTTGAAGTCTCCTATTTGGAAAAGTGAAGGTTTTCTAAGTCAACTACATTGATGATTAATGAAGACAGAAGATAAGATCAAACAGAAACTATATGCTGGTGTTGTTTAGTGTTCCAATGTTAGTATTAATGGTTAATGCTAATTTAATAATAGCATAAATAATGATTAACCCCTCAGTTACAATTATTAAACCCATTATAAAGTATGCCTTAGTAAAACTTCTTTTAAAAATGCACTCAAACTTCTTCCCTGCTCTTAAATGTTAACACATTTGTAAACAGTGGCTTTCACGTAGCTAATAATTTTCAGAGATAATTCATGATGAATGTGAGTCTCAGTGCAGTGCCCTGTTTATTGAAAATGCTGGCTCATTTTTCACATGGCTGGTATCTCCGTTTTAACAAAGCCCCTCATTAATATCAGTGGTCATCGCAAAGCAGAAGTTGGTGTTTTCCTCAGTTTTCTTCAGTGTTATTCTCATTCCTCACTGTCACCCAGAGGATGAATTATAAAGCCGAGCGCGCGTCCTTCCCACTCTTTTACCACTGTCTCCTCCCTGACTCCTTTACCATCTTATCTGAGCGGCCTCCACCAGCCCACAGCCTCCTCCTGGTGACCTCCTCTTGGCCGCCTGCCAGAGTGCCGATCACTGCATCCATCTGTCAGCAGAATACCGACTGATTAATGCTTTCGCTGCGATCATTAATAAAACTGCAGAGAGGCTGCTCTCTCTAATTTAGAGGTACAGGTAGGGCCACATTGAACCATATGAGAAGGACATGTACAGTAGGGATATGTGAAATCATTGGTGTGTATGTGGAAGTGTGTGTGTATGTTTTAGGGGATGAACAGCAAGCTGCTCTTCTTTTGACAACCAGTGATATAGTTCCTTCAGTGCAAAATACAGACAGTGCACTCAGTTATTTACGCGAAGGCTACAGAGCGAGTGTACACAGAATGTTTTATCAGATTTTATTTAGTGTTTTTTCCTGTCCCGTGTGACAGTAGCTGTTCTCTGGCTTTGATCTTGATTTTCTGCACAGCAGCAGAATCATTGTGGTGTAATGATAAAGTGTGGGTGTCCTGGCCACTGGCACCAGCAGTGATCCACGGGCACTCTGCTGGACACACCCTGACTACTTGGCTTGTTTGGCCCATCCATCTCCCCTCTTCTCATACAGCGAAGGATTCCAGCGCCGCAATCATTTGTCCAGGGGATGAAGGGAGAGGATGCACTTCTGTGACATGTCCAACTGAAAGTGTGGCTCTGCTGGCCTGCTGTGTAGTATAGGATTTCACATTCTAGGCTGGATAGCTTGTTTTTTTAAAGGATAAAACCTAATTTTGTTTTACTTTGTAAACTTTTTGCAGATTTGTCCCCTGTTGGAAAGTCCAGTTCCCTGTGCACCGCAGACCACAGCACTGCCAACTCCACTGTTGCCCTGGGCCGGCTGCAGACAGGTGCATTACCTTCAGTTGCTTCAATTTACCTGCCAGCGATGAGCTTCACCTGGTCTGACACGTGGTTTACATTATCCCACCAATTACATGCCAACCAGTGGGTGCACAAGGACCCAAGATCCCACACCGGCATCCTGCAAACGTGGCCAACTGCGATTGTTGGAACACACCACCAGGCTGGAGGTAAATCAATCTTCTAATCTTTGTGATGAGAGAGAGCTTTACCCCCTTGCAGCTATTGTTTTTATTATCCAGAATTCCCCTGAAGAGCCTAAAACTATCAGACTTTTTCCTCTGAACAAGCCCCCCCCCTCCACAACATTGTCAGTGTAGCTACAGTCTATGTATATTTCATAAAACTCCATTCATCCTGAAAAAGTCCTACAAAATGGCGCCATCTTATTGCACTGGCATATTCCTTAATTGTTAATCATCATGACAGGTTTATAGGAATCTAGAAATTATTCATTATTTGAAATGAAAAGTTTAAATTTTGCATATTTTCATCCAGCAAATTCATCGAAGATGGATGAAAAACGTACTGGTGATTATAAACATGCGATAAACATGTTTTATTAAGAATAACTTAAAGATCTGGAGATCAGGCAGTCCACTTTTAAACAGATCAAAGTCCTCTAACAGAGCCCACTAACCATACTTTTGTGTTGGCATCAAGGTTTATTATCCTTTATAATGTACAATATACAAAAATATAGGGTACCAAAAAATTCACAGTGTCTAAAAGGCAGTGATTACAGTCTACATGACAGGTCTAACAGTACACCTGGTAAGTTGCATAGAAGGGCACAGAGCCTCACATCGTAGGGGACAGAGCTCAAAATTGACCAATCAGATGACTGGCTTTCCGACGGGGCCAATAGAGGCTTGGTTTGGGTCTGAATGACTTCTTCTGAATTTCTCCGTCACATGTGACCGTATGCGGTCTATAATTAATTTGATACTCTCTCATATTGTCAGTGCTGTGCTGAGCCATTTTCAGTTCTCATGTGTCTCACGAAATCTGATGTTTGAGCAGCTGGGAAAGGTCAGAAGCCACAGGCGGTCGGTCACATTGTGGAGCTCTGTCCCCAAACAAACCTCATGGTTGGTGTGTACTTAGCTGCTGCACTTTTTTTAAACAACTATAAGGCTTTTTTTTTTTTTTTTTTTCTTAACAAACAGTGTTAGCTATACAATATACAGATACATTTACACGATCCTCTGCATGGTCATTAAATGGGCTGCAGAGGGCTGTTGCTCCTATATACAGATAGAGCTCTCATCTCGTGCATGTACAGTAGCTGAACTGAAAAGCATTGCTGGGTTAGCATTCATCGATCAGGCAATAATAATAATAAAATATAGCTGTGAAAATGCCCTTTATAAACCAAGCTTCGACTATAAATAGTGTACGTTCCACCTCCGCGGGAACCAGAGGCCCGATGCTTTAAATTACAATGATTAACATCTCATACATGAAATATAGAAAAACAGTAGAATGCCTGGAGTGTCAGCGACAGAATGTGGAAAAAAAATGCACAAACAAAAAAAAAAAAAATCACCTTTACAGACCTCCTCATATATAGTCATATGTATGAAAGCATTTACATTGTACAAAATACAGAAACCCCCCTTTGCCCATTCATACAGACACGCAGAAATAGAGTACATGTTACAGTTTGCATGTACGCACATCCACACACACACACATGCACTCATTTTGATCTTCACACAGGCTAACTTCTAAGCAAGCATAATTTAGTTTTCTTTTCAAGTGGGGCCAAATGGATGTTTTGTTACAGTCATTCTTTGTAAAAACATATCAATAATTTTTTATTGTTTTATCTTTGTGTTAACATTTCATGTACTGAAGATGCAATGGTTACCAAACTTCTTAAAAATCAAGAAAAACAAAAGGAATGTGTTCATTCAGAGAAATTGGTGAAACAAATTAGAGAAACAAGAATTAATCAGCTATATCTTATTTAACAAAATATCTCCTCCTATGCTACGGCTCGTCTGAGAATAACACAAATTTTCAGCTTAAAAAACAAACATTAACAAAAAGAACAAGTGCCAGTCTACTAGCTTATTCTACCATCATAGAAAACCCACTCCAGTTGTTCAGCACACTGGCCATATTTGATATGACCATCGAGCTATTTAGCACTCAGTAGAATCGATGCATCCATTGGAGAATCAATTGGAGAATCAATCAATTCCCTTTCAGAAGTCTTTATTGTTCTTCCAAAAAAAAAAAAAAAAAAATGAAACCGAAGAAATAGAAAGGAAACAAGTCTCGCCCCTGCCCCCTATTGCATACAGGCACCCAAGGCATTCCCAAAGCTTTATTTACAGTTCAGACCGCCTCCCACAATCCCCCCTGCTGACTTTACAAGTGAACGCCCTTGTCCACAAAAGGCATGTGACTCCGATCATAAGCACAGTTAGAGAATATGTCTCCAACTCAGGCTTATGTTTGGTGGTGGTGTGGTTCTTCCAAAATCTGAATCAACTCTGAAGTTTTTATCTCTTTTGTCAAGTGAAATATCAACAATGAACAAACAAGCTGATATTGATCTCTAATTTATTTCATCATGGACTTCATAGAGTTTTCTCTTTTGTTGTTGTTCTCCCGCTCTGTCGTGTGACAAGGACATAAAAATATGTCTGTTTTCAGTAACAGCTTGTGTTGTCGAAGGTTGCCCTCAAAGTTCGTTGTCGGCTGATAATATGGTTAGTAATGGTGACCCAGATCCAGAGACATGTAATATATATATATATATATATATATATTTATGTTCTTGGATTCTTGATTCAGCCCCTGCGCTGAGATGTTCTGCTCATAACAATCTGTTTAAAACCGTAAGTCGTCCACTTGATCCCCGCATGAAGCTCCGAGTTGACACTGCTATATCCAGTCATGCCCTTATAATAACACACCCCCAAGCCCAGTCCCTGAATGCACCAGGACACAGGCATTCTCGTCCAAACCCACATCTCCTGATGGAAAGTTCCAGAAACAGCCTTGAAGACACAAACCCTACCATGCGGAAGAGACTATGGGAGCGAGGAGAGGGGCGATGGCGAGCAGAGGAACCTGGCCAAGCTCTGAGAAATATTTCAGTTCACGTCGGTTCAGTTATGTCACAATGGCATTGGGGGTGGTGGCAGGGGGGGTTTTGTAAGCCATGTCTCAGCTGTTGTTGCTGTGGTTGTAGGTCCTGCAAGGTGAAGGGGAGGAGTTGGGCTGGTAGTCGTATTTGCCGAGTGCTGTGGGATAATAGGTGGTTGTGTAGACGTTTGTCTGCTGGAGCGGCGTTGGGTAGAAGTTGGATCTTTCGTCCGGCAGCAGGTTATTCTTGTTCAGCGTCTGGAAACGAGAGAGAGGAAGAATTAAACTTTCTCCTTAGAGAATCGTGTTTGATATTTTATACTATTACTGAATATTTTAAATTAACTTAATGTGCACATATCTGTGCTGCAGAATATTTTTTTTATGTTCTTAGAATGAGTTTTT
Source organism: Pempheris klunzingeri (assembly GCF_042242105.1). NCBI lineage: Eukaryota > Metazoa > Chordata > Actinopteri > Acropomatiformes > Pempheridae > Pempheris > Pempheris klunzingeri. The sequence goes on from NC_092021.1 coordinate 24,231,383, forward strand.
AAAGACTGTCCCAAATGAAAAATTTAGCATATTAGGAAATATAGTTTTGACCAGACTCTTGGAGTGAGTCCAGCACATAATCCCCGTAAAATAGTCAATATTTACACTTCTGCTCCTCTATGGATCGAGGATGTTAGCGGATGTGACATGGGCCAAATAAACTTTTCCCAAAGATGGTTTCTGCCATTTTAGGTAGTTCTTATCACGCTGATGTCTGGTCCAGTGTTCATATTTCTCAGTTTGGTTTTAATTAGTTATTTGGTACTATAAAAAAAAAAAAATGTGTTGCCATGATTGGCAGCTAATCCTAACTGTAATTGAGTCGGGCAGGTGTATGGACAAGACCTCAATATTTCTGCTCCAACCTTCGATCACTAATGTGCAGACTTTAGCTCCAAATGAATTTGCCAGCACCGTGAATATAGAAATGAATACAGCAGAAGCCAATGAGGTACATTGGCTTCTGCTGTATGTGGCCAGTATGTGTCTTCGCATCAGCCATATTGGGAAGGTCAAGAAACGGTAGTGAACACTATTACGAGATGCAGATATCAGTACAAAATGGACTGTAACTCGCTTAATTCTGAAGTGATTTTCATGAAATGTGTTTTGTTATAAATGTGAGGATAGAAAATTATGTTGGAATTAAATTCCATCACTGTGGGCAGATCTAATCAGCTCTGTGCCCAAACTTTAACCTTCTAATAGCCACAATCTCCACTGGGACATGCATGGTCCTTGATTGTTGTGCAGCAATCTGCTCATTCTATTGTAAGAGACGCCAATTTCTTGAAAATACCTTATACAGGTAGATTTTCATTGGAAACAATTCTTGTACACCAGAAGAGAAAATTTTGAGGACTCAGTCAGTCAGAATAGACATATTATGATTTTTTTGGACACCGTGTGCTGTTTTCTGTAAGAAGTAGAAATAATATCAGTAATTCTTGCCCGCAGGTGAATAAAATACCTCCCACTAGCTCCGAGGTTATTGCTTGTGTGCTGTAAGTGTATTCATAACCAAAGCAAACCAATTTAACAAATTTAATTTAGTTCATGTCAAGCATACTCAATACACTAATATATGAGATGGCGGGAATTCACTGCAGCTCTCTTAAATAAAAACAAGTCTAAAACCCACATTTTATTCTAATGCAATTGCTGTGTCTCTGGTAAAAGCTGAACATAAGGTGAAACACTTTCCAGGGGAAGCATTAGACTAATGTAATCCATCTGAACAGCTCTGGGGACCGAGGCAGGAAGATAATCAGGTTAGAGTCGGTGAAATACACAACGCTGGGCATCATAAATTGGCCAGGAGGAGAAGGGAACCTGCCGAATAAACAGTCCAGCAGTGGTGCACGGTAACATCGACTGCACATCCAGCAGAGTCTGGCCCCTCCTGGTCATTAAAGCTAATGAGTTCAGGCTCTCAGCACCACAATGGCTGTCAGCACTGTGTCCACACAGCAACAACAACAGCAGCAGCAGCAGCAAGGACAACAAGTGTCAGGAGACTGACATGATCAAAAACACAGGGATGGGTCATTGTGATTAGGCACCTTATTCCTGCCATGTTTGTTAGGATCTTAGATACTGTCAGGTTGATGGGAAAGGTTAAGTTGGATCCCTGCTGCTTCACATTGGCTGAAGTCAGGCAAGGGAGAAAAGGCAAGAGGTGCCATTGAGTTGAAAATTCAGAAAGTCCAGTTTGCAATGAAACATCCATAAACCAGTTGCCAAAAGCACTACACAGTGGGTTATTACTTTGATGTGATTTTCCAAAACACAGGTGCAGTGACTAATTTTATCCTCTATTTTTGCGATTGTGAGGTAAAAAGTCATCTACCAGCAATGTGTGCTTGCATATATTTGATTGGCCAATTCACTGCTGCTTAACAAGCCCATTTACATCATAATTAATAAGAGCCATAAGCAGGTTGTTCACTAGGACAGTGAGTTTTGAAAGTGAATACAGACCATTAGGTAGGCAGAAGTAGTAGAGTGCCATGCACAAATTGTATGGTGATTAAAGGGGTACTCCAGCGGTATAGTAGTGCTCTTTTATATACCCATCATCACGGTTGAAGCAAATAAATGTCACTGAAACGGCATAGTTTCTTCCCGATTCATTATCCCTGCCCAATATTCACCACGCATGGTATGACTTTAACATAAGGTGTAGCCCCACACAGACTCCAGACAAAGGAAGATCTTTTTTGTATCCGTGAGCCACTAAGCAGCTTTTTTGTCTGTTACACCTGAACGATTGCTAAGAGTGAGCTAATGTTGGACAAGCCAGCGCCTTGCATGGCAGCTCCGTCACCATTGGTGTGTTGGTGTGAATGAGGGGCCAATTTTAAAAGTGCTTTATCCGTTAAGGTAGAGAAGAGCTATGTAAGTAAAGTGCAGTCCATTCACCATCCAACGTGTTGGAATCAGAGTTTAAGCAGCGGCTTACTGCTGTGTGACGCAACATCCAATTTCACTACCACAAAGACTGTGAAGTTTGAGATGCAACAGCTGTATTAGGCCTGATGGATTAGTATCAACAGGAAATGTGATGTCTTCTCCAGATTGTCAAATTTACTATGGGTCTGAAAGAGATGTAAAAATACCTCTTTTATCACTGAATGATCAGTAAGCAGCTCAGATTATTATGAAAGGCAGCGGGGGTGGGAGGCCTGTCCAGAATCTTCAAGGTAAGACAGATGCAGTTTATAATTTTGTAGGATGTAACTGAATATTTTAGGAGGAAGGGAATCACTATGCTCTTTCTAGAAAGCAGAATATTAAATTTTGGAGTATCAAGTTCAATTTAGGAAAATAACATGAACACGTGGCAGTCATGACACAAGGAGTGGTTGGGGTTATATCAGCCAGTACTAATGAACTTAGATCAGTGATTGGGGCTGTGCTTTCATACTGACAAAAGTATGACAGTGGCCATAAAAATATATATATATCAAACTTGACCCTTTGCTTCAGGGCACTTTAGTTTCTTGACTTTCTGTAAATGTGAATTCACAGTAGACCAATAGCAGTGGTCGGCTGAGGGCTGACTAATGCTTTAGAGAGCTAATGGGGCCCATTAATAAGGACTTGGTTCGTGGGCAGGTAGGAGGTAGGTAGAAGGGCTTAAAGCTTAGAGGGTCCGTATAAGAGCAAGGAGGAATAAAAATGAACTGTAATTCATCTTCTGCGGTCAGCGCTCTATTGAGATAAATGCATGAATAAAGCCTCTAAATAAAACATGAATCACATTCATTGCCCTTGAATCTTCTTTACATTATGTAAGTAACACCAAGTAAGCAGTACTTTTATTTCCATTGTTGTTACTTTTATCTATAGAATAAAAAAAAAAAAAGCCCTTTAGTGACATACCTTGAACTCCATCGGTGTGTACTTCTCGTTCTTTGGCGTGGTGTTGCCCTTGTAGTTGAGGTGGTTCGGGGTGGTGGGGTGAATGATGGCAGACTCCTGTGAAGGCTTGTGGAAACGTTGACAGTAGACGTAGATCAGAAAGGACAGCAGCCCCGCCCCAAGGAAACAGGAAACCCCGGTGGCGATTAAGTGAATTGAGGTGAATGCTGGGAAATGAAGAAGATATGTTGATAGTTATTTGAGGCTCCGCATACATTAAAACATCCTAATTAGAAGGGTTTTTTTCTCCACTTTCTTGGCTTTGTGTGTGTCCCAGATTTACGACAACTTCACCAAGTCAAAGTCACACAAGCTATAACCGCAATATCCCCACTTCAAACATGCCAACTCCGTTTGTTGTCTCTGCTCCCTCCACCACCAAAATCTCATCCTTATCTAAGCTTTTCTGTTGGTTAGTTTAGTGAAAATTCAATGTTCATGCATGTGTGAAAGGGGGGATAAGCTCTGCCAGCAGAATCCTTGTTGCTTCTTGGATTCTTTCATAGCTCATTTTAAAGAGCTGAGCCTTTTACACTAAATCTAACCGAATAACACTTTGCTATGAATGGTAAATTCTTTGACTTATTGTAAGTCCCTCTGACTGAACTGAGCCGACCTCATGAACTATTTGGCTGTGCGGGCGTGCTATGGGAGACTTGTTACTATAAGTTATATATGTTTATATTCAACACGAAGGTACAAAGGCTTTGACAGGAAGAGAAGACTACTAAGCTTGACGTCGGCTAACCATTTCTGCATGAGTTAAGTCTTGCATGTCTTTTTTGTCCACAATTACTGAAGCAATTTCCATCTCTTTTGTGTTGTTCTGTGTCTTTCAAGGACAGGAATTTGCACTTGGGCTTGTTTTTTTTGTTTTGTATTTCCTACCTACTGAACATTTGAAGTTATGATGTGCCAGCCATTTCCTTACGCATGAAGCAAAATTGCTTTTGAATGTGTCTCAATTTGCAATTATCAAGTAGTTGGACAACTTGTGGCTCATTCCTCGTACATCACAGTTCACATGATGTTTCTTCCTCCTCCTCCTGAATGGATGTTCAAATTTTGCACAGACCGAAAAAAAACACACACATGAAGATGCACATATAATGCATGAAAACGCATATCGCGCATCGGTGGACACATACGAGGGCAAACCTTGACATGCACACAGAAACAGACTGAAGGCAGCTGTTAATCCACTTACCTCCACAGTGTTGGTCCTTATCAAAACCAGATGCAGGGAGAATGACTGCAGAGGGGAGAGGAACACAGGGTCAGACAAACACATGCATGCACACACATACACACACACACACACATGCAAGCACACTCTCCTTGGAGAAACACAACAACCAGCGACTGTAACATCAGGGGAGTTGGCACATGCAGAAACAAAAACAGTGAATGAGAAATTAAAATGTCATATAAGATGTTGCGTAAACAGTCCATGGAGAGGTTCTTTTTTGGATCAGTGAATTTCAAAACTTTCTAGAGAAAAATGGACTGTTGATTGAAAAAACAGCTCTGTTCTGTCAGATTGAACCTCTCTAGTTGCAGTTAGAGACACTTGATGGCGAGGCAGCAATTTACAGCTACAATGAGTCCTGTCCCCCACAAATCCTAAAAGGAAAGCAGAGGGGGTGCAGGGAGGGTTGATGTGTGTGTGAGCAGATTTAATTGCAGTGCCACATCTCTTGATTAAGTTTTTGGCCTAATTTTTCAGCTTCCTCACAGCCGCCTCCCCTCTGCAAGTGACCTTAACAAATCCATCCATCGCCTCATTGAAATTTGCAATAAAATTAGATGTGATTTGGTGTTGTGACAACCCATTAATATTAATCGCCTTCGTCTGGACTCATTAGGGATTCTGAGCGTGGAGAGGCCTACACTGGCGGGCCATGAAAAATCATTTCAGGAGAAACTTTCATGAGAAACAAGTTACACTGAGGCCAACAGGGTCAACCGCTAACTTGTTGAATTCACATGGACTTAATTATGGTTAATTAACTCAAGCAAATGACTGAGTGCATGAAGAGGACTAAAGCTACACACACACACACACACACACACACACACAACTAAGACATGCTTGTGTGCATGGACGTGTTTGTGAATAAAGATGTGAGGATGATGAGCGATTATGCTGAATGACTATGATACTCTGTACATATCTGGGCATGACGGACGAGCTATGTCCCAAAACCTCCAGCTGCTGTCATCGAACATTTGGCCTTAAACAGTGTTATAGGGCTGAAACCTGATCGTCTGATCTTGAGAAGACCAAAGCCGACAGATTGTGGGGAAACCTCATCATCTTTCCAATGGATGACAAAGCAGTGAAAAGATGTTTTCTGCTAACTGGAAGCTAACTCACCATGGCATGCTAACTTCTTCTTTTGATTTCTTTACAAAGTTAAAACACAGTAAAAACTAGAGCTGAAACTATTAGCAAAGTTATAATTTTTTGGCTTTGAACTTAAGATGGAAAATTTTATTGGATGGACAAATTAACTTTTGTTGTCAACCCATTTCCTGTCCCTGGTATGACACTAATGTGGCGAAAAAACTAAATCTGTGACCATATTTGAAAACGCAAACAAGGCCAAAGCAACAAACACAACTATAAGACAAAAATGTTTTGTTTTTCTGTAATCCTGCTAAAAGACAGACAACCACATGGCACTGACAACATAACCTCCTTGTAACAAGTGAAAAACATGCAGTGCATTTTGGGATATTCAGGGCTGCCAACAGGTTGTCTCCTCAAAATTCTGGCAGAAGGACAACAAACCTCAGGACCTTTGAAGGAGTGACCTCACCCTGTAATGACGACTTTGAAGATGGCTGCACAGGTACAGTGTATCTGACGGCTGACTGACTCACCAGGTATTTCATTGCAGTCTCTGCGCTGAGTGCTGTTCCCCACACAGGGGGTGTTGCCCTGAGCACCACACACCCGACTCCTCATCTGCAAGCCTGAATCATCACAGGCAGACCACAGTGACCAGGCCATCCAGCCACCTAAACACAGAAAAAAGAGCAATCAATACAAACCCAGACAAACAAGGCCACATCAAACTCAGACAGCCTAGAAACCAGTGCGTCCAGCCAAGCTGCCACCACCCGCGACCACTAACCTTCCTGGCCAGCCAAACAGCCCAAACACACCAAAAAGTGTTTGTGATGTAAACAGGATTGGAAGAGTAAACCCGTGGAGAGTTTGTTTAGTGCATTGCGGAGATGTTTGTCTCCTGAGCCAAGCTTTAGTGCTGTTTCCCCGCAGCAGGCGACCGAGCAGTAAACAAAGGCTCCTACCCAAGAGGAAAGAGAAAATTCCCAACTCTCAGCTCCTCCCTTTGAACCATGCACTCTCTGCACTCTCTCACCCTGTATTTAAAAGCACAGGCTACTGCAGTGAAAGGCTGATGAAAAAGATGGTTTGTTATTCAGAGTGCTCTCAAGTGTGCAGTTTTGGCAGAGAGGGCCTTGAGTAGCGGCAGAGGACAAGGCCTCTTTTACCTTTCCTATCAGCCTGGTGCTCACCAACAGCCTGCTCAGTCTCCACCATCTGCTCCCTTCTTGCCGCACAACCATCTAGACACATAAAACACACCGACCACCTCAAATGTGTTTAATAACCCTGCATCACTACAACCCACTTTAATTGCTTCATTTATTCCCATTTATTTTTGTCACACGAACAACCTGCGTGATCGCACTGTTGAGTCACAAGGAACGCCATCAGGCTGGAGGCTCCTCGTTAGTATTCTGTCCCAGCAGTCCTTCCTGCTGTCCTCTATTACTAGGGGAGACTTTAATCAAATGACCTGCGACAGGGGCATCAAATATCCCTGTGACTGACAACCAGCTTGCTTCTAATTACGCATGCAGAGAGGACGGCGGCACCAGGAGGAACCCGAAAGATGACCGATATTGTGGCAGTCGATAAATGAACGGACGAGGAGACTGATTGGGGCTGGAGAGGTTGTTAGCAGACAGTCGATCAGCACAGGCCTAATGGGACGTGTTGGTCCACCTCAAACAGGAAAACATTAACCTGATAAAGGAGGCTGATTAGCATCGCGTCAAACTGAGAAAAAAACACACAAAAAGCCAATTCACCTTTCTTTGTCTGTAATTACCAGGGCGGCTGACTGTAAGCGTTACTCTCCCTGTGAATGACAGTTGGGCTGATTCAAAATGAAAAGCAGCTGAGGAAAACGTCAGTTAAAGGGGAAACGACAATTTATTCAGGCAGAATTCATCTGCACTACAAGGCACCACCCCATACGACATTTGTCCAAACCATTTTTTATTTTCCAGCCAAATGAATAAAGGAAAGATGTTGAAGACTGTTTTGATATCAATCTCCAGAATCAAAGTCGGGCTGAACCCTTAATGTGAGTTGTGATACTGGACTATTTTCTTCTTCTCTTGGATTAGCAGGCAGATTTCTCATGAATATTTCAGTGTCCTTGTGGGAGCAGAATTGAGGTGGGGGGAGCGGAGGGGGACACAAAAGGTGTTGTTGTACGTACACCTTACATCTCATCATCACATGGTGTGAGACTTTGATTTGAAGGTTATTCTTGCTTCCCCAAAGACAAAAATTGAACACCACTAGAACATCTAATTTTATTTAAACTCAGCAACCTGTGTTTGTCTGTTTTTGTGCTGCTTCTTGTCTGTGTGCCTTATTTCACTTTATGTTAAGTTATAGTTATCATAAGTTATAGTTATTTACTTTTTAGTTCTTTCAAATGATTTACTTCCTCACTTATTTTAGTGGCGTCTTGATAGTTATGTTTTATATACCCAGCATTTGAAACATTTGAACATTTGAAACAAAGAGGCAAATTAAATAAAAAAAAACTTTTGTGATGCTCACTGACGTGAAAAGTTTTTTACACTACTTTCCAGCAAAACTGTTGCTGTTTCACCAGATACTCTTAAGAGCACTGAGCAGTCAGTTTTCTTTAAATTTGCTTTCTACTGAAGAAGCAGTCCAATGACAGTATCTGGGCTCTTGAACTTTAGTATTAGTAAATTATTATTATTACAGATTTTAAAAGGCCATGTGAATTTTACCAAAGGTCTAGAATAATTCCATTTAAGTGCATTGGCAAATAAAAGTCTAGAAAACATTTTTTTCCAGACTTCTTGCTGCATTAGCGATAACATTTACACATGACTGTCTGACAACAGCTCAATCATGATAGTGACATCATGATTGTTGTGACTGTACTAGAGCGACAGCTCACACAGACACTGATAACAGATTTTGCCTATCGATAATTGATTTACGGGTCGGTGTGGAGAAGCGGCGACCTGAGTAACTAGGACTAGAATATGTTGTTTTTGAAATTTTAAATGTCATTTTTCAGGGTTTGTAGAAGCACAAACAAAATGTGCTTAACCTCCATAGTAGGCTTGGTGGAAGCAAACAGTGTTATCCAATGTGCATTAGTCGACAGGTAAGTAGGAAAATTAAATAGTGACAGTCTAAGGAGGAAGTACCACTGAAGGAGGAAAGATGTTTTTTGAAATCTGGGTTAACAGATTGTTAAATGTTAACCTGCTTCGTTCTAATAAATGACTAACTGTTCTGTTAGTAAATCCATTATTCATTTACCGGAAGTTACACACACTTAATATACGGTTTTATTTGTTTGCCAGTATTAAATATGCACTCAAAAGCATTCAAAACTTCAAACGCATTATGTAAGATTTCTTTCCATTTTTTTTTTTCAGTACAACAGCACAAGTGGATCTCTTTTTAAACCTTTCCACAGAGGTTGCCATGGCGCTCAGAGCTCCAGTCGCACAGCGGGAAACGAAATGGTGGGAGGACGGGTTGTTTTCTCTGCATGATTCTGTTTATCTTTTCATATATCTGAGACCTGGTTTATTCATTAGGACAAGATGAAAGAAGCAATTTAGCAAAGGGGACAACACAGAAATGAAACGGTGTGAGAGATGATTGCCTGCCTTGAGGCGTGATGAAAGGACCCCCAAGCTGTGGTGGCATGACAGAGTTAGATTTTGAATTTATGTGTGACCTTACCATCGCAAGTGTGCGTGTTACACAGGGCCTCCTCAGTGTGCAGTCCTATGCAGATGTCCCCTCCACTGGCGGGGGGAGGGCTGTTACAGGAGCGCGTGCGTTGGTAGTGACCGCCGCCGCAACCCACTGAGCACTGAGACCAGGACGACCAGCAGGACCACGCGCCATTTACTGTAATGTACACACATGTACACGTTACATTACATAATCACACAGCGCCTTTGCTCATTAACACATGAATCCAAACTATCATCGCTACAAGTTAAGACCACACAATAGTCTCAGGACGTTTCTCAAACATGACATCCACACTCTTCAAAGGAGCCTGGAATCATTTCACCTCAGTTCAAATCTACTTCAAATGTTTGTACTTTAAATGTGCAATTCAAGGAAATACAATCAAAAGTAAAAGTTAAGATAATCTGATCATGCTGGGTCTATTTATATATGGGTGATGTATTCATTTAATCCTGCTTTTAATTCATTTGTTTTAACATTTTTTTCTTTTATTTTTGCCAGATTTGACATTCCTCTGGTCCATTTTCATGTGTTTTATCATTTATTAAAGCAAATATATGTAACTTGCGACTGTGGTGCTATTAACACATATGACTTACATCATGTAATTTGCATATGAAGACGTGTGACATGAGTTGACTCTGAAAACAGCTCTGCTAGTTTCTTTGTGCTCTGTGACAGTTTTGTGGATCTGTTGACCTCAGGGTCCAGTTGCACCAGCTGATGTGCCCCAAGGCGGCTTTAAAGCTGAAGCAGAATTTGTACCTGTTGCACCACCTGGGCACCTTCATGAATTTTTAGATATGCAGACCTTCTGAAGTTCTCAGACAGGTGTAACACAGCCAGTGTTGCCAGGTGGGAAATGTAGAATTATCGTACCACAGACTCGAAATTATCGTATTTTGGGGTAAATTATCGTAAACCCGTCATAACCAAAATAGTAAGCTTACTGTTGCGCAATAGTCAAATATAGTCCTATATGTGTTTAAAAGTGCTGCTGTGTGCTCCAACTTAGTTGTGTTACACTAATGTGTCCCCCATAAACAAATGACAGGTGGGAACTAATGAGCTAAATCATGAGGCCACCCACCGTGAGGGGACTGACACAGCAGGTTAACTTTTTGAAACAGTATTCATAATAACTGAGAAGAAAATAAAGAGTAAATCTGGCTTCACTTAGTGACATTTATTTTTGCATTCCAACATTTGAATACTATTTGAATTACTTGTATGAACAATCTTTTTTCAAACAATAATTCAGTTTGAGCTGGACTCAAACAAAAACACATTGTCTGTTTATTCAGAGATTCTTCTTTGCATATTTCATATAGGTCCAGTTTCCCTCTTTTTCTACTATATTATTGTAATAAATATCTATTTGGGGTGTTGGTCATTTTCTAATCGTATCCGTCTTTGTCTTTGTTTTGTCCTGTGTGACTGTTAGATTAATTTAGTCTCCTCATGGGGGATGTTAATGTTTCATCTGATCTAATCAGGAGAGCGTGACTGACTAATTGACTGGCTCGTTGACTGGCTGATGTCCGTCCGACTGATCTAGGGGGCCGGCGTTGCCAGGTAACATCACAGTGCTGCAGAAAACTACATTAGCTGAGTGGATTAGTGTGACACTAAGAGTGAAACAGGCTGTGACCACTTAACTCTGACTAGCTCTCACAGCCAGCCACCACTCTGCCTGACTGACTCTCTGACTAACTGGCTGTTTATCTGGCTGACTGGCCGAGTGTCTGACTAACTGAATTACTAAACGACTCACAGAATTCCTGCTGCCTGTCTGCTTGTCCTCCTGTGTGGCTGAATTGCTGTGTTCATTTATGTTCAGAAATATGAAGTGGAAAAATTCCTCCATGTGTTTATTTGGCTGCTCACGAACACCAGGAACTTTTATTTGAGCTGAATAAAACAAATAAATTGTCAGAGCTGTTGCAGCTGATTCAGACCTGCGCCACAAGAACTTTGACCTGGTAAAATTCTGAAACTATAAGAATTAAAGACAGCAGGCCTTGTGGAGCGAAAACAGCTTGCATACATATTTACTTACACTTGAAAGACTTGATTTGACTCAGACTCATTTTGACTGACTTGAGACTAACTTTAGTTTCACCTAGTCTTACCCTGGGGACACACTGCCTACCTGAGCAGCATGTGTGCCTTGTGGAGCAAGTATTTTCAGCATCTTTATTAACAAGTTAGAGCAGCAACACAGCCCGGTTGTACGGTTCATGTGCAGCTCGGCTGAGTCTCGTCTATTTTTTCCCGGCATGTGCACACAGTTAATAGCAGTGGACAGAGAAAATGAGCTGTGATATTAGTCATATTAACTTCCTACCAGCAGCATTATACATCTTTCACTACAGTTTCAATGTGTACCTGGAAAAAATATATTTCTTAATTCAACACTTCCTTTGTTGGTTTAAAGTTAAAAGCCCTGCAGCTTTTCTGTGGACAGAATCCTCTCAATTGTCAGCGAGGCTTTTATTTGATGGCCATTTTCAGAGGCAAACAATCAGTGTAGGAAGATTGCCTGTCTGGGTCACAGTGCTGCAGCAGCACTGTGGCACCAGCATTAGACTTAGACAGTGCTTGTGACAGCTGACCTGAGACTTGACTGACTAAGATCGTACTTGATTTGGACTGATTTGAGCCCTGACTTGAACATGACTGGGACTGAATTGAGACTTGACTTGGAATGACTTTTGTCGTTACATTGGCTCGTTTTGAATAACTTGAGAATTGACTGGAACTTCCTTGAGTCAGCTGAGACTCTGACTTGCCTGAGGCTTGACCTAGACAAACATGAGACTGTCTCAAACGACTCGAGTCTGGACTTGGATCTGTGTTAAACTGATGTTCAAATGCTTTTTAATTGTCACACACGAAGACTTGCAACTCACTTGTAGTTTGCCCCTGAACACTTGAGACTGGCTCTGATAATGCTTCAGGCTGGACTTGGACACGCTCTATGGTACAGTGATCGATTTAAAAACATGTCACGCTGAATATAGAATTGATCATTATTTTAAAGCTTACAATCTTGATGAAGCTGCAGGGACAGGCATGCTCATTTTACTCCAGGTGTCTGAATACAAACTTTACTTAACGGACTGTTTTCAGGTCAGAAATTCTTATAATGAAACTCGTAATTGAACTCTGAGACTCAATGACTGTCTGCCTTTTCTCTCTCTCTCACACACACACACACACACACACCTGCACACTATTCATTTCAATCTCCTTGGCAATCTTTATTGCCTCCATCCTTCTCTCTAATCTCATCATCAATTACTATTTTGCACTCATTCTCTCTTGTCACTGGCCTTGTCCTTCTCACCTGTGTGTCTGCCCTGGACAGGCGCAGTGAGACCAGCTGTACACGTGACACTCATGGCAAAAGGCTTCCAGATTGGCTACCTCCCAGTGGGAGGTAACCAAGGCCGCCTCTCCTGGGCTTCCTTTGGTTTCAAATGCCAGTTGCTAAGCTAACCGCTAAGGATTTAATGTGGATACCAACATCTGAATTTACATACACTACAGGGATTTGATCACCTTGCACCAACCAATCATAAATCATTCATTCATAAGGTAGCAGTCATGAATACTTAAGGCTCTTAAAACGAGTTCAGACATTTTTCAAAAGCCTCCAGTGTGCATGCATGTGTAGGCCTGCCCTCAGTCTGGTCTAATAAGTGTAGCCTGTCAGTGCAGCACTCTTTGGCCAGCACAGTTCTAGGTCAGCTGATTATGGTTTGATGAGGAGCTTGAAATGGATAACTTCATTTGTCCAAGGACTCTCCCTGCACTGCTGCAGCTGCTGGTAACCATTAGCTAATGAAGCTAATGATCCACTCAGCAGTGTTTTACTACCAGCATTGACCTCCATCTCCCCTTCTGTCCATCAGTGTGCATGTCTTTTTTCATGAATCTTTAATATGCTGAAGAAGTTTTTCAATAAAAGGTCAATAACTTACTATATCTGCTCTCAAAGTGGATGAATGTGACTTCCTGCATTCAAGTTGTTTTGGAGAGACTGACAAAATGACTTGATGGTGAATAAAAACAACCAAAAAAAGCAAGTGTTCGTATCTTCAAATTCATCTGTCACCTGTCAAGACTGAGGTTCTCTGTAGACTTTGGTTGGTTTGGTTGATCAGATTGTTCTCTAACATGTCAATTTGATGCTAAAATCTTTCTGATCTATAAGAGAAATCTTTAGTGATTTTACACACTTTGACACTTTAATCTACATGTTAATGTGCTGCATTATATCAGAGAAATCATGGTCTACCCACTAGTCGTCAAAAACCTAATGTGAGGTATCTATCAGATATTAACACACAAGCACTAAGAGATTTTATGCCCTCATGTTTAATGGACTCACACTATCAACACTCCATGTGGAAAATTTGTTTTCACCTGTTTTTAAAAGAAAAATCTGAATAAACAATAAATTGAGAAGCAACTAATCTATCTTTGTATGTGTTTTTAAAAGAATGGGCCCTGCAGCCTGTGATGGAGACATGGTCTTGGGTGTGTCTTCTCTCACCTGGACATGCTTGGACATTACAGTCCTGGTACTCCACAGGCGAACCACGGCATGCGACCGGGGCGCTCTTCCCCTCCGGTCCGGCGCAGGTCCGCCGACGGGTCCGGTAGCCTTTGGCACAACTCTGTGAGCAGCTCGACCAGGTCTCCCATGAAGACCAGCCGGCACCCGCTACTCTCACCACTGGTGTCTTCAAGAGCTCCTCGACAAGGGCTACAGAGAGGAAAAGGTGGGCAAAGAGGGAACAACACAGTTCTGGGTCAGATTAAAGTCAGACATATATGCAGTGCAGTCAGATTTAGAGTTTAAGGAATATAAAGAGATGTGAAACACGCAGATCGCTCAAGTTAACTTGAGTTCAAGTTACAGAGTGAATATGACTTTGCCAGCAGACATATTTCATATGTTTGTCCTTCTGCCAAACTCTATCTGTGTCTCATGCATCCCACAGTCCCCTGCTGTCAGTGTTTCATCTGTTTGTTAGAGATGTTGCGTGCGCACCTCCCCCCCCAAGGAGGCTGACAGGGGGAGACAGGTAATCGATTCAGGAGGGAGGGGGGGCACTAGTGGAGAGAGAGCAGTGGACTGTGACCCTGTGTAAATCTGTGTGTGACAGTGTGTATGTGCGAGTGCTGGACTGTGACCCCGTCACTAACAGCATGTAGGGGAGCTAACCGGTCTAACAGCAGGGCCCCTTTGACATGTCAGCCGCTCACCGGGAGAAATCTTAGCACACCGCTGCCTTTCTACTGCGTTCATATGCAGCAGTGAGTATTTTTGTGTGCGACAACTGTGCGGTGTCGTCTGTGTATACATAGATACAGATATCAGATCATTATCCTTTTGACATTTCCCCACACTACAAGAATCTGATCAGACTTTTCTGCCTTTTCATTCTCTGCACATTTGCTTTTCCATCAACTCCCACTTGGAACTTGGTTAACTATAGTTTAAGGAAAAATCCACACAGAATTGACATTATTACTATTTATTCTCATGTACTGCAGCTGTGGCCCTCAGGTGGAAATTGGATCATTAAACTTGAACTGATGAAGTGAGTTTTCATTTTAATGTCAGGTTATTTATAGTGCAGCAAGGAGTTTCAGCATGCACACGCCACCTCTCAAACACAGAATTATAAAGATAAATGTGTGATAACAGAGGCTGATGAGGTGAGTTAAGGTAAACAAGTTGTCAGGTATAAGTCCGCTGAAGGTTTACCAGCTGGTGAAACAAGGAAGGATCACATCACAGAGGAAAACAGACGTGTTTTGAGCCTCCATTTGACAACGTGAGAGCCACCTCCCAGACCTGCAGTGGGAGCTTATACCAAAGGACGGGAGCTCGATAAGCAAAGGCTCTGTCCTGTAGGAACAGTTGAATAACCAGCACGGAGAGTGTGTAAAGGTCACAATGGAGAATTAAGTGGAACAAAGCACCAAAGGCAGATTCGTGTGTGGACCGTAGACGGATGACTCCGGCCCAGGGCCCAATGGGGTCACAGTCTATGAGTGAAGTAACTGTTGTTAAAATTTCTCACTGCAAAGTGAAGTGTTCTGATGAAAAACCATTCACTTGAATGTCACAAGAAAAAGCCATCAGCAGACCTTCAAAGGGAGTGTTTATCCCCTCAGGAAGACTTTTATTTCAGTTCAGGTGCAGCAATACAGGCTCTAGTCTGCTCAGAGAAATCTTCCAGAGATTGAACTCTACAACAATGACAGACACTAGTGTTAGCACCTCACATTTCTAATGGTGAGGTGTCTGGCAGAGAGCTCAGAACCAGCTCATTGTGCCTTGCAGGGAAAGGGATTGTACGTTTGCAGCGAAGCCTTTAGCTTAGCTTGTAGCCGTGCTGGCTTCCTCCGCTTCTTAACTTAATAGTCCAAGAAAGAAATAGTAAAAGCCACACAAACGGTAAAGACCATTTCAGGGAGCCAGATTTTCACCGACAATGGTGGTGAAGACATGATTGTGAAGACATGATTGTAGGCTACTGCTGGCCGTCATCAAAGTACATCTGAAGTCATTATTTTGATTGAGATAGGCAGAAATTACATGTGTGTTGAAAGGGTGACTGGTTCAGATGAATGCTGAGCAGTTCAACTTCTTAGATGTCGTACCAAGATGTCTGTTCTATCAGAGGACTCGTTTTCCCTTGAATGTAAAACTGATTTACCCAAACAGAGAGCTGACCACATCAGTGTGTCCGTCAGCTCGTCAACTTACTGTCCGTCTCGCAGGCTGCCGTTCCATCATTGGGACAGAAGCGCGTCTCCACCTTCCTGCGTCCAATCTGCAGCTCGTGGGGGTCAGAGAGGTGGGCCCGGCACATGTAGCGCATCCTCTGCTCCTGACGAGCTCCACCTTGGGTCACATTCACAGGCATCCAGGGGGTCCACGGTGTGTTCCTCTTTACCTCTGGACATGCCTCCAGGTTACAGGCCTTGTACTCCTGGATGAGAAGGTGGCGGACGTCAGTGGGGTTAGTTCCCTTCATGATTTAAGACAAGACTACATGGGTGTAGCCACCGTGATGTCGCCCATTCAAAATCACCATCTTGGTTTACACCCGTCACCGTGGTGATTTTGGAGCCACAGATCCAGAGGTTGTTCTCTCATAGATTTCCATACAATCAGACCAACATGTCAGGTTACAACTTCATCTGAGTAGACTTACTATGTTATTTTTTGTAGCTCATGATTAAGATTAAAATTTTAATATTGAAATAAAAATGTTCATTCTTTTTTTTTCTTTTTTGAGCTTCATGTGGAGACTGTCCATTAGGGACAAAAATCATCCTGCATTTCTCACATAAAAAAACTAAATGTGACATTTTGTTTTGATTTCATTAACATTTAACCGACATTTTTTGTGAAATCGCTGTCACTGTGGTGACTCAAGCTGAGACATCAGAGGCCAGAGGACAAATCAAAAACGCGCTCTTTAACGTGTAATGTACCCGTCGCAGCTGTCATCATCACCTGCTCACCTTTATAATGACTTTGCCCTCACTTCATTCAGGCGTCGCTGTTCAGCCTCCAGCGTACAGAGGATCAACACGTATTGACATTTTCTGATAAAGCAACAGCTTGTCTCTGTTCAAAATATAATTTTCCTAATCCTTAAACTAATAAATGGTTGCTGACAAGCCTACAAGCTCTGTTACAGAGGCAGGGAGACGGATTCAGCTTGACAGATGCTCCTCTGCGTCTTTGTTTGTTTATCTGAGTGTGTATTTGCGTGTGTGTGTTTCCTACCAGTGCACATCCTGGGCAGCTGTTGCCATTCTCACAGGTGCGGACCCTGGAGTGGACGCCTCCCCCGCACTCTGTGCTGCACTTGGTCCAGG
Organism: Pempheris klunzingeri; assembly: GCF_042242105.1. Lineage (NCBI taxonomy): Eukaryota > Metazoa > Chordata > Actinopteri > Acropomatiformes > Pempheridae > Pempheris > Pempheris klunzingeri. The sequence continues at coordinate 24,248,805 of NC_092021.1, forward strand.
AGGCCCAAGGGGACCAGAAAATAGGCTGAGGACAGGCCACCCCTTCATTGCAGAACCTGTGGAGAGGAGGTGGGGGATTGTAGGAGAATTCATTATGACAAAAGCACAGTACAGTACTTCGGTCAGGAAAGTTATAATTGAGGCTTGACTCGTACTTGACCTACTCAAGATGTGATTGCCTCAAGACTTGACCTGAGATTTGAAAGCAACAATATTCAAGGCTCAAGTTCCGACCTTGTCAAAAAGCACAAAATAATAAAACCCAACAGCCCTTATCAGACATTATTTGTTCACTTCATTGACCTAGCTTATGTTTTCTTGATAGGCAATCTCTCTTTACTGTGCCCATAATGACTGTTGTGTTTAAAACCAGAGGCAGAGCATGATATGATGCTGAACAAAGAGCATGGTGAACAGTTGGGTGATCTCTGTTTTCCTTCTCTCTTCTTTTCAATTTGATTTAAATGGCAACTAGCAACTACATAATAATACAAACACAGATGATAGTAGTAAAGAATGAGGTGATGTTGGTGAAAGTGATGACAGTTATGACAACAGTGATCAAATCAGAAATGCAACAGTCTTGTTTAGCGGCGGCTGATGTGCAGGCTCCTGTCTAGTGACCAGCAGATGTTGGCTTCACCCCTGAGCGAGGCCAACAGGGGGGCTTTGAGGCAGGAAGGCATGACTGCCTGACCCAGAAATGATGGAAGGAATAAAAATGAATGATTCATAAAATAATAAGGATGATAACTGGAGAAATTAAACTGAAAAGATAAACAAATGAATAAATGAACAAACAAACCAGCATCACACCAGCTCCCCCCGTCTGGTTTGTGGTGCCCCACTGCGGCAACTCCCACATCCGACAGTAACAACATCCATTCATAATTCTAGCTACCTCCGGGCTGAAGCCAGCTCTCTTACCCCACGCTGCCATCCCTGAAACCTGCCCTCTGGTCCCCCCCACCCCCCCACCAGCCATGCTGGTGGGGGGGTGTCAGGGGCTTCGAGCCACAAATACTCATATCCTCCGTTTTCATCACTATCATCACTTATTATATATTATTCTGCGGTGTCTCCTTCTGTTCTTTCCTTTTCATTACTCATTACTCCCAGAGTGCATTGAACCTCCCACTTCAATGTGAATTATTGTACTGTCTCGTCTAGTTGTCCTAATGTCATGTTATATTACTATAGGATGAAAGCAAATGTCACACTTATCATTTGCACCATGTCTGTAACTTTTTAGTTTAGAGGCAGATGATATTTTAACCATTATTTGATTGGAAAGATGCATCTGACCATTGTAGTCTTCAGAGTTACTTTACTAACACACGTGGTAATCCTCACCTCTCGTCCCTGCTTGGCCCCACACACACGCGGCCGCCATGTCGGGGTGAGGGGTTGTTACAAGAACGCTGGCGCAGCTCAAAGCCTGTACCACAGGATGTGCTGCACTGTCCCCATGACGACCAGGGCGTCCAGCCTCCATTTCTATGGCAACAGACACATGGAAACCTATTAGGAGCCTATTTCACGATGGTTCAAAAACCTGCATAATTAGTCAGCAGTGCTTTTGATATTACTCTTTCACTGGGTTCTCTAATGCGAAAGGTAAAAAAGAAGCTGCATTTTGTCTTTGTCTAATCATTACTCTAATTGTGAGCTTCTGGAAACAAAAATGCAAACACACATTGGGAGCTTTTTCTGACTGGGAAACATTCATTCAATTTGCTTAAGTGCTTTGTTCCTGGGTTGCACTTCTCATGATTTAATTGCCTCTTTCTGCAAAAGCACAATTCAATTTTGACACCAAGGATTAAATCTGGCATAGCTATCTGGTAGGATGAAGGTGCCTAAGCTTTTTGTCTCTGCTCTGTTCTCTCTAACGCTGATTGGCCAATTCCCCCTGCAGACAGAGGTAGCGAAAGGTGTCATGAGGAGAACCTGGTTGTCACCTACGTTTTGTAATAAGATTCCTCACGTTAAGGATCATGGTTATGTTCTGTCAGTGTGTAAATTGTGCCCTGAGGTGGATGCTTCAAAGTCAATCCAGATATTGCTGCTACAAAAGCAGAGTTTAAGAAAAGATGTTAGAGTTCCCCTGATTCTAGACCGGGTTCTTTTGCAAACTTACAGGATTAATGTGCTGAATGAATGTCCAGTGTAACAAGAATACATTATTAGCTCGGCCAAAATCTTATTATCATAAATTATTTTGAAGCTAATATGCTGCACTAGACTGAGGGCACTTATTTTAAAGCACCTTTCAAACACTGAGAAGTGTTAACATAAGGCAAAGAAATGTAATGAAGAGAACGCAAGAGAACACAATGAAGAGGAAAAATAAAATCAATTCCTACTGAAGTAGAATTAAATGGATTAAGATACAAATAAACAAACACAAATAACAGACAAAGAATATATTTTAAATACACTTCTATTGCACAAAAAATAAGATAAGGCCAACACTGAATAGAGGAAAAGTGCAGGAGTAAAATTAATAAACTGCATAGTCACTGAAAGCAGCCTCACTGTGTTTTGGTTATGACCTGAGGTACAACAGACTGACTGCTTCCTAAAGATCTAAGGGACCTATTGAGTTTATATTCTTCAAGCATACCAGAAATGTATTTTGCCGTGAGGCTGTTAAGTAATTTATAAACTAGCACTTTAGAATCTATTCTTTAACCAACTAGGAACCAGTAGAAAGATTTCAGGACGGGATTTAATGGACTCCGTCCTCCTGGTTCTTTTTCAAACTCATTTCTGAATGCGCTGAAGCTTTCACTTCATTTTAGGAAGAGACTGTTGCAATAATTCACTATAATTCCTCCATGTTAGCAAATATAATGTTTTCTTTCTTGTCTTTTTGACATTGATGGAGAACATCTTTCCAGCTAGCAAGTTTATAGTCACATTGTAGTCATATTATTATTATTATTATTCCTACTATTTGATTGGAGAAGTCAAACATTTATTGTATTAAATATGTCTACAAATACATAATCTGGATTATTACATGTGATGGTGATGTTGTTTCATTATCATCATCAGTATAAAAATCAATCTCTTTCTCTCCCTACCGAGAGCAGTTGGAGACTTCGATGGTGGGACCCTCGCAGTTTTTGCCTCCACATCGAGGGGCGGGGCTGTCACAGGACCTGGAGCGGCACAAACAGGAGCTCACACCATCCACGCCGTCATCGTTGTTGCAGGGTTGCCATGGCGCCCAGGGTCCAAAGCCACCATTGGTGGTTTGGTTCCGCAGCTGGAAAACAGATGACGGTCGTGACGAGAGGGAGATCAGGTGAGCAAGTATCAGCCCGGGTTATTAAACCATCTGCAACGTGTCAGCGACTACTCAGAGAATAAAGCAGAGGTGGATTTAGAGTGCAGGACTTAACGCTGCTAGACAGGACTTTTACTAAGATGTGTGTTTTCAGAGGATTATAGGAGAATAAATTTACTGCATTTATCTTCCTCTGGGCCTGTACACGGTCCTGTCTTACACAACCCACACTGAGAGGTTGTTAGTCATGTTTGATGCCAACAACTGCGACATGTGAAAGGTGACATTAACAGGACGCCTTAGACTGGCGGCCCCATGAGGACTGATGTGACGCCTCGTTAGCCTTTCGTACAGCACATGCTGCGGTGATGTTCCTCTTACCGGACAAACGGTGATGTTCTGCTTCCACTGGCTCATGTTGGAGCTGTCCTCCAGTGTGGTGCATCTGCGCTGCCTGAAGTCCCAGCCACAGTAAGGATCCCTCGCCTCCAAACACAGGCTGCAGGGGACAGGAGAGGGGAAGAGGGAGGAAGACTGGGTTATCACCAAAGTGAGTAGTTTGCTAAGTACAGACATAGCATGTTGATAAATCTGTCCCTGGACAGATATGACAGTTATTATAAAATAGCAAGGCATCTTCCACAAGAGGTGCATATGTGACAACACCTGAATTACCTGAATCTGTGTCAGGAAGCATGAAAAAGAGCTCTTTATACCTGAGAGAGAAGATTTTTTTTGGTTTTTCACATGTGTTGAACTGACACAAAGGCAAAGCTACCGTTGCCATGAACACTGTAGGCTGGGACCAGACTCAGTTTAAGATAAACTGACGCCTTTAAGAGAGTTTACGTGCTTTTGATGTGACTAGAAATAGAAACACGTGAAATAATAATTAAAAGAATGTGAATGCTAGAAAAACCCGGAAAAGAGGAGTTAATAGAATAAAGCCAGCGTTAATAGCCAGAGCAGCACTGTGACTAAACCGTATCCAAACACACTGGCCTCAGACCTACTGTACTATACATGCATTATAAATAACTCTGTAAGATGACAGAATCTGACTTTGCTGCCTCGTTCCTCCCTCAACTCTCACACAAACAGCACTATACACGGTACATCACCCAAACAGTGATTAAATATTTGTAAGCTCCTCCAGTAAAACAGAGGCTTAATGACGGCTAATTAAATCTAAAGCTGTTAATGACGAGGCTAAGCCGCCAGAGCTGATCTGGATGCCTCAGGAACGAAGGATAAAGGCATCAACTGAATAACTCCCGTCTCTCAAAGACTCCCCTGCACTTCCTGCCTCCATTCCTCCCCTTCCTATCCTCCCTCACGCTCATCCTACTCCCTCTCCTTCTCGCCTCCTTCATCACGGTATTGCCTCCTCTCTCTGCATTCAGCCGAAAGGAGAGAAACTTGTTGTACTTGTCTGTCCTGGCACAGGCCTTCATGGTTTATTTGAAGAGCCCTGTAGTGTTTTAGTCTAGAGGTTGAGGAATCTCCAAGTGTTGATACAGCACTCTCTGCCAGGTCTGGGGCTCCGCTGTGAACCCGGGGTCGGCTTGGATCCAATAGAGTCATTACTGCTTAGCCAGCACATCAGAGGTGACCCCCACAGACAAAGAGCGACTGAGCACAGGAGGGAAAAGACGAGAGAGGCGGAGAGAGAAAGGCCGTCTTCTCTGGTGATCTGTGGCACAGCTGGAAGAGGACGACTCGCCTCGAGAGCGAGGCGCGCTCACCGCTAACCTCCCTGTGTGTCATTTTAATTAAGCGACACCATTACAGCGATGCCGGATGCAATCTCCAATAGAGATGAAATAATAATCATAACGAGGTCAGCCACAAATTCACAGTTCAGTGAACCTGATAGTTCATTTGAGAGGGCGGAGGGAGGAGCGTGGTGCCATTTTGGCCCAAGGTCGACTACATTACATCTGTGATGGCTTTGATGTGTGGCATTGCATCGTCATTGTGGCTGAAGAATTCTCATTTAGCTGTCTGATTACTAACACGCTCGCCTCCAACACACACACGCACCGCTACCGAGATCAGCTAAGCGGAACAATTAATAAGTGCACATTTCAAGGATGGAATAAATAATGCTATATGAAAGGGATAGGTGGGAGAGATTTTAGGCCTAATTAGCTGTGGGTAAAGTGTGCTGAGAGGCAGGCTGGGAGGCTTCTGACCTCGGGGAAAAACACAGTTAGTTCTGGATTCACCCTGTTTGCATTAATTTAGAGAGAAAATATTGTCAAAGAAAATTGTCAGTGAAAAAGATGACTCCAGCTAGACTGAGTCGTTCCTGCTGTAAGCTCCTGAGAGCAGAAAAATGTCAGATGGAAAAAAAAAAATGCTGACAAACTGATTGTAGTGCAGGTGAGGATGGGAGTTAATGCTGCGAGGTAAGATATTCACATAGCTGCAGGCACACGTGTGTGTGTGTGTGTGTGTGCTCACAAGAACACAAACATCTAATCCACAAGGTGCTATGCTAATAAATTATCTGCTTCAATCTGCCCACAAATATGCATACCCATTTGAATTCAGCACTGGCCAAAAGTATGTGGACACAGTTAGAGTTGTTTTTCCTGGTTTGGTCTCCATTTGTTCCAGTTAATTCCAAATCTTAATGCTACAGCATATAAACTGGATTTCATCATGTAGTTTCACCGAGATTAAGATCCATTTTTAAGAGAAGCCTGTGGACAAGATACCATACAGATTAAACATGCTGATTCAAGAGGTGGATCCAGGTTAATGGATCCAATGCCTTTACTCCTGTTATAGCAGGAGATTAGTGCTCATGGTTTTGGAGACATCACATTATATAGGAGTGTAATGTCCAGGTGTCCACTAACGTCTAATCAGGTTTTGAGTTTGAATAGTTGTGTGCTCACTGTGGAAAAAACACCAAAGACAACAAAACTAACAAAACCCAAGAAGTCAGTATGCATACTAGAACTGCTTGATAGATTTAGAGTGCTTTAGGTGGACACTGCTGCCCCACAATGCAATGCACAAAGAAAACAGAGGAGCTGCTCACAGCTGCAAAGAATTAAAACAAATTGCAGATAATGATGAGACAACTGAAGGGAGATGTTGGAAAACAAAAAACGGTGATGAATCGTTGGCAAAACTTTTTCCTCTGTGTTTGTGAAGTTTAATTGACAGCGGCATTTCCAAATGTGCAGTTAGGTTGACATCAACACATTTTCTTTGCTATTGCGACACAGCGCAGCTTTGCAGCCTCAGTGTTTTCCTTCACCAGGGTCCATTTAATAAACGAGGATTTATTATTGGAGGAAAAAAAAAAAGAGGGCGTACCCAGGCATTCATCTCCCTCTCTGACCTTTCTGCAGCTGCATAAAACACTAGCCAAGTGCTTTCAGTACCTTCCTGTCTTGACGGCTTACAGTTTTTTTAAAAAAGGACTGCTGTAAAAGTCAATTAGAGGCAGTAGATTGGGCTGTGTGATAGGGAATACAAAAGCTAATTTCTGTAACAAGCAGTGAAGAGGGAAGTCAGTGTGTACAGGAGACTGCAGATACAGATGTGAGGCATCTAAACTATACCAGAGTGTTTCCCAAATCTCCCCGTCTGTGTTCACTGTAAGGGTGTGTCTTTGTGGGTGTGCCACCATGTGTGAGAGCATCGCCAGTCTGCAGGGCACTGTCTGATATTTAATTTAGCAGTGTGCATACCCAGTGGCACACTATATCAAAACAGAGATCCGTGGAACAAGGCCTGTTAAATTTTAAACAGACCGAGCAGCAAAACCCACCAGCCTATATAACAATATGTCTGGACGAGTGGCATTGGAAGATAAATCTGCCAGATTCTCTCCGTGGGAGTGTAATTGGCATTTTAAATCGTTTGTGAATGCTGTAAAAACCAGTGTCTCCTTTTATTACAGGCCCTTTAACAACTAGACATAAAAACAATAGTTCACCTCGCCTTTAATGGCAGGCCGTCAGTGTTTAATTGCGATTATGATCACCAGAGCTGATAAATTATGGAATGGAATCAGCCATTATTAGCTGTAGCGCTGACACTTTGGGAATACGTTAGCAAAGACTGTCTGGAGGGTCTGACTCAGTTAAACATATGTCTGCGTACGCCGGCCTCTCTCCATCTCTCCACACGAGCTTTGTCATTTTTCGCAGCCGCTCTCAGGAGACCACCACTGACAGGCTCTTGCTCCTCATCCACTCTCCAGGGGAGAGAGCCTGTCCCTGGGGTTGTTTCCCCCCGCTGCGGTGGGCTGAGCTAGCCATTCAGGAAGTTTTCTCATGATGAATGGGAAACACAGAGAACTCCTGCTAGCACTCAGCGCTAATACATCCAATTAGGCCCAGTTGGAGCCAGGCTGAAGACTGATGTTGCCGGGTCCAAAAAAATCAGGAAAACAAAAGTGAGATGGCTGTCTGCCAAGAAATGCCTGCTGTCTTCCATGTACAATTTTAGCCCCTGGTGAATAGAAAGGAGCTGCATCATCACAGAGAAACAATGGGGAGGCATAGACAGGCTACAAGACAGACAGAGAGAGAGAGAGAGAGAGAGAGACAAGACAAGAAAATGTAAATATATTCCAAGGCAGGGTAATGGATGGCAGAAAGATGGTAAATGGATGAAACTGAGAGACGGGGAAGACACAAGAACCTGACATAGTGCAATGAGATGGACAATACTAATGTGGACAGAAATAACACAGGCCTTGAAAACAAAAATCTAACAAAGTGGGCTGCAGCCTATCTGAGCTCACATTAGGCAAGAGGCAGGTTACACTCCTGACAGCAGGGCTGCCATCTTTAGAAGCCGTGCACACCCACATTCACACCAAAGCACCATCGTGCCCCCCTGCTTCTTGACCCCCTCATTAACCAGCTTTCAACATTTCTAACCAGCTAAAGTCATGAGTAAGTAACACTTGAGATCTGTATTTAAGACAAAAGCACTGCAGCACTGATTAATGTTCACAACCTGTTGATAGAACGTAAAACTACATTTCTCACAACTCACTTTCTCCAAATACTGGATGTCCTGATAACATGATAAACACGAGCCTCACATCCCAACAACAGAAACTGGGATGACACAGTCATCTGGATGGTTTTTCTAGGCTCACTCTGCTGATCTTGTTGAAATCTAAAAACTCACAGTCCATTCGCAGAGTCCAAACCACCCAGAACCATATACAATCTCATCTTGTGTTAAATGAATATCATCTTTCAGGACTCAGAGCTCTGTAGCGTGGTTGGTTACAGAGCGGTATGTTGGCTCTTTGGTTGAATACAGACACCAGCTGAAGGTTTCATTTTAGTTTTTCATCAATTTACTCACAGAATTAACATTTGTCAGCTGCAGCTCATATAATCTGCTGCCAGTGGTGTTTGTAAAAACCTCTGAGCTTGGCAAATCCAGGTGGCCTCATAGCCATGCAGGCGTTTTTATTTTACAACCTTCTTACACGAAAAGGGAACAGAGTAGTTTGACTTTGGCAGCACGAAGGGGATGTAAAAAGGTAGCAAGCTGGAGGTTAAGACATAGTGCTGGTCCAAATCAAGACTGAAAGAAAGAGGAGGTGAGAGAGCAATAGAGACAGAAACAGAGACAGAGACAAAGAACAAAATGATTACTCTAAGCTGCAGCCAGAACAAAGCCTGTAATAAAAGTAACAGCATTGTGGAGCAGTAATAAATACATCCACTGTGTGAACACCATCTCTCTCTTTCTCTGTCAGTCCTTGGCTGGTGAAGTGTTCCTCTGATTGGTCATACAGGCTTAGCAGCAGTGAGCTCTAGAGGCCTGCTGACAGGCTGGCAGCCACAGCCGACAGTAAATTGGGTTTGCAGTGGATGGGCCTGTGAGCTCCTCTCACACACAGACAGACAGGGATGTCCATACCACCATATAGGGGTCCTATAAGAGCTGATGCTAAAGTATAAAGAAAACTGCACTGCAACATGTCATATACATTGGGTTTAACAAGCAGCCACCAAACAGACTGTGGCAGGGATGCTAATGGTCAGTGGTTTTCCTCGATGGCCACTTAGTGGTTTCCCGATGTTGTTTTAAACTCCTACTGCAGGCAGGCTGAGCTGCCTTGGCCTCATGACTGCTGCCAGGTCACTGTTAATCACACACACACACACACACACACACAACCACACACTCATAGACACAGTGCAAACTCAACCACAGCCCCTCAGGCAGACATATAACTATCACCAGCAGTACAATTGTACCTCTTGTAATAAAACGTAATGTTTATGTAAGCAGATGTGTGAGCGGTGGTTTGGATGCAGGAATAGAGCTGCTACAGAAAGCCTGATTTGTTCCGTTTCATCCTCCTCACCATTATCCTCCTCATTTATTCAGCGTTTCCTCCTTTGCCTCCTCCTTGTAGTTATTTCTGTTTCCATATTTTTTTTCTTATCTTTTTCTTTCTCAGACTCTCTTCTCTTTCTGCTCAACACCAACTGGGAAAACAAGCAAACAAAGCTGCAAACTCCCTCAGTTTTAAACCAGCGTTCCCTGTCTGATACCTTCAGTTTTGACAAATGACAGCCAACCAATCCAGTGCAGACAAGTTGTGCACTTACTTTCAAAGATGTCTTTTTGTAGGGGGTGTTCTGAGACCAGTAGTTACATCCTGTATTTGGCAGTGTGGTCTACCTTTCTTACCTCAGTGGAGGGGAAAAAAGAGATGTATGCAACATTGCAGCTAAGCTAGCAAGCTGCTGCAGCCAAAATAAATCACTTCACTAGCAGAGCGAGATAGAGAGATAGGGGCTGGGTGGAGGACAGAGTGGTGCCGTTAGCCAGAGGTGCCAATTGGCCTGGTCAAATATAATTACCACAAATAGAGGACAAACACACAGGCATGTGCGCACACACACACACACACACACACACACACACAATGCCACACAAGCTGCAGCATTTGTCTGCGAGCTATAACTAAAAGCCTGCAAATCACCGACTGCTGAAAAGGTTTAGCTGCTTAACAAAAAAGCACTTCAGTTAACGATGATGATGTAAATATTATTCTACTTTCAGGGCTGGCCAGAGTTGCCTGTATGGATCAATAACTAAGCAAAGTTGAACATTAAAAGCACTTAAATGTGACTGAGCGTTCAGACTGCAACAACTGTCCACACAAACGTGTTCTGCTGCCGTAGCAAAGTGTAAAAGTCAATATTTTAACTTCATGTTTAAACAATTACATGCACATTTACAGTATGTGTGAAGCATTTCTGTAGTATAACTACTGCAAAGCCACAGTACATCAGCTACTCCATCACCAGCAGAATAATCTATAACAAATTGGATATGTTATGGCTTGTCCATAAATCATGTCTCTTCTTCTCTCTGCCGCTGTAACGCCCTCCACAGTACTGTAAATAGCACCATTCCTCATTGTTTATATGAATGCGTGTGTGAGGGTGAAAAGCAGCATGTGTGGCTGCAGATGAGCCGCTGTCAGCTATAAAGCCATCTATATTCAGCTGCCATTAGTGTGTAAATGGATGCACTGGCTGTATACGAGCGGGACAACCACACACAAAGCCAAGGCGATGAAGAGAATGTCCCATTCAGTCAGCAGTACAATGGCAGGGAGTGTGTTCAGACAAAGACTAGGACAGCAGGTGGGTCTTTTCCACGTAGTAACAGAACCCCCAGAGAGTTGGAAAGAGAAAGTAAAATAAAGAAAAAGTAGTTCGAGTGAGACCCAAGCTTTGTGGTAACACTTTACCCAATCCTTAGAGGATTTCATGTAGTTTTTTTTTGGTGTTATTGTGACGCTGAATGGATGAGTTGATTGCAACTTTTCCATGAAATTATGTTAATATTCTAGATAAATTGTTAATCTTGGAGTGTAATATTTATATATGCTGATACAGTGCCTGTGATACTCCAATTTTCCATGTTTGCACGCCTTGAATCAACATGTCATTAATGCAGACGTAGCACTTTGGGCGCAGGTTTAAGAGCCGTGTAATGACGAGCACAATCACTTTCTGGAGGGAGTTGAGGAAGCTGTTTTCTGAAAGTCTTAGCAAGCATTTTAGAGAAAGACCAACTCCTCAACAGATTCCAGTTGGTCAGTAATGTTGCCTCCTACTGTGTTCCTCCAGATCGGCAGCTTCAGACGTCATGCATAGGTGGAATCAAATGTTTTCCAGCCCTGTAACACACTTGGTTAAGTTCACAGTTGTCTCTGGTCAGTTATCGTGGCGAGAGTTGAATCTAGTTCAGCTCCGAGAGCCTCAAAGAATTCAGCCACAAGTGCTAACGTGTGCCACTCAAGCAGCACGGCGTTGTAGCAGAAGTGAAGAAGAAAGAAATTCTTCTTTGTGAGACTTGTTCCTCAGCTTGATACCCACCGTTTACACCAACACGGCTCTAAAGAAAAACTCTCATATTACACTTGTGTATCAGTTTTTCGACTGGTTGGTTAAATACAAAGATCGACGAAGTGTTGCACCATAAGCTCAGCAAACTTGGAATCTCCCCTTTTCGCCCAATAACTGAAGCACCCTTCAAATCTCTGTATCAATATCTATGAAACGGCTTCTTCTGCTCTGAGAGTGTGTGGTTGTGTGTAAACACTGCACACACCCCTCTTTGAAAACTCTCCGGCTTCACAAATGTGAGGGTTTCTGCTTTATATTAAAGGAAATTGAAAAGAGTTTTGGACTCTTGGTTGTAGAAAATGAGCCATTTTAATTCGTCGCCTTTGACTCGCTGATCAACAGATTAACTGCTAATGTAAACATCAGCTCAAGTCATATTCCATTTATCAACTACCCGCCTCCATTTTTTCCTTAATCTCCAGACTTAATGCCACCCATCTGCCCTTTTCCGCTGGCTTGAGTCCCTCCAGACGATCTCAGGTGTCACACTGACGGACAGGCTGACATCTGTGCTGAGCTGCAGCTCAGTTTGCCTTCAGCTGCAGCACGTGGAAAGATTGCAAGAGTGGGTGAGCCACAGAGGTGAGCAGAATATCGCAGATTGGATTAAAGACTGCCCCGTCCTACGTCACCCCCCCACCCCACTCCTTCCCCCTCTTTCTGGTGACCTTGGAGCCCACTCCTCTTATCGTTTCACCCCACTGTGTCTTAAATAGGACTGTGGCTGCTCCTTCGCATTTCTCTTGGCTTTCCTCTCCCGTTCTTTTCCTCTCTGTGTCTCTTCCTCTCATCTCGCATATCTCACCCACATCTTATTAAATGCAAAGGTTTCCCAAACTGTGTGAGTGTGTGTGTGTGTGTGTGTGCGCTCCCATGTGTCTAGGAGTTTGGATTTACTAGAAATAGCGAGCTGACTCATCAGGCAGTGCGCATATGAGAACTCATCCAAGCACCAACCCACACACAAATCGCACTGAGTAGACTGCCCTCCATACAGTATACAGACGTACACACACACACACACACACACACACACACACACACAGAGTGAAAAAGCACCAAGCCATTTGTATGCTAAAATGAAGTTGACTTTGAAGGACTGAGGTGGCCGGCAGAGGATCCTGATTGAGAGCACTGATGAGATACTGAAGTTGGACAAACAGCCAGTGAGCTTTTCTCCCCTCGCTCACCCTCGAGACGGGAGATTTTCACATGAATAACACTGAAGCTGGAGATGGCAGAGCAAGAGGCTTCTCTCTCTCTCTCTCTCTCTCTCTCTCTCTGTGTCTTTGTAGCTCTCTCACACAATCATGCCTTCAGAGAAACTTCTCTGGCAGTGTTCGAGGTAGCTTCACACACACTTTTTGTTTGTCCTGTGATTCAGACACAAACAAAAGGCAGAACAGTGCTCCCTCTGTATAACGCAGAACTTCATTACTGGAAAAAAAACCCACCATAACACATTAATTTCCTCTGGCGAGCAGATACCGCCCCAGCCATTTATTTGGTTCCATAAGGACTTTAATGATTATAGGCGAGGTCTTCCAGACATTAATCCTAGTTGAGGACAGATAATTACCTTCGATAGAGGACCAACCAGGTTAAAATGAATCCACTGCCAAAACACATAAAATGAACTATAAAATGTAGTCTTTGTATACCACAGAGCTGCCTCCAGAAAGTGAGGACTGTTGCAGTGAGTGGGCAGAACAGATTTGACAGAAACTGAGAGGAAAGAGAGAAGAGGAATGGAAAGCAAACAAATGTCCCCGCCAGAATCAGACCAGGGATGTTGCAGACGCAGTATGTTGTTAACCACGATACCACCAGATGCCTCATTAGAGCGCAGCCCAGGTCCATAATCCTGATCCAGGACCGTGATGCTACTTATCAAACCTGAAGCGCTGCGTTCCCTGCTGCCACTGGTGGCTAGAAGCTACGCTGCCACAATACTGATGGAGAGGCTCAGTGTGCAGTAATATACTTTAAGACCACATGAGCTGAATTCACATGCTCATCTTTGCAGAGTTTGGTCTTTCCTACTCTGACGTGTTTGAAGGCCTCACTGTTGTTGCACCAAACGTGACAATGATGCAGATAAAACACTATTTTCAACATTCTCTCCATATAAGATTACATTAATGGGTAACTTAGAGTTCCCATTGATAGCTGTGATATTCAGCGTGATCATCCTGAATGAAATTTTCCACTAGATGTAGAGATGTTGTGCACTACTCACGTCTCGGTTTTGTAGGTGGAGCACCTCTCCAGGGGAATCTTCAGGACTCGATTGTTGAGCCCGACGAAGAGCGACCTGTCGCTGTGCAGGATCTGCAAGCTCAGGATTGGTTCTCGCACCCCTAAGGGGAGAAGCTCCATCTCCTCAAGGTAACAACCTTGTAGATTCTTATTGGGCGTAGCCAGCGCCTTCAAGATGGTGCCATATTCTGATTGGATAGAAGCAAATTAAGATCTCCACATGATCTATTATATTGGGTATTTTTTGGCTTAATGAACGTGATGTGTGTGAAAAGAAGTGGCGGTGTTGTTCCTTTACCCACCTGTGCTGATGTACATGACATGGTAGAGCGTGTCCATGCCCTGAACAATGTCCACGACCAGGTTGGAGAAGCGAACGTCATCCTGCATGACCAGCGGGTCGACCGACTCCGGCTGGACCACGTCGTTCATCAGGTAGAGCCGCTGGGCGTCCTGGAGGCTGCGCTCAGTCAAACCCTCGTTGGGACCTTCGTCATCTATAGTGCCACACTGGAGAGGACAGGAGATGGTGTGAGGGTGTGAAAATGTGGTGCGAATGCAGGAAAATGAAGGAAGGCAGAAAGAGAGAAAAACCACACAATGGAGAAGTACCTCACACAACCCAGTCATTGTAATTACAGAGTCAATAGTCCGTTGCTGATGAGATTGTTTCAGTTCTTAATTCTGTTCTCATAAATTGTGACTTTTTCGGGGCAGTAAAACTATAGTGTGATTGTGATGTGACTCAGCATCAACACAAAAATTTAATGAGACACTGCAGGAGAATAAATATGAAATGACAGCTTTCTGCAAGCTTTGTTTGTGTTGCAGAGCTTAGCTGTGGATTGCAGCTTCTGCTCGTTCTTGGGGCTTAAAATGAGAGATTGATTTGTTGGCAGATTCTGTTTTTGGATGATGTTTGGAGCTTTTGGTAATTAGTAAGTATGATAATGATTTTTTCAATTTTACAAGTTATGTCATATCTATGTTATTCGTTATCTGATATCTGCATTATAGTCTCTTTTTTCATAATGTATTTCTCTTGTGAAGTAATGACCCTACAGCATCTTGGAGATTGTTTTGTAACCAAACATTAATTTGGTCATAATAAGGGTTTGACAAACCGCTGTGACAGTTTTTATGTTATTCAGAGATAATCAGAGCATGTAATAAGTTCAAGGCAGCATACAAATTAGTTTAGGAATCTCTCAGGACCTCAGAAACCCCCTGCTGGTGGCCATTTCTGACCATAATCTGTGTTAGTGTTAGAACCAGTTAGATACACATGAAGTAGAAAGCGCTTTCGTAACATTTTTCTTTTCCCCAATTACTGTGTTTAAGGCAACCGTAACACTTCCAAACAGGCTGTGTAGAGCTGCTAGCAAGCTCTCAACACCAAATGGTTTTAGATACTAGATTAGAGATGATTCACTTTTGCTAATTTAATCTTTATTTAATTTTTGCATTTTAGTGATGCAGTGTGGGGGAGTGAACCGCCTGAGAAGACGAGTTCTTGCAAAAAAGAAGTAATTTCCACCTGTAATTGGACTGGACTGAGCTGTTGTGTCTTATCCAAATGCAGCGACAGAGAAGGACAGAGATTCTAAACACAAATGTCAAACTTAAAAAAACACATACATCATGTAAAATATGGTGATTTGGCCACAGTCAGCCAGCTGAGCTTTGTCGAGACTATTGTGAACTGGTGTGAGATTCGTCTGGATGTGAGTTAAACTAACCTGGAAGTTGTGGATGGGGTTGGGCGTGGGTAGCCAGGTGGAGCGGGGGTTCTCCTGGGAGCGGAAGGGCCCGTTGAAGGCCTGGGTGATGGCGCTCAGGTTGAAGGCACACACGGCAGATGCTGCAATACTGTTGCTTTATAGAGAGATGAACAGGGAAGACAAGACAGCAAGGGGGAGATAACAGGGAGAGAGAGGGAGAGAGAGAGTAACAAAAAACTTTTAACAATAATATTCATAACAGTTTACATGTTGGCAGTAAACGTGAAGCCGTATTAGAAATCAGCAGCAGCCAGCTGTGTAATAAAGCCATTCTGCAACGCGCTCCATCCTCTTAATGGAAGTCCTATCATTTATACCTGCGCTAAACAGGCGCTACATTGCTGGCTCGCTTTTGCTGGAGGCTAAGCTATGCTATCAGCAGTGCACAGTGAATGGGGACAGTATTAAGCCCAGGATATGGGAGGCAGTCGCACAGATTATGTGCAGCCACACACACACAGCCACCTCGCAGGTGTCACATACGAGCGTAAACCCCGGCTAAACTGCCAGTGTGAGTAAAGTTATTATCGGGATGCTCTTCGGCCATAATGTGCTGCAAGGTAATGAGTTTCTTAACTGCCTGCTACTGCTGACTTTTTTTTTTTTATCCCCTTTCCCATACACCCACACTCAGAGTTTTTACTACCCAGTGAACAGCCAGCTGCCTTGGCATAGCTTGTGGGATGCTGATAAACCATCAGTTAGAAGATAGTGAGTGATAATATTATAGTGGGAGAGTGAGACAGAGGGAGAGAGGGAAAGAAAGAAAGACTTTTGTTACGACTTCGTGTAGCTTTGTGAGCCGTTTTGCGACCTCAGGTTTGCCAAATCCTTTTGATGAGGCTTTAATGTTTGGTTATCATTCCTGGAGCGACTTCTGCTCGGTTCTCGTTCCCTGTATTTTAATTTTCTAATGACACAGTCACACATGAGCTAGACCTGCCATGTTCATTTACGGTTACTGCAGTGGGCGGCTGTGACAGTCCGCACTGAACCCCAAATTGCTCCTGAAGCACAGCTCCTGTGTGAATGGCTAGTTCCCTCCTGGTGGCAGAGTTGGCAACCTCCCATTAGTGTATGAATGGTGTGCGAATGGGTGAATGTGAATGTGGTGTTAAAGGGCTTTGAGTACAGTCCATTTACCATTTACTCAGAAATGTCAGCGGTTGACAGGTCACTGCCACTATACATGCTTTAGAACAGTTTTTAAGAAAGAGAAAAAACTCTTAAGCAATTTGAGATAGTGTGGCCTTTTACCTGTCTGTCATGTATGGATGTCTGCACATCCATGGTAGAGTTACCAGCAGTCTGGAGACAATCTGACTTTGGTATTTTATTTTACGTATTAACAGTTATCATTGTTATATGTTGAGTTTTTGGCACTAAAATCAAGCTTTGGATGATGCAAACAGGAAGTGTGATTTGCCATAGTTAGCTGTATGTTACAACTTTGGCAAAGCTACACCGTTACAAGTCCTACTGAACCAGCTGTCAGCAGTTTCTGTTTACTATTGACACTCACATCACTGGGTTACTTTTATAAGAGAGGAAAAAGTGAATTTAGTGGATGAATTTAGTAAGGAGCACCTCTTTATATGCTTTTAACAGATTTATGGAGTGCAGGGAGGTTTATTCTTTGGGAATAATGTTGCTTCAGTAGCAGCACTGTGTGTCTGACAGCTGTCTGTTCTGGTTTGGCTGATTTATGACACAAAATGCATCAACCAAAAGTCTTGTACGCTTAGAGGAGACAAATTCTTTATTCTGTTGCTCTACAGATTGTCCGGGAGAATATCCCTCTCGCCAGGCTCCAAAGTGGTTCGGACCAATCAGCGTACGCTATGGGCGGGGTTTAGGTGTGACCACCTGTCCTAGCCTGTGTTGGTCAGTGATGGACAGATGGTTCATCCAATTAAGTTTTTATTTTTAGACGTCGTCCGTAAAACAAACAGGTTTTACGGACGACTTCCCAGATGGTTCTGTGTAACAAACCATCTGGCAAGTCAAGTTAGACCGTCCTCCTCTGGGTCTAATATCCTTATTTATACCTCTAAGATAAGTTCCTAAGCCCACCTGAGAAATCTCTGATTGCTTTTGTTGGGTTTTTTTTTTTCAACACTACTTTCTCAGAGATCCAGCTGAGAATTGTGAGAAAGCTAATATGTTTTGTCATAACGGCAAAGGGCCGCGCAGCTCCAAATGAGCTCTGGCTGAACACAGAGGGAGGCCAAACAGGTGGCTTACTGACTGTACTGCAGGCTGATGAAGAGAGGAGCCTCCAGACTACAGTGAAAGGACCTTCTCTCTTTTCTCTCCGGTGGAGACCAAGTGTGTGAGGGAGGGGCGGAGGGAGGGCTGTGGTGAACCGGCAGTAACCAAACCCCAGCTGGAGGAAACCGCAGGCAAATGAGCTGCAATAAGTGAGCGTCAGCCACATCACTCTTCACTCTCAAACACACACACACACACACAGTTTGATATAATAGGAAGTTAATCTGTGGGTTTGTGGTTGTGTTACAGCTGCAGTTTACAGCCAAGCTGATCTTTACCACAGAAAGCCTGTGACACTGCCCAGATTATCTGAGATTGCTGCACATAATTCCAAGAGAACAGAGCAAAAGGAAGCACTGAAACGAACGCTGTCTGTCACACTAATGAATGCAACCCATATGTTTTGACTCTGGTTAAAAGCCCGGGAAAGTGATTGAAAAGCTGTTTGACATCTGCTATGCTGTTTGTTGCTGCTATTCTGCCGCTCTCCGAGGCCCAGCGCCACGATGATCACTTTCATTACGAGTGAAGCGCCTTCACTCAAGTCGTCCCAGCAGCCTGATCCTGTCACTGGTTGTCCTGTGAAATACTTCTTGATTTCCTGTGTTGTTTCACAGAATTCATCCCTGTTATCCTTTTTCTGCGCTATGAACTAATTTGTTCAAACTTTTTTTTTTAATAAAACCCTGTCATGTTTATACAACAGCACTAGATACAGTTAAAATGAGCTAAAGATAAAACATTAAAATGCTGATTACTCATGAATGCATCAGTAACACTGATGTGCTTTTATTTAATATTTTGAAGCAGACAGTGTAGTTACACTTATTCAAACCCTAATATATTGTATTCGCAGACGCATTGTTGCTTTTGGTCTTTTCACGATATACATCAATAAGCAATATATAGAAAAATGCCAACTTTATTCTTATCCAAGTAAAGGAAATGACATATCACTGCTGTCGGCTGTCCTCACGCCCAGGACACGTGGCTGCAGGTTTCCACACGAGCGATGAGATGTGTCTCTCTGTTCAGCCCACGAAAGAGGTGTTAAGAAAGGTAATGAACTCCTCTCTGAGCCCGGCTGGCTCTCTGCGAGCCACAATCAGTACAGATCAGTACACCACCGAGTCTGTCTGGTAAACACAAGTGGCTGATATGCATCTTGCTCAATAACCTTATCTTTTTAGTCTGGATGCTGGTATAGCTGCATCAGATCTCTACATGTCTCTGTTCATCTAGTTTTTAGATTGTTATGACTGCATGATCTGTCATATTACGTCTTAATTATTCCATTAGTTTCTGAGTAATATTCCTGTTGTGTTCTAACATTTATCTCCATTTTTCATTTCTTCCTTTTTTGTTATTTTCTAAAATCTGATTGGATTTTTAACCTCTTAAAAAGCACTTTATTCAACATTTGTTTTTATCTGATTTGACAAGAAAATAGAAGATTTGCACGTGCGTTGTACACACACACACACACACACACACACACACTCACACTCACACAGATGCAGAGTCCAGCTGAAACTCCAGGTTTTCAGCTAATGCATCTAACCTTATTTCATGTGAAAGAAGGAACAGCTAAAACTACATTAAGGCCAATGTTTCAACCTCAGTGAATACCTGCATCGCAGCAGAAAAAGGAAAAGGGCCCACTCAGCAGAGCTACATGGCTGCGGGGACCAGAAATTGAACCGAGGCTGCCAGGATTATCCATACATATTTTTATACTGCACAAAAATACGCCAGCAAAGGCAACAGCTTTGGCCCAAAACAGTCACATTCAGAGGCTCACTGAGTCAGCAACACCTACACTAAACAATAAAGGAACAACACAGGTTCACAAAAATCCAGGTGTTAGCTGAACCGTGCACTTCTTCAGCTCAAATCTGAAATCTGAGTAGAATGGTGGTGTTAACCATTCGAGAGACAAAATGTAATGTTTACAGAGTCTTGGCCAGACTTGACCTATTTTCAGTGTTTCTAATCAAGTGCATGTTGGCCCTAAGTGAGAGAAACCAAAGAATATCTGTGAAAGGAACGATAAAACCATCGGTCCACAAGCAGCAGATCCCGTCAGACTGTATTCACATCAGGCCCAGTGTTCCACCGGGGGTCCACAGTTCATTTCAAGGTAAATTTAATGTCAGCAAGTCGACATGACGGGAAGAAAACGTTGTATAAAATCAAAAATATCGTACAGTTATGCGGCTTGCTTCACTTGGCCGCCCAGTATATAATTTATCATCCACGTCAAGTCTAAGCTCACTCTGAGTCAGTCGCATATTTTCCACGATGAGGAGGAGGAGGAATTTTAGAATTCCTAAGAGGAGCTGCATATGTGCATATGTCTTTATGTCTTTTTACACACTGTTTGTGTGTGTGTGTGTCCCAGTGAGTTTAAAATGCATGAAAAAGTTGAACGATCATAAGGCTTCTCATTTTCACTTGATATTAAAGCCATCATTTGTGCCCATGTACTCCATCAGAAGTGCCCCCCCAAGCAATATTGCTTCTCGCTCGTCCCCACCAGCTCTTCACCCTGCTTTCAAGTGCGACTATTAGGAATAAAAACACTTCCAAACTAGTTATTTCCCTGGCATGAACTGGCCCTTACAGCAACCTGGGCCTCATCCACCCCTGTGGGGTCGACACATGACGTTCCCACTCTTAAACCTGCCTGGAAGCTCTGATTAGCTGCTTGTTCCTGAAACTGTTAGAAATACGCAGATTTGCAGAATTTGAAGATGAGAAGAGTGACTCAGGAACCAGTCTAATGGTTACCTTCTCTTTTTTCATCATGTCTTACTATTTTCAGCTCATCAGTGTCGCTCAAAAGTTTCCAGAGCACAAGTTGACATCTTCAAATTATATGTTTTGTCTGACAAAAAGTTCAAAGCCCAAATATATATTCAATTTACAATGATGCAAAAACAGAGAAAAACAGCCGATCCTCACGTTTGAGAAGATGAAACCACCAGTTGTTTGGCAGTTTTAAATAATGAATGACTTAAAGGATAAATCACTTATCATAATCGCATCAAATAATTGTATTTTAATCCACTAATCAATTAATGGGCCAATTGTCTCAGCGCTCCTCCTCATCCCGTCCCTAACCTCTCAGATATGAGACCTTCTAAGAACCAGTGAAGTGGAGGGGTCAGTGAAGTCGCCCAGAAATAGATAAGACGGCTCATAATTAGTTAGTAATGGCTGGTTAGACACCTCAGCAGGAGAATGCTGCTGAAGGACCCTGCCAATGAGGGCTCGGAGTTAATTAAAAGACCGGGCCGTGCTCTGAGCTTTTAAGTGTCCTTATTCTGATGGAATGCTAAAACCCTCCACTACACAACCGCTCAACAGGCTCCCAAAGCTGCTGCACGTCCCCATGAAACTACCGCAGAATCATTTTCCTTCCGTTTTTCGCCTCCTCCTCTCTCTGGAATGATTATTCCTGTCATTAGCTGATCTGTTGTGTGTTACTTTTCCAACAGATGTATTGATTAAAGGGGCACCCCGCCTATTCTACGCATCAGAATCAGTTCACCATTCATGAGCGGTACAACAGTACCAGTAGGATATCTTCTGTGGCTCTGGTTGCATTATGGGAAGTGTAGTGTTTTTGTAGCTGCACACGTACAAGGGACTACGGGGCAAAATATCTCGGCTTGTGCTGCTTTCATTTTGACCAGTCTTTTTTAAAAAAAATCTGTCTCTTGTCACAATAATAAATTGCTGGAGTAGTTATTTAATTGTTCAGTCACTAAAAACGTCAGAATAGTGAGAGATTCCTTGAAACTGAGGCGACATCTTCAAATTTGCTTTCGGTCGTTTTTTGTCCAAATAACCAAAACACAGAAAACCACATTTGCATATTTAATGATGACTGACTTTAAACAGTCAATTAATATTCAACGTTGGTGTATTTCATGTTAATTGTCGAATCTGAAGCCAATAGATTGATAAATCTAATATACAAGGTGCCATCCTAGTCATTTATGGATCATCACAGAATATATCAACAGGGTGACAGAGAGAGGAGGCCGCCGTATGGTACTGGCCCAGATAGTGAGCAGACAGAGAGGATAAGGACTCTATTCCAACTCATCCTGCTCTGTTTTACAGCCCTGAACTCCTGGGAGAAGCTGTGAGCCTGTTCAATTTAGGCCAGACAGATGGAGACAGTGTTTTTAGTGATTGCATTAACATATCCAACCCCGACGAGGGAGGCAGTTTTTGAGGGAGGACCGACGAGTTGCTTCAGAAAGGAAGGGCAAGGAAGGAGGAGACAAAGGACGGCAGACAAAAGCTTGGCGCTCGCTTATTTTTCTCATTACCTCTTCTCATTTCCCTCCCCTCTCTCTCTCTCTCTCTCTCTCTCTCTTTCTGCATCCCTCTGGCTTTTCTTTTCCTTTGTCTCTTTACCGTTTCCCACTTTGTGCCTTGTGCTCCATCGCTAAAGATGGCCGCAGGCTGACGGAAAGCAGCCATGTGGTGGCAAATACCGGCAGCTTAACAGGTGAGGGAGCAGAGGGTGAGAGGCAGGATTCAGCTTCTCCCCCGACGGAACAAGGAATTCATGTGAATACCAACAGCCACGCTTGTTCAGATAATACACATGCAACCACAGACCCATGCCCACACAAACACACACACACACACAGTACACACAGCACCAGCAGTGTTCACAAACTCTGAATAACCTCACGACTCGAGTCACAAATCTGTTGACTGTTGCTGAGAGTTTTGTCTGTAATATATATTATATTTTTTAGTGAGTAACCACAATCAAATACAGGCCAAGTGTTTTGCATCTCCATTGTCTCTTATTTCTCTCCTTCCCCATTTCCTTTCTCTTGTTTATTTTCTTGCCAGATAGTTTTATAGCTTTCATTTCGGTTTTGTGGGGATAAATGGAGAGGAGAGGGGTGGCGTTGCACCTGAACCTGCTGGATTGGCGAACAGACGTGAATCAACAAACAGGCGGCGTCTTGTAATATGTGACCCCGTATCTTAGCCGCCTCCCAGGAGTGTGTACTGGCCGGGTATGAAGAGGGGAATTTAATATGTGATGTGTGCCATAGATCCAGTCTAATCCACAATATCTCCGGGGCTCGATTCAGGGAATATGTATTACTTTGCTGTTTGTCTCAGGCTAAAGAGATATTCAACGGGACATTTTGATCCAGATAAAAGATAAAGAGGTCACCAAAATGATAAATAAACTCCTCAGCTATTTATACAGATTCCCGCTGAGTAATTATAGCAGTACCTTTGTTGATATCTTGCTGTGGATTGCAGACAAATTGACCAACACAGACTCCACTCAGACAAAAAATGTGATGCAATTACACTTATACTAAACATGAAAAGCACAAGAAGAGCTCCTATCTACACACTTTGGCTTTCAGTGCTTCCACACTGTAATGAACTGCGTGACACCCCCACCTGAAGCAATCAGCAGAGGGAGTGTGAGGCAGTCTGTGTGTGCAGCTCCGCTGAGAGCTGCGTGCATCCACACTGATCATTAGCGGCAGCAGGGAGGCTCTAAACTCTGGAAAATTGCCTCTCTCTCTCTGTAAAGGTGGGAAAATGTCGGGGTGCCAAACCTTATGAAGCGCTGAAATCTGAGAGCTAAATGAAAAGAAGTTGGAGATGAAGTGTTTTGGTGTGTGTGTGTGTGTGTGTGTGTGTGTGTGTGTGTCACCCCCATTAATATTCTTGTTGGTGTTGAAAGGGCTCTTCAGCACAGCTGAAGCCTGTTTTGGTTTGTCTGTTCATCATTTCCACTCAGCAGTGAGGGCAATGTTGAGGAGTAAATGCATGGATAAGGATTACAGTACGACACCGTCTGCACAGACGCCTACGCTCCTGTGTGTTGGAAAAACTAAAGCTTGTATTTATTAAAACGTGTGTCGAGCCTTCATCACTGTAAATACATTACATGGCAGACTCAGTATTAACCGTATTCCCACACGTTGAGCTGAATTAGATGATAAATATCAGAAAAGTTTTATTCTAGCTTGATATTCCCTCTGCTATGTTTTATTGGATTTAGCATAAATGCTGGATACAGGTTCCCACTACTATTCATGCTTACATGGATTAATTTTTAGTTCTGAGCCTGAAGCGCTCTAAGAAAGTGCACAATTGCAAATTTGGGGCCTGTAAAGGAAATTATAAGTTCTAAGTGTTTAATAGATTGTCCCCTAAAGAGTAATAAAAAGGTGACAGTGGAGCTTTTTAAATACGTATGAGTTATGAACAAGGTGTTGACTAATCATCTGTGTGTGCATATGTGCTTCCACAGATGTAATAAACTGTGGAGGGATATATATTATGGTTGGATACCAGGAACTATGATCGCTGTTACCAGGAATTTTAATCATGATTTCCTTTTTCCAGGAAAAATACTTGAAGGAACCCAGGGGGCTTTATCATGTAGCACACATAGGTTCCCACAGTAAAGAATTGTATGTGCTAAAACAAAGACACCTGCTCCAAACCTCATTAACGCCAACAACCAACTGTTGAGGCTAAATAAGGCTCGCGGCTGATAAAGTAAGTTAGTCATCATGGTAATATAACTTGATCAACTCCTTGGCTGCAGCTGTCTTTCTCGTGACTTTTCATGCCAAAATTATCGCAGCTCATAGTTCAGCTGTGTGGCTAATTATTTTCCAGCCTCAGTATGAATAAAGTGGAGAGCTGAAATTGGGAAATAAGATGCAGGTGGTTGACGAGGCCTAAAGCAAGAATGCAGAGTGACAAACAAGTTCAAACAAATTATCTTGAAACTGAGCTTTTGACACAAGCTCTTACCGAGAGTTAGTTAAAAGCTGTGACATTATCTGAAACGTGATGAAATGGTGGATAGAAATAAGTTAATAAGTCGTTTGAGTCATTTCATTTACTGATTTAAAAGACTTTTGAAAACTGGAAACCGTAACGTGCTTCCCTACATCAGGAACCTCGTGGGTGAAAATGCTTCCTGTTTGCGATCACTCACACATTGGTTGTGAAGATGCCGTAGATGAGGTCTTGCTCGGGCAGGTAGAAGGTGCTCTGCAGCTCGTTGTAGTAGAAAGGGATCTCCCCGGAGCGGGAGCAGTTGAGCCGGGCCTTCATGAACGTGGTCCAGGTGTCCTCCAGGAGAAATCGCCCGCCAATGTCGTTCTTGCAGACCCTCGCCACGCGGGAGTAGACGGTCTTGCCGCAGTCGTGCTCCACTGCGTTCTCCCTCAGGAAGAAGAAGGTGAAGAGGCCGATGTCGTAGGCCGAGATGAAGTGTGGCTCTGCCGGGACGAAGGAGAGGATCATTACATAGTGACTCCCGGGAAAACAAATATTTGAAACATTCATCATCTAGATGTTTGTGCTTTGACCCCTGAACTCCTCATTATTGATTGCAATAAAAACTTCAATATCCTACTGTGGTACTCCTGTTTAAGGCGACCCGCAAAAGACTTTCAATGTCAAATGTGTAAATGAGGGGAGAATGTGCAGAGGGAGGAGAAGATAAAAAAATGGCTGCTAATAAATCCGTCTGATGTTTTGATGGTAAATCCATGGAGCTATGTCTGTTTAACTGGACGCCCGTGCTGCTTTTATTGCCCTGGGTGACACAGTGAGAGATTAATGGCCCTCCCCTCCTGGGTGGGTTATCACATAAAGCAGGCTGAATAAGTTTGAATGGAGGGGGGGGTGGTTACTGGTGTCCTTTATGAACAAGCCTCATCACTGAGTCCATGTTAGTCGATTTAACAGCTACGTTCTTTTGAGGTTTCACAAAAACACTTTTGTAATGGCTTAAAGAATCAGTTCATCTAAATTCCTTTAATCGTATTTTCCCACGTGTGTTTTGCAGTAACCAAACATGCAGCAACATTTAATTTGTGTCTGACACCTCAGTACAATTGAGATGGGTGTTGTTTGTGGTGCTCCCAGCATTTTAATTTAATGATTTTAAAAACTAAAGTGTGTCTTTCAGGACCCGACGTCCTGTTTACTCTGGATAATCCACCTACGTTTTCCATTACCAGTTTTGATTGGAGCTACTTTCTTGTAAAGAAATGGTGTAACATAAAATCATCAACATAAAGAAACAACAACTCAGTGGATAATTAATGTTTTTAGTCCATGAAAGACTCAGGATCAGTTAATATCAAACTGGCATATGATCAACTTTGAAGCCACAGTTGTATTTCAGATAACTCAGAGAGATCAAAGCCTGGTTAGCTGAAAGCTTTACATTCATTCATTCTCGAGTCCCGCTTGTTTTCCATAACAGAACAACTTTCTTCTTGTGACTCCTCTTCTAAAAACAGAACCATCCATGGTGCTGTTTGACACTCAGCTGACAGTGGCTTTATCTCACTGAATTTCTGTTTTCTACTGCCGTGTTTTTGTCTTTCCAGGCGAGTGCGACTCGTGTGCAGAAGCGACGGAACAGAGAAAATATTCCTCTGCTGCTGTCGCTTCAGTTTTCCACTGGGACCCATTTATCGTAAGTGATAACACAAACTGGCACACCAGCACACCAGCACCAACACAAATTGAGGCATAAGCCTTAATTTGCACAGATATATGCACACCCATAAACAAAACAAAAAAGAGATGCTGTGCTGCGATGTGTGTGTTCAGATGCTGAACACAGTCATAACACACACACACACACACACACACACACACACACACACAAAGCCAAGCGACCTGTTAGCAGTCAGGATGGAATATGCCTCAGGGGCCAGCGACGCTTTTTATATTTTTATCAAAGAATAAGAGTTTGAAATGGAGCAGAAGAGCCAAAGCTGCTGTCCACACAGCTACCGCAGCCGCCTGGTAACACCTCACATCTAGGATAGAAAAAAACAAACAACTGGACTGAGAGCAAAGAGACAATCAGCTGAGGGAAGTCCAACCATCTGAAACTGTAATCAAGTAATATATTAAAGGAGCAGCCAGTGCAGAAGTCCTCAGAGTCTGATAGCTCTGCAACAATGTG
The DNA here is from genome assembly GCF_042242105.1 of Pempheris klunzingeri. NCBI lineage: Eukaryota > Metazoa > Chordata > Actinopteri > Acropomatiformes > Pempheridae > Pempheris > Pempheris klunzingeri. Next base: position 24,275,847 of record NC_092021.1, read on the forward strand.
AAGCGAGCGTGTTAAAAGTGGGAAGTGGGAGCTTAATTTAAACCGAACAGACCCAGTGGATTCATTATCATCATCATTATCATTTGTATTATGAATGATGCCCAAAGGTATCATTTAATGTTTATATCTGTGACAGCCTGCCAAACCAGTGGCTGTAGAGTCCATCAGTGGGTAAACTGGTGTAGCACCAAGCATGCAGATGAACATGTGAGTGGGTTACTGTCAATCACTGCAACCATCATAATGTGTTGGTGCTACTTTCCTCGCAGCTCAAGACCATGCGAAGGAGCTGGTGGTGTCTGTGCGTGTGTGTCAGGGACAATGGGAGTCTTCTGTGTTTACATACCTGTGTTTATGCATACTGTATGAGTGTCAGGCAAAGGGCAAGTGGAGCTGACAGAGTCTGCATAACATTACTGAAGCTGCGTGGGTGCAGACGTGATGAACGGAGTTTTTCCAGCACCCTGCTGAGTGGTAAACAGATTGTTCAATCTGGCAGGCTGGTTAGGTGCTGGAGGGGGGAGGGGGGGGGGGGGGGGGGCGCCATCACTAGCATCACATGACACTTTAGATCTAACACGGCTCCGACATGAAAAGTAAAGCTATTTAATATTCACATTCTCACAACAGATTCTGCGGGAAGGCAAAAATGATCCGTTAATGATAATGAGCTGGGCTCTTCCTTATTGTCCAAACAGATGGTCTGACGCACACTTCTGTAAACTGGTCGACATAGTAACTTATCCTGAGCTGCTCTGGAGGAGTTTTGGATTTAAAATCAAGTATAAAAAAAGTGCCACCGTGACGGTATTCACTGCGACCCGTGTACAGAATAGATTGGACGGTAGCTGTATGCAGACTTGTTGAGCCAAACGTCTTTGTTAAAGTCACTGAGTGAAGCATCTCTAACTGTATGCATCACTTCGTGGTTCATTGCCACGAGAGCCTACATGCACGGCACGCAATCGGCCCATTCTGTGCCATAAAAGAAGGTGTTTGGTGCATCATTTGAGACTCAAACTTCTTTTTATGGGAATGCACAGAGCCTGAGGCAGAAAGTCGTCCATTATCTCGGACTGCGAGTTTAGGTCTTGTCGAGGCGGCTGATGTAAAGAAAACCTCCAGTGTCGAACTTGCTTTTGCAGCACCAGAGACTGAAGTTCACATTCTGTGTCCGTTGTGTTGCCAGGTTTAAGCTACAGTAACATTTGGTTTTGGTTATTGGAAAAGTCAGCTCATCCCATCATTTTTCCAAGTGAGCACTGACGTTTTCAAACAATCTTCCCCTAGAGTTAAAAAAAAAAAAAAAAAGCACTTTGAGTTTCCAGAACAGCCATAAAAACATTCTTTATTCTAGTAAGACACATTTCTGTCAAGGAGGTGACTATAACTATTAGTTCTGCTGTTTAATTTGGCAGAAAAAGCTCTCCTCTTTGAGGGAGCTCTGAAAGCAGCAACAAGGACTCTGCTGAAGAAAGGAGGAGAACTAAATCCACCCTAATAAACACATTGGCTACTTGAGCATTAAATCTCAGTAAAGTCAACAATAAAAAAGGCTTAGCGCATAAAGAGGAGGTTAGAGTGCTGGAGAGATCTGCAGCAGACTGTGTTGACATGCACACATCAGCAGCGTAATAGTGAGAAGTGAGGGTATAATGGCCACCGTGTACACCAATAGAAATATAATAGGACGTTACTAGTCAGCTGGTAGTCAAGCAGCTGATGAATGAAGCACTGATTTAGAAGCATGAATGAAACAGCTGCTGCCAGCAGCCTCGGTGCTGCAGACGAGCTGAAGACGTGGTCTGTTTGCCACGAAGAGAAATTGTGAGGAAAAGAAATGAAATATGTGAATGAAACATTTTGCAGATACATTAAGTGCACATTCAATTTGTGTTGACTGCGAAGAAAATGTTCAATATGAAAATGTCCCAGCAGTATAACTAGAAAACAGCAAATTAGATGCATAAAAGGTAGAATGTGAATCATCAGACAGGTTGAAATGCCGTGTGTGTGTGTGTGTGTGTGTGTTAGTGCTGTTATATAAAGGGATGGGGAATTTTCTTGCTTTGGTTTAATTTCACTATGCATGCAAATACACACTTTTTTTTTTTTTACAAAAGCTGTGAATAATAGAAAAGTCCATAAAAATTTTACACATGAAGTCTTTCTTTTTGTGCTTTGAGAGAAGCACAGTTTACATTATTTCACTACAGCTCCTCTCTATAGCTCCCCGTGTCATTCAGATGCATGATGGGACATCGCTGGTCGGTGCCTGGCAGTCTACCAATCCAATAAGGGAACACATTGATTAGATCCAGGACCCCCTCCCTGCCTTCGGTTCTTCTGAACTGGAGAGGCTTAGAGCTGGAAATGAGATTTTCATTCACACCCCAAATCCACCGGGAACACAACTCCATAACCCTCACAGAAGCCGCGAAGCAAAGCAGGCTTTGTCTGTGCTGGCATGGCTGTGTGTGTGTGTGTGTGTGTGTGTGTGTGTGTGTGTGTGTGTAGCTAGAGAGGAGAGCAACATGTGTGTCTGACTGTGTGTGCAGCCAGCTGTGGTTATGCTGATGAGGACACTTTCTACTTTGCTACTCAGAGGCTCTTTTTCCCTCCCACATATTCTCTGTGTTTGTGTGTGTGTCTCCCCGTCAAACACACAAGCACACACACCGTATACAGTCTAAATACATACATATTTTATATATATATATGTAGACACACACGCAGTACAAGCACACAGTCACATGCTCACACAGGCAGGGGCTCTGCATGGTGTGAAGCATGCTGTGTGTTGTAATTTCACCCTCTCCCTGCCGTGAGGAATAATTACATCGCTCACTGACTCCTCAGTCTATCTTCTCCCTCTCATCCTCATCCTCTCCCCTGCCCGGCAACTCTCTCATTCCTCCTCTCTCACCACCTCGCTCACACCTTCACACACTCTCACCTTCCACCTTTACTTGCATTGAACTTCTCACTCCGACTTCTCCGTCTTACCGCCCCTCCCGTATTCTGACCAACTCTTTAAAGCTCAAATCTTTCACAACCTGCTTCCCTTCACAACCTGCTGGCCTCACATAGGTGAACATTTGTGCCATTGATTCATATATTATTTATGTCGGAAAATTAATCATCCACACCTCTGATGATGGATTAATTGATTGAGTCTTTTATCAAGTGGAAATCATCAAACATTTGTTGGCTCCAGCTACACAAATGTGAAAATGTACTGCCTCAACTTCATATAACAGTAAACTGAATATCTTCAGGTTTTAGACATTTTATAGACCGAAGGTTTAATGGATTACTCGATAATGAAAATAATCATTAGCTGCAGCTCTAATTTTAAAGCCAGCATCAACCCTTTATATCTTCTCTTTCTTTCTCTGACTGTGTCCAAGCATCTAATGTGCTGGAGGCAGATAGTCAATGGGAAGAGTGTGGTCAATGTGTCGCCTTAGCCGGACCAACTAAAGACCAGCACAGGATGAAATAAAGCCCAGAAATACAGGGGTTCCATCTTAGCAGTAAAATTGTCCTTTACTTCCAGAACAGTGGATGCCTAAAATAACTCCTCCCACTTCGCTTGTCCGTATACCTCAGTGAGTCCGGTAATCTAATCATTTCTGCTTATCAAAGGCAGCACACGACAGCCTCTTCCAGTGGAAGGCCAATCTGCATTTCTGCTGGAGTCAGGATGTGTGTGAATGGATTTCTGCTGCACCGCGTTCAGAGGGAAAGGCACAGCGTCAGCAGCACTGAGATTATTGACACCGACACCAGCAGGATTGACAGTATTTCATGTTGTCGGCCATTCCATAAATCCCTCCGATTCCTGTGCCTAACCTGTACTGGGTGTTCCACACACAACCTCAAATCCAAACAGTCTTTGTAATCTTTTGAAAACACCCCTGTCGGATTGATCCATCTTGGCTGTAACAAAAGAGCCGATTGTGTTGGAAGCAAAAGTGCACATTTGGCTCATGCGCTGCTCCGGGCAGGCCCAGGAAAATGTTTAAAGTAACAGCAGGGATTTTCATTGATCGTTCGACCCAAGTCCTCGCCCAGCACTTTAACCTTGTGTGAATTATTTGTAAATCCAATGAGTCCAGACCCGATCAGATTACTAATCTTATCAGATTAGATTTCTCGTACTCCAAAAAACACCCTGACCCCGTGAAACACTAAACAAAGCTGTAACTCAAACCGTTTAACTCCAGATGTGTTTTACAATGAGCTTCAGCCAAATAATCAACAGTCTTGATAAGCAATTAATTGCTTTTACAGAGCAAAAATACCAAGCAAGCTTCTCCAATCTGATCATGTGCTGCTCTCCTCTGTTTTGTGTCCTTATGAACTGAGTATCTTTGAGTTCAGGGCTGTTGGACAGACAAACCTCACACGGCTCTGCAAACTTATGATGCCTGTTTTTCACATATTCGTGACATATTAGATATCGATCAAATCATTAACATAACTGGTAATGAAAATAAAATTTATCTGCAGCACAGACATAAAAATGAAACTCAAATTACTACTGCTACTGTGCTACTGTACCGTTGAGCCATTTGGAGTTGTACTGTGCCGTCCGGAGGGGCGGCATGCCCCCCAGGCTGCGGTAAATGACGGGGTCACGGCCAGAGAAGTCGATGACAGTGGCGGCGTACAGCTCTCCGCTCTCTGTCACCACCGCCGTGGAGTTGTGGCGAGGGTCGTACGGACAGCGCGCCACACCGTTCACCCGCTCCAGCACGCTGCTCATGTTCCCCACCTGCCACGGATGAAAAACATCGGATGGGAGATGGAGGGGAAAAGTGGAATGGGAGGATGGGAGGCAGCCTTAAGTCTACAGTGTTTTCTCTCAGTTTCCACAAGATTACACACACAAACACAGTCTTATCCGCACCTCTCGGGTAATACATAGAGGCTGGAAAGCATTGGTTCCACAGGTCATGACCTCAGTCTTGTTCACCAGCAGGACTCTGATGTAGTTCTGACATTCAATCTGCAGAGAAGTGGGTGAAGAAAGCATTCAGAAAGTTACAGTAGAGCAGAGACAAGCAGAGGTGACAGGCTAAATATTCTCTGACGTGCTGCTGAGAAGTTCAATGAGACGACTGCTCTGGTATCAGAGCGGCATCCAACCAGCAGCCGACCAGCTCAGTGCCTGCGGCTTTGTGCACTTGTAAGTCCTTTGTTCTTGTACTTGTTTGCAACTAAATAGGTGATGGATTTGTGGATTGTGACATCGACGGCGGCTCTGCAATAAATCAAGTGTGTGTTTCAGTATAAGAAGTCAAATGTGTTTTAACAAAAGGTGTGTAATAGATTTATTGGTAATGGAACGTCCTTTTATAAAACGGTGCTTCTTTGTGTTGTGGTAAAGAACTGAAGCTACTGCAAAGATGCAGGTTTTGCAGAGAATTGATTGTTATTGTACTGGTATCACCCTTGGCTCTGACGCAGGCACTGTGGGAGATAAAAATGATGTTACAATCAGTTCACAAGACGATTGAAATAAGACAGCTGACTGCAGCGTTGCTTATCGGACACATTTGATAGGAACTCCTTTTGTGCGTCTCACTGTCTTGCCCGAGGTTCTCTTGTGTGCATTTCCCCTCCCTTCCCTTTGCCCTTTCTCTTCACTGCAAGAAAAACAACTCTTGATTGAAGAGTCTGAAATAGCTGTTCTGTGCAGAGCCCTCCCATGAGACCCATAAGAACCTCACCACAACAGCCAAAAGATATCAAGATGGCCCCTCTGCTAGCCAGGCAGCGCCGACATGAAGTGTGAAGTGTAATTGGGAGCGGGATTGAGGTTACCTCTGTTTTGCCTTTGCTCTGACAGGACCTCCTGGTTTCCTCGTCTGGTGCCCATTCTGTCGCCTAGGAAACAAAAACAAGAAAAAGCCCAGGGATGACAAAGAGGCCGAAAAGCAGTCAGCTGAGTCCTTCAGACGCTACAAAACAGTTACGCAACAACTGACTGTTGCTAATACTGTAGGCACGCACAAAAAGATGCATGAAAAGACTTTAACCTCATTGCTGTTTGTTTATTGTGTAAACATGGCGACCGGCTTGCCAGCCAGGAGCTTATTCGAGGGTAGCGGGCAAGGTACCCAGCGAGGCAGCTGAAGGGCTGGGGACGGCATTAGCATGTAAATGGATTACTCTCCATCTTCTTCTTTCTTGCCCTCTCCATCTCTCACTCGCAAAGTTTGCAGCACTCGCCTCCACTACACCACCACCCCCCCACCCCCTTTCACTCCTGCTGCCCAATTATATTCCTGTTGATGGTTGTTTCATGGGCTTAATTATGGATGCAGGCAGCAGCCCTGCACAACTCAACTGCAAACACACAAACGCATGTGCGTACACACATGCTGCTTGGCCACCAGAGCTGCACTGGCTCTTGTTGAGAGGGTTGAGAGATGCCCCTCTCTTGGCATGAACTGTTCATGTGCAAGGTGCCAGAGGACCCCCTGTTGTGTGTCATTGGCCTCATTTTAGTCATCCTCCTCCATCTCCTCCTCTTCTCTGATCTCACTGCCCAAGTAGGATGGTTGCCTAAGTGTCTAGTAAAAAAGTAAGACTTTAAAGTAGGAAAGTTTGCTATTATATAACATCAGTTTATCTGATTCAGTCTGTTTGTCTCTCTCTTTTTTCTCTGCTCTCCCAAAGGGATTACTGTCATGCACAAGAGGACCCACAGCAGATAATTATCTAGATCTTATGAATTGCCTTCCCAGGACAATCGGCCAGTGGGACAAAGTTGTGACCCAACAGTCGGTGGCGCCCACAGCTGAGGCCGACCGAGAGTCCACACTAAACTGGGTCAGTATTCCAGGAGCCAAATGGAGGACTAAAACAAACCGCAAACTTCAGGGGCAAAAAACTAAGTCTGATTCACTATTAAACACCTACATATAGTCTATGTCGCTGTAATTTCATGTTTTAGGTGTAAATTTCTCCTGCAGTGATATCACTCATTGCTTTAATTAAAGCTCAGCAGAGGGGACTAAACACTAGATCGCCCAAAGGCTCAGTGAGGAATTCTGCAGGGAAAATACAGTTTTGGGTTAATTCTTTTAGATCTTCAGTGCAGAGAATATAACTCTTTAGGAATTTAAACTGAAATAAAACAGAAAAGGGACCTTTAATGAGAACTCAAGAGGACTGCCAAAATCTTTATGGTGACAAAATGCCAAGTTAACGTTTGCTGAAAGCTCCTATCTCCTCTAAGTATATAAATAGATCTCTTATTTCACAGATCATGGAGTATATCAACTGCTTGAAGGAGTGGAAGTTCGTGATTTTGGATGATTAGCCTCTGCATAAATTCTGCTAATGAGTGAAAATACCAGACTGAACAGTATTATCCACAGCATAATGAGCAAGTCCAACATCTGCACATTGTCCTGGGATTCCTTTCTTTTACTACTAAGCTTCTATCCATAGACATTCATTCATTTGGTGTGTGCCAGAACTGTGCTGCCAAAAAACATGCAAAGAAAATCTACATTTTGATGCCATGTTTGATTGTTTGACTTAAAGTCCACTAATCAACAGACTCACACAGTATACACCACCTGCCCGGCACAAAATGACAAAGTTATCACCTAGCTGGGGAAGAAAGTGGAACATTTAGCAGATATTTTTCCCAGAAGAGCGTTTGGAGACCAAACCAGAGCTAAAAGGAGACACAGATGTTTGTGTTATGGACTTAAATATATGGTTTAATGCATCTGTAGCTCAACATTTTACCACATTATCAAGATGACATACAAACAAAAAGAGTCCCCTGATGACATTCACTCTCTTATAATTTGTCTCTAGCTCTCGGGGGGAAATATGTGGTTGATTAGAGGAGCTTCAACCAAGCTAAACTAAGCTGAGCATAAAACCCAGACAAAACCTCCGTATTTAACAACGTTATGCAAGTGCTGGTTGGAGGCAGGAATTGAGACAAAGGGTCACAAAGCTATGTTTAGCTCCCGTAGCCGGTAGAGCACCGGTAAGTGGCTCTGGCCTGTATTGATGGTTACAGCTCATCTCCCCGTCTCCCACAGCAGCTTCCTCCAATTAACCTGCTTCAGACAGCAGAGAGACGGCACCAGGGGACAAGAGTGTAAAATAAACTGTGATTAAAATGAAACTTGAGCGCCAGACACTCAACACGGAGCTGACGAAGAACTAAAAATAGTAAAAGTAGCTAATGTGCTCTGCGGGGGGGCTCGACTGTCTGGTACGCAGACCGCCAACAACAACCTCAAATCCACTTCCCATGAGCACCGTGAGCAGCGTGGCACCTGCCACTCAGAGAGCAGCCCCGCCCCCTGCGTGGCAGTCCATCACTCTGCCTGCTGAAATGAAAACACTGCTCCTCCGCAGCCCCTGCCTGTCAGCCCCTGACAGCCTGGGGACTGATGGGGTGACGTCATTTTAAACACACACACACACACACACACACACTCACAGGGTGATGGATGCCTTTGCGATGAATCATGGCTTGGGGCATTACCGTCTTTTCGGCAGGGCCCCGTCTCCAAGGATCCCCATCGGCTTAACCCGATGACCTTCATCAGAAAGTGCCCCCTTCCCCTCCCTCACCCTCCCTCACCCTCCCCTCCCCTCTCTGTCCATCTCTTCTTCTTCACACCACTTTGGAACAAAGCCACAGTCACACAGAGCCTGTGAGAATACCAATCCCGCCTCAACATCCTCTCTCTCTCCCTCAAATACCTTCCCTCTGTACCAAATCCTGAATGGCCTGACCGCCATCAACAGGATTGAATTAAAGCTGTATAGTGCATAGCCAGGATGCAGCCCCCCCCCCCCCCCCCCTCCACTGTAAAATGTTAAAAACAACTAAAATATAGGGAGCTTAAAACATGAAGAGGGAAAAAATGTTTCCATCTACGATACTGAGGTTGTCATTTGGTGTATAATCATCGATTTGTGCCGAAGAGCAGCTCGGTGCACAGGTAAGTAAAATCAGGTTACAGTTAAGTGTTAGTTTAACTCACTTTTCCATCCAGTACATGAAGCTTGAGAAGGACCGGTGCAGTTGTCTTAACTAGGACGGCATGTAGCAGTTAAATACAGACACTAAATATTAAAATCAATCATAACGAGCTGCTGAATATTATTGGAAATACAGTCCTGTTTCCTAAACACCTCCACTGGACATTTGAGCCCTGACAGATTTGATGGAGTCTAGATGTGGCACACCCGGTGAGCATGAGAGGGAAAAGGTTTTCTGGCGCCGTAACACCACCAATACTTCCAAACTCCTCCTCTGAGACGCCCTCTAGAGGTCCCCGTCAGGTGAGCATCAACATGAGCTAATGTTTCAGGCTTTTGAGCAAACAGATACTGACATTTTCCTGGTAAGGACGGTTTACGGGCAAATATCATTACCAGATTTCCAGACGTTATAGATATAAACTATGGAAGAAACAAAGGAGAAAAAAAAGCATGTGAAACGATATAAATCACCGTCACTGATGCACAAAATACCAGACAATTAAAGAGTCGTCTGCCTCAGTGAGACAACGAGTTACAGCCATTTTTCATGCTCCAACGCAGCCCAAGGCCACAGAGTGCTTGTTATTTATGCCTGTAGCCTCACATTCATGTTAATTTCCATCTATTAGCAAGGCCAACAACCATGTGCCCTCCCCGACACAAATCCCCCCCCCAAAAAATTCGTTCCCATCGCTCCGTTTCTCCCAATTTCACCACTCCTAAGACACAATAAGAATGTTTTGCCTCCAGCATCTTTCTTAAAGGGAAAGGGGGGGGGAGAGGAGGGGACACATGAATTTTTTATCGGCAAATAAAACAGCAAAAAATACAATTAGTGGCAGGAAAGAGGATTCATCTCTTTAACTGCAGGGGCTCGAAAATGAATTCTATTTTTACCAGAAACTGAGAAAAAGAGATGGAGGAGGGGGGGGGGGGGGGAGGAGATGGACGCCAGGAAACGCTAATGAAGTAAAGAGAGTTTGCGAGCAGCCGCGGCTACAAGCGTGGTCCTTCCTGAAATGTGGCACTGTGTTGATAAGGCCGCCTTCAGTGACACACCGCCAACATCATGTGTGGCACATAATTATAACTCATGAATACTGTGAGGACGTGTGTCAGGGGAGTAATGGCTGGTTGAATAGTTGCTGTCTGCTACTTGTTAGAGCCACAACAGATTTGATTACCATTGCAGTGGGACTGGAACTAACAAACTAACTAAAAATATTAAACTTTTTCTTTAACATAGAGCCTAAAATGCTGAGAATAATAAGAATAAAGGTGTTTATTAAGTGACAGTTAAGCTATTACTTAATATGTAAAGCTAAAAATGTTGTTTTTTTTGCTTTGAGTGTGACAAAATATTAGTTAAATAACTTTCAGTGTGTCCATAGTGATTTCTTTAGTTATATATATATTTCCTCAACATGCTCCAGGGCATGAAACACAGAAAAAGGTTTATTTTGCCTCCATCTATGCAGGTGATATTCAAGGCACAGGGAGGAAGGAGGAAATATTCTGTCACCGTCTTATAAACTACCTCCTCATCGGCTCCTCATGTTTTCACCCTGCTGCACTTCACAGCAGGCTTTTCCTCTAAATGTGACCTCGCCACTGAGACAAGGGGATTAAAAAAATGCATATTTCCCTCAGTGAGAGATCATCTGTCTACAGTATCTGCTGCCTTCAAGGTGTCCTCTCTTCAAAGGCTGTTGATTCTTCTTTATTTCCCCTCTCTTGTCATTGACTCTGCCTTGTTCTCTCCATCTACGACGTAATCTGCTATTTTAAGCAACAGCCCACGCGCCCAACACGTACATCGTACACAACTCAACTTGACAATATGGCCAGTATTGGCACATGCCGGTGCCCAGGTGGTGCCGAGGAGAAACACTCAGCCACCAGCGCAGCCACACCGGAGTGAACACCGTTGGCAGCGAAGCATCAGGTGCTTCTCACTGGTGATGTTTGATCAGATAATTCCACTGTTACCAAAGTGATTAATATCTGTGTCTGTGCTCATCGCAGGAACGCAGCACTGTTGTCAAAAGGCAAAATGCCAATTTTTTATTATGTCTCCATCATCCGTTTCCTGTTTCGGCTGCTGGGTTTTTAAATACAAGCTGATAAAGTGCTAAACTGGGCTTTTCTTTAGTCAGCAGCACCGTGGGAGTCATGTAGAGTTTAATTAATTATAAAATGGCAGTGATATATAATTGTTAGCTACACGTTTTGTTATGCATAGTGAACTTGTCCCCCTCATGCACATGTGCAGAGTCTTATAAACTACAATGCAGAGATTGTCATGTTTGGGGGTTGTTAAGTCAATCAATATTCAGGATATTAATAATCCGTCAGAGCTCAGCACAAATAAACTTTTCATTTGTTTCTTGTTGGGTTCAGCGTGGTGAAGCTGCTCTGTAGGCTTTATATAGGAGGCCTCTGCTCTCTGGACTCTCTGCTTGTTACTTGTGTTTTGCCGTGGCAGCCTATGAAGCAGCTGAATGGTGACGGTTCTTGCCAATGTAACCGGTTTGATTGTGGCTGGAGACCTGCGCTGGATGTTGTTTCCTTCCTCACTAACAACTGTCCAAATAATTCTCAGATGTTTCCTGATGTCTGCACTTCCTCGGGAGAAATCACAGAACTAGTTATTTTTAGTTATTTGTTTGACATCCTCTGTTACCTGAAATGCTTGGCACAGCACATCACATGTCCTCCTACAAATAGGAAGTGTGAACTTGATCTGTATGCATGAAACTGCATGTGTGTTATGCCTGTTAGGAGAAGCCGACCTGCTGGCAGCTCCTGGAGTTGCTTGCGGTTCAAAACCAGACCAAGCTTTTATACGGATGTCAGTTTTTGAGCCGTGACAAAGGCCTGAAACAGACTCTGTGAAGTTTGTTTTTGAGCCAAGCTGAATGTGTTTTGCTCTGTGATGTCAAACTGCAGCGGTTGTCAAGGACTTGTGACCTGGTCGGACGAGTGGAGTGAAGACTCAGCGGTCGTAAAACAATCAAACGAGGGATCGTTCAACATTTAAGAATAAAAAGATGCAGAAAAGATTTCAGGCTGCTCGTTCTGGAAGCTCAAGAGGCAGATGCACACACACACATGCTGCTCTCCAGGTGTTTTAGATCCTAGCTGACACACTGACAACAGGAAATTATACTTTTATATGAAACAAACACAACAACAAGCTGTTTTCATGCCTTTTTCTCCACTAATACAGGGAACTGGTCATTCACTGCCGGAATTCAAATGCATGAATGAATGAATGGTTTAATAAACAGATGCAGTTCTAACCACAGAGATGCTTCAAAAGCCAAACACAACACCACAGATGGATGAAACAGGACTTTTCATCCAACAAACCCTTTGTCTCACAGCTCATTGTCTCTGAACACTGATCCGTGGACACACCCACATCCTTTCCTTTGTGTTTCACTCTCTCTCTCTCTCACACTCACACGTGTTAACTACCAGCTCCTCTGCTCATACCGCTGTGAGTCAGTGCAGCATGAGGTCACTAACCTACACCTTCATGCACACACTGCTGCAGACACGGAGGGAAGCAGTCTGAGGGAGCGCTCAGCACACACTGGACCATTTTTTAAATGTTCTGACTAGATGTTCACATTATTGCTGTAGATGCAGAGACAGACAGACGAGCAGGAAAATGCAGATACTCATTCAGCCACGAACACGATGCTGGGAACACTCCTGACTACTTGTGTCATCTTGGCTCGTCCTCAAGTGCTAAAAGCAGCATTTAGACAAATATCTCATCCTAAAGTACCAAGTATCCAGTGTGCTTTAGGTTTTAGAGTGCAGTTCATCCAATACACCTGACTGTCCTCTTGAAAACTGACAGAAGTGGATATAGAGCATCATTTTTTTGCTTGTTTATATTATTACTCCATCAGATAGAAATCACAGCTAATTTTATCTTAAATTCTTGTGCGAGTGCCAACCTGACATTTCTTCATACACACAGACGGTTCCTTGCTGGAGAATGAAGTTACGCAGCCCTTTAGAAGTAAATACTCTGTTACTGTACGCCTTATGAAAGAGCTGACAACAAAGAGAAGGAAATGTTCAATAAGTCATGTAGCAGCTACATAAAAAGAAAATACGATTTCTCTGTTGGAAATATGGAAGAATGGATAAATGCTTTACAAGTGATGATATCTAATGTGGAAGGTTCCTGTTCTACACTCTCAGCTGTGGGTATTTTACAACAGAACAGATTCAGGTGATCACCGCTGGTAAGAGGAAGCCGTTTTCTCCTCCTGTGATGTAGAAGCGCTGAGCTGAATCCACTGTATGGTTCTGTATGTACCAACAGTCTGTGCAGTATGTAGTTGCCCACTCACCCTGCTGCTGCCTCCCACTCACTGTAATTCCACATTAGGGAGGCTGACAGGTGAAAGCAGACAGTCTCTCCAGGACCGAGCAACCGGCACAGTGGATTATTCCCTCTCTTCCTCGAAACACTCACTGTACTGTATGCGCCCACGCACGGACGGATAAAGATGCAGGTAGCACATGAGCATGCACACTAACATGGTTTTAAGGGAAATAATGTATCCACAACGTTCTCAGAAGTTTCAGTTTTCATTACAAAGAATATTTATCACTAATTATATAAAACAAATATGAAAATAAATCAGATTCTAGCACAAACAGAATTATATTCAGGGGCTGCTGTGCATTATCAGCAGCTCTCTGCAGCGTCTGTGGCCAACTCAACATGATGTATGAAGTGTGAGAGGGCTGCCGATTGTCCCTGTGAATCAGTCATTTCACTCATTTAAGGAATTTCTTTTTGTTTTTCTCTGCCTTTTCCGTCTCTTTCTGTTCGTGGACTACACATTTCCACCAACGGAGGTGCAGAACATGGAATCGGTGCATGTCTGGAGAATCTGCAGCGGTGCGTTCAGGGGCAACTTTTAACAGAAGACGTGAAGTAACATATCTGTTCGTCTTTGTCTGCAGGTTTGGGTTATGTTGTGTTTTCATCCTGCATCATATCTCTACTTGCAACTTGTGTGTTTCATTCTGTTTTTCCACTTTGTTCTTCTTTGCCTTTTTATGCAAATAACAAAGTTTGATTGCTACTTTATTCATACCAACATTCACAAGTTGAACAAATGAATGAGCAGTTATGAGTTTCCTCGCTTAAACATTTTCCTTAAATTTACTTATTAAAACATTTTGATTATAATAAGAATTTCAATTTAATTAATTTCAAGAATTAACACATTTTACAGTTGAAAACAGCCGTCTGTGCTCTAGTGGAGGACAAACACCTGACTGATTCATCAGGTATGTTCTAGTATGTAACCACTCTTTCTAATCTGTGCCCTTATGCATTGTGTTTGCAGGTTAACCATGTATATGTTGCTTTTTGACTGTAAAATCAAACCAAACCACATCATTTTTTGGCAGCAGCCAGAACCACATCTGTCTTGCATGAGGGGACATAAATCCAAGGTGAAAACCACTTTGTTTAAACCAAAAACGACGGTAGGCCTAGTGTATACTGTGCAGGTACGGCTGCAAAAACCGGCTGTATGCCAAAAGAGGTTGTCAGCGTCTCTCAGCCGGCTGGCCAGGCTGCACATTACAAAGCGACAAGTAGCCTCCTCTTGGTTTCAGCTCTGTAGCGCACAGATTATCCCTCCATTCTGACAAAGACCTCATCAATAATTAAATCTGCGGCCAAATTGCAGCAGAGAAATTAATGAGGAGTGTGAATGAAATCAGCCGTGACTCATCAAACTCGGGGCGAGAGAGAAGGACTTGATACTGTGGGCGAATTAAGGGTATGAATATCTGAGAGGGTCGGCTTAATGTCCGTCCCGTGGCCTTTCGCTCGTTTTGATCGTCCGCTTTCTCCACGAATCCACTCTGCCCTTCAGCACGGCGACGACTGCAGCTGCATGAGGTATGCATAATGCAGATGAGAGATCATAGAGATATGAAACATACCACACTTCACATTAATAATACCAGCTTCAGAAAAGGTCAGCGTGTCTTCAGCGTGCAGATTCCTCCTGTCCGGAAAACATTGTGTGTGCTCAACAAAAACACCTACAATAACAGATGTTTTTATTTTTCTTCTGGTGTTCGGGGACGTTCCTGACGATCTCTGTTGATCGGGGAGTTTGTACGAGGCATTTCCTGTTTAAGGGAGCAAACAGTGACACTTGATCTTGTGACCATTCAGGTCAACTGTGCTCTCCTGACCTTCATCCACCGCAGGGGAGACGACGCACGCAGGGACCAAACAAAAGCAAATAGGCAAACCAGCTGTTGGGAGCGGTGGTGATGGTACAGATCTACTGTAAAGGTCAGGTTTCAGCGCAAAGTAGGACTTCAACAGATTCTCCTGGTGCTTTTTAACGTCGGGTTTCAATTTTAAATAATTCGGTTATCTAGTTTAAGCTAGTGTCATATTTCCTAACTAGTGATGATGATTAATAATACCAGGCACCACAGTGAAAAACTGTTCATCAAAAACCAGAACAACAGATTTAATTATCTTCCAACTAGAATTACTTCTACTTAAAGCTCTAACTTCTGATTGATTGAATTCTCAACTATTTTGGTGATTTTTTTGTTAATTCATGTCTGTAAAACATCAAAAATAGTGAAAAATACCCATCAATGTTGAAAAATGATGTCACCAATTCATTTTCTGATTAATAACTGATTAATTGAGTCATTGTTCCAGTTTTGCTTCCTTTTTTTGAACATAAAACATTAAACTACACTATTTATTCCATCAAATACGACATGCTACAATGCTGAACTTCTATCTATCTCTACCATATTTTCTGCTGTTACACTGAAATGATGTTGTAGAACAAATGTTATGTCACAGCTGGAGCACTTCTAGGGCTCAGATAGGCATGAAACACTCCTGGTTAAATCATCAGTACAAAAGTGCAAGAAGAAAAACATCTGCTTCTTTGATAAGAAGGTCAAAAGGTACAATCATAAACATTTGAGGGGAGAAATTAACTGCGGTTTCTAATCTCAAGCTTCCAATTTTATCTCATGCACTGTTAAAACAGTTTACTTTTAGTTTTGGGGTCAACTTTGGTTGAATTCAAGTTAAATTACTGACGTGAACTTTATCAAACAGGTCAAAGTGCACAGAGAGGACTTTCACCTCTGCTTCTCTGGACGTTAAAAACACCACAGTGCAGTCTTTCTTGAGCACCGCTGTCGGCCTGTATCTTAGCCTTGTATCTGGTAAAGAGGTCTTTAGCTCTGAAGAGACATACCATCATGTCACATAGCAGGACAGTCACCCGGGGGATGGTCATCATCAGCTGGCTGTGGGAGCCGGAGACCACAGCTCAACTCAAACAACCCCGAACACAAACACCGTGTCAAGGACGAGTCCCAGGCCCCAAACACACGAGGGGCCGCTCCTGTCTCAGGACTTCTGACATGTCTCAGCAAGAAAACAAACAACAAGAAAAGTCTCCCACTTGGAAAGTAAGGACACAAGAAAAATAGAGGTCAAGAGCAAGTATGTCTCGTTCTGGAAAAAATAAAAGCTGAAAAAACAAGAGCCTGCTTTGGTCCCATTCATATCAGGCCTGTTGAAATTGGGTCTAACCAAGAACTGTGTTTATGGAAAGAGCGAAAAAGCACAGTCGTCCCTTTCCACAACCCCTTTATCACCCCCGTATTTACAAGGAGGGCAAACCGATCAGACGGAAACACTTGACTGAGCTCTGCCTCATGGAACACTGCAATTCCACAGCAGCACACCGGCGGGATCGGAGAAAGGACGTGTGTGTGTGTTTTGGAGGTTGGAAAGATGAAAATCAGAGGTCAAGCTGAGTGTTTCTCATTGGCCTGCACTCCTGCACGTGCTTCCTCGCTCACTGCCTTGGCGTGTACATCCGTTATTGTTGTAGCACTGAACTAAAAGGGCTGCATATCTCTCTCTATATATATATAAATATATATAAAGCTGCTTGTTTCATACAATGGAAAACTAGCAGAGCAACATAGTGAATGAGCACAGAGGAAAAAAGATTGAATGGAGGAATAAACCTGACAGAAAAGCGACAGCACTTCCTCATCAGGAGCAAATATAATGTTCTCCTGAGGAGAAATGAGTGAGAGAGTAATAGAGAGAAGCCCTGGGAGGGCGATAGAGGGAATAAGTAAGAGTGGGGAGAGCAGAGCGGAGGGTTAAGGCAGATGGATGGACGGAGACAGATATGTGGAGATCCAGACAGTAATAAGGTGTTTACATTCCACCTCCATGTTGCTGCTGTCTTATCTATACAGGGATTATCTGATGCACTGACAAAGAACCCCCCCCCCCCCCCCCATCTCTTCCCTTGACTTCTCCAACTTGTGTGTATTGCTGAGAGAGGAACAAACAACCTGATTCACACTTTGTTTAATGTAAAGTTTGATTTATTTATTTTGAAATCCTTCTGTTTACCTTCTCTTTCTGAGAGTTTTATTTGTTTAGTGTGAGTTTACTTCTGTGCTCTAATGTTTGCCGCTTCATATGTTTATGCCGCTGCGTTAATGTCTTCCTTCTGTTTGCTATCTGTCGGGTGTCTCTACGCACAAGATTAGACGAGCTAGCTTGCTGTTTGCTCGCTAGCTCATTGCACAGCACAGTTTGGTGTCTGTGTTTTCGAGTATCAAACACTGCGTGGCGTTTCTAGGTCAACTCTGCCATATGCAAGGGAAAAATAAACAGCTTACACACTTGCAACGAACAAAAGCTGAACATTTAGCTTTATTTTGATGAAAACATGGATGTCTGGAACACACTGAGCGGAGCAGCGGCCAGCTGAGGGCGGAGGAGAAGCTTCTATGGACATTTTGATGCCTGTTTTTGGTGTCACAGTTGGAATCCATCCAATCAGCTGCCGCCGCTGCCCTCCACTAGAACAAACTTTTCAGAGCCTGCAGGAGGTTCGTGTTAGACACTAAACACATAAGTAGTTGGTGTATTCCTTTAAACTTATGATATGATGATCTTTGCAATTCCCATTCTGCTTTTCAATTTACCGACCGTGCTTTCAGTTATCTGAGCAGAGCACAGGATGCACACTTTCTATTTCTAGGAAAATGTCAGTAAAAGATCAGGATGTTTTAATACACTCCCATATTTCTACTCTACCTACAGCAGCCGCCTTCTGCATTCCTATTCTTTCTCCTCTATCTCTGTCAGTGCTGGAGCTTAAGCTCAGTAGTAAGGTCAGTACATCCATGACCCCGTGCTAACTGAGGGGCTGATACCAGAGGGCTGGGCTATGAAATAAATCCAACACAGCCAGGCTTTTCTTTGTGCAACCCTCCTTGACAAAACCCTAAACTCTCAATCAGAAATAATTGGTATCACGAAGATGGTTATCAACTGTTTCTGTTAACCCAGGCTTTCTGCTTCAGGTTCTGTGATTGTTCCCATAAAAGGGCTGTTTGATGCATTATTCGCCTCCTTTGCTGCACAAAATTGCTGAAAAACTGAAAAAAAAAAAAAAAAAAGGACAGCTCGTGCACCACCTACTTCAGTCAAGAGGAGATGGATATAATGGAGAGCTATGAAGAGCACAAATGTTGTTGCAAATAAGGCGAGAGAGGAATGCTGCCAGGATGAGTTGACCACTCAGTGACTCTCTGTTTTATCAACGCAGCAGCTCTTATTTAATACAGCAGATTTAAACATGTAGGTGTGACTCTGTCCCAGAATGAACACGTGGAAATCACTTTCGTTTTTGGCCAAATCAAAGTAAAATACATTTTAATGATTGAATAATGAATATTATCCGTCATAAATACCAACAGACTAATCAGCCTAATCAGTTTTCTGCTCTCTTCTATTAGCTGAAATAGCAGCAGTGTAAAACAGACTTGGCAGCTCTGACCAAACATAGAAAGATCATCTTTAAGTCTATGGATGATTTTAGTGTGTGGACGATCAGCTGTGTAACGTTTGTTAGTGTGTTTGTAATATTACAGATTTGGGTATTTTCTGTGCTTTTCTCATCCCTCAGGTTCCTGTGGATCCTGGTCCTGGTTCTCCTGCTGTGGTTCTCTGGTTCCTGTGGATCCTGGTCCTGGTTCTCCTGCTGTGATTCTCTGGTTCCTGTGGATCCTGGTCCTGGTTCTCCTGGTTGTGGTTCTCAGGTTCCTGTGGATCCTGGTCCTGGTTCTCCTGGTTGTGGTTCTCAGGTTCCTGTGGATCCTGGTCCTGGTTTTCCTGGCTGCGATTCTCTGGTTCCTGTGGATCCTGGTCCTGGTTCTCCTGCTGTGATTCTCAGGTTCCTGTGGATCCTGGTCCTGGTTCTCCTGCTGTGGTTCTCTGGTTCCTGTGGATCCTGGTCCTGGTTCTCCTGCTGTGGTTCTCTGGCTTCATGAATCACTGCTGCAGATCGTTATTATTCTTCATATATTAACTATTATCATGTTTTTCACTGTTGCTCTGCGTCCAACACGGACCCCGACAGAAAGCCGCCCCGTCTGAACCTGGTTCTGTTCCAGGTTTCCTCCTGTTAAAGGGGAGTTCTTCCTGCCACTGTTGTCTAATATAACATCTGATGCTGCTCATGTGGGGATTCTTGAATCCTTGATTTTGAATTCCTGAGTCTCTCTCTGAATCAAAGACTTTGGTCTGGACCTGCTCTTTATGGAAGAAGCGTCTTGAGATGACACTGATGAAGCGGAGCTACATAAATGAAGATTGAACTGAATGCTGTGACAGTGTGACACCACAGTTTGCACTTCTATGGCTTCTATTGGCTGCGTTACTTACAAGTGGCTCAAGAAGCTCTGAGCATAAGACGATCCAGCGGAAGACAGCCAGCTTAGTCACACTGAGAACTCTGACTATTGGCTAAATACACCTTGTTGACCCACTAATCTCACTTAGCCCATTTCACACACCAAGCAGGGTGTGACGACATTTCCGACCGAGCATCTAACTCGATCTGACGAAGGCAAAGCCGACTGAAAAAGCAATCCAGCCAAAGACAAAGACATTCAGTGCAATTCAGTAGCTCTGTGGTCTTGTACAAATACGTTAGTGGGAGACAAATCAATATTCTATCTCCTCTTAGCACCTTAGCAACATGCGGAAGAAAGAAAGAGCCATCCAAACAGGACTGTGTGTTATTTTCTATTACTTTGAAACTACAAAAGAAGGGGAGAGAAAAGGAAGAAGGCAGAAGAAAGACGGAGGACGACGTGCATTCGCTCCCATCTCAGACTTGAAAAGTTTGCACATCAAAAGTTGCTGTTATTTCTTTCCGTTTGACACGA
The DNA here is from genome assembly GCF_042242105.1 of Pempheris klunzingeri. Taxonomy (NCBI): domain Eukaryota; kingdom Metazoa; phylum Chordata; class Actinopteri; order Acropomatiformes; family Pempheridae; genus Pempheris; species Pempheris klunzingeri. Next base: position 24,296,190 of record NC_092021.1, read on the forward strand.
GGGGAACTGCTCAAAGCACATCTGGCAGATCTGCGCTCACGTACAAAGAAGAGTAAACAAAGACAAGCAGATGACAGAAACAGAGCTCTCCTCTCCCTCTGCCACCCATCGAACACTTGAGAGCTTTTCCATACCTCTGCTGTTTTTACCACTCTCCCACTCTCTCCGTTTTATCCCCCACCACACACACACACACACGCCTCCCACCACCTTCCTCCTGCTGCTCTGATTGCGGCAGAGATCAGGCCGACCAGCTCGACGGAGAGAGAGAGAGAGCTCTGACGGTGGGTACTGCTAGGACAGAGCATGTGGGTGGACTCCACCACTCCACCACTACATCCAACACAAAAAGAGTTTAGGAATGAAAGGAGGTTGGAGGATGGAGACACAAAACTCAAAGAACATGCAGCAACAATCCGAGTCTCAGCTCTGCTGGATTAGGACGGCTGAGCGGTCCCACTGTGAGGTAGCTCGGTGGGTGATGTGTGTGTGTGTGTGTGTGGAGATAAGTGGACACAAGACATGATTTATTCTAGTATAATATAATTATGATAATATTACAAAATACAACTTCAACCCTTTACTGTTGTGTCTGTTTCTGGTTAATTATCAACAGAACATCGATTAGGTCAAATAATTTACACGAGCTTCTTTGATTTGCTTCCTTCAGCATCGTTTCACAGAGTGATGTTTGGTCGTCGTGGGTCAGCAGCTTAATCACGGAGAGTGAAAACACGTGGGCGTCACAGCGAGGAGCCGGCAGCCCGCTGTGAGGCTGCAGGTTGGGTGCAGGTCTCTGTTCTTCTTTTGTTTGTTCTTTGAGCATATTTGGCTTTTGCCCAGGCTTCATTCATGAAAAAAAGTCTTTGCTAATATTTTGTTTTTGTTTGTGCACTCTACTTGCTTTTTAAAGTCATTGCCCGGCACATGGATGGTACAGCTATAGAGATATTTCCTATTTATCATTGCTAAAACAAAGTTTACTGGGTTAGATGGTCAAACACCTTTCTGATCACCTGACTGCTTACGTTTCTCCACCTGTCAGACTTATTTAAGTCAACGATACCAGAAACAAAGTGCGACATAAAGACATCGACATAAAGATATCACAAGTGGACAGTGAGAAGTGTGTGGTACAGCGTGTACACCTGTATGAATTTGACTGGATGTAAGAAGTCAGCAGGCAGCCAAGCAGGTGATGAATGAGCCACTGATGGTGACACATGAATGCAGCAGCTGATACCAATCAACTAATGTAAGTACAACTTTGGTTCTCTGCCTGAGATGATGTTATTCTCCAGACTTCACTGCCAAAACTCTAAAAATAAACTCCATGTTGTGATATAGGGAACTGTCCTTCTTGTCATGTGATGATTGTACATAAGTGTTTGTAACCAGGAGTCCTGTTATTTACTGAAAACCTCCAGGTCCTTTGCTAAAGTCTGCTTTTCCTCAACAAAAACATGTAAGAGACATGGTCTCTGAAAGCTCTTCATGGACTTTGTCCTGTGCAGGTGCTGCTCACAGGGAAACTATCTTGCATGACTCCAGAGACACACAGGCTGAGAGCTCGTCACCTCCCTCACACTCTCTCTCGTATTCACTCCTCTCTTTTGTCTCATTTGTCTTCATCTCAGCTCTGTGTGTGTAATTTTCAGCGTTGTTCTCTTCGTTTCAGCTGCAGTTTCTCGTTCCTTTACTGCCGGCTACATTCTGTGTCTTTCATTCTCCGGCTCCTGCCTCTCTCTTTATCCCCGACTCTCCTCGTCTCCTCTCCCTCCCTCTCGCTGCCTTTCTGCACTGATTGCCTACGCATTCATTCCTCTACGCTTGCCTGCTTGCTAATGTCCCTGGCAGGTGTTCTCCAGGTGCCTAAACAGAACAGCCTGGGCTGAGCCATTAAAAGCCCTGGAATCAACACCTTGGTGGCCGCCCCCCCCCCCTCTGGCACAGTCCACGTTCAAAAGCCTCTGCCACTGAAAGACTGCAAAGCTGGCATGTACACACTTGTCTGCCTCCACACACACACACACACACACATAGAGAGAGAGACAGTGGTTGTTTTGGCTTGGGGTGTGAGGCAGATTGGTCTGGGCCGGCTCTCTAATTTGGCGCTGTCATGGATAGCCCATTGGATGACACACAAACAAACGACACACACCAACACATACAATCTCTAATAGCCTCACACAGAGGAGGAGAAGCGGACACTAAAAGGAGGGAGGGTGATGGTGACAGTGGTGTGTGGTTACAGGCCATGATAATGGCCCACTTGGAAAGCTCGGGCCAACCGGTCCCAGCAGATGAATGGGAGAGCTGAGAAAGCAGCATTGTGATCAGACTGTGAGTGGGCCACCCTCTTTGGTTTGCTTTTCAATCAATCAGCAAGTCGTTTCTAAATAGTGTCAGTATGAGTTTCACCCACTCTCAAAAGACGACCTTTATTTTGAAGGTAAAGCCGTGCGTCCCTCAGGGCTGGGTCCATTTCTACAGGTCCACTTGGTTCCAGTGGAGCTGCTGCAAGTGACTTTCACACTGGTAGCTGGTGGCACCTTCAGATAATGTTGAATCTTTAGATGTAAACAGTATGCTGAGCTTTTATGTGGTTGGTTGTTGTGAGAGAACTGTTCTGACTGACAAATTAACTTCAACTCATTCCCTTCAATGACATTTAGACAGCTGAAAAATTGTAAAAGTAGCTTTCATGGAATATAATACTTGTGATGAACATCACCGTGCATCACAAATCAGAGCTCTTGAAAGATTTCCAAATGCAAATTCCTGAATACCATATGTCAGTGGATAAACATCCAGTAGTAAAAATAAATAGTTTGGCTGCAAATTTGGTCGTATGAGTGTGTTTTTCTGAAAACAGAACAGAGTGTGGACCGCTAAACCACACAAGGATCCACCTGAGCAAGATGGTCTGTGATTGGTTCCAACTGTTTGAGTGTAGTAAGAACACGAGAGAAAGTTTGGGCAGCAGATGTTTTGGGGATAAAGTTGTGCGAGGGTTCAGGTTAGGAGAAGGATGCAAAAACATTTCAAAGGCTTTAACTATCCCCTGAGTGCTGTTCAGGAGCATCATTAATTAGTGGAGAGAGTATGGCACCACTAACACTGAGCCAGGAGGGTATTGATCAGGGAAGCTACCGAGAGACCGTGTGCAACTCTGGAGGACTTGCAAGTCTTCATGGCTGAGATTGGTTAGTCTGTGCATGTGAAAATAAAAAGATGTACACAAAGCTGGTCTGTACGGCAGCGAGGGACGAAAGAAAGAAGCCACTCTGGGTCTCCAACGCTTCAAAGGTTCTGATGCCGTGTGGCAAAAAGGTTTAATGGTCAGATAACACAAATATTGACTGAAATCCAAAAACTATGGTTGGCAAAAGCCAATTACAGCACGCTACTCAAAACACATCACACCTCCTGTGAAGCATGGTGCTGGCAATATTATATTGTAAGGCTGTTTCTCTCCAGCAGGGACTGGGCAGCTGGTCAGGATTGAAGGGTAAATGGATGCACACACACTCTTGATGAAAATCTACAATCCTCTGCTAGACTGTGGAAGACGAGCAGGAGGGTTCACCCTCGAACTACTCACCAATGACCCTAATCACACTGACAAAACAAAAAAACTCAAGCATAAGATGGTGAATGTCCTTACGTGGACCCCAAATCAGAGCCGTGACCCAAATCTGAGCTGTGAATAGACTTTGAGAGCTCGTCTATAAATATGCATCTTTGCACTGAACAAAATGAGTTAGTCACTCAACTTGTAATTTCCACTTCTATGACCATGAGGTCATCTTTTCAGTTTTTTTGCAGCCAGTACAGATGATCGCTCTCCGTCACTTTCTGTCCTCACACTGTGCATTTTTACATTTCCTTCACATGTACGTGAAAATGAGGGCCGACAGTGTTTCCTGGTGATGTTATTAAAGAGCTACACTCTGAAGAAAGCTGAGGGTCGTGAGCAAGTGCAGACAGTTGAACTCACGTTCAGACTTAAACGAACCCTGTGTCAAAACAGCAGCACGTCCGACAGGTGGTTTGGATATTTAAGCAACATATCACTGGTTCAGGAATCTAAACCTAACGCCTTGGAGGACTGAGCCTTTGATGCTGAAGCAGAGGCTCAGACTGGCAAGTGGGAGATTTTCCATTCGGTAGTACAACAAAACAAAGGGAGTATTTTAAGATGCCGCCCTCCTCCGTCTCTTTGGACAGCTTTCGTTTACTGCAGAATGAGCATGGGGGCACAGACCCTCCTCTCTGCTTCACCGGGCAGTTTGTATAATGTTCTCACCGAGTTCAGCCTTGGCATCAAGGACGAAACCTCCGCTTTGGCTAGAATGAAGACGGATCTGCTTCATTTAGACCTATAGCTCTCAATAAGCAGAGGATGTGTGTGTGTAGGTGTGTGGAAGGAAGAGACACAAACTCAGGTAGTATGTTTGAGTGGGTGTGTTAGTATTTGTGTGTACACTCACTCTATATATATATGTGTGTGTGTACTTCTATATATGTCAGAGATGCCACACGTTAGACCAGTTATAGAGCGTTCAGGGTGAAAACAAATGAAAACCTTCATAAGTCAACGTCTCTCCTCCAAAACTAGACAACTAGGACATGCAGACAAAAGGCGCATTGATATCGGCAGTGACACACGGGTGGCAGCTGTACACATCATGTCATTCACTCGAGGATGCTGTGAAAGGAGACTTTGTCACACAAAGTTGAGTCTGGTGATATCCTTTCATCCCGTGGGTAAATGTGGTAGAGAATAATACAACTCATTGTCACTGAAATAATAATGCAACTGATGCTGGAAATGGAACTTTTAAGCTGCACTTAATTTAAAAGATTCAGACAAAAAGTTACATCTGTCTGTGAACAAAGGGGCCAGTGATGATGATCAGTCATCCTCCATTAAACAAAACTGAAGATGTAATGAGTGTGAATACTTTAAAGGACTGTTCTGCTGTTTAAACACACTTTAACCTGTTAACGGTGTCTCAGATACTTTAAACGCCTGCCAACAACATTGGCTTCCTTCTTTCCTACCTTTGTTTCAATGCACCACCAGTACACTATGTGAACATCTAATTGTGTTGTCAAAGTCACATTCTTATTGTCACCTGGTAAAGCAGATGCAGGTATGAACTATTAAAACACTTCTGTGTTGGTGCATTTGTTGAATCTTCCATTATCAATGTGATCCGACTCCTAGTTTTTACTGTTCAGTAATGTTTTCCTGCAGCCTATTCTCAAATGTCAGACCTCTCTTTAATATGGCACCAAGAAGAGTTCTCAGAAGTTTTTAAAAGCAGAAACAGTAAAACACACTACATGTTTCACAGCGATGAAAAGATACAGCAAATTTCCTAATGAGCTAAAACACGTAAAAACACCAGCATGATCCTTTAAACTCCAGTAGCAACAGCAGATAACCAAAGATGCTGTTATTAAATTAGTATATATAGCTTTTATTTAACTATGGTTTCCTCTCCTGTCCCCTGTAAAGTTTACAGAGTTAGAGGAAATGAACCTGAGTACAAAATGTAATTAATTTTGTCTTGCAGGAGTAGAACCTGCGCTGTACTCCTGGTTATACAAAGACTGCTTCTCTTTACTCCTTGACAATCATATACCGGTTTAGATTACACAGTCCCTTGGAGAGTTGGGGGCTCACTGTGGGACTTGTCATCTGTGATGCCTGATGCAACCGTACAGCAATCCTGTGCCCCGGGCCGTTCACAAAACACACACATTACACCCACAGGCAGAGGACACACAGAAAAAAATCACACCGAGAGTGTGTCTGTGGAAACACTTCACACATCCTTTCAATTTAATTACATCCTCTGCAACACGGAGAGAAATTAGAAATATTTATGCTGATTCTTTCCTCAGCACGCACTCTTCTCCAGAAGGTAATTCAAACAGTTTGTTAAATAAATATCCCTATCATTAACTTTTAGAACAACTGTGGTGTCGCCGCATATCTGATCTGAAAATGGTTTTTTTTTACATTTCTAGCTCTAGTTAGCAGCAGCTTGGATTAATCAGAAGACAAAATGCTCCTCTGTTCATTTCTTCATAATCACAATCCTCTCAGTCTGATATTTCTTTCTGTTTTTAATGCCTTTCTCCTCAACCGTACAAGATTCCCATACAGACGACTTAATAATCTCTTTTTTCTGCCTAATAACAAACCAGCCCAGACTGATGATGATCAGTAGTCAGATGGTCATGGGTCACCAGACATAAAGCATCACTGACTGAAAATCAAAGGGCAGAGATCTCACATTACTACCAACCGTGCTTTATTGGCGTGGTGTCATTATAATGTGGCAGGAAAACTCCACAGCACTGAAAACTACAAAAGAAATAAACAAAGTCAGTCAACAAGGTGCTAAAAATGTTCAGTGCTGATGCAACTCCCACATACGAGCGAGCAGAGATCTGTTAGCGTCCAAACTCATTCAGAGCCTCATCACACAGGCTACAGCAATCATCATCATTTACCATCACATGTGAGTTTAATTCTTTAATATCTAAAGAGTTTTATTTGTCACATGCACACCACAGAATGTAGAGTTAAATGTCACGTGACAAGCACTAAATATGCAATATAACAAGACCATAGCATCATTTTTTATAGTTATACTTACAGTGTATACTAGATAGATGAGCAAACAGAATTTACTGCATCATGTTTTTGGTTGTACGTTTGCACACAGACAAAGTGTTGACGCTGAATTTAAAAGATAAGGTCCAACTGACTGGGCAGTCTGAAGGAGCCTGATTCTGGGAATCGGATGAAAGCAACAGTCAGACAGAGGGAAGGACTGCTCGCCTGCTGTTTTGCTGCTCTTAAAGTTTGTCTAATTAACAAAAAGCAGTCTCTGTAGTGTCGGAAAACATGTTTAGTTTACAAGTTCATCAAAGCAGTGCTATGCAAGTGTCTTTGGAGCATTCTGGTTGTGGCTCTAGTAACTTTTTCTGTTAGATTTCTGTGATAATCTGCTCCCGAAGCACCTAATCAGATGATGTTTGCCCACCAGAAGTCAAATAGTTATGAACTTGTCATGAATGAATGAGAGCTGTGCCTCTGTGCTTTCCTTTATCAGGATTTAATACACACAAACTGGCACTGACCAATGTTTCACATGACTACTTTCAGACCTAAAATCCAAGCTCTTCTCCTAAACTTACACATGTACGTTCCACTGTATGTCAGGAGGATCTGCTGCTTCACTTTTACTTTATGTAAATGATTATTACTGTACCATAAAATGTGACAAATGTGAGGAAAACTCAACATTTCACGCCATTACAGTCCACCATTTTCCATTTCAAGTCAAGTCAAGCTTAATAAACCCCAGTTTTACAAGACAAAAGAGACATACTACCAAAAAACAAAGGCTTTAAAACCAGCAGAAAACACAGACGTAGATAAATTAGCGAGCCAAGCCTACCTGTATCAGCGACATGTTACTGAGGTCCAGTCTGAACAGGTGGTTTCTGGAAGGAGGAGAGAGGCAGAGGAGATGTGTGAGTGTGTGCACAAAATGACTAACCTCTGTCAAGAAAAAAAAGGGTGTTTAATAATGCAAATTAAGCATCAGCGAAGAGACAGGCCATTTCAGCTGCTGTCATCTTAAAGCAAAGCCGATTAAAGGCCATACTGTAACTGTCCATCAGCGCTGAGTCATTGTTTTTGGTTTTATCTGAGTCTGGGTGGTGTTAGTGTGTGCATGTGTTTTCAGCAGGGTCAAACCAGGCAAAAGTTTAACTCGTCTCATGAGAACATGCAGACACACACGCTATTGCGGCATGACGTATTTCTTGCAAATTCATCCCTTCTGCAAAATCCAAAGCTCGACACGGTCCAATGAGGTCTCAGCAGAGCACTTAAGAAGCGCCATTATCCGAAAAATGCAGTTTATAAGCGAGTCAGAAAGGGTATCACATTCTGAGTAATGTGCTCTGTGGGGTGAAAAGCTGAGTGGATTTACAGTTTCTTACCTGGCACCCACAATAAGCTCATTCCTCGTCAGGTCAAGGGTGAGCTGGGAGAAGTCTCTCACACCCGGGCGGGAGAAAGTAGAAATCCATGGGCTGAGTGCTGAGAGAGAGAGAGAGAGAGAGAGACAAAGTTAGCAACAGCTACAACATGTCATTGTTCATGAGATAAAAGCGGTGACATTTACAGATAGTTTACTAATGCACTCAGCAGCCTGGTAAATATGGTGTTTCATGCATGAGTGTAGATGCATATATTCTTATGTGGACGATAGTGTTGAAACACTAAACAAAAACGAACCAACAATTGTTATAATAAGTACAACAGATATGATAAAGTATAATATATTCCCCTTTGATACCATTTTAAATGAATCTCTTTGGCTTTTGGACTCGGGCTAATCATTTCTAAAAATGTCAGTGCACGTATCCATAAGAAAACAAAGTACTGGCTGCAGCTGCAGTGGTTAAGTTCTGGGAGCAGTGCAGGAACACTTGCCTGCACTGCGATGGCGTCTCCTGCAGAGAGGGACAAAGCTGTCCAGGCCACATCAGGCACAACAATGCTGATGGAGCCCGACGTTCGAACACTCTCTGCACGGTGGACGCCGTGCTGTTTGAAAATTGGCTTTTACAAATCAAAATTTCAAAGCAGCGGAGCGGAGGGGCCGTCTGGATGGGCCTTTCATGTCACATTGAAAACTGTAGGAAAAGAGCATTTTCTCTTCAATCTGTGTGTGACCCAAAGTGCAGACCTTTAAACGGATTTCACCATGTGGGAGGTTTACGCAGCACGAAGGGATTTACCACGTCTCCCATGCTGTACACAGCATCACAGCGGTTAGTGGGAATTCAGATTCCCTTAACCAATTTGAAAAGCCGTGTTAAATAGCTTTCAGCTATTCCCACAAAGCTTTGAGAAAGAAGAAATGGCCTTGAACGATGGCTCTGATAGCTCACATGTCTGTAAATTAATATATTCTTTGAATGTTCACTTCATGGTTCTAGTTAAATATCTAAAGCCTTTTTATATGCCACGTATTCAGAACATGAACAAATGAAAACAAGACAGTTTGGTGATCACGGGCGAAAACATTTGGCCACACTGCTGATAACTGTATTCATTAGGGAAGCAGTCATCAAACATTCAAAACCTTAAACCCTTCTTCTTTAAACATTAAAGTCGCCTGTATAAGCTTGAGGCTACGGGTGCAAAACTACATCAAAGTGTTGGAAAAGTCACAGCGAGCGGCGAAACAACTCTCCATCATACAAAAGGGACGGGGTTTAGGAATGATGGGGCCCATATGGCTCTGCCATCTGCAACATAACCACAGATATGAGTGATAAAAAAGACAGAAGGCTGCAGCTACACTACAGTATGGAGCTCGTGGTTTAAGACACAGATAAGAGAAACACACAGAAACACACGCAGTCATACAGGACTGAGGGTTCCAGCATTGACAGTGGACTCCACAGTCTGCCTCCATCAGTTTCAGCCAGATGTTGATGAAGAGTGGGAAGCTTTCGCCGATCTTCAGTTGGACTGAACATGACTCAAGGTTTTGCAAGCTGTGCTGGATGAGTCATCGCTCTTATAATAAAGTTGATATTTGAAAGAGTGCAATTTTCAAAATGTAATGCAACTGTAAATATAAGGAGACGTGTGTTATGTGTTTCTAATTGCCAACAAAGCTGAACAGTGTGTTGACCCGTCGCTTTATACGTTCAACTGAGCTCCAACTCTTCTTGTTCCCACTGAAGATGTAAATCTCTAAAACTGGTAATGAATCAACTAAGTTTTGTTGATTAAAAGGAACTCAGTAATACTTTTAAACAGCTGGACAGCTTCTAAACACCCACACAGGAGTGAACAGTGCATTTATTTGGGTCTTCTTTCAGACCACACGACGTGCTGAACAAGCAGTCAGTAACCACTGAGCTTCTGTTGGTAGATGAACCAAAGCCTGTAAGGATGCCAACTGTTGCAGGAACCAAAAATAACAGACAGCAACCGGCAGCTTGCACTGTTTATATGGGCAGCACGGACTGTGTGGCCTCCTTCCCTTGAAGTGATGTCGTCAGTCGTCCCCCGTCTGTCACAAACGTGAAACAAGCTTTAAAAATTGCCTCTAAATCTTGACATGTCACGATTTTATCTGTTGATTGTCAACACTTACTGACGCACCCAAATCCTATTCATGATCAGTTTTACAGTCCTAATGTCTGTCCCTGCCTAATGACACGTCTCTAAAAGCCTGGAGGACCCTGGGAAGAACTCAGCTGCATCATTTTTACACAATGTGATTGTAGTCGGTACAAACTTCTCATGTGTAATACGGTGAAAACCATAAATACAGGCATCGGCTTTAATTTCCAGAAAATTACAACTCCATAATTGCTCACCCCTTAACAGAACTGTAACATATGTACTGTACGAAGTGCTCGGCAGCTCAAAAAAAAGAAAAAGTCACACCACCCCAAAGACCGCCTGAAGCAACAACGTGAGACACGGTTAATTATGACAACAGCTCCGGTCTCACTGAGAACATAAGGGAAACATTAGCAGAGCGCAACAATAATTGTTATCAAACAGCAACATCAGAGAGGTTATTACTTCTGTGATCTATAAAGTTAATAATAGACTCTAAGACATACACACATACACGTTTAAATCACTGATAACCTCACCAAGTGTAATTCTAATCAACAAAAGCATGCAAATTCCTCAAGGGGCCATCTCTTATCGCTCTGTAAATATTTACAGTACCTATAGGCACAGATTGCTTCCATTTGTCACATTCAAGCATGCATGCATGGGTTGACTGTCTTTAACTTGCAGGGTGGGTGTAGAAACCACACAAGGCCGGTGCAAGGAGGCGAGCGGGACCAATCTGTACGTCACTCCCTGATTAATGGCTGCAGAGGCCGAAGCTGGAGGAGCAGAGGGGAGCAGCAGGGAGTGGAGGCCATCTTTAGCCTCACGGTCTTATGTAAACAGACCTGAGGTTCACTTTAAGACTCCAGCACGCTCATGGGTTTGCACAAAGCCGCAGCATTTATGAACACAGCGTGTATGAGTGTGCTTAGTGTCCCTGTGAATGTGATCATGATCCTAACACACAAATGAGACCATTAAAATTCTCTAAATCCATCCTTTTGGCATAAATGGAGGCCAGCAATGGAGGACAGGAGCCGAATGCAGACCACATAGATGCAGATCCATTTCATGACTAAGAACTTACACTCAGAATAAAGCAGGCAGGTGCAGGTGATAATCCAGGTGACAGGTTCAGGTACTAACCAAGACCAAAGCATGAGGGACAGGGAAGGCTGACGAGGGCAGTGAGGACAGGTGCAGACTATCAAAAAGGCGGGAAAGTGCACAATGGCAGGAAGTAAGGAAGAAAAGGACCAGACTACAAAATAAAACAGGAAACAGTGACTGAAAAAAAAAGTAGTAAAGCACCAACTCATAAGTCCGTAAAGTCCTTAAACTCAACACAAAAGGAACAACAGAAGTGGATCATGACACTTTTCCACACCGGCTGCATTAATCCGCAGTAACACGTCATGTCCAGAGGATTATTGGCACACACACACTAAAGGTTTCAGTATCAGGAATGCAAACTACTAGACAATCACCACCAGACAATTACTGCCTGCTTCACATTTCCCTGTGAGAGTTCATACAGTTTCCCCACTGTGTGAAATATCACACATGCTGCAACATATTCAATGATGAAAAATCTGCTCTGTGGCCAAACATTACAAAGTTATGTTAAAATTAAAATGACACTGCAGCTGCCTTAAACGGTAACTGCAGACAGAATCACTTTTTCCAAATCATTCATTGATTGCAAAAAAAAAAAAAAAAAACCAGAACAAAACACAATAAGTGCAGATTCTCTCCCGTCTTCACATGAATGTCCCGTTTGTGATTATCTTGCAGGGACTCTAATGTGCAGCCAATCAGGGAGCCTCATTAAAACCTGAAGCTTGTTTTAACGAGGACATAACATCACAAACCTCCAGCTGCCTACACTTAGCAAACACCAAATATTCTGCCAGTTGGCTTTAGGGTCAACAGGAGGTCACTGTAAATGTTATAAAGATTTACAATAGCAACGCTTTCTGAACGTAAATATGGATGTTAGAAATAATAATAATAATAATAATAATACTGACTTTATTTGTATAGCACCTTTAAAAGTTTACAAAGTGCTCTGACAGATGAAGCAAAACAGGATACAGGAACATCAGAGAGAAACAGGAGAGAGAGAGAGAGAAGACATGAGAGCATTAAAAGGTGCAAATATAAACACCTACATGAAAAAACAAGAGCAATAATGAAACAATAAGAAATAAAATGAAAAAAAAAACATAAAATGACATTAAAAAGACAAAATCACGTAAAAGCAAGTCTGTAAAAATGGGTTCTAAGAAGTGATTCAGAGGAAATCACTGACTCTGTGGTCCTTTTCTCTCCCAGCAGGCCCTGATGGCAAAAGCACGGCCACCTTTAGATTGAAGCGTTGACTTTGGAAGAGCCAGCGGGGCCTCGTCTGAGGATCTAAGGTCTAATAGCAGCTAATGTAGAGTTTGTGCGGGCAGCCGTTTGATTGATGAGACATATAAACTGAAATGCAACACCTCTGAGGATTCTGACCGATTACTTTGCATGTTATGAATGTTATGGTAAGACATCTGAAAAAGTAGTTGTATGTATATGTGTATGATGCCTGAAGGCTTATTCTGTGTTTTTCTCTCTTCCTTCCAAAGTCACATCACGTTACAGAAGAAGCTAGAGGTGAAAGTGGAGAATTATACAACAGGGGAAATGTTATGGCAAAAACATAGAACAGAGACACTCGCACTAAGTCGAAGGCAACCTGAGGCTAATCTCACTGCGGCCTGCTGGGGTAAAATACAGCCCCCGTCAAACCAAACTAAAACTCCACCCCCCACGTTATATACTAAATATACTCTGGAAAACATCCAGAAATAGAAAATTGTGTCAGTTAGATAAATGACGGACTGTTAAAGTGACTTATTCTCCCCATAAAATAAGACCATTAAAACAGAGCATATGACGCGAACCATAAAATAAGAATGTGCAGTGGGAAAATTGATAACAGGAGAATTATTCGCACGGAAGCATAATGTAGCTAACAGTAAAAAAAAGAAAAGGGAGCTGTTAGCGTTCACTTCAGAGAGTTTAATGTGGAGCATAAATCACTTGAAATTCTAACTGAGAAGCATTACGCACATATAAACATTTCCCCACATCATGAATATCTCTTCAAAACCTTGTAAAAATAACACGGGCGAATTTGATTCAGTAGCATGAAGGAGCGCTCGTGAACCCTGAGCCACTGAGCTTATTTACTCTCTGGGAAAGGCCGTCCTGACAGTGAGGGGTCTTTCATTGACTGACATTTATCCTCCTGCTTACAAGTGGTTTTAAATGCGCTGCTCACTCCTTCTCCTCATAAGTGTCTGTGGTGGGGCAGAGAAGGGACAATAAAGCAGGATAAATATGAAAGCCCCCTCCCTCATGGTCGACTCGTGGGCCCCAAGCTGGACTTGATGAACGATTATTGTGTTCTTTTTTCTCCTCTGCAATCAGCAGGGAGACGGATTAATGCATTAGCCCGTGGCTGCCAGAGGGATGAGGAGACGGATGAGGACAGTGGCTGAGACATTCGTCTCACACAGACATAAATCATAACCTTTCTATCTCCTTCCAACTAGTTTTTAAACATTCGGCTCCTTCCCACACAGCCAGCATGTGGGCAGAGAGAAGTGGCACCCCGACTGATCTGAGTCGCTATTAGACTGGAGTCTGGATGAAGAGCAGTCAAAGCTGGAAAATGCCAACATATTACGGAGCCCAGGGAATGAAAACACAGCATATTGCAGCTCCAAAAAAACCCCTGTGTCTGCACAAACAAACAAACGCACACACGCGCACAGTATAACCACACAGCTCAAGCACAATGTGATCCGTTTATCACTGCAAATCTGATGGAATGTGAGATTCTCTCAAGTTGGAGCTCAGAGGACGGGCTATTTGATAAAGATCCAATCTTTCCTTCATCCAATCCCTCCAAATGTGAGCCGCTGGGCTCGTCTGCAAGCTAACCCTTCAAACTCTGTCCGTCCCGGTGCTGCGAGGACGGTGTCAGCCATTACGGGCATGCTGAAAACTCATATATGGAAAGATTTTTGTTCTGAAAGTACATGAATCATAGATAATAGGCATATAATGGGCCTTCTTTCTTCTTTGGCTCACCATAAGAGGCACTAAGTGGACTCTGACAGTTGGAAGCACAAATTTAAACAGAAAGAACATCAGCAGTAATACAGGTGTTTTTAACCACGCTGATGACATGAATTTAGTCAGACATTCGCCACTTTCCACACAAGAAAAACTATCAGACAGATTATCTCTTGCAGGTCAAAATTTCAACTTGTCCAACACTTTGGTTTATGGGTAAATAACTGGTACAATAATAATCTCCTCAAGCCTCAGCTGCACTTAGTGTTCGGCACTAATTAGCAAATGCTAACGTGCTAAACTAAGATGTAAACAACAGCCACAGCATTTTAGCATTTAGCTCAAAGCACAGTGTCACAGAGACACTAGTGTGACTTCTTTTGTTCATAAAATAGTTCCTTCCAGCCCAAAGTGCAAAAAAGTAAAAGTAAGAATTAGCAGTTACACATTGTTCAAAGTTCACGGCTAACAATTATTATGCTAATTATATCAAATACTTCTCTCCGCTGGGTTCTCGTTAGAGCACAAATGGTACATTAGGGGTGCAAAATTTACTTTCAAACGATTCTTTTTTTTTTTTTTTTTTGGGACCAGGCTTGCAATTTTGTAAATTACAATGGAATGAGTCAGGAATGAAAGAGAGTTATACAAAATGAGACAACTGGCACCACTGAAGGCACTGACTGGCCGAATGGGATTAAAAGGAGTTTGACTGAGTAAGCATAGCTCAGGAAATGGTACACAATGTTCCTGCTAGAACAGTGTGACTGTTGACTGGTATAATTTCAGTGCACAGCAAACCACTGGCAGAGGAAGTCGATGCTCAGATGACCTTTAAAAATTGTGTATCATAGTAAAACTGCATTTCTTCACTTTGGCTTTTTCATCCTCAGTCTGACAGCAAATGTTCCCCTATTAAGATCCAGCACTAAATCATATATTTTATCATTAGCATTATAATCAGACATCTAGTTGATTTCTCCCCTCAAGCCCTGCACTGCTTAATGAGCTATGAATGACACATATTGTACTAAAGGTAGCTGTCTATCATCATCATCCTTCGAGGAAGTACACACGAACACAATGTCATGCTAATGGGAATAAGACTTGCGGAAAAGAGGCAATATTACAAATGGGTATCTTCGGGGCGAGGTGCTCGATCCAATATTGTTAACGAAACAGGTCACATAAAGACTCGCTGCTATCTGCCATCTGGCAGATGAGTTTGTGAATGAAGGATCACCTCCAGTGTCAATTAGCACATATATGATCGCGTTCTGAATAAATTCGGCTCAACCGACGGCAAGAAAGAAGACAAATAACAATTACGGTCAAATAATGGCACTGGAATGATTTCATGCTGCAACATACAAATTTAAATACAACGTCAATTTGCTGCAGGCACATTTTTGTGCAAATAAAGCTAAAGTGGTACCATAAATGCCGCTTCGCCACCTTGTGTGGTATTTTTCAGTACTGAGGGAGCAAAACTTTTCCTGCAGTGCCGGATCTCTTCACACCTCAGCCTTATCTGGCCAAAATCCCTTGAAATATGTTTTGTTTGGTCTTCCTCATATCACTCTTCGCCCTTCCTCGCACTCCAGTCTCCACCCCGTCCTGCCTGTCCCGTTCGTCACTATCTCTCCTTATTCTACTTGCAGAGGGTGATAGTTTGAGAGAGGCTGCCGTGCCCCAGTGGAGCACAACTCTCCCTCCATCCATCCATTCTTTCATCCCTCCGCCGCTCCAATCCTCCCCATCCCCTCCTCCCACTTGACTGAAGTTAGATAGAGGGGTCGGCGGGTTATGGGCAGCACTGAGAAAGAGCCTTGAGAGACTGGGGACTGAGCAGCCACAGGAGGAATTGTGGTGGGCCAGGAGGCTAATAGCCTCTCAGTCAGCAACCGGTAAAGATGTCTGTCTGCTTCTAACGAAACCAGAAGTGAAGCAACAACCAAAGCTACTCAAAGAGTCCGATGCACTGCAACTGTGCTAACTGTGCTAACAGACAGGGAGCCAAAAGCTGGGGGGGGATATCATAAGACCCTTTCAGACGTGGTATCTGGTAAATTACTGGCTTCACCTTCAAGAATAACGTTTGGGTATTCAAATACGGCACGTGGTGTGTAAGAGGGAGCGAGAGGACGAGATGGAAAATATGATTTTAAATAAAGACTCTTGTATTTGTGCATTAGAAAGAACACTTCAATTCATTTATTGCATATACATAGACATTAGGCTGTTTTCACTTCACTGCTGGAGATACTGTGACTGATAATAGTAGCGTCTGAAAAGAACAGGCTTTAATAGAAGGATAATATCATTCCCTGTGTTTTTAACCTTGTGCTACTATAACCTTTACTTAAATGTAATGCCAGTTCAAGCCTGAGTCGTTCTGGGAATGTCCAGCCTCATAAAATTGCTTCCTTGATTTTTGTGGAAAACTCAGGGATTCATTCTAACATAAGGACAACATGGGAAATTACCAGTGCATTTACACAATGCGGCACAGGTCTGAAAGTGGCAATCCGAGGGGACGGGAGACAGCATCAACACAGGAAAGCAAAGAGAGCAATATTCCTGCTGCCTCTCTGCTTTTCAGTTAAAGTGACAATAAAACCTTTAAATGTTTTCTTTTTTCTGATCCTCTTTGCTATCTCTCGGGCCTGCTTCCGATATCCTGACATACCATCAGTGGGTGAGAGGCCGGCCCCAGCAGCATATAAACTCGGCTCCATTCTGCTGCCTGATTGATGGCTGCAAACACACCAAAGCTCCGATAGCACCCCTCAAATTAGACCCACCACTGTAATCACGATTGTGGAGGAACACAAGAGACAGGTGACAAAGTTAGACAAACAAGAATGTGAAGTAAAAAAAATAAGATCACAAGAACATTGCAAATACTTTTCGTTATAAGCGAGCAGCTATGTCTCACAAAGACACCGCTCTTCTGTTGCTTTAAGAGCTCCTTTAGATGGCGACATGACGGCTAAACGACAGCACCATTACCCAAACGATGAGAAAGATAGAGGGACTCGATCGGAGTGTGCAATACATTTTTTTGGCCTCTTATTGAGCGCGACAAGAGCAGGCTGAGAGTGAAAAAAGTGCTAGAAAGCGTGAAATGAAACGAAAGCGAGAAAGAAAATATAAGAGTTGGAGCAAGGAGAGGCGGAGAATGAAAGAGAGAGGAAGAGACATGAGATGGACAGAGAGAATAGTGCAGGCAGGTGGAGTACAAGAGGAGAATAAAAAGCAAAAAGACAAGATCTGCAAGGAATTGAACAGGAAATTAGCAGCAATACTAGTTGTTTGTACCTTTTGCTTTGTCTCTCTTCAGAGTGATTTGAGCAGAGGAGATAACCCAGGCTGTGAAGCCATCTCATCCATCAGACCACTCCTCCTCTCCTCTGTGAAGGGGATCGTGAAACGTGAACCAAAGGTCTTATTATCAACCGTTACCTTCCTACACATTCTTCCTTATGAAACATCCCATCGCCGTGATGGATGCTGCTGCACTGGGTGTGATGAAGGTGCACGGTTTATCTATTTCTCTTACAAACCAGGCTGACCTTTTGCACACACCTACACCAAAACCAGTTCCCTGGGCCTCATAACATAATGCACAACTGACTCTATAAATTCCAAAAACAGACTCCATATCTAGATTCAGAGCGTTCCACTCGCTGCCCTCATGCCATGCTCTTATCAGACCCCCAGTCTTATGCTGAGAGCCAGTATCATCCATCTAAATCATGAGCTGGCGGCTGTACAGTGTGTGCCTGTGGGTGGAGGTTACGTGATTCCAATGCTGTATTCCTGCAGTGCATCTGTGGTGTGGTTGACATGAAGCGCTGGCATGTCTTCTGGAACAGCAGACGTACAAACATACAGTCCTCGATGTTCACGGTGTGTTCAGGCAGATTGGAAAAATGCTACGCTGTCACGGCTAAAGTAAAGCTGATGGAGAGGCTCGACGCTTAACGTGGCGGATGTTTAGATCGTCTCCTGCATCTCCTCCTCATGATGTCCATCACTGCTGTCAGCCACAGTATTAATACCCTGTCACATCTCGAGGCAGTGTTTTCCTGATGTGGGTGAAAAGTCATGTGTGTGTGAAGATGATTTTCCAAACCAATAAATAACTTGGCATTTTCACACACGAGTTGCTTCGAGGTAGATTTGGTTTGGATTGTATTTCTATGAACCTGTAAAATGTAAATCCATACTAACTGAATATAATAATTTAATTTTAATGATGATTTTACTGTGAACAATAGAACTATTACTCTATATATTACTATAAGCATCCATCGTGGTTTAGAAAGGTCAGAAAATAGTGCACCAGCTGGAGTACTCGTGATAGATGTTTCAGTAAATTTGACAAATATATGACAAAGCAACATATGACGAACACAAGTCAGCGGATTTATCAAAGTTCAAAGTGTCTATGGAGCCAAAGCGGATACGCTTAAAGCCAGAGGATGGAGCTGGGCTTTAATGCAGATAGCATGCTCCAGTGGAGGAACCGACTCAGGGGCCACAGGACTGGTCTCCTCCAGGTGACTTAGGTAGCGCTTCAACAAGCTGCTATAAAACGCTCATCAATCACAGAGGCTAATCTCAGGTTCTCGCTGACACTTTCATTGTGCAGGACTTTTCTGTACGGCTGCCTCCACATAATGCCCTTCTCCGCCTGCTCTGACAGGCCGGCAGCCCTGCAGCTCCCTGCCATGAGAGCCATTTTGAAAAGACACGCCTTTGAAGTGAAGCACTGGTTGAGCTCGGGCTAATCTGGACATCTGGGGGCCTGCTGGGTGGAGCGGGACAGAACCAGAGATTCAGCATATAGGTGACCTCAGTTCAGCTTTGTGGGGAATGAAAAATGCCATTTCACCAGTTTTTATGAATTGAAAATGCACTAGAGGAGACTCCAGTTTTCAAACTTTAAAACTACCATCACACGAAAAGTCCAGCAAGAACGGAGCCAATGGAACAAAGCTCTCTATGTCCATTTTCAGTTCCATTAGCCAGAGTTTAGACTCCCAACATGGGTGAGCTGCCCCGGAGCACAGAGGAGTTTGAAGGGAAACAATACTGGACACCTAAATAAGAAACACCAAAAAACCTTGAGGAAATGTCTGGTTTGAAGGGGGGGCAGAGTATGTTTCTAATCTTCTGTTTCTTCTGGCCACCTCTTCAGTTTTTGTGTTTCTGTCCTCGATCCCCACCAGCGAGTTTTTGCTCCTCCAATCTTAGTCACCACTCTTGGCAGAGGGAGCACAAACAGCCCTATTCAAAAATAAACACAGCAATTTTGTGCGTGTTTACCTTTCATTCAGCCATATCTCTCTGTGATTCTGTGCCCCAAACTGTTATGTTCCATTTCACGCTGTGAGGAAGACCTTGTTTCTTGGCCTACTGTACAGATGAACGGGCTAGATAAAGTGAGCGCCATTATTCTACACAATCATTTCTATCTTGTCCCCTCTTGCTTCCTGTTGTTCTTTTATCGCTGCACATGAGGTTTTTATTGCAGCTATGTTTATGAAAACCCTTTATTTGGTTGTGCTGTCAAGAGGAGCATGTATGAGCTTCCACGCATGTTCTAGAAAACATGTTTACATGTCACACAGCGACACGTGCACGTGGTTATAAAGTCTGTGGAGGGTGCAGCGCTGTCACCCTAAGGATACATGACATTAAGCCTCATTCAAAACACATAAAGCAGGCACGAACCATTTCATTGTCTACGTTAAGAGCTGATGAGAGAGATTTTAAAACCACAACAGCAATTAAGGTTCGAGGTAGATCCCATTCTCACTTATTCCTACGGTTATATGTTACGCAGAAGGAGTTCTCTGGCTTATTTTGAAAGTAACTTCATAACTTCTGCCTCCACCTACTGATTAGTTATAACTCCCACAGAACCCTGCAGCAGCCCTCTGAAAACGCTGTTTAGGTGTCTGCATGACCAGAGAAAAAGTTCAGCCCCCTCTGGCTTCATTATACTATTTTCCACTGAAGATCCAGTGAAAGGAGAATTTCTTCCTCTTATTATTGAGCATCGTCTCATTAGTTCTAGAAAGACTGTGACTGCTGAATCTGACATTTACTATTGATTTATTTCTTGGACTGTTGTAAGGTTTCAGATATTAAAATCAAAAACATTTCCCTTGAACTCAGTTTTAAAGAATAATTCTGGTTTTATTACAAATTGGTTCTCATTCCTATCTGTTATGATAAACACACAGTAGTTTATCAAAGTATAAACCACTGAACCACCTGAAATGTTGGTAACAGTCCCTCATTATGGGAGAACTGTGCATGCACAGCTTCAGTAAGCATGGCAGGAATAAGTTGAAGCAGTGAATGGTGTTTATAACAGGAAGCTTGGATATTTATTTCACAGTTTGTCTTTGTCTTCTCTTACAAAGATTTTTGGCTCAGGTTGTTTACAACCTGTCTGGTCATGTTTTTTTTTTATCCCGTCTCACTTCTTTTCAGTAAGGGGGCGAGTCTACACAAAATAAGACCCACACGATTATCCTTTAAAAATTAAAAACCACAGTCCGACTAAAACGAAAAGAATAAAAAGACCAGAAAATAAAGAACGACACCTTCTTGCAGTCTAACAAAGAGGGTTTTAACAGCTGAACAGTTGACTAAATTCAGACACATCTGATCTGTAATGAAGAACTGTGTCCTCTCGTTTTGCTCTCAGTCCAAATGCTCTTGTAAAAAAGGGTCTTAAAATAAACCACCAACTGTTCAACAGTATAGGAGACAAGAGAGAAATCTGATTACTGGCGAGCTGCATGTGATTGCAGGTTTTACAGTAACACGACCTGCGTTTCAGTGAAAAGTTTTCTTGTGTCCATGTGAACGTGGTGAGCAGAGTGTGATAAGATGTTTATATAAAACAAGAGGTTATAGATGATGTCTGACCTTGGATGGAAACCTTTGGATGTTCCTTCTTCGTGCACTCTGGTTGGGTCAGAGGGTCAAACAATGACGGGGTTGGGGTTGTCAGGACAGCAGGGCTCTGTGTGAAGACGGCTGGGAGGAGGAGGAGGAGGAGGAAGAGGCCGGCCATAGACGAGCGGTCGGAGTCCTGCGAGGACGCTGTCATGGTGATGACCTCTCCTCTAACTGCCAAGGTGGGCCTCTGGGATACAGCTGGAGGAGAGAGGAGACATATTCAGCACCTCAATGCAACATTTTTTACACCTGGCTTCAAAGACAAGCAGCTCTCTCTGAGTCACTTCAAAATAATTTCTTCTCTCCAACTTTCAATTCCTGAGGGCTTCCGGCTGCGAATCCAGCATGGAGGAACAGAAAGAGAACGAAAAAATAATGCAAAGGTAAAAAAAAAAATAAAGAAAATAAAGAAAGAAAAAAAATTGGTAAAAGGACAAAAACGTGGGATGAAAGCAAGGATGTTAGGTAACAAGAGGGTGGCTGGAAAGACGAGATATAAAGCTGAGTAAACTAAAAACTAGTTGGATGGAGGGTGTGAAGGACATCGAGTGGAAAAACTGCCCAGAAAACTCTTACGCTTCAGCAGTGAGCCATCTCAAAGAAATACCTAACCTCTGACCATGAGATAATTATTTGAAATGTGCAATTAAACTCTGAGAGTTAATTTAATGGCTGATTAAAATGAGAAAATTGAACGCAGAAGTGGACTGTTCAATGGGGCAGAAGTTTTCACAAGTCAATGAAGCAGAAATGGAATCACTTTGAATTTGTGCCTCTTGGAGATGTGCTGCAATAATGTTTGCTCAACTATTCGCTTTGATTCCTGCTGCACATGTGTGATGCACATCAACATATGAATAATATCTGGTCATTCCCCGACCTCCACATTCAGGCGCTGTTTGAGCAGATCCTGCAAAGACAGACACAAAAATGTTCCTCCACAAAACACACAAACGGACACTTTGATGCTTCTTGGGTAAATGTAATCTCCTTCAGTCCTAACATATGAGAGTACAGAGCTCAGCTGAAACCGGCAGTTCATCATCTCCCGCCCTGCGCTCCTTACGATGTTAGCTTACCGAGGTGTAATATCATTTAAGTAGATTAAAAACTGAAAGCATCAACTTTCTGCAGCACTTTGGCTGGGTTACATCTCTCTGAAGTGTTTTCTTCGCTAATGCTTCAATCAATAACAAATTATTAGCTTGGTTGAGTTGCAAATCAACCATATTGCCCTGCAATCAATTATCCCTCTCACTACAGCTAGTAACTAATTAGGCAAATGCACAGAGTGCCCATGTTTGTCATTACAAACAGTGGAGTCAACAGGCCCCTGGCTACTGCCAAAGAACATACTGTTGATGAAACAGGCGGAAGTATTCAATGTGCTCTGCAGCAGACTTGACTCAGCCAGACTGGATGAGTCTCAGGTTTTAGGGTTCACCGTTCTCTCACATTCAGACTGAAAGTAGCAGGTGTTAAAGGTAAAGGTCTGCATCCAGCTTTAGTGAAACATCCTTTGGTTTTAGTTCTCTGGCTCGCTCTCCATCACACGCAGGGTGCTTGAATGTTTTTAAGTTAAGCTTGTGTTTGACCTTTGGTAACCCTGCTATTGATCTCCCAAATACAGCCCCATCTTAAATGCATCATGTGTTAGAGAAAGCTCTGCTACGGCAGCTAGACACAGATAGATTTGAAAATATTTCACCATGCACGGTTTTTTAAACTTTTTCCCCTCTTCTTTTACTTTGCCATCCAGAGTACAATGGCATGAAAATAGAAAGGAAAAGCTTAAATCTCCTCTACAGGGCACACGCAGCCCACTTGAGCCAGCAGCTTTATGCCTCTCCTGCAGGCAGACGTCTGATTTTCAAAGAGTTGTTTGTTGATTACTGAGCACGTTGGAGTGTGCCATCAAGCAGAGACACTCAAAAATGGATGATGTTATTATGATGTCTGCATGGTCGCTCCCTCACGTGCCCGACTCTACCCCTTCCTCGTTTTGATGTGTGTCCTGTTTTCCTCCAGCACTGCATATTCTCATTTCTTTTACACATGTTTGATTAGTTAAATGACTGCATGTGCTTCAGGTTGATCAAGAGCTGGTGTCTTCCAGCTTCTAACTGGCTCAACACACCAGACAGAGCAGGTTTGGGTGGAGCAGGAAGAGATGGAAACCCTGCGATGTTTGAGTTGGAAGGTCTCTCGCTCGTTGCTGCTATACTTACACCTGAGCTGATGGCTGATCTCTTGTCCCATTTGCAGACCTTAATCCAACCCAACAGCCAAGTAAACTACCTTTTAACCCTCACTGCCATTTGCTGCTTGTCTGCATTTGGGTTCTGTTACCTGTTACCAAAACCTTGGCAAGATCACATTACAGTGTGACATCTCTGAGATCACATGACGCTCAAAGGTCAAGCTTGTTTCCTCTGTCTGCATATTTTGTATGTTTGAAAGTTCAAAATTGAGCTTGAAGAGGGTCAGTGGAGGTGGAGGATTGGACTTCTACACTTGACTGCCGATGACAGTGAGCTGAGTGTAGATCAGCATGTTGAGACAGTGGGTGGAAGCATCAGACTGACTCTCTTCATATTTGAATGATAGGAAATGGTTTAAATGGGTTTGTCTCCTCGCTTGATTACATGTGGTGTCCCAATTAATTAACAAGTTATTCTGAAAGCCTTATCTTAATTTTGATTGACTTGCAAAAAAGCTCTTCAGTCACATATTCAATCAAAGCCAAGCAGAGCAACTTCTTTTGTTCACAATGTTGCTGCGATGCTTTTAATTAGAACTAAAAAGTAGGACCATATGTTCCCAATTTTAGCATCTTCAGATGGGTTTGTTTCATAATTCATTTTAGAGGCTTTACTCCTCACTTTTGAGGCTTTGCACAGACTGGCACCCTGCTATCTTTCTGAACCAGGAGTTGTCAAACTTTTGATGACTGATTGCCAATTTAGGGAGCCAGCATATGAATAAGGGGCACATAGGAAAAACACACATTTATCAAACATTGATATGCCAGAAAGCTTCCCAATTATATTACTAATATTATTATTATCATTGACACTCAAGTTGCCATGCCTGACACTTATTAGTTATTAACCATGCCTGACAGATTTATTTAGTTTATTAGGAAGACACTGTTTGATGCAGTGGCAGGAAAGTGTATTATACTGCAGGCTGTTTGATGGCGTATGATTAAAATATAATGCACGAGTTTCGCGGCACGTTCAGAGCCGCACAAAATGGTTGTAAGGGCGGTAATTGGACTGCAGGCCGCTGCTCTAAATTCTTATCTAAATATCTTCTATATAAGTAGTCAGTGTTATCAGTGTATTCATTCATTTAAAAAATAAGGCACGTTCTCACGTTGATTAGACAAAGTTGTATTCTGTAATACAACCTGAGACATTAAAGAGAGCTATCTCAGTAGAACTGGTGGAGAAATCGTCCTTTCCCCAGACTACATTCATTCTTTTTTCTGACATTTTCACTTTTATTAGATACCTGACAGTAGCGTGTGACATGAAATATGGGGAGAGAGAGAGAGAGAGAGAGAGACGGGGCTGGATGACACACGATTCAAGTTTCCTGGGTGAAATCAAACCGGGGACATTATGCTTACAGGGTTTGAGTTTTTCCCCACTAAGACACCCCCATTTCTTTATTTCTATCATCCACAGTGGACTTGGCAGGTGCTTAATTCACATTAAATCACTGAGTCCTGAAAGTCAAAGGCTGACTCCACGAATCCTCTCATTAGTCTAAAAGCTGGTCTGAGAGCAGGCAGGAGATCATGACAGATGACCAGGACCCTGCTATACTGTAAGTTCAGACTTTGGTGGATGAGTTATCTTGACATGGACACACTCGCAGAGGAAACCAGCAGGAGGATGACGTACACTCATGCAAACCCAGATGCACACACGCAGCGTCAGCTCTGAAAACTGGCAAAATCCAGCCATGGACAGCTGGTCGCACTCCATATTGGGTCACAGCGAGTGGGCAGGAGCGACACATGCTGTGTGTATGTGCGAACACCCCTGAGTGTGTGTGTGTGTGTGTGTGTGTGTGTGTTTAGAGCCATGCATGGCTCTTCAAGGCCACTCCAAAGAGGCCTGATAGAGTCCATCCAATTTCCCATCCTGCTGTGTTCTGGATTAGCAACAGTCTGTCAGCAAGGAGCCCGGAGAATCCATAGTACTGGGTGAGATGTCTCCATAAACACTGACAAACACTGACACGCACACATACACACACTTTTAAGACTCACTGGGCCGCTGTTTGAGTCATTCGGACATCCTGTCGGACACAATGAGTCGATTAGAGGTACGTTATATGCTGAGGACTCACAATGTACCTGTGTGGATTGGACTGATAGATGTCCAGGCACGTCTCTCTGTGAATAACTCAAAAACTAACTGATCAGTGAGGACACCGATTTACATGCTGTATAAATAAAACAGCATTTGCAGAGAAGTTTGAACTTTTTTCAGTGCTTAAAAAGCACCACAATGCAGAAACGCTCCACGTAACAGTCCTGCAGCCTGCAGTATTAGCTGCAGAATATACTCCAGTAATGAAAGTATTCACTGTAACAAAATTCCAGCCTTTGCATTGGTAACTCCACCAAACATTAGGGGGCCTTGGGGGCATTGTGTGTGTGTTACAGCCTCCTGCTAGAGCTCCTGTCCCTCATGTGTAAAGAAGCAGAATTTATGCCTTATTTCAAGGTTTTCAGAGCTTTTGAGTTCTGTCTCCAAAACAGAAAGAAAAGGCAATGTAGCTTCAAACACCTTAATCTGAGATTTCTCAGCTTTCTTTGTTTAAATGAGGTGCATGAAATGAAACTGCACTTTTTTATCTGGTATACACACACACACACACATATATATATATATATATATATATGTATATATATATATATATATATGTGTGTGTATGTATATACCAGATCAGATCAGATCTGTTAAACACATTTTTTACCAAAAGAGATTTATGTGGTATGTTTTGGTTTGATGATGGCACCCAAAAGTTTTGCACTTATGTATAAGGACAGAATTAATCCACTCTCGTCTTCATAGATGGAGAACTTGTTTCATTATAAACCATATCAGCACATGAGGGGAAACCTGCACAGCTAATGTCAGTTTGCAGGTTAGATAGCTGATTAGCACATTAAACAGCTAACGGTTAACATACATGCAAATGTTGCTTTGCTCCGTTTAGATGCTGCAGCTTACAAAACTCTGTCTACCCCTCGGCTTTACTTTGTTTTATTCTGGAGCTCACCAGCCAGCTGCTGTCACTCAGACACCGACACGCCCCTCCAGCTGCAGAGACAAAAAGGAGCATTTCTGATATTTCCCCAAAGAGCTTTTTCCCTTCTTAAAGTACAAAACTATTAAAAATCCATTAAAAAACATGTTGACATTAGTTTTGGTCTGATTTAAAGGTGACTTCAAGAACATTAAGTGTCTTAACAGGTTGTTTTTATTACTTTATTACTGTTAGCATGCTTGAAACCTCACTCTGTCGCAAATGTGGTCAATTCATTTGAAGAATTACATGCTTCTCCACGGTTTGAGAAAATTATCCAACCTGTTGCAACTCTTTTTTTCACACTTGCAAAAATGTATGAGCTTTCCTAAAGTTGGCTTTTCAATCTGAATCTGCAATGAAACTGGTAACAAAGGCTGTCAGATAAGTTTTGTGCGACAAAACGCAGGATTATTTCCTCTCACATGCTGGGGAAGAAGTGCAGTTCTGGAAATAGAATCAAAATTGTGTATTCACTTGAGTATCACTACCTCAAAACTGAACTGAATTACAATATTTGATTAGATGTACTCTCTCACCTCCGGCTGTGTATTCTCACAATTTACAGCAGACACATACTTTGACCTATATGTATAAAAGCCAGAGGCACTGTGTTCCCTGTGAAGGTGTACTGCAACGTCTCAACACGATGCTTCAGCCTGGTGCAGCATTTGTAAACAACCCAAAGCAGCACAACAACTCCGTTTTTCTCTCCCTGTGGCTCCTAATAAAAAAGATAACAGTGCCTAATTTTGGAAAGCTCAACCTACATAAACAAGGAAAGCTCTCCGTTTAAAAAAAAAAATCATTTCCACTCTTCATCTAGCCAGTACATCTCAACCTTTCCTGAGTACAGGCTCTCATAAGTCCCTGCCAATGCCAGTGTGTATCTATGGCAACAGGGTAGCAAGTTGGTGGTTAAGCAGCGGGAACCAGGTTGAGTGTATTTCGGCACAGACCTCAACAGTCTCTTGGGGGAGGCTGGATGGCGGACTGCCTGCTGATGCAGAATGGTATGAGGAAGTGAAGTGCTTAGTAGGACAATGAAAAGCTTGAAGTGGGTGAATGTGAGTAATATTTGTTAAACTGAGGGGGGATTTCAGTATATGCATTTACTGTATATGATACATGTATTTACCTCAAGTGAGTTAAGCTGCTCCGCTGTCACTTCGAAGGTGGCAAAGAAAGCTGTTGAACTGCTATACGGAGTCATAACTTGGAAGCTAAATGAGTTTTTCAGGGCTCCATCTTCACTTAGTGGAAACTGGTGTCAGAAGATGGTTCGGCCTGACAGCTCTGGCTCCAAATGTTACTGTTCGCCTTCAGCTAAAGAAAAGACGGAGGGAAAGACGCCGAGCAGGAGGCCATAACTACTGTTTTTCAAAATGTACCCCAGCGATTGTCAGAGCATCACCTTCATCTGGGCAGCAGGGCCTCTCAGCAGGTGTGTCGGTCCCGATCCCCTATCTCATTTTTAATCCCCTCCACCTGTTATCTCTCCTTATTTGTTTTGCACTCTGCTCCCCCATTTCTTTCCCCCATCACTCCAGAGACAGTTATGGACCGAGAGTTTCGAGTCCACTCCACCGCTGGCCGTTTGTTCTACATTTCAACGTAGCCTGCAAGGGGAGTGCCTCTAATTACAACTCAATGCTAACTCCCTGAGCTCAATCTCATCAGAATCTATTAAGACACTGATTAAATTGCTTGTGGCCCATTGGGAAGTAGTTGCTGCCTGTATAAAACAGCTGTTTGGAGTCGGACAAGGAAGGAAGTCTGTGTGACCAGTGGGTAAAAAAAAAAAAAATGTTTTTAAATTGTGTTGTGTGTTGTTTTTAGGATAATCTGTCATCACAAATAGCAGATAAGAAATATAATTGGTAATTTCTGCAGAAAAGCTCCCAGAGGAGGAATCTTTTCCCCTTTTCTTTGATTCGTTAGAAGTGATTAGACATCATTGTTAAGCATCTTTTAGAAGGGTTTCAAGTTAAGCTCCTCCAGAGCTTTAAGTGCATAAAAAATATGTTGTTCTTACGGAGCCTGCTGCGATCCTCCCAATGCTCATCATTAGCGCGTACGGCACCGGAATACCAATACGTCCTCATCCGAACGCTCACAGGAATTCCCTCGCATGCACAAAAATGAATTACTACAGAAGGAAATAGCACCTGTTTCCTCAAGGAACTACACACAAGATCGATGCCTGAGTGTAAATCAAGCAGGTTTTTAAGCAGAACTAAAGGAAGCACAGCTCATTTCACACTTGTCATCTTATCTCACTGTCATCTCTGCTGAGCTGAAGGACAAGTTCAGACCGGCATGTTTGTTTACAGGGGTCTCATGTGTTCATGTGTTTAATTAAACTAACAAATCAAACCAACCATACAACGCTGTGATAAACGCCGACAACCGCTCCACGGATGCATATTGCCACCATATTCCCATCCTATTCAACCTCTCCCATTCTTCCCTCAGGGGGTTTAGTCCGGCCAAGGCTACATTGACCGTGTCTAATTCAGCTAAATAGCTGAACCCCACCAATCTCTTTAATGCTTGCACTACGATGGGGGGTGGGCATGCGGTGACGGGGGCCTCATGAGAGTCTCAAGGGAATGGGGCTGAACATGCAGACAACACACTCGGGGGAAGAATCCAGGAATGTGCGATGAAGATGGTTACATATAGAGAGAGAGGATCTTTTTTCTTTCTCTTCTTAGAATAAAAGGGTGACGGAGGGTTCACGGCAAGCATCTCTTGTTATTGAGCCACTTCACTCATGCTCGAGAAGGCGAGCACCGCCAGAGAAAGGATCTTCTATAGGAGTGAGGCATGGTTGACCTCGGACTGGAGAAAACACTGAGTGCATGTGTGTGTGTGTGTGTGTGTGTGTGTGTGTGTGTGTGGGGACAACATTGAGTGACAGGCCTGATGAGGTGGTGAGGTTGGCAGGCGCTGTCTGGATTATGTCCGATATCAAATCAGAGGCTGTGCTGGAATCAAGGCATTATGGTGCCTGAGGGAAAGTGGCATCTGATCTGCTCATAGAGCTGTGGGACTGTCAGCTGAGATGTGATGAGAGGGGAGAAAGCAGGGACAGAGATAATAAAAAAAAAAAAAAAGACACAGGATATGTGTGTATCTGTGTGCAATCTGTGGGACGTATGACACCTGATTGTTTCTATATCTTCTCTTATTTGTCTTTTCTTTTTCTTTTTAAATCATTTTTACAATATATTATGTGCAGACTTCTGCAGATCTTCTATAAAATGCTATTTATTTATATATTTTACACTCACAACTAATGGCAGAAAGTAGATACAGTGCCTTTCATAGCAAATAAGCCGTAATTACGGATACAGCCAGTCTTACACCTATCGATCCATGTCAGCTGAGAAAACTTCATCTGCTGATAAATACGTAAGATGAGACTGACAGTAAGTAGACCTTGAGTTGACATTGTTTTGTCAAAAACATGTTTTTATATTTACAAAGCAAGGCAGGATTTTTTTTTTTTTATCTTTTGCCCACACAAATTAGTAATTTACATCCTCAAATTAATAATCTGTGTGTACTAATTGGTAATTTGTTCCATCAAATTAATAACTTGTGCCCTTGACTCACCAAATCATGTCCTCAAATTATGTACTTAATTCTCTCAAATTAGGCTAATAAGCATTAAGTTACTCTTGCGGTTGGAAGTGCAGTCACAGGTTCAGTTAGAGAGGAGCAGCCGCAGACTAACAGGGCTGTCTCAGTGTAGCCGTGTCCTCGAAATACTGATATTAATCATGAGTCAAATCAATCAGATGTTTAATTGAGAACTTGTTAGATCAGCTTGACGATGATTTTCCTAATAAAAGAAGGTGATATTTCCTTTTGTTCTTTTGCTCTTGTTGAGCACAAATGTGGATTTACTTTTGAATTCAAGTAAATTCATATATCAATACATATCAATATCTCAAGTAATCTTTTTTTAAGTCAAGAACAAGATGAGCAAGATGAACAACTTTTCACTATTTCCAGAAAAAGGCAGCAGCAATTTTCAGTCTCAAAAAGACTCTTTTGTTTTTAAGATTTAAACTGCCGGCTTTCTGTAAAACCTCAGAGCAACACTGAGGAGACGGCCAGACAAATGTCGGCCCCCTTGTACAAGTGGATCCCAATCATATGCCGCCTGCTGCCACACTAACAATCAGGAGAAGAAAATGATTCGACCAGGAGTGATTGGGGAAGAGTTTGATTGAAGATCAATGTGTTTCACCCAAAGAGGCGGCTCTTAGTCATCAGTATATGGCAAAACATATTGCAGTATCATTATCATATGGTTGGATTTACAGCCTTAAACCATGTATCAGTGTCTCTACACACACACACCAAACTAAACACAGCCTCCCACTTCAAACACACACCTGTAACAGCCAGCCATTTTACAGCTTTCCACATCCCCAGTCTGTAATAACACACTCTGTCTGGCCCTCAGAAACTCTATTATGATTTCACTTGGCACTGTCAGCCACAGTCTCACTCCTTCATTCACACACACACAGAAACCATAATTTGATATTATTGACTGCATTTCTCTCTGTGTCTACCTGATACTGTTTCATTGTGTGAACTGGGAGCCCCCAGGCTTGTATTGATTTGAACTCCCCTGACTAGTTCAGAGAAGCTCGCCAAGTAAGAGACTGTTCAATCTTGGCCACCAGTTTCACATTAGAGAGTTACTATACGGGCTGAGGTCAAGCGCATTACAGAGAATGGGCTGCTGTGGGCCTCACGGGCGAACCAATCTCAGTAGTAGTTTCCAAACACCATGTAAATGCCAACAGTGAAGCATCGAACACTGCTGCACGGCACCGCTGTGAGGGAGGGATTCAGAAAAGCTATTTACTACTAAGTCTAATTACCGTTGATAATGTCTGGAGACGTCTTCTATCTGCTCTCTTCCCTTCATCTCGGATCCCGCCAGTCCATCCTGCCCGTCAGTGACCCCTGTGTTCCTGCCATTTCCCATCACCTGACACCCCCACCTGCTCATACCTCATTAGCCCTGCAGTATATCTTGCCTGCATGAACTCCTGCCTGCTTTCTGCCGCTCTGCCTGGTCCCTCACTGGATAAGTTAGCCTGACTGGTATTGACTTTGACCACGAGTAAAACCAACCTTCATACTTTACCTGTCTGGTGTCTGAGTCCCTTTAAAGCATATAGAGCAGGAATGGGTACTTCTTCCTTAACTCTTAGTTCATTTTAAATAATCAATTCATTGTTTGATCTAACATTTAAGAAAAAAGTGAAAAATGCCCATTGCAGTTTCAAACAGCCCGAGGTAATGTGTTTAATCTGCCTCTTTGTTCCCAAGCCTGAAGAAGACAAAACATTTCTTTTTTTTTTTATTTCTTTGGATGGTTTTACCTCCTCTGGCGTCTAAAAAATATTCAAATGACGCAACATGAGAAGGCAAAATTTAGTGGAACTGCTCATAACACAGTCTGCAACGTCTGCAAGCAGTGCTTCACTTTTAGAGGCTGTGGGGTTAAAGGGTTAAAAAAGATATCTATCAAACCAATATTTTCAGATTTGTCAGCTAATCTCAACACAACTTATTATTAATGCGATGCATTTAGTATTCAGAACATATAATTCATTGTACATTCCCGGTCTTCAGCACTGTGGCCTTTTCCTCGTGCTTTAGCGGCGCAATGTGTCAAAGGCACGAGGTCAGAGGGGCAGTGCCCAGATGATGGGCTATTAGGGAACAAAAAGGCAGAGACATGAGTAACCGCTCAAACAAAAGGTCTGTCCAACACATTTCTGGCGTGACACAGCCACAAAAGAGCGGCGTCCAGTGCTCTGAGTGGAGGTTGTTAATTGGAGAGCCAAAGGTTACAAAGAAAAGGCGGATTTAGGGGGGCAAAGTGAGCTTTTATTCAGGTTCCTCTGTTCCTTGCAGAAAAAAAATAAGAGCTGATTGGAAATGTTTAGGTCAGACTGAAAAGCTGAGCAATATGTTAGGGTTCAAACAAAAGAAATCAACCAGTGATTCATCATTTTGAGTTATTCATCAAATGGGAACGTCGTGCTTCAGCAGGGTCCTCTGTCTGTTCATTACACATTAACTGAATTGCTTGGTGTTCTTTTAAAAGACTACAGACAACTTAGGAAGCCAAACTATTAATTGTTAAAGAAATTATGCATTAGTTGCAGCCCAACAAACCACGGAGACAGATTTCATATTTGTTGCACCAGTTCTGATTTTCTTGTTTATGTTTATGTGTGCAGTGAATAAGGATGCATGTTGTATCTGTTGCCAATAACAATTACAGCCAGTAATGTAATTAGTGGATGTAAACAGCTGCAGCGTGAAGTTACTCTGTGACTGTAAATGAATGATGCTAACAAAGAGCACAGCGGCCTGTCGGCTGAAAAAAATAATTAAGTGTTAGTACAAATTTGGGATTTCTTGTTGGTTGGTTTACAAAAATTGGACTGACAGTGGAAAAATAAACTTTTTGACCCCCCCTCACAGTGTGTGTGCTGCATTTGATATTATATTGGTATAAACTATAACAAACAGACTGTATTGACCCAGAAATTGTGCATTAGTGCATCACTGGAAGTCACACTGAATCTCATTTTGTCTGAGACATCCTGACCCTCTTTTTAAGGACCCTGGTAATCTCTGGGCCCGACTCTAGAAGTACGCATGCCCACAGATCTGAGAGCGGTGTTTGGGCTGCCAGGTGCTCTAAACATATCTCTGTGATGAGTTACAGACACAGCAGGCCAATGGCGGCTGGGCTGATAGCAGCTGATAATGTGAGATAGTGCTTTGAGACTATCTTTTCACTTTAAACATCAAGGAGTTGGAATTTCACAAACCATCCCAGGAATCCTAAACCAGACCACACATCAACACAACAACGTGTTAAAGTGAGGTCAGAACAAACTCTTTAAAAAACTGATCCAATCGTAACAGCTAGGAGCTCTTAGTGCTCGTGCCCTCAGAGTGCACTCAAGACGGCAGGAGCTTTATTTGCAGCACACAACTGGATTATTTCTGCACGTTGCTCCTTTCTTCCAGCAGAGCAAAGCAAAGCAGGCGTTATGAAGCAGCGATTCAGACAGCTCACACTTATTAGCTGCTATCTCAAGGACGACACGACACGTTCCGTTCTAATTAACAAGAGCGGACACCAAACAAAACACACGCAGAAGGCCGAGGCAGACAGTGTAATTGATGAGCAAATTTATTACATCCGACTTCAAAGACAGCCCGGATCAAAACATATCACTTGATATGATGAGCAAAGCTGCAGAAATACATATTGTGTGCCTGTAGCGTGTACAGTACGTCGCACGAACACAAACAGACGAGCTCACAGAACTGATCTGCAGCTGAATATCAGGCTGCAGCTGCTGATGTGTGTTTGTGTTTGTATTAACACTGTTTGCATGGCTGTAATAATAATTGTTACAGCTTTATCTTAATATCCAAAGTGTATGCTGTGATATTTACTTGAGTATTTGGAAAGCTTAAAAAACAATTAGTGTCCAGGCTTCATTCAGATTCAGCTTGTTCAAGTTGAGTATTAGTTATCATGTATTATTTATTTAGACATTACAGGATCATTTTGTCTATAAATATATGAAGAAACTGACCAATACCAAGACCTGATATCTTACTGTCTTATAGCAAATAAACACAAAGCAACATTATCCTTCATTTGGACTTTTAACTGCACTCCTCTTGAATGTTATCTGCTGTCCTTTTAGCTCTGGTTTGGTCTCCATCAAGTCCTGGCAAAAATATCTGTCTCATTCCGCACCAGCTAGCGTCCGACTGTGTTTGTGTGCCGTTTGGTGCTGGGTTGGTAGTGAACAGTGAGCTTTTAGGAACTTGTTTTCTGAAAACAGCTGCTGAGAACTAAATGTAAAACCCAAAAACATCATCGTAAAGAGGCGAAAAAGCTTTGAAAAGCTACGGAGCTGGTAAAGATTCTCTTTATGTATGTCACATGCAAACCAGGCATCTCCAGCTGTAGCTTTTCATTCAATCGATGCTCCATATTTCTGGTCTCTGTTTACCGTCAGCTTGAACAAACATCAATTGTTTGTTTGTGTTGTCTTGACCAATAGTTCAAAACTCATAAATATCTCATTTGCAATTTTATAAAGCAGAAACAAGCAGCAAATCCTCACATTTCAGAAGAAGGGACAACAGATGTGCTTTATAAATAGCTTGATGCATTACAATGCAGTGCCACACTACAGCAACATCTTTAAAAAGATGAGGAAACGGATCAAGATGCAAAACTTTCCTGTCGAATCATCACAGCTGGCTGGGATTCACTCGCCTGTGCTCACATGGTATTTAAGTACTGTGTTTGTGAGTGTGAAACAGGCAATACCCCTTGCCAATTAGAGAGAGAAGGGGTGTGGAGTGTTATTAGCAGTAGTGATCCACAGCCATGATCCCATCAGCAGCTGCCATGCTCAGGGACGGACAGGGGGGCAATGAAAAGAGCCCTCAGCCTGCTGCAGAGCCTGCTGTTTGGGCAGACCTGGCTGCATTCAATCCCACAGACTGCCCTGATCACTGACCCTGAACGGTGGGCAGGAGAGCACCCAAACACCCACAGCAGCACACACTTACAACACACATAGCCTGAGGGTGTAATCACTCATTCTACCCGTCCTCTTAAGGAACCACAACAACTTTATTCACAGCCTGCCCACTGCCCAGGAAATCTATAATGTCGCCCAAATCTCTAAACACCTCATGTTAGCTGTGAAAACATCACAATATCTTTGAGCTACTGCCATTAGAATAAAACTGGGAGCGTGCATACCAGCAGCATTGCTGGAGGAACATATCCATCGTGTTCTTAGTCTTTCGTCACAACAATTACAAGGTAAACAGCAGAAATATGTAGTTTGTGTTACACAGTAATCCACCAGGAATGTGTGCTTGTGTGTATTTGATTGGCTGACGCAGCACTTTGTCACGTAAATTTGGGTTGTGTCGCCGCAAAAGTTGAGCCAGGTTCAACTTTTTTACCAAACGACTGCCCCTCCTGCGATGGCTCCCCCTGCTGTGCCAGACTGGCTTCATTTAAATACATGTGAGGGTTTGGTTTTTTTCCAGTTTCCAGGGGTTCAGAGTTATAAACTACAAAAAAATGTAGCTAACAGAGCTAAAAGTGTGTGTCAAGCAATCAAGCAGTCGCTATTAATGCATTTGGAAAAAGAAAATCTAACTGGTAGAGCATTTACATGACAAAGTGGAATGTCTGCAGCGTTGGAGGAACTGGCAAGAGCAGCCAGATTTTGAAAGTATCCAACCAAAAATATCCCCCCCTCTCATCACTGTCCACGCCAGAGAAAAGGAGACCAGCAATCACCGGCGGGTTCGTCCTGCACTCAGCCCCTGACTGGAAGCCTCTCTCAGTTATTCAGTCTAACAAATAAACAACAGTGTTGAATGCCACAATCATATAAACACAATCAAGACAGGCGTCAGAAACGCAGCGCTACCTTTAGCCCGGAGCAGCTGCCCACTGGGCTCACAGGCTTTGTGCTGTTAGCTCACAGTCGGCAGCGGCTGCCTCTCATTCCTCAGCTCAGAGGGTGTGTGCTTCATTTCATTTCATGTCATTTCTTTCAATCTTCATTCAATCTGAATGAAATGATTGGACAAGTCTATTACAGTCCTGTGACAGCCAAAGATACCAGATATTTTTTCTCGGGCTGTTATGAGAATTTCAAACAACGCAACAAAAAGTGCTTCTGAAATGAAAAGTTGCAGATTCTGCCTTTAAGGCCACCATGCATATGAAATAAAATGTCTTTCTCATTGGCCCAGCTTGATGTGTTTACTTCAGGCTTTTTTATGGTGTTAAAGTACTGTGACTGCATGTTCTTCTTCCTTATTTTCTGTTAATGGTCTTTCGGTGGGTGATGCTCTTTTCTTGGTCCATTCAGCCACGGTGGCAATTGCTGTTTATGACAATAGCCCAGTTCCTCCATTTCTTTCCGACCACTGTTGCCGCTAATGGATATACAAACACATCATTGACTGGACTCCTAAGTGACATTAGGTATTTAGAACAGCTACGGCTTGTTAAAAGCTTTCATTTATCTTTGCTTTTTCATTTGTTTTATGAAAATGTCATATTTTATTCCTTTATTTTTGCATCACATCATCGGGTTGCTGGAGAGAGAGCACAGATCTCTCCTCCACAGCGGTATCGCTCATCTTTTCTCTCTGTTCTATTTCCGTGGCACCGAGCAGAAAGAAGAGCACTAATAAACCCTTCTGCTCCTTGTCAGCTCCCTTCCTCTCTCCGCTGATAGATCTGAATTGTAACTCCTGCACTCTCCCTTCCCTGCCGAAACACACACAAGCAACTTTAATCACCAGGAAGCCAGGTAGGATTGGAGCTCATTGGAATTTAATATACCATGAACTCGGGCTTTTGTCCACTTGTTTCTAATGTTTTATTTCTGAGAGAGTTAAGAATTCACTGTGGATGAGATGGTGATGATAACTCAGCCCTTTTTTTGCAAGGGTGTCTCATTATTAATTCTATCATGATAGTCTCTTTGCATGGAGCCCCATTAGACAGAGTCAGCCCGCTAGAGCACAGCAGACTTCAGGTCTAATTGACACTTTGGCACACATGGGAACGTGGAAGACGGCATGATCTGAGTGCATGACCGATGACAGCAAATGCCAGCCTTCTCTCGCAGGAGTCAGAATTTGATGGAGGAATGAAGCAAATGTTTGAATTAGTATTCAAACGGGAAGAATACAAAATTAAAGGTGGAAAAAATGAAACCCTTAGTAGCTTTAAAGCCTACAAAGCCGCAACCTCACAAATTCTGTGTCCTTTTCTGAGTATCAAAGTGGAGCTTCAGCTGATGTACAGTAGTCCACAGTAATATTTTATTGGGAATGACAGTTCATCTAAAACAGCCACATTTTCAAGGCCTCTCCCAATAATGACACATCACTGAACTGCGTCAAAGTGATCAATCACAGGCAGCCTGATGACAAGCTTGTGGACAGTGTTTAAAGAGCTCTTTGTGTCTGCGCTGTGTCTATGTTATGAGTGACACGGCCGGGACGGCGGCGCTGAGCTCAGGGCTTCGGTCATCCAGACACAACACAGACCGCTTGTCCAGCTCTGTGCATGCTGTTTCTGAGCGAGCTGTCTTCCTGTCAGGGAGCGCTGTAATACAGCGTGCAGAATGACACGTGTTTTTATAACATTTCAGAATAACTTTCTCAATGTTAAACAACCTCGATCGGACATTGGGCCTGATCACGATCTCTGGAAGAGACATCATTCAACCAATTAAGCTGCTTGCTTCTTGTCCTTAAGTTTTTGTTCAAATCTTCTTCTGCTTCTTACAGAGCATCTAACTTTAAAATTATTACAATAGGAATGTTAATTCAGGTGATTATTCAACATCTTACAGGTGGCAGAAGATCTCACTTCACCTGGAGGAAACACTACGACGACCTCTGGGTACCCGTATTTGACATCTCTCGCATTTCAGAGCAAAACCTGAAGCACATTCTCTCTTTGGTTCAGACTTTATTTCATGTACTGAAAGATTTTTATGCTACAATGGTGATGAAATTCCACCTTCTTCCAGCTAGAGCTTGTTTGACGTTTTTTGACTGGTGCCAATTGAATACATGAGTTTCTGTACTGATTTCATAAGGAAAAACCCTCCGTAACCTAATAACAAAAGAGAGAAGACAAAAGAAATGGCCATTGATTTCAAAAAACTTCCCCCAGTATTTTTAAATGCTAAAACCGCTGACTGTGCTCATAAGTATAAATACTTGGACATTATTATAGATGAGACGCTGAATTTAATATCCAACACTAATGCTTAAAAATCAATACAGTTATTAGTTTTCAAGACCTTTTATTTGGAGTGTATTAACTTTTTGCATGATGAATTAGGGGAAAGCATTGCACCAAGCTAAAAACTCCTTACGCCTTAATGGAAAAACAGGCTGACTGTATCTTCCAGGAGCAACACAAGCATTTTCTCACCTGCAACTCTTCTTAAAATAATAATAATAATAATAACTTTAAAAATTGGTTGTATTTAGCATTAAAGAGTGCAAAATGCACTCTGTAATGTCTTTTCAATATAAGTATGAGTCCATGGTGTGTAGAGACCCTCAAACACAGAGTAATGTAGAAAAGTAAACGTGTGTTGATCATGTGACCTCCTCCAGCCTACTGCTTTTTTAATGGGGGCTATTAATGGTTGTTGTTTTGCTGTTTATTTGGCAGGTTAGTCTGATGAGCTTGGCGTCAGCTGCTGCTCGGCTAATGTGGCTCCCCTTCGGAGACGGCAGAGCTGATGCAGAGGTTGGTGGGCGGCAGAGCAAACTGGGAGGGAGAAGCTCAGATGGAATAAGCAGCATGCACCGAATCAGAATGATGTTTTCTGAACATTACAACATGTAAACATATTCTAGTAGGGCCCCCAAATACAAGAATGAACCTGAAAATGAGCAAAAAACGTCTGTTCTTTAAAGGTACTTCAGTCCAGGTTAAAGAAAGAACACCTTTCATCTCTGGAGTCACACCTAACGATCCACCATAAAACTTGAGGAAGCATAACATCATGATAGATCCACAGTACACATAGTTTGTGGGCAAAAAAGGTACAGCAACAATACGTTAGATAATAATATTAGAGCTTTACCTGCTGGGCAGACATACATCATGTCCAGGAAGGAGACATAAATGAGTATCACACACTTTGTCCCCTGCAGCACCCACCTGCTTAACAAATCTAACTTTTTTGCGGACTGCTTCTGTGTATTCTTACTGTATGTAAACCTGTTACAGGTAGAAAGTGTCTGAAGCTTTTATGTGCATGTTCTAAGTCAAGTCAGACCCTGTAAAGAGCATCGAAGGTTTCATTCATGTATTCGTGCTTTCATAATTCTTCCAGTTAAACTTTAAAACACAATAAGAGACATGTTTATATGTACAGTAGGTCAGCACAGTTCACTCTCACTGCCGGGAAGCAGCACTGGAATTCAATACAAATCTGCTGTGAATGTAATTAAGTGCAGGCTTCCTGCATTCATGCCGCCGTTTCTCAAAGTCTCTAAATTGGTTTGTACAGCAGGCTGCTGTCTTTCGGCACTGAACGGTCACGCACAATGGAGACGACAGCAGACAGCTGATGTGTCTGTCGCTGTTGATCACCGACTGCTTCGGTGAATCCATTTCAGGCTCGGCAAGACGGGCAGCCCAGGTAGGAGGCATTCCGTTAAAGACCAGCAATGTGCCTCTCCTGTTGATTGTGGAGCATTGATCTAGCACGAACAAAGGACTGATTTGGAACCCCACTGGCGGATGAGCGACTGGGCGTGTGTGATGGAGCGAGGAAGAGGAAGTAGGAGACAGACGGAGGCAGAGGAAGAGGGATGGTGTGTGAGTGAGTGAGCGAGAGCTGCTGTTTCCACCAAATCCATCTTATTGGATTTCAGCTGTGGGCATTCATCACTCTCTACCATTGTGCTACTTGGGGCTTGGCTGCAAAACTTTAATAAAAGCTCACCTGCCAACTACACACAAGCGCACACAGTCAGCCGAGAGCGCCTTTGTGATTCCAAAATGAGGAAATTTTAGTAGAAGCATTAATTTTGTTGTTGACGGTTATATAACAATTTGGCAAACAGTTGTTCTCAAAAACTTCCAATCACACACACACTCTTCTCATAAAGGGACGAAAAAAAGATGGTGTGTGACACTGAGTGAGCCGTCGCCAGCAACCGAGTGTGTGGATGTCTGTGAGGAAGTACAGGAGGTGTGTGCACAGGTCCCTGTGCTGTCCAGAGGAAAATCAATTGCAGATGATGCAGCAGCCTGAGCGAAGCAGCTCTTTGCCTCTTAACAAGTCTCCTCAGACTCTCAGCGGCCTCTGCAACAGATGCAACAGGTCAGCGGCATCGGCAGCACAGGCTCGCGAAAATCCACACTGTCACAGTCGCGTTAATTGGTTTGATCTGTGATATAATAAGCATCTGTCACACTGTCGGGAAGCCGTATTCACCCACAGCTTCACCACAACGCTGGCCCAGACACTGTACGACGTCAAAACCTAAATCTGGTGAAACCTTTTCTAAAACTACCATTTGCAGCACAGACAGTGAAATTTAACTATTTGTTATCATCATTATTATTTTAACTTTCTTAAAGGGAGTACGGCTGTTCATTTATGAATGAGGCTGTGAAGCTCATTTAGATTTTACTTCTTTTCATTTTCTATCAGCAGAAGAATTTCATGAGCTGGGCTTGTCACAAGAGGAGCTTATACACTGTAAACTAAAGCAGAACAAATACAACTAGTGGATGCATGAAGGCATTAACTCCACATGAAAATCACTTAAAGCTGAAAAGGTAAAAGGTAAGAAAAGGTACGAAAATACCAGTATCCTTCAGTAAAAACAGACAAAAAACAGAAACAAGCATACTCAGCACACTTTGCCTCCAAAAAAGAATTCACTGCTGGTCATATTTTTTATCTAAATCAATAATTTATTAAGAATATTAAGAATTAACACCACCTCCATGCCTCTCTGCAGCCTAAAAACCAGACGAAAGCTGGTTTTCTCTGTATGGAATACACAGTAGATAAAAAAAAATGACTTGCCTTTCCACAAAATACTGTCTTTTGCACTCAGCTTGCAATGAACTGTTATCGCTTTGTTGAATAATGTGGCTTTTGGTTTGGGGCTTGGAACAAGCGATTTTAGTGCTTTTTCACCTGGGTGCTTTTCTATGTTGCACTTGTATGGCTGATCAGAAATTTGGACACGTCTGCCTGCAGAATGAGCAGCTTCAGAGATGTTGATGTAGCTCCGGCTTCATCCGTCCCTCACAGCAGCCAAACACCAGAACTACCACACTTAGCCCACAAGTTAGCCCACCCTAAACACACTTTTAGTCAGAAAAAAGGGCATCAGCGGTCGACGTGTGCATGTCGAACCGGGTCACCACGAGAGGCTGCATAGAAAGCTGCCAGGTCCTGCAGGGGTGCTACCAGCAGCTGGGTGCAATCAGACTGTTACCAACCTCGTGTCCTCTCACAGCTCCTGGCACCACGCTGAGGAGGGCTTTTGATTTGATTCTTATTTTATGTGGATAAAATCTGTTTTTGACGTTTTCTGTCTCTCCCAGATCTCCTTTTCATGCCATCTATTGGGAGCATCATCTCTTGCTGCATTCATTTGCACTCAGATTACATTTTGTTGTTATTTTCTGACCAGCCATGACTTTTCATATGTTTTTAGATTTAAGATTGCTCTAGGCGTTTTTAGGGTCCCTGCCCTAATGTGTGATGAGCTAGCAGCAGAATAGCAGGCTGTCATGATTATATTTGGATGCTGTGTGACTGCCAGTTTGGCCTGACAGGACCCATGACACAGACACACATCTTATTTCTGCTCACATGGCATGAAAATCCATCTCAGGTGATCTAATGACAACTAGATGGCTAAAAATACCGTGAGTGCAGTCAACACACTCTGATCTCTAATCCGCTGAATTGTACTGGGGGATGGTTTCAGTGAACAAACAGTGTGTAGATAAGACACTTTTCTCCACACTACACCAACTTTGTCCTCTTCTTACAGACATACGCATGCATACAGACAGGTGACAATTCAAAAGAATCTCAGGAAAGGTGTTGTGCCACCACGTCTCACCAGAACAGCTTCAATGCAGCTTGGCATTGATTCTACAGGTCCCTGTCTGCCATAACAATATCCTGCACCGTCCTAAAGGGGAAATGCTGTCACCTGTTCAGAGGTATTGTGGAAGTGATATTCCTGGTGATTTGCATACAGAGCAGGAAAGCAAAAAACAAATCACTAGCTGTCAGTGGTGATGGATTTTCAGACAGCTCACAATCTGGACACATGTTGCTACATCTAGACAATGTTTCACACATAAACACACACACACACACGCACACACACACACACACCATAAGAGATAAAGTGGTCAGGCATTTATGAGTAACCACAAAGCCATTTCCATTTCACAAACTTCACACTGTTCAGCCCGAGGCTGTCAGACCCTACTGTTCCCAC
Organism: Pempheris klunzingeri; assembly: GCF_042242105.1. NCBI lineage: Eukaryota > Metazoa > Chordata > Actinopteri > Acropomatiformes > Pempheridae > Pempheris > Pempheris klunzingeri. The sequence continues at coordinate 24,338,953 of NC_092021.1, forward strand.
AAAGACTGAAAGCAAAAAAGGAAGAGGAAATGTTGGAGAGAGGGATTTCAGATTGCAGGAACCCTGTATGCTGTCAGAGAGTTCAATGCTTTTGAGCTGCTTACGGTTCATCTTTTAAGAAAAAGTTTCCTTTTAAGAAAGCGTGCATTTTCATTTGAAGCACCCAAACCCTTTGGAGGAGTGTGAGCGCTCTGAACGAGGCAACAACCTCTGTGAGAAAGCTCATCAGCAGCTACTGATCATTACACTAACATGTGGAGGATCATTAAATGTAAATTATTTTTCTAACATGTTAGAATCCGACACAGAGGCGAACAAAAAAGGCTGCAGCGCAATGTTTGTTCCATTTCTTTAACTCCTCTATATCTCCCAAATGGCGTCGGTGTTTGGTTCCCATATCATAGTGTCTTCTCGAATACTGATTACAGTCCAGAGAGCGAGGGAACATCCTGTCACAAACAAAAGATGGATGATCAAGCCTGACGCTATTTAGAACACTGTTGCTTTGCAAAACATGCAGCTATAATTAAATCCATTGTGATGTAATTAGAAAAAAAAACACATCTTGTATCCTGTTTTAATTGCTATGTGGTCTCACAACACAATTTCTTGTTACGGTCTTCTTGATGCGTGACCCAGGCATTATGCCAGGAAATTTGGTGATGAAAATGAAAACAAGTCTGATCACTGGTGGCATTGTTTACCGGCCCGATGCACAACACGCCTCCAATACTATGTTTGTGATTCCAAAAGGGAGCCGTTGCCCTCACCGAGCGTCTGAAGGGGCCGTGATGTGTTGTAATTGTGATATAATCACCCGCAGCAGAAAAAAAAAAAGAATGCAGCTTCTCTTGATGAAATACAACAACCAAATGATTCCTTAATTTTTGTTCATTTTCTCATTAGTTCTGTAAATGAGCAGTTTGATCAAGCTGAGCTGTAAATTGGAGGCTGCAGCGCGGATATCTTCATCAAAGAGTGTGTGTGGTTTTGTAATGCGCCAGGATCTAAGCATCAAGGATATCTTCTGGGGAACAACATGAACACTTCTCCACCCACGACCTGTAGAAAGAGAAAGGCTTCCAAAGATCTAATTACAAGTCTAACCATTACCTAATTGATGGAGTCTATTTCGTTTGATATAGTCACGCTTTTCAATTAAGGCTCTTTTATTTGGAGTGTGTCTATTTTTTGTTCTGCATATTGAATATTAACAGAGAGCAGAAGTAATCCTACTCCCCAACGCTTTTTTGGAGGGACACAAAAGAACCCAAAGACTGAAAATACAAACCTCAAAGCAATTAATTCTGTAAAGAAACCTAATTCTACGAAAAAGAGGAGGCGTCCTGTACAAGAACAACAACCTCCAGAGCAGACTCTTTTTCACTGCAGACATTTTAGCTCGTCAGTGCAGGAAAATCACAGGTAATCACAGGAAGTGGTAACATTAAAGATGGCTCCATTCAATCAAATGTCCCAGCAAGGTGTCCTGGAACGGCCTCACCTAAATGGAATTCAGCCATCATTATTGATATTTATTCCACCTGTAATTGTCCTGCTTTGACAAGCTAAATGTCCTCCTTGAGACTTTTTGTCCCCCACACTTCCAGGTGTTCTGGTAATAAAGTAGTACAGTAATAATATATACGCCAGGTGTTACAGTCATACAACACTGGTGATTATGTCTCAGTCTATTGCATGAAAATCACAAGGGTGTGTGTGTCATCAGGAGCCAGGACGCCCTTTTTCTTTCCTTGTCCTTTATTTCTAAAGTGAAAAGTGCTTCTCACAAGAGGACCGTGCAGCATTAGAGACTTTGCACGCTCACCACTTGTTGGCAGTGAAACACCTGGTTGAGAAAATGCATTTCATATTATACTTAAGCTGTAGCGAAACGGCAGGCTAAGCTGAGATTGAAAGGAAGTTGACGAGAAGAAGCTCACTTGTCTGTTAAGTCGTCCATAGCTGGACACCCCGCACTTCAAAACTCAGCCTGGTGCTGCTGATTACATGTGATCACATTTTAATTTATGACATGGCTAGGTGAGAGGCTGGAATAAAATCCAGATGCCTTCACCAATTGAAAGACACATGGATCAGACATTTTGAATTGCTTTCAATAAGTGAAAAGCAAATACTGTGAGCACACTCACACTCTTCTATATATAAGTTTATCAACACTTTAGCATCGTAACACAGTTCATGATGTACATACATTATCTCAGACACCATACAGTTATCTGCACACCCACCATGTGGTCCCACTTTATTAGTGAAAGCAGACGCTAATCTGATCTTAACTTATCCTGCTTATTAAGCTGCTTTGATTAAAAATGGATTGAATCATTACTGAGGTGTCCCTTGAAGAAGTGAAATTGATTCATGTTAACAACGGATCCCCCCCCCCCCAAAGACACTAACAGGGTCTAATAACAAAAACAAACTCATAAATAAGTAATTCAAGCCCCACTGTTGCAACTCACTTCATCCATGAAGTGGAAGAAGGCAGAATAAAACATCTTAGCGTCAGTGGACATCGGAGCAGACAACAACAAAGACAAGACGCTCTCTGATCTACTCAGATGCGTCTGTTCATAGACTGGACACAGACCAGGCACACTGATCAAATACGTATTACTGGCATCAACAATGCAGGATACACATCTGGCCCGTTGTTAAGCCAGATGCTGAAGCTCAGACCGGCAGCCATCATTTTCCTATTCTCGTCTTTCGAAGCTCATGGGCATCAATATATTCCTTTGATCCATGTTTTTTTGTTCCGGCGTTTCAAATCCAAGTGTCCTTACAAACACCTTTGTAATGGAAATGGATAATGAGCTTTCCCAGAGGGGTTAATCAAAACTATTGTTCTCAAAGAATGAAAAGATGTGAAAAGACGTGAAAAGAAGCTGATTGATTGTGTGGAAGAAAAAAAAAAAAAAAAAAAGAATTGGTGTCCTTTCCTTTCAGGCAATTCCTCGTTTCCTCCTTGATACCAGAAGTGATTTATTTTGACAGCCACCTCATTGAGTTTTATTTTAGCAAAATGAAAAGTCTTTGTTGTGGGCTCAAAAAGAGAAAGAGACTGACAGAGAAGACACCATGGAGCGATAAAAGGAAAAATAAAGAACAACAATAAACTAAAGATGGCAAGTAAACGTGTGAAAGCAGTTGGGTACAGCTGTGAGTGAGCTGCTGGCTGAGGGCCTGGTGGGCTACATGTGACCCCACAGCGGAGGAGAGAGCACAGTCCAGGTCTATAATTAGAAAACACACAGTGCCACTAATCCTTACTGAATGATTAAGCAGCAAACAGCAAGTTTACAGCCAGGAGCGCGAGCAGTGGAGAGTCAAAGTGGTTTTCCCACTGAGAGAAAAAGCTGACAGAGGGGACAGTCGTGTTCTGCTGTTTAAGGTGAGGCTTTTTTTTTTTTCAATAAATGATGGGTTTATAGTAGGATTTTAGAGATGTTACCACATTAAAGCTGGATTTATACTTGTGTTTTCTGCAGCAAGTATTTTTGCCAGTAAAAATGAGAGCAAGAGCAACTTTAAGACCTATTTTAAGTTATCGTATTTTCAATAACACACATTTATGATCTTGCAGAGCAGCACTGTGTCATTGTGGATTCTGTTCATTGTCAATGTTTAGTGAAAATACAGGAGGCAGTGTGCCTTATAAGGGAGTCCCCAAAGCTGAAGTCAGGTGATGATGATGGGTTTATTCATTTCAAGATGATGGTTTGGGTTAAAAATTAGCAAATTAGTTACCTAAGTGAAGTTATGCTAAGTTAACATAACTTTTTAACACAGTCTACCCACATAACACAGCTTCACCTCCATAACTAATGCAGTCATTTTAACCCAAATCATCTTCTCCTAAAGCTAACCACATAATACCAAGGTCTGGTACGCCTAACGCTGGTACCCTCCAACCATCATATATCATATATGTCATTTTGGAAGCGATGGCCCCATCTGAAGCATCGGCACGGTAGTGATGAGATCTGATTAACGGGCCTTTTAATGGGCTGATATCAGTGAAATAGGGTTCTTAGAAAACGCTTAATGGGAATAAAGTGGAAGAAACCTCAGGAGATGAGGGATCCCTCTTCCAGGACAGACGGACATGCAAATGTCAATGAGTGCTTCTCTTGACCAAAAATAACCCTACAATTGTAGAAATAATTGACATAAACCATGCTGGAACTAAATGTTCAACAAGTTATGTTCATATTTTGCAGATTTGTCCAATATCAAAGTTCTTTCTGCCCTTATGTTTGGGAGAAGCAAGTCCTAGTTACAATGATGAAATAATATGAATGCAATGAACTAGATTGCACAACAATATTTCAGTAACTAGATATGGCAAACCTTCCCACCTAGTGACACCCTGATGCTTTGATCCACACATGAAATCCTTCTGCAGATCAATTTCTGTGCTCGATCACAGAAGCATTATTCCAGCCCAGCCACATCTTTGTGTCCCCACACAGCTCCTCTTGCATGCACGCTCACAAACCTAATTGATTCAAAGCCAACTTTGTAAGTAGGAGAGCACATCCACTGCTATTTTCTATCATTGCTCCGAAGCCCAAGATGTATAACATTCACAAGCCTGCATAGTTCCAGAATAACCAAATGTAATAATTCATTTCGTTAGAAGGAAGAAAAGATGAATGTTATCCAAAACACTCAACAGAAACCAATCTTCTTCCTCTCAGCTCCATAAAACTAGAGACTGTTTAGAGACGAGTCTTTACAGAAGAGACAATCTGTGCAGCAGCAGCAGCAGCAGTGGCAGCGCTAAAAGGACATAACTGCTGTTTGTCAAATTCACAATCAAACGCACACAAACCATTCGATCATCTATTGTGGAATCGTTACGTGAAGAGCTTTTACAGCACAAATGGCTCAAAACATGCAAATCAACAACAGTTTTAACTGACAGTCATAAACCATTTACATTCCACACTAAACTTTGTGGAAGACTCTGAGCAGAGTCAGACATTAAGACAGCGAGCCAATAAAAACAGAAAGTATTCTTAGGCAGACTTTGTTTCTGTTCAGACAGGCGGCTGCAGCAGCAACTAGCCCCGGAGTAGCTGCAGAAGACAGCTAATCATTAGCCAGTTAGCCTCCATTATGGCCTGGGATCCAGGCCTGGTGATAAAGAACCAAAGGACTCTGGGCTCACAGTTTAATGATCCAAAGATCAGTGCAGGATTTACAGGCTCAGGGTTTCCACCACAGTCCCTGGACAAAAGGCTCCTCCCTTCCTTCGTCTAGTTGAGCAGAGGGATTGAGTCCATAAAACCAGGAAACAATGTTGAAAAGTAATGAAAATCGTGGAAGAAAAATAGAATGAAGGAGACATCAATTGCATTTATAAAGCTGGGATGTTGATTAGATGATAAATAAAGGCAAGGTGCCACGAACAAACACTCCACAGAAGAGTTTTACAGCACCTTCAGCAGCCCTCTTACTTAGATTCCTTTGAAGAGTTTGACATCACAGCTCTTGGTGCACGCTGAATTTACGGGCTTTTGGTGGAAGCTTGATTCAACCATTTCAAGCCCAGAGGATGAACTCTGATCGCTCTGTATCGAGTGTGAGCTACCTGCTGATGTTTAAAATGAGGTTGGATGCCATCCATAACTGACAGACATTTATATGTTGCAAGATCTCTGCAATGGTGGAAATCCTTCACACAGACTCAGACAGTGTCTGCCCTTCTTCTCAGATCAGCTCCTACAGCTTCCTCCTCGCAGTGGTCCGATCATTTCAAATGACCCTTGACACAATAAAGCACTGAATAGGTCAAACAATACATCCCCAGTTCTTTCTTCTTCCTCCCTGGACTGTGCACCTGCAAATCACTTCACATCTTAAAGCAACACCAGTGTTCTCTGTGGTTTGGAGCAGCCAGTTAATTGAGAAACTGAATCAGCAAGGGGCCTCTTTTGGGTATCCCGTTACTATGAATATACAAAATAAGGGGTTGTCTGTAGCCCTTTTTAACAATGGATCAATTTGAGAGAGCACAAAGAGGTATTTTACAGATCACAGGGGTAAAACTAAAATGCAAAGAGCCCAAGGTGACATCAACTTGTAATTATATAAAACAGATAAAAGCACATTTGAGAAGTCTAAGAGACTGAACAATTACCAAAATTGTTGTAGATTCATTTTGTGTTGATCGACTAAAGGATTGATTGACTAATTGTTTGAGCACAGCAAACAAAAATCGGTCTGTTTCACATCAGTTGGCTTCTTTTGTGAAACAAGCCAACGTTAGTGCACCTGATGTTTGTAACTTGCTCCCTTGTCCCTCTTACTGCTGGTATGATGTCCTCAGGTGACACACTGATAAACTGTGGGCGCCTCTGCATGATATAACAAGAGGCTGGTTCACTGGGTAAGATGAGACAAAGACCTGATGCCAGCTGTGATTTACTCCACAGGGGGACTGAAAATTCCAAGAGTTGAAGGAAAAATGTCCTAATTTGTAGTAAGCTGATGATTTGTTGCTACAGGACTAATTAGTAATTAGTCCACTGAAAGACTGGAACCAAATCCTGGTATGGGTAATGGCTGAATACATGCAGGTCTGACAGAACTGGCATGGAAACCACGTTCCTGAGTCTCCTTATCAGATCCAGGATTTCCACGGCCGATCAAACGCTCAGTGAAGCCAAGTGGTGACATCATCGGCTGGCATGTGTTTTAAGGCCGAGCCACATCAGCCTTGGCCGGAGCGATTTTTACTCATCTTAGGAGACCCTCTCCATCACCGTCACCACCGTCACCATCCCCCCCGATGTGGTGTGAATGCCTCCTCTGTGAGCCGGGCCAAGGATCTGCCATCGGCCCCTCTCTTTGTGGGCTGAATGGGCATGGCTCGGCCACGTTTTAAGGCGCCCTAATGTACCATGGCTGGACCACAAAGGCAGCGTGGTAATTTGCCAAGGATAATGACGCTCCCCTAATTCGACCCTAGGGGCCACAAACAGAAAGCTTTAAAGAGAATCCCCGTCCAGGGATGAGTTCCCTGTCCCCCCCTTTTTTTCTAGGTCTCTCTCTCCCTCTTAGTCCACCCCTTTTTCTCTCTTATTGGCCTGAAAGGAGCTTGTTTTCTTCCGGCTTATTGTCATCCTGAACTAAATATCAGCAAACAACAGTGGGACTGGAGGAGACGGCATGCCAAACCACGACTGGAGCCCCTGAATCTGCTCCCAGAGGAGCAGAGGGAACCGAGACAAACACCGAGGAGCCTCCTCAGAGCAGCCAGAAAGGGAGCAGTGCTCCTCTGCTCCAATGACACATATTAGGGAAAGGCATTTAGGCCACAAATTGAATTGAGCGGAGTACGCAAGAGGGAGGCAAGAAGAGCAACAACAGAAAGTAAGCAAATGTCCTTCAGGGATATTAAATACAGAGAGTGAGAAGAGGGTGCTGTTGGAGCAGAAGTGATTTGTGCTTTTCATGATAAATTGGACTGTGCTCTCTTCAAAGGTTTTTGTTTTCGGCAGTAAAGGTTTGCCTGAGTTAAGCATTCAATCTCAGATTGAACGTTTAAGGATAATTTTAAAAGAGCAGGATCTGTGTTCACTCAGGACCACGACGAGATGAAGACCATGAAGAGATTTCTTTTATATTACTGCCTGGCAGATGGTCACCAATGCTCTGCAGCAGGGGTAATAGTATTCGATTATCTTGCTTGTGGAGGATTTGAATGTTAGAATCTATAGATTGATGATGTCCTCATTATTTTGATGTTTCACATTAAACAATTTCCTGAATGTTTGATGATCTGTTTGATAGTTGAGTCCAAGTATTTTTATTTAAAGTTGTTTTTAAAAAGAAATAACTTCCTCCCTGTGTTCTAGGCTAAAGTGTTTGAAACAATATTAAAACAACAACAAGCCTCTGGTGTTTCTCTGGATTTAATAATGACAGCAATGTCGACCTTTTATAACTAAAGTAATATCAAGCATGCAAATGCACTGACGGTGAGAGCGACAGTTTATACATATCAATCCTAGCGCTGTAGTTGTGCTCATATTACCTGTGTTGTGTCATATTTGTGCAAATCAATGCTTTGGAAACATAGTTTTTGAAACTTTGATGCCAATAAAGCCTGCTGTGTGGGTGAGATAGAAAGATTCATTATATTTTCATTTTATTATTTACTGTTTTATCTTCTATTGCATACATGTGACTTTTTTTTTTTTTTTTGCTTTGGCAACATGTTTTAATAAAACATCAAGCCAATGAGGCCAAATGAATCTGAATATGAAAGTGTGAGTGTGTGTGAGAGAGAGAGAGAGAGAGAGAGAGAGAGAGAGAGAGGTAAAACTCTATTAGCATCCTGTATGAAGCACTTCCACCCCCCCCCCCCCCACCTCTCCTGCTTATCTTCCTCTCCTCCGCCTCCACTGCCACACTATCGCCGCTGCTTTTCAAATCACTTCACTCGGCCAGAATAAAGGGCTTTCACCAGAGAAAGGCGGCCTTACCTTTACTACGGGGGCCACAAAGATTTCAAGGGGAGGGCAGAAAGACATTTGGAGAAAGTGAGAGGAGCGAAAAAGAATAATAGCAAACCCACTTCGTAGAGATATCCACAAGGCCAGAGAAAAGTTTGGTATTTCTCAGCAAAATCGAGCACACAAGAAGAAACAAACAGAATTGTGGAACAAATACAAAGCAAGTAATTCAGGTGGAAGATGCAGAAACTAGTGTGTGGCAAAGTCTTGAATGAAAAAGATGAAAGTGTACTCACCAGCTAAGCATCACTGGGGTGTGGGGAGGGGGCTGAGGGGGTCGTCTGTCCTATTCAAACGGATTCTGCAAGACGGGAGAGAGAGAGGATGGGGGAGGGGTGAGTCTTTCACTAGCTGCTCGCCTCCTTGTCATAAGCAGAGTGCAGAGCCACAAAGAAGTTCTGGCGCTCTCGTAAACAAACCACCAACTTTTCAATGGGGCAGGGAAGGCGGAGCAGGAATGGCATTTAAACTGAAACTTCGTGGGGTTGGGGGCTGGAGTTAAAAAGGGGGAAACCTGGGAGCTGCCTTTACATCGAGCGAAGGCCTAATTGGACAATAACAAACCACAAAGTTCATTACAGTTCAAACACATTAAATCCTAAACTCTATCTAAGAAGGAGAAGCCTTGTATTGCACAGAAAGCACAGCCCCAGATTGTGCTACTGTAAAGTAACATAGATGTAAATGAGGTGAACGGATGTCTAATTGTGTTGAATCAAACACAGATGCTAATATGCAGCGAGCACTTTGGTTCCAAGCTTTTTGATCTCGATGCCACAGAGCAAATTGGAACAAATAGCCCTGGATGGTTTCTACGGCAACCTGAAAGAGCAGCTCAGACTTGCCATCCCTCTTGTGGTGTCATCGGCCATGATATGGCTGCCGTTTCCCCTCGTTTTCACACAGAACTGCAGAAAAAAATGACTAAAAGAGGTCTTGATTAGTGTCACCTGACCGCTGCAGTGACTCTGACCACTTCTGTCTAAACATACTGCTGCTCATTAGCATAAACGCAAGACAAACTCAGCGGGTGCCTTTGGCAGCGTTGAGGACCGCTGATGCTGATCAGATTTTTCAGTGAACTTATTTGCCAATTAGTGTATAAAATGCCAGAAAATATTGAAGCGTTAACCTCCCAGAATCCTGCAGGAGATCTTTAATTTTCAAAAGGGATCATATACAGCAAAACGAACCCAGACTCAAATCTTCCAGTAGGCAGTAATTCGCTCTCACTTACATTTACATGCGCTCTACATTTTCCCGCTTATTCATACGAAGGAAATTAAGATTCAAAAATGATTTTATTGCTTCTGCTGCCAAAACTGCATCCATAGTAACGGTCTGTCATACAGAAATAACAGCATTCATTCAACAAAGCCGTGTAATAAAATTATTCTAACCGGCCGATTCTCACATTTGCATCTGAAACACTTGGAACTTGATCAAATGATCAAAACTGTTGTCAATTAATTTCAATGATAAACTTCAAAGTTGTTCTCCCAGATTCCCCGGCTCAGAGCTCGGGCTCTGGACAGTCACAAAGACAGGTAGACAAATGCAGTAAATGGGATTTTCTATGGAGCTAAGCTGAGAATTTAGGGCTGAGCAGCGGGAAGTGTCCGCTCAAACAAAAAAACTCCCCATAATCTCCAATGTCAGTGTGGGATCAGGCTTTATTCACTGCAACAAGTGAGGAGGAAGAATTCTCATAAACTGCTTAGTCTGTGACCTATAGTCTTACTCTCTCTCTCTCACACACACACACACACCTCCAGCAGTGATGCCTCTACACTAGACTGTCAGACAAACACAGCAAAACCTCACTGAGCAGATAACTAACAGGCATGTGACATTCAGCGTGATGCAAATTAGACTGCAGGGACGGACTTTAACAAACGGAACAGAGGTTAACGAGCGGGTAGCAACAGATAACATCAGAACCAGGACCTGCTCTTCACAAGTGGATAACTGAGTTATCCTGATCTTCTTTTTTTGTTTTCGGGTTCTTCAAAGCTGGTTTAAATTTAATGTAGAGCAACACAGACTATCACACAGACATGAACACATAGACGTCGCACTGACTGCTTCAACCCGTTGCTGTGATACATCAGCGTCGCTGCCGTACTGGACCAGGGAGGACACATAAAGTGCAATTAAATGGAGGAGCTGAGGTCTTTCTGGACCAATGCCAAGAAGTCATTTTTAATATTCAGGGGTTTATGATTAATGAGGAAAAGGAAAAAAAAAATGTTCCTACTCCACATAGACCATAAGCCCTTGAATATAAAAACCATGCAGTGAATTCAGTTGAGAAATATGAACGTTAAAGTGCTTTTAATCCAAAACTGAAGCTGCTCTGTTTACTTGAATGTGTTTTTGTAGTCGCTGACGTGTGATCCAGCCAATGTGTCGTCTGTGCACACACGTCTGCTCATTTTAAAATAGAAATGGCTCACCGTCTTAGATGTGTGACAAAGGAGTTTAGACAAAAGTATGATTTTCAATGAGAATAAACATGTTATTAGTTTAATTATCACAGTTTAATTTTCATAATTAAGAGTTATTTACACTTCTATGTAAGTATACAACCAAGATGGAACCAAAAAAGAACCAAACCTAATTTAATTTGAGATACAAAAACACAAAAATTCAACTGAAAGATTCTTTTTAAAGACCGATGGAGTCAGAATATTTGGAATTTGGTATTAAAATAGCAGAAACATTCAATTAAATGATTACCCACAGAACACACATTGCTGATAATTGATCAGGCAATTAAAGCTGCCTTTCAAGAGATTTTAGTACGGTTTCATTTTCATAGCAGGCGTCTGATTATCGCTTAATGGAACTTTTTTTTCACCTGCGCTTTTCCTGCGGTGACAAGTCTGGAGGTCCGCCGTGAAAAACGTGTACAAAAACATAAAATCTCAATCTGCCTCAAATTATTTCTTTCTACACTGAATTACCTGACAACCGCGTTTCAGTCTTCAAGTTTAAATGTTAGATATAATGATGGTAATCACCGTGACTGGTCTGAATGTAGACTGTGAGGCAAGAGACATCCCCTGACACCATATAATGATATTTTATTTTATACATTATAATGATAGCAGAGCTGAAACTATCCCAAGATGGCAGGCTGAGCATTTTGAGTTCATGCATTCTAGTGTCTCAGATAGCAGGTGCTTCATTCATTTTCACTTTTTTTTTTGGGTGTAATTGCCTCTCTGCTCGTCTCCCTTAAGACAGTGAATTTAAACACACAGATATTTATATACACAGTAAACAGATGGATGTATACACTGTTAACAGATGCAGGTACTATTGCTACTCTCTGTCTCCTCACTTTTCTAATCTTGAATTAGTCCTTGAAAAACACTTGCCTGTTTGGTCTCTGTGTGTGTGTGTGTGTGTGTGTTGTCTTGGTGTGTGATGAACTGGAGATGCTCTATAACTAGCGGCCCTTCTGATAACAGCATGAGGCCGACAAAGCACTCAGGAGGCTGAGATCACTCACTCGTGCTCCAGTATGGAACTTTCTTTTGGTCTGTCCAAACTTCAGCAGCTCGCTGAAGCACATCTCTCTCTGTTCTGTGTGAGAGAGGTGGTGATCCAGCAGTGGAAAATCAAATTCCACTAATTAAGCCCCAGTTACTGGTAACTGAATCAGACAATTTAATGAAGACTTAGCGGGAAGTAGGTGAAGAGGCGAGTTACGAAACAGCAGGAGTTCACAACTCAGCAACTCCTGGAGTTTATCTCATAAACACACATACACATTCACACAGTATATTTGTGTAGTTTAATGTTCCTCCTTCAGGGACATAAAAGAAATATGTCTAATTAGCAGTGAATTACTGCCTGCAGCTCTGCAGTTTACAGCAGACTTTAGCAGGATGCTGCTGTTGCTAAAAAAAACTTCTTGTTGAAGCCACTTAGAGTCGAGCACAGCAGATCCTTGTTTTTAGCCAACAAAGATGCTCCACATGATATAAATTGAGACAGTGGAACTCCAAAATACAGAATTACAGAAACGTCTAATACTGTCAGTGGAGTATCTTCTAACCTCACCGTCCATGAGGGGGATTGTTGCTGAACTCTTTCATCCAAACAACAATAGTGACACATAGCTGCAGTGCAAAAGTCTCTGTCTAAGGACTGAATAAAACGTTTGCCTTCAAACGTAGAATTCAGAGGTTCAAACCAAAACTTCACAGCTAAAAGTTGTTTTTCCTACTTCCAATGTGAATCTCTTTTTGTCATGCAATACTCTCAACAACTGAATGAGAACAACTGGTGTTTATAGTCTCATTAGTTATGTTATCTGGCCCAGGATACGTGAAAAAGAAAATGGGATGATGGATGGATGAACTCTGGAAAAATCTGCCAAGTACAAAGTAGACCATAACATGTTTCCACCAGCTACTGTTACACAAATATAGTCCAGGCTGCTGCGTCCTGGCAAAGAGGATGTGACACTCAGCAGTGGCTCATCTGAACCAAGGCTGTAACTATGAATCAGACCAAAAACTATTTCTAAAGATCTCCCATTTAAACACAGCAGCTTATCACCAAACATGTAAATACTCACTGACAACAACTAAATCTCAAGAAGTGTATTCACGTTCTTTCTGATGCTGTTTGTTTCCTGCCTGCTCACACGCCACCATTTTCAATTTCACCCTAGAAATGAACAAAATGCTGATTTTTGATCAGTTATGTACGTCAACACGCTGCACATTTATGTGGTCAAAAAAAATTACAGATTGGGTCAAATACACTGAGATGTACAATTTAGCAATGCAGCAAATTTCCACAATGCAATGAGGAACAGAGAGGACACACACACACACACACACACACACACACACACACACACACACACACAGCCTCTCTCCGCTCAGCTGTGCTGGTTCTCTTTCCACTCACATTCAGCAGGGTAAACAATGAGTCTGCCAGATAAACCATGCAATGACAATGTTTCTAAATTACCTCAAGCACTATTTATGCACTATACTATTTATGTGTTGTCACTTTTTGCATGCTGACCAACACAAACACCAATAGGCTGCTACAGCCTTGTTAACAACACGGCTGATAATAAAATTGCCACTCCAATATGTGGCTATTGTGTAAAACCTCTGCAGATATTTCAGTCACAGTGTTGCAGGACGACCACCCGGCTCCACCCGGCGAGACCTTTGCAAAAGATTTTAGCACACTTAGATCTAAGCATCTTTAAAGTATTTACAGAGGTTAGTGTTAGACCTAACTGTGCGGAAGTTATTAATCATAATGTTGCAGAAACCCTTTGAATCAGTAAATTCTCAGGGTCGCAAATGATGAATACATTTATTGTGAAAGCTTGTCTATAGAGATCTGCGAGAAACACTACGGAGGATGTGATGAACAATGCATGCAGGGCAGCGATGGGCCGTTATCCAGCACTGATCAGAATACAGAAACGGACAATCACACTCTGTCAGCAAATCTGGAAAACACTGACCTCCACTTAAACTGTTAGAGCCCCAAGCGTGCGGGAAAAGCAACACTCCCCTAACTGGATCTTTACAATTCACAGCCTAAGGACAAATCCAGACTAAACAAACAAAACAACAAAATACAGAGAAGCATCACGCCTGAGAGCAGCATCAGCGAGAGCAGACAGGATGTAGGAGACTGAAAACATATCTGTTTACAGCAGGAGGAGGAAGCGCTGCATACGACAGGTGCTCTGTAGGAGGACAGGTGAAAGTACGAGGAACAAAACTCAGAAAGTCTTGCTAGATAAATTGTCCTTAAGTGGAGCAGACAAGCATGGAAAAAAGAAAAGTAAGGCGCTTCGTCTGCAGATGAAAAAATATATTATGAATTCTTTCTTTGAACATGGGCAATCAGAGTCCCTGATGAAGTCAATGCGCTTTGGTCTGTTTGATTGCTTGCGTGCGCTCGTAGAATAAATTCATAATTTATTTTTTCACCTGAAGACGGAGTGCCTTAGTTTTCCTTTTACCGTGGTTGTCCGCTCCACTTAAGGACGATTTATCAAGCAAAAAGTAGATTTTGTTTCCAGAAAAGCTATTCAAAGGGGCTGTCTGTGCAACTTTCTGCAATAACGATAATAATGTACATGTGCTTTATTAACCCTTTCATGCAGAGAGGTCACTACAGTGTGCAGCTCTTCAAAAGCTGCTTTCTTGTATATGCACGGGTTTTGATGGCATAGTTGCACATCAGGATGCTACTGCATCATCTCATACACTGACTGCTACCCAGTGGGAAGCCAGTGCAAGTGAAAAAAAAACCAAGAGTGAAACCGAGATGGTCGACAGACAGCCAGAAACACCAAGTTGCTCATTTCTTTCTGTTCAGACCTTCTATAAAAAGAGACTGTTGCAGGTAAGAAAAATATGGTGACATCAAGTAACATCTAAGGAGTCATGCAATTGCTAAATCTTCCAAGTATTGATTTTATATTAGGGGGAAATTATGATTAATCACATGTCCACTGAAGTGTACATCATGTATCACTGGCTATATTTCAACTACTGGACAAAAAAAGTTCAAACCTTGTTTTTCAGCCTAAAGATGAAGATGAATGATGAATGATGACTGAGGTGATCATAATTCATGCATCAAAGGGTTCATAAGTGATCAGCTATACATAGCAATGGTCTCATATGCAGACATTATAGACTGGAGATAGCTGTAATTGACCAATCAGAATCGAGTGTTCAGCAAAGCCGTGTAATAAGGAAGTTAAAAGGTTTATCGTTCATTTAATTTTCAATGTTTGCAGCCTAAAGAAATGTCGTTAATTGTTCATCAGGACTTAATGCCTTGGAGGAACATCAGGAGTCTCATGTGGCCGCGGAAGAAATGGATAAATTATGATGCTGGACTGGTGGAGACTTTTATCTGCCCTAAATGTAATCAGACAAATTAGTCTTCCACAAAAAGATATTGAAGACTTTCCACCCCTCCACCGGTGTGTGAATGGCTCTAAATACCACAATACCTATATGAGCCTCAGCTGACGTAGCTTGGAAAAGGAAGCCAGAAGTCAGGAGCGCGAATCAGAACTGTAGCAAATTCACGATGCTTCATTATTGCCACCAAAACGCTGCATTGTTCCTGATTAATTAATCTCACAGACCCAGAATTTGAAAGTCAATTAAACTACTGAATGTTGATTAGGTTTCTACACGGCATCAACTTCAGTTTCAGCTCACAGACCACATGTAAATGGATGTTTGTCTAAATATTCTTAGCTGACTTCTTTGTCCACATGCTTGCACCTTTTTTATCAAGAACCAGATATGTTATGTAAGCTCATCGTCTTTTGTACTTGTGATTCAACCCATTTAATGTCAGTTCAAATCTGTCACCTTGTCTATGCATGACAGTAATCAAACTCTCTGAACCCAGTTGTTTACATCCTAACCTAATATGTTAAGTCAGGTCAAGTCATGTCTGTTTCATATTTCATATTTCATATTCACTCACGACGTGCAGCACCCTTTTCTGTTTCATCCTCGGCTCAGATGAGGAAAGAGACACCGGGAAAATGGTGTGAATTTTACTGTGCTAATAAAAGACTAATACTTCAAATCAATTGGATTTGACAGACAGAGAGAGAAAGGGACCGAGCCAGTGCCAATTACACTGGTTAAATAATATAAAACATCCCAGGGGCTGGCAGCTGTTGTAGACAGACAAGAGGCCTTGGTCACAAGAGCACATACGCACACACGCATACACGCTGCTTCCCAAAAGGTCGACTATTACAGACGAGGCGGTTTAACTTGCACAACCTGAAACCGTGGCATCACGTTGACAGGCAAAGTCATCCATTACCCTCGTTGTTCTGCCACGTCCTCCTATGTCTCTCCGGCGTCGGCAGCGGCGGCGGCGGCAACCTGGCCGAGTTTCCAGCTCAGTTTCATATGTCCTTGGTTTCCATCATAGCACTTGACACCTGTTTATATACGGCTCGATCCCTGACCCCAGCGCTCCCTGTTCTCAAAGGCAACGTCTCCAGGTTAGTGGAGAGGTCAGTGGTGTTATTGCAAGAGTGGTGACAAATGGCTAAAAGATTGCAGCTAGGATGTAAACAGGGTAAAGACTACAGAGGTAATAAAAGCATCATCAATGTAACAGAGCAGAGCAGCTACACACACACACACACACACACACACCTCCATGTATATACTTTACGTGTTATATAAATATTTGTGTTCCTGTATTTCCATCTTCATGAAAACTAATTTCAGACCTTGTGTCATGTGTATGAGTTTCTGTGTGATTGCTCACTAAGCTCAAGTGGGTCTCTGTTGTAATTATGTGGCACCTCCATTAAAGAAGCCCGGGGCTCCTAATAAATCAGCGTTAGCTTTAACGCTACAAACTGCACGGATGACCAGACGGCTTAGGAAAATGATGGAGAGCTAACTACGCTATTTAAATGCAACAATCCTCAGGAACGTGACTTCATACAGACTATATTCAACCAGGCCTCTGTGAAATACTGAATGTTAATCAGGTACAACACTCTCAAAAGTTGATGCTGCTGCTGATACAAAGGCCAAATTGTTATTATAGCTGAATTAAATGGCCTTTATTTACTTGATTAAGTGTTTCTGAGTTTCCCAAAGAGCAAACAGGCTGCAGTTAGGGCAGTAGCTATCAATTATTTCATCAGTTATATACAGAAGGTTTCAACAGATTATTCCAAAGATTAAGTGAATAATTTGACTTTTTAAACCTATTTCTAGGGTACAATTTAGGAGAAAAACTATAAAAGCCATGTCTTTAAAAATGAACAATTACTTCCAACTGTCCTTGTTGCTTAATGTTGTCACCACTGCAGCAGGCAGATCATACTTAAGCAAAAACCAAACAAAAAAACACCAAACTTAAAAGAATTACCACAACAGGTCACTGAACACAGCTTTCTAGCACACATGGATAAGATAGCATAGCATAGCATAGCATAGCATAGCATAGCATAGCATAGCTCGCTGTAGCTAAACACAGTCCTTTAACTTGCAGCACTGACAGATGCAGGTGCTGAGCGAGCAGCTTTAAAACCGACATGCTCAAAAAACAAAGCTTTGATAATTATTTTCTTTTAACTTTGAACGTTTTCCTTCTCTCTTACCTTCACTCAAACTTGCACCGAGCAACAGTGTTTAATGTCGATGGCTGACGATGGATAACATGCACAGGTGTGATCAATACATTCATTAATTATGTCAGTTAGTCCTGCCACATCCAGGGTCCTGGTCCTGTGCAGGACTCACAGGTAGAGCTTACTGGGTCACCTGAATAAATACCGCAGAGCCACCGTTAATGTTAGTTCCACATGGATTTTGACAAAAATTCTAAATATTTACAGTGAAAATGATCATTTGACTGTTTTGTTATTCATGTCAGTATCATGTTGTCAGTGCGGAGGAGTCTGTGGGCTAACAGGCTACATGAAGTGACCAAAACAAGCTAAAACCTGGAGGAGGAACACAGGAAACTGTGTGATTTACTTAAAAAGGTCCAAACGTTGATTAAACGTATTGATTTACTTGCACCATTAGCCTGATGTAATATCAACCTTGTGTGACACAATGACAGCATCCAGGTTTATCTACTGTATTGTTACCGCTGCAGACATAACAGATGACTTTAATTCAGGTTTCTAGGTTGTATTACCTTTAATATCACTGTGAGCCAAAATACTGTAGTCACCAGTTTTACTTCTCCTCTTACGGCTGATATTAATTATCTCTATTTCACCGAAATGTCAGACGATGTTTGTATAATGCATTTATCCTGTTCATATCAGAATATTTATATCATATATCACCAAAATGTTCAGCTTCATGTATTTAATGAATGAAATGTAATATTGTATTTGTAGTTTTTGTAAAATTTGATTGAGGTTAATTTAGAATTCAGTTGTCGCAATAAAGAACTGGAACAAGAGAAGAATGACCATGAAAGTAATGAGGCAGACGTCACAGGAAGGAGATACAAACGACCTGCAGCATGTTGGAAGTTACTGTTAAACTAGTCTGTGGTGCTTCTGCAGCCCTGGCAGTGCGATCCTGCAGTGTGCCTGTGTGTGTGTGTGTGTGTGTGTGTGTGTGTGTGTGTGTCTTATGTGAGGGCATTTACTCCCCTGGACCAGATATTTGCTGAGGGATAAAGTCTTTCCAGCAGAGTCCTCATGTTGTCCCGGGGCTGTTGATTTTTCTTCTAGTGGAGCGAATGTGGTATTCACATTCAGTATGTGACTTTATAGAGTGTGTGTGTGTGTATCTAGGAGTGCTTTAGCTGAGCACTTATTTCAACTTCTCTGTTTCTGTGTCCTTGAGAAGCAGCTCACACGTATGTGTTTGTAAAATTGGTCGTTCCAAGTAGAGTTTGCTGTGCTGGTGCAGAGTGGAGTGCGCAGCAGGGGGATTGAATTGTCTGCAGGCAGCCAGCAGCAGCGACCTCAGCTTCAGACCAACATTATATTTATTGAGCTGATTATTGATCCACACGTCCAAATTGTGCTGCAGCCAAAGAGCCAGCGTCAGTCTTGCCAGGCTGGCAGAAAAGAGACCCGGATCCATTTTACAGCACTTGACACATACATGAAGAACATTTGATACACCGTTGTGTTCAAGTAACGGATCCTATTGTGGGGCTGCTGCAGTGTGTTGCACGATACATTTATCACATTTGGTTCAAATGCTAAAATCATCAGGCTCAATGTGTTGCAGTGATTGCTGTAGCTTTCTCTCTCTCTCTCTCGCTCTGCTTTCACCCTAATCAGCGAAAAAAAACAAACATGATGCGACTCTTGAGGATGGTTTGAATGACTGACAGCATTTACTGCATACCCACCTACTGCTTTACATTCAAACAGCATATTCTTTAGCTCAAATTTACATAATGACACAGTCAGGCTTGGTCACGAACTGTAGAAGGATGAAAAACAAGCTAGAACTGAACATCAATGAAACGGGAGCCTTTAAAATGTTTATGAGTCTCACACTCACAACGGGAGGAAAATTAATCCTTCCTTTGCATGTCTTTTCTTGATTAAACATGAACAACATGGACACTACAATAGTCGGGCAGGATCACGTGGGTTAGGTTCCCTTTTGGAGCTAAAATATCTAAACTGGTTAAGGATCTGATGAGTGAAGCCTCCTATCAAAGTGTGTCAAATGTTTTCTGCAGCACATTGCGATGCTAAAATGTGATCCACCTGATAAAACTTCAGTCCTTTGAGCTGTGTGGATCAGAGTCAGGATCTCCAGTAATTGGATCAAGCTCTATTTAATGAAAAATGAGGTGTGTAAATTTAGTGGGCTGTGCCGATTGTTTGTATATGTGAGTTATCACATATTTAATCATTTCATACCTTCTGCAGCTCAGATTCAGTCGATACTGGATACAAATTCGATAAAATGCAGTTCAACCACAACAGTTAGATTACAGTAGTGAAATCAATGAACCAGGTCAGCACACACAGATGCACAGTATTGACACAGGAGGCGGCTGCTCCACAGTGTACAGCATGTTCTCCCCATCTCTAATCCTGAAACTTCAATCTTCCTACTGAAGCTTTGTGCGAATATCCCCCAACAGCGCACACTCAAACCCTCTGTCCCTCATTATACCAAACACTTGATCTCCGCTTCCCTCTCACTTTTCTTCTACCTCACATCTCAACAGAGTAAAAACTCTGACAGTAGCTGCATCATTAAAACATGCACAGCGATACCATCCAGCCAAATCCCCTGACTTTGTGGGTGGAGAGCAACTCAACTCAAAAACATAGAGACTGAGCTGATTCTTTCATGCAGTCCTGAAGTGGTTACTTCTCTCTTAGGAGGGCAAACCATATGTGGCATTGAGAGGAAAGAGAACCCCATTTGCACCAGCCGTTCACATGCATATTCACTCCAACAGACACTGGGCTCTGAGGTGCAAGGCCCAGAGGATAAGGAACGGAAAGACTTGGGCAAGGAATTATTTATCAAGCCAAAGGACACCGGCTTCCAGGGGGAGGAAGAGAAAGGATAACTCTCCGTGTTTTCCCTGTTGGTCAGGTGCCATCAAGGGAAGAAGTGAGCTAAGCCAAGCAAAGCAGCAGTAAGTATCTCCCCCACTGAGAAAGAAAGAAAGAAAGAGAGTGGGCGATGAGGAGGAGGAAACAAGAGGGACGAGAGGGGAGGAACGCATTGCAGCACCACACAAATCCAGAGAAAAAGGCACCTTCGAGCAGAGCTTGCCTGCAGAAGTGTTACACAGAACTGAAACTAAATTCTGTTTATTCGGCTCTATGCAGCTGCATCAAAGCAAATTCAAACAGAGAGGAGAATCAGCTGTGTTACGGCAATCAGTGGCCTTTTTAGCTGCTGAAGCTGCACAGCTCCCGTGCTTTTATACCCTCCACTATGTAAATTACAAGTAGAAAATTGAGTAAAATGTTACCATCAGCCTAATGTATTGTGTGCATTAAGCTAACACACCTCTCAGCGAGCAGCGCTGAAACACAGACTCAACTCCTACCGTGAGACAGAAAGCACCCCTATATGGACATGCAGGGAGAGCTAAATAACACTGTGGTGAATGAAGCAAGATGTGATCTCACCTTTCAACTCTTGATGTCTCGGGACTGTAATAATCCCCCGTAAATCTGCACTACAAGCTCGAAAGTATGTGGACAAGCGAATACAACACCAACATTTCATAGAACAACATCTCGTTGAAAAGCTCTGGCCAGTAATCTGCTGCTACAACAGCCTCCACACTTCTGGTTTTAGGTTCTCCACAAGAACTTGGCTGCAGGGATTCGCTCCCATTGCATTGGGCGGTAAGGCAGACAGTGTTCTTCTTCATGCCAAAGGTGTTTTGAGGAGATGTTTTTAAGGTCAGGGCCAAAACAGGAGAGGACCTTCCCCAAATGGATACCATAAAGGTGGAGGCATCTATAATATCTTTGTATTCTGTAGCTTTCAGATATCCCTTTAGAGGCACTAAGAGACCTCGACTGAGCCATAAAAAACAGCCCCAGACGGAAACTTAAACTTTAGTACAGTTTCTTTTAACCTCTTGAACGTCAAACACTGAATCCTGTAGGCTTGAAATCTGTCTCTGACATGTTTGTAGATCGCTTCTACGTAGAAGATGGAAAGTGTGGAGAGCCTTCAGTTAAGTTTGTGTAATTGTGAGTTACACAAATATTGTGCTGGATCCAAACTAACCCTTTAAAACACCAAAGTCACACAACAACAGAACCGAGGCGCCGATCTGATCCTTTTTAAAACGAGTGGAGGTCCCGTAAGTATTCAAACATTATGGCACACGTTTGTGAGTGCTGAGGTGGATCTGATCGCCACAGGAGACCTTCTGAGAGTGGAGTCTCCTCTGTGCTCCCCTGATTCCTTTCAGCTCACATTCCTGAGGAGACTTTAGCAGTTATTCTGGTGGCTTCTGGATGCACAGGTGTGTTTTGGTTTCCAACAATGATACAGCTGCTGTTTTTGAGGAAACCATGGCAACTTCCACGGCTCGGATACTCGCTCTCCCGGCGTGACATATGCATGTTCACCAAGCCACATGTTTCTCACATATTGCATTTAGGTATAACAGGACATTTTCATGGGTAGTTGAGAGCTCATTAAGCACATTTTAATTCCTCTAGTCATCCCAGAAAAACATTCTGTCTATGCACTAAAGGCATATGGTGAATTGTTTGATTGGAGGAATGAAAAATAGCATCTGTGTGTACTTTCTTTGATATTACTGGCATATATACATACTAATTCACACCTCACATCATTCATTTTTCTATGTGCTGAGTGAGCTTTGTTGTTATTTTACATTATTTTGTATTGTATCACTGCTGTTGAGTGTTGGCTGGGTTTTATTCTTTTTTCTGCCAACATGTCCGCCTGTCAGAGCTGCAGCATTTTTTAGTAAACAGAAAGACCTTGTGCCATGGAGAGAGAAAGATAATTCTTACTGAACATCTATTTAATGGAGGCAGGTTTCACTAAAAATGTGTGTTATGTGCATTAATGTAATGCAAGGATTTGATCAAATCACTGTATTATGATGTAAAATTAAACTTTATGTACAGTTTGTAGTCTTGTTTCATAGTTCTCCAGGCAAAGGAAGGAGGCCCTGGCAGTAGATTCCCATTATTCAGCAAGGTAAAATGAAAATTTGTCAATGAAGTCTGGTGGCTTTGAAGATTTCCATAATGTTGTCAGAAACACTGAATAACAAACACCCAAACTTTTTGCATCTCAACATTTCAAAAACAAAATTTGCAAAGAAAATAGGGCCCAGGTTTAAAAATACCCTTTAAGCAGAAAGCACACGCTGGCTTAAAACCGAGAGAATGTCAAGCACCAATTGTTACCTGAACTAAACCCTACCTGACAACAAAAATAAAAAAGCTCACCACCTTATTGTCTCCTAAACCTACACACAATCAGTCTGAGGCTGATTTCATTTTGGAGTCGACAGCTGGGAGAGGGATGGATGGGGAACGAGAGTGGACTGATAGAAAAGGGCTGCAAGTGATTCATCTTCCTGAGCTGGGCTCGGGCAGGTGGACACAGAAGTGCAGGCCACGTCTGTTTTTAATCAATGGATATTCCACCTGGAGCAGAGACAGAAAGAGCCAAAAAAAATAACTGAGAGAGCGGCTCTGTGGAAAGCAGAACATTTGTAAGAGAGAGACATCCATGAAAAGAGTGCCACAAGAGTGCTCCAGTTTGGGAGATGTCAGGAATTAAAAAGCAACTCGTGTTGATAAGAACGATACACAGTAAATAGGAGAGAATAAAAGACAGAGATAAATGCTGAAAATGTGACAAGACGAGGTGCAGGAGACAGCGAGAATTAGACCATTTAACATATGGGGGGCTGGGACGCAGGCTCCAATCCATCTTTTAAAGTGCAGGAATGAAACCCTCATTCATCACTGTGGTGTGAGGATATAACTAAAGAAAAGAAAGTGGCAGGTTACAATGCCCCTGTCTTTTATCGAACTCCTCTTCTGGGACGACAGCAAAGAGTTCCTGACTTTCTGAAAGGCAGCACGAAGCTGGAGAGAGCATTTGATTAAGTAATTTGGTGTTTACTGCCGCAGACTCATCCGTCATACGTGCCGTTTGCTTAACAACTCTTGAAATGGAAGTACTTAGCAATTAAGATTGAATTGCAGAACGGAGAGACAGGTTCAAATTATATGTGACGCAGTAAAGGAGGCTATTAATTTGGGTTCAAAGAGAGCATGGCCTGAGGGGAGGAATAAAAGGAAGCACTAAAGCGTGCTACACTGTCTGAATCTGTATGTGCAGGAGTATCAGTGTGCATTCTCAGTCTGGAAGTCAACTTCTAACTCACCCAGAAGAAATGTTCGGCCCAGCGCAACATAATAAGCTTACTTCTGGCAAAACCTTAAATAAACTTCAGGTGCCCTCTGAAGAGCCTGAACAAGTCAACATGAGGCAGTTTGCATGCGATATATAATTCATTCAGGTTTCGTCAGCCAAGTGAAGAAAGACGCACAACTCTACAACCCAATCAAAGTCGTGATCCAAGCTTCCGTCTTCTGTCGGCCTCTCAAAGCAGCAGATCAAAGCATGCGGGCATTAAATCTAGCATGAATGAGACCTCTCCGATGTTGATTCCAAACTTAACAACACATTTATTGAGTGCAACACTTTCACATCACTGCGCAGCATCCAGGAGCCCCCTGAAAGAACAGCTCTGGGTTCCTGAGGACACAAGGTATAAACTCAGCAACTTAACACATTAAACCACCTGAAAACCTCCACTTCTAAAGATTATTGTTGCCTTTATTAGATAGACTTCACTTCCACTTTAAACCAGTGAGATCTTTACCAGTATGGCTCCAACTCTGGCAGATAACAATGAAGTGTATCCACCGGTGAGTAACATGAGACGTGGTTAGAGGCTCTGGAAACTGAACCTTCAGGTAACAATGTATGAATGCTAAACTACCGATCCCACGGTCAAGAGAAAACTTCTCATCTCCGGCAAAATCATCACTTCTTCATAAAGTTTTTATCGAAAGCAAAAAGGCCGAGTATCATTTAAATTTCTTCAACACGTGTGCGCCAGTGCACCCGTATCAAAGAGGCAAATTCTCCTCAAATGTTCACTTCAACTTTATAAGATCATTGTCTAAATCAAAACTTTATTCATTTATACATCTGGAGTTTGATGTAAATCAAGAACTAGCTGATCAGTGAGTAACTAAATTAGATAAGACGACTGATCTGACCAGTCATTTGATGCCTACTTCAAAGTTTCCACTCTTCAGCTGGGATCAAAAACTGACCAACTGATCATCTAAATCGAGTGTCGAGGGATAAAGGGCTTCATATGTTGTACAGGTAGTAAAGCCGTCTGAGACAAATCTGTGATTTTAGGGAATATCAATGATTTAACTTAACACCCAGCAGCCCTTAGTCAGTAACTGATAAAGAAAATGTGTTTTCGGGGCCTTTGAATTAAAAAACGAGACAGAAGCCATCGAATTAAGTGCCATTCCAGTAAGTAACCAAGCATGATGTGCTCTTAATCTCGATAAAGGCACCACAATTAATGCATTGTTGTGAATCATTTATAGGAAAACAGTGAGCCTTAAATGGGTTTAACTCAGTCAGCTAGAGAGCCCATAGAAAGCAGTAGTTTATTGCGATTGTGGCTGTTCAAACATAAAAAAAAACTCAAACAAGGTACATTTAAGCTTCACAGCCAAAGCATCCATCACAAAAGATGAGCCACAGAGTACGTATTTTGCATCAATCCACTCGGCAGAGCTTACAGATATGTCTGATTGAGTGGAAAGCAATGCTTTTATCGCCCGCCAAAAAAATTGCTTTTCGCTCTTGTCAGTTTTCCACATCTTCGATTTCCTCCATTCTTTTCTCGTAGCCTCACAGGGTTTACAGTAGGCTTTGAAATCGTCCACCTGTGGTGCATGTGAGTTTGGCACGGAAAGAAAGAAAAGGCAAAACACAGAAGTGGCATTGGAGGAAGAGGAGGATAGCTCGAGGTAGTTTGGGTCTCTTAGTCTTCGTCAAATTCCTGTGCCAACCAACTGTCTGTGTGTCCCTGGAGGCCAGAGCCACCACGGTAGATCACAGGGAGTGTCAGAAACACTCAAACACACACACGGATACAGTACCAGCAGAGAGTACTGTCCTCTCTCCTCAGTATCAAATGGCTGTTGTCAGCACAGGCAGGGCCACTGTGCTGGATCCAGGCCAGGTCATTTCATTTCAGAATATTTCATAGCAGCGAGGTCACTCTGAGAGCTTCGCTGCTCAGTCATCACAAAGTCACCACCACGGTGTCCAACACTGATCTCAAACTAGGTTTAACAGCATCTGCTCTCAGAGTTACTGGTTGTTACTAAGGCTGAATGGGTAACTACTCCTGTAATGGGCTATAAAATTCAGCAGCACTCTGACATATAAAATATTGATTAGTTAGCAGCTAAATAACAACCACCTCTCATGGGGCACCGACAGCACTTCTGAGACAAAGATGGATGTGATATGTTTCTGTAAAAACCTAATAAAACAGTCATTGTTTGAGCTTTAATAATAAGAAGTGTGTCTTGTTTCTATTATAAAATATAAATATAAAAGCAGTGAAACAGACACTAGCTTCAAAATGGGACCAGACTCCAGCTGTCTAACTTTAACCACCATTTGCATCCTTTTACTTTTTTTCCTCTATGGATGAAACAATTACACATTTTGAAACCTAACCTATTTGGAAGTGCTGTAGAAATGTTTGGCCTGAAAGCAGCTGGATTGTTACGACAGCACATCCGCTGAAAACCTCATAAAAGCGGCATACAGGGTCACATGACTTCATAGAACAAGCAAATTCCTGTGTAAACAAAGTGCTCAAACATAATGGCTTTTATGTTGTGTTGGCAAAAACCTGCAGAGCGGAGCGAACTCATGGAAATTAAAAAGCAAAACAACATGTTAAATCTTCCATCTCTAGCAGATCTTACATATGATTCCAAATGCATTAGCTGTTGACGATGATAAAAATCATTTTTAGTGTTTGATGAAACTAATCCAAGGCACACAACTCATGAAAGAACAAATAATTGAAGACATACCAAAAGCTCCCTGCTAACATAAATCTCTCACAGAAGTATGCAGCCACTGGAGAACGCTCATTTACAGCGGCTGCACTGCAGGTTACTTTTCTGATGCAAAAACAAATCGCAACACAAAACAAAGGCAATCTGAGCGACAAGAGAGAGTAAGAGAGGGACAGAGGGAGGACAC